>NC_089838.1:152872728-153476895 GCF_035609145.1 Eleutherodactylus coqui
ATTTTGACGCAAAGTAGGTGTGTAAAAAAATTACGTCGATTGGAACCAACGGTTTCCTATGGGTTCCTTTGGATGAACAATTTTTTGGCGCGCTTAAAAAAATTGCACCGTAAAAAAATATGTTGCGTTATTTTAAAACCGATATTTCTATCATGTTAAAAGATTGGTCTTGTCCTATCTTTTGACGGAAAAATGCTGGAGGCTCCATAGACTCCTATGGGAGTCTATGTGAGCCGTCCAAAATAGGGAGTAGAAGGAAGTTTAACAGCGGCTAGCGCTGTTAAACAATGACAAGTGCCTCTAGTGAGGCATTTAAAGTACTTACAGTTGTTCTGCCGGCCAAGGGATTTTGAGGCTGTGGTGTCAGTTCACTGCAAGACACCACAGCCAGCTGTGAAAAATTGCAAATAATAGCTGCGTCTTGGTCGCAGCTATTCTTCATTCATCAGATTTCAAGCTGTCAGCTGTGATTTTGGAGCGCAGCTATCAGAGCATGAAAAGAGGCCTAAAGTGGGAGCTGCATATACTTGTAGCTCTAACTTCAGCCTGTGTGAGGGAGTAAAGAGGGACCAGTGGGGATGTGCTGGCAGCGTACAAGGAGAATCTGTGAACTTTTTTGACACTTCAACCAGGACATTTAATACCGTCTGGATCACAACATCAAATAAATCACACCAAACATTTGTACCACACACATATACCCAGACAAACCTCATTAAAATGTTTACAGTTTACATTGCCCTTACTTGTCCATGCCCAATATTATACCACGTCCAAGAGACCCTGCAGAAAAACGTCTTTCAGAGCGCTATCGTTCCATGCAGTATCACCCGCATAGCGTCTGAAATTGGAGCAATACTCCTCCACACAAAGCGACCCCTGATGCAACGCCAACAGCCGAGAAACCGCCAACCCCACATGGTCCGGTTCATCGAAGATACCCCCGAGTTCCTGGAAAAAGGAGTCCACCGACTGCAGGCCGCAGGAACCCTCGGGAATGGAAAAAGACCAGGTCTGGGCAGAGCCCCGAAGCAGGGACTTTATAAGCCCGACCCGGAAGAACAGGGATGCATCCGAAAAAACAACCGACACGCCTGTTGAAAAACAAAAAACTTGTTCCTCTCCCCAGAGAACACCTCGGGAAGAGGGCACTTGGGTTCGGGACTGGTTGAGGCGTCCCGCCCCTGCGGCAATGCCCACTGCTCCTGGGCCACCATGCGAGCTGATAAATCCTGGATCACAGGCACCAGGGCTTGCAGCTGTGTTGTGAGGGAGCTGATCGCCTCCATGGGAAAAAAAAAACAGTTTAAAGGGCCAGTTATTATGTTACGGCACTCTGACCCCCCGAGCGCCAGGTGGGGTGCCCTGAACTTCCCGCACCCCACTGTCCCTGCCTACTTGCCTCAGCCCTGGCTAACCCCAGGCGGACAACTGGACGGCGGTCCCTGCACTGGCTAGGGACCTGGCAACTGACAAGATGTGACTAACTGATCGGGGGAACAGAGTGCCGACAGAGAAGGCAGATGGAAATGACCAACAGAACATACAGAGAAAGCAAGCTGGAAATGGAAGCTGACAGGCAAACTAGAGGCTGAACTGAGGCTTAGCTGCAGACAGGACCGACTAGATGCTAGCAGAACCAATAACTGGCAGTGAGCTCAGGTCACTGCCAGCCTTATAAACGTAAGACTCCGCCCCGGGGTGGAGAGTGGGAGGAGCCAGCTCCCCCACTACTGCACAAGAGAGGTAGAGGAGTGCGGGCGGCGCCCTATGGGTGGACACGCCCACGCCGCCGCACACCAGCCGCTCCACGTCGCCGGGAGAGCCCCGACATCAGGGCTCCAGGACGCCGGAGCCGACACCGGGGTGGTGCGCACTGACCGCGGGACCCTGCGCCACCCTGCATGGTAACAAAATGTGTGAAAACAAAAAATATATATATACTCACCTGGTCCTGGCAGACGGAGTTCAGCCGCGGCCGGCCGGCAGTTCTCCTGAACTGCTCTGAGTAGTATTCAGCAGCCGGGGATTTAAAATCCCCGCCTGCTGAATGAGCTGCCTCTGATTGGTCACAGCCTCACCAATCAGAGGCAGCTTTCACTTACCCATTCATGAATTCATGAATGGGTGAGTGAGTGCTGCCTCTGATTGGCTCAGCGCAGGGACCAATCAGGGGCAGCTCTCATTTCTGGATGAATTTCAGGGAAGGGCTTATGTATTTAAGCCCTTCCCGACAATTCATCCTGCGATCGCCGGCAGCCCATTGCTTTCAATGGAGCCGGCTGTATTGCTGGCTCCATTAAATTCAATGGGCTAACATCGTTCTTCTCTGCCACAGCTGTTACAGCTGTGGCAGAGAAAAATGTTTTGTCTACTATATGTTCTCAATGGGGTCGGCGCTGCTGCCGCTGGCCCCATTGAGCGCATATAGAGAAGAGAACAGGAATCACAGATCGCAGATAGGTGCGATCTGCGATTTCTGTTCTATAATTTATCGGACGAGCGCATAAAAAGCGCTCATGTGTCCGATACCATTGCAAAGCAATGGTTCTCTAAGATCGTAGATCGCATGCGCAGGCGCAGGTCACACGGAAAATCGACCGTGTGACCAAGGCCTTACTATAGTCATTAAAGATAGCTTCCAAGTAGTTCCACAAGATAGATCATTATTAATGCATTTGATTAGGTGTAGGGATTTGTGATAATGGATTAGAGTTGGGGTTTGTATAGTGTGATAGAAAATTCTATAAATATATAATCCTCAGTTTAATTTCTTTGTAAAAATTGATTGCTATACTCCTGAATTTCTTTAACACATGCAACAGTAAGGCCTCCTGTCCACAGGCGATTCATCATTGTGTTATCTGCGGCGATAATACGCACGCGGGTAACGCATAAAACGTTTTCCAAATGATAATTATGGGAAGCGCAGCCCGATGTACATCAGCAAAAATCTGTTGCAATTTTCTGTTTGTGTATAAAAATCGTGACATGCTGCGATTTTCCACGATGAACCTATCATAATGATCGGTTCATTGCAGAAATTAAAGGTGACTTTAGTGTTCTTCCGCGGCAGAAATCCACTTGCCCGCAAATGGAAAAATGCAGTGGAAAAACGCAACACCCGTGGACAGGCGTCCTAAATCTAGATGTGTATAGTGTGTACTGCATGGACGCCTCACATTATAACGTTTTTTAAAGAGTCCATTTTGACTAAGCTATTTAATTGCATTATCATGCAATATTTGCTTATAATCACTGTTGGATGCAAGTTGTGTCAAGTTGGTTACGTGTATAAATAAGATATTTTTATACATGTTAGACTGCCTGTCCACTGGCGTTGCGGTATTCCGCGGCGGATCTTTGACCACGGAGAATCGCGGCAATTCGTAGCATGCTGCGAATTGCCGGCCACGAGTGAGAATCGCTATGATTCAACGCTCGTGAACAGGAAGGGGGGGGGGGGGGGCTGCGCTTTCCATAGCAACGCTATGGAAGGCGTACATTGTATTCCCCGCAGCCGGATTTTCGCTGCGGGGAATGCAATGCTAAAACGCCCGTGGACGGACAGCTTTATGCTGTGCGTGCTTAGAAAATGTAGCTTTGTAGCCATTTGCAGATGAATGACATATGTTCCATGGCTTTATTCAGCATCTTTGAGAAGATAAGCTCTAGTTGAAACAGATGATTGTGGTACATATGAACTTTGAACACCTTGGTCTATTATTTCACATTAATTTTGTGTATAAAACTTACTTGTATGAGTTTTTTTTGCAAATATAAGATTTAATACATTATTTTAAAATAATTCCTGTTTGTCTCAAATTTACATGAAGTTGGGCATCGCCATCAACAGCACCTATAGACAAGTGAAATAATCAGGTTGGCTGCTTTCAGAAAATATGCAGTGCTTGTACAAGAAATCATTTTTCAAGGTGTGTAATTACTGCGTTTTATAAGTTGGTGCTTTTTAAGAGTCACTCTGGTGAAAGTTTTATTCATTCATTGTGTAACTAGTCATTACCTTCTTTAGTTACTCCTTTCTATCTAAGAAATCCTGATGTCCTTCTCTTTAGGTGGGTTATGTGATATTATTGTGACTGTCTGAGATTGCCTTTATGTTTTCTCAAGAAATCACTTTTTCAGATACCAGAATCCCTGTTTGGTATTACATGGACTACACTACACGGGCTCTTGACAGAAGGAGAAAGAAGCTCCAATCACAGTTACTGTTAATGATTAGATGTTCCTGTCACAAAATTATAATAAAGAAAATGACAGGTCATCTGAGGCCTCAGTCACACGGGCGTTTTTTCGCGCGATTTGCGGATCGTATAATGGATGCGCATCCGCAAATCGCATGACCGGGACCTACGAATCGCTGAAAAATCTGCACCTAGCAGCGTTTTCAGCTAAACAGCCCCGCTATCCTCTGCCACAGCTGTGCCACAGCTGTGGCAGAGGAGTACGATGTTCACCCATTGAATTCAATGGAGCCGGTAATACAGCCGGCTCCATTGAAAGCAATGGGCTGCCG
This sequence comes from Eleutherodactylus coqui, assembly GCF_035609145.1. Taxonomy (NCBI): domain Eukaryota; kingdom Metazoa; phylum Chordata; class Amphibia; order Anura; family Eleutherodactylidae; genus Eleutherodactylus; species Eleutherodactylus coqui. The sequence goes on from NC_089838.1 coordinate 152,877,266, forward strand.
GCAAGCGCTGGATGAATTTTCGGGGAAGGGCTTAAAATATAAGCCCTTCCCTGAAAACTATCCTGAAAATGTGTAAAAATATTTTAAAAAGTATACTCACCTTTTTCCTGCAGCTGGAGTTCAGCCGTGTCTGTCATTCTATAGCTGAGAGCTGCCTCTAATTGGTCCCTGCGCTCAGCCAATCAGAGGCAGCACTCACCCACCCATTCATGAATTCATGAATGGGTGAGTGAGAGCTGCCTCTGATTGGTAAGGGCTGTGACCAATCAGAGGCAGCCCATTTAGCAGGTGGGGATTTTAAATCCCCGCCTGCTGAATACTACAGACAGCAGTTCAGGAGAACTGCCGGCTGGACGCGGCTGAACTCTGGCTGCAGGGAAAAGGTGAGTATACTTTTTTTTTATTTTTACACATTTTCAGGATGGCTTTCAGGGAAGGGCTTATATTTCAAGCCCTTCCCCGAAAATTCATTCAGCGCTTGCCGGCAGCTTATTGCTTTCAATGGACGAACATCGTTCTTCTCTGCCACAGTTGTTACAGCTGTGGCAGAGGAGAACGATCTTTAAGTATATGTTCTCAATGGGGTCGGCGCTGCTGTCGTTGTGTCCTATAATTTATCGCACATCAGCATAAAAAGCGGACATGTGACCGATCCCATTGGGATGCATTGGGTCTATAGATCTGCAGATCGCAAGCGCGTCTGCAGATCGGACCAAAAAACGCTCGTGTGACCGAGCCCTGACTCTATACTGGTATATATATATGGTTCTTAGCTTATTTTAGAGGGTATAGAATGTAATGATGTTTACAGTATCCTCCCAGCAGGTAGAGATGGTACTGGCTCAAGATAGTTATGTAATAATAATAATTTTCATTTGTATAGAGCCAACTTATTCTGCAGCGCTTACAAGCAAGGGAGAACACAGACAATACAACAAATTACATGTGGTATACAATCAGTTTGAAACAAAGGGGTGGGGTGATACAGGAGGTACAGGGGAGGAGGGAAATGAGGCACCGGGGAACACAAGCAATACAGGAATTACATGGGGAAATCAGTTATTAAGAAGTAAATAGGGTGGGGGCAGTAAGGAGGTATCATATGTGATAGGCAGGGTGGAAGGTGTGGGGTGTCGTGGGAAGAGATACGGGGAATAGGTCAGGAGATTTGGTATGCCTCCCTGAAGAGGTATGTTTTTAGGGTGCGTCTGAAATTTTGTGCATTGTCCGGATGCCTTGGCAAGCATGTAAGGTTGGTATTAGAGGGGTATTTAGTCTGAGTGTGTTAGCGTATCGGAGTGTAGGGGCTGGGTGGTGCATGGACAGGAGGGAAGTGATGTACAGTGGCGCAGCGCCGTGGAGAGTTATGTGGGTGAGGGTGAGGAGTTTAAATTTCGTTCTGCAGTGGATGGGTAGCCAATGCAGTGACTTGCATAGTGCAGAGGCATTTGAGAAACAGCTGGATAGAAAAATGGGTCTAGCTGTAGCATTTAGTATGGATTGGAGATGGGAGAGTCTGGCGTGGCGAAGGCCAATGAACAGCGAGTTGCAGTAGTCGAGTCGAGAGTGGATGAGGGTGACAACTAGTGTCTTTGGTGTGTCCGGTGGTTAGGAATGGCTGGATTTCAGCGATATTTCTGAGGTACAGGTGGTGGCATGTTCGGGTCAGAGATTGGATGTGGGGGGCAAAGGAGAGGTCAGAGTCCAGTGTGACTCCAAGGCAGTGGCCACGCTTTCTGGGGGTTATGGTGGTGCCAGATACTGATATAGAGATATTAAGGGGAGGTCAGCTGGTTGAGGGTGGAAAGACAAGCAGGTCAGTTTTTGAGAGGTTAAGTTTGAGAAAGAGGGAGGGCATAGTGTTAGAGACAGCAGACAGACAGTCGATAATGTTTAGAGGAAGGGTGCATAGACATCATGGGAAGAGGTGTATAGCTGATTGTCATCAGTATAGATATAGTATTGGAGGCCGAATTTGCGGATGGTTTGTCCAATTGGGGCTGTGTAGATAGAGAAGAGGAGAGGACCCAGGACCAAGCTCTGGGGGACCCCAACAGGAAGAGGAAGTGGAGAGGAGATAGAGCCAGTGAAGGAGATGCTGAAAGAGTGGTTAGAGAGGTAGGAGGAGAACCAGGACAGAGCAGTGTCCTTTGGGCCAATTGAGCAAAGCACAGCAAGGAAAAGGTCATGTTTAACAGTATTAAATGCAGTGGAGAGGTCAAGGAGGATTAGTGGGGAGTAGTCATCTCTTGACTTTGCCATCATCAGGTAGTTTGATAATTTTGTGAGGACGGTTTACGTCTAGTGTATCTGGTGAAAACTGGACTGGAAGCGGTTGAGGACAGAGTTGTCAGAGGTGTGATGCTATGCTAATGCATCATTGGATTACTAGCACAGAATAGAGGAAGAGAAATTTTGGGGTAAAACTTAACCTTTATTATATAACTTATTAAAATATCCAATAAAAAAAATACATTGGAAAAAGCAAAGGTCAGACTTGCCCTGTCCTGAGCCTATCACATGACAATCCTATCAAAAACTGGGATAACTGCACTGATAATGGCGATCCCAACAGGAATCTACAATCATCATCCTGCAATGCAAGTAGAAAGTCTCTTGGTCAGATAGATAAAAAATCATTATATGCCTGTCAAATTACCACAAAAAATGTCTGTTTATTCTTATTAGATCACAGAAGATGCCCTCACATAAAACCTGATAACCCTGGAGGTCCCTTCCAACTCTACCATTCCATAACAACACGGTGGCAACTATCCATTTACAGGTTGAATCAAGAGTAAAGTAGGCACTGTGGATGTTTTCACACCAAAGCCATATAAGACTCCTATGTGCACATATTAAATACAGTCATGTTTAACAAAATAGTATATCATGTCCAAAATATCAGCTCAAAATAACCAAATGGGAAGACTGTAAACAAGAACACCTTTTTATATATCCATTACGGCATGTGATCATACTACTATCACTAGGTCGTATATATATCCATAAAGGGTGCGTATGAATCTAAGCATATATGTATCAGGCAACCACACTGCATGGACTAAGCAACAATCCAACTCTCAGAATCTGTATTTTTAGTTATATAATACACATTATTTCCAGATATACAAAATCAAGTATAGTCTAAATTCAGCCTTTCTTCCTTATACTCCCGATCCAATTACCACATATTTGACACAATTATTATCATCCTCCAGAAAATATGCAGGCATAAACAAACAAATAGAAAATGTTAATACCATTCGATATCTGGAAAAAAAATCTAAAAGCTGACCCATTCAAGACATGGCAAATTATTAGGTTGGGCATTAAGTAGATGCAAAATAAACACATTTCAACAAGGAGGCATTGGGAAAAAGGGCCCATAGTGCTATACTCTACCCAGTCATATATGGGCAGCACCATATATGAACTATTCTGTGCCATATTTATAAATTCTATTTTGGAAATTGCTTAAACAACCTGACAGCTTCACATGGGGGAGTTTCATCCCATTATGCATACATGATAATCATGGCCGTATTTTTTTATTAGCGGTATTCTTCCCTGTTAATAGTACGGGCGAGAAAAGATAAGACTTGCCCTAGATAATACTACGTTTGGAAAAGATAAGGCAGAAACTATCTTTCCCCTATTTTATTCCAACTGGCATGCTATAGCACGGAGTTTGACTACTCTGAGAAAAAAACAAAACTTGTTCAGCTGCAACTATGCTCTGTAGCAGCGAGCTTAGTTACACATACGGTCAAGTGTTTTGCCCTGAGGCTGAGTGAGGCAGAAGTGAAGTAAGGTCCTAGGCACATTTAGTGCTCATACCTCCTATTTGGTGGACCAGGTTAAAGCTACTACCCATAGACTTTAAATAGCTGTCAGACCAAAGGCTATCTTTTCCACATACACATACATGCTTTGATGAGAATGCATGGATTTTCATTGGGGAGAAGGACACTACATACACTATATCAGAACTGAGTTCACTACATAGTTCCAATATTAGCATACTATGTAGATTTGACACAGATAAGGCATGAGAGATAACTCTACATACAAGAACAGAACAAAATGTACTACTTAAATGAAGTACTAAAACTGAGCTCACTACACAAATCCTCAAACAGAACTAAACTTACTAGTGAATAGATACAGTAGCAGAAATGAGCTTACTGCATAAATACGGTTCTAGGAATATGCTTACATTTGCCAGTGTGACAAAAATATATCCACCACCATTGTAAAAAATAACTACATCAAAAACAAAATATAGTAGACATACTATTGTGTCCCTTTTATGCAGTGTTCCTGGAAGCATTTTGCATTGTGATATGAGTCTTTCCTAAGTTAGGGCTCATTCACACAGATGTATGCTGCTTTGGTGCATCAAAATTGTGCAGTTTGCACCATGTGTATATGTGAATATTTGGTGCATTTGAGTTTTTTTTGTGTGCGTATTCACTGCATTTTTTACTGCAAAAAAAATTCAAGATGGACCAATTGATGTAACTGTTTCTTACTGTCTCCTGGCTTAACCCCTTGAGTGGCACGCCCGGAAAAGTTCCGTGACGAGCTCCACTGCTCATAGCAACATAGCCCGGAAGATTTCCGGGCTGTGTATCACTATGGGAGCTGCAGAGCACAATGCCACAAGCTGTGACAGTGTGCTCTGCCTGCACAGACCCACAGAGAACAAAGCAAGGGCTTTGAAAAACCAGCAGAAGATATTGCCGACATGTCGGCAATGTCCTGCTTTGTTTACAGGTTGCCATAGAGACCATCGGCTTGTCAGAAGCAAGCCGATGGTCTCTGTGGCAGGGAGAGCTGGTTGTTAGCTGTCAGAGGACAGCTAGGTACTAGCTCTTACAGCAGAGATCAGAGAAAACCTCCGATCTCTGCTGTGTTAACCCTTTACATGCTGCAGTCTATGTGACTGCAGCATGTAAAGGGCTGTCACTGCAGCATGTAAAGGGCTGTCACCATCGGACCCCTGGAATGTGATCAGGGGTCCTGATGGGTCCCTGTAGAAGTCCCCTAAAGGGACAAAAAAAAATAAAAAAAATTTAAAAAATTAAAAAAAAAAAAAGTAAAAAAATTATTAAAAAAATAAAAAAAACACTTGTCTCCCTTTACTTTGTAAAAAATCAAAAATATAATCACACATGTGGTATCCATGTGCGTCGTAATGACCCAGAGAAGGAAGTTAATACATTATTTAACCCCTTAATGACATGGCCCCTTTTTTCTTTTTTCCCCATTTCTTTTTTTCCTCCCCCCTGTTTAAAAAAATCACAACTTGTCCGGCAAAAAACAAGCCCTTATATGGCCGTGTCAATGGAAAAATGAAAAAGTTATGGCTCTTGAGACGCAACTGCAAAACTAGTTGAAATTCAATGATTAGACCATTTTAAAAAACCTGCCCTGGTGGGCACGACAGGGTGGTAGGAAACCTGCCACTCAAGGGGTTAATGCATAAAAAAACGCAGTTAGGGCTCAGTCAGAAGAGTGTGTATTTTGCGCACGCATAATTCACGCTTCTAAAAGAACCAATGGGTTTCTATAGAAGCGTTCATATGCGCGCAATTTGAAGCACAAAACAGCGTTCACCTAAAAAAGATAGGACATAGGTACGCGTTTTGCATGAGTTTTCATTGACTCCTATGGGAGCAGGAGTTAATGGAAACTCCTGAGCATGGAATAGCTTCCCTGCTGCTTACAGCAGGGCATTTAAAAGGTGCGGTGATGGGGGAACTCCCTGAGGGTTCCGTTAATCCCTGCAGGGACCCCCTCATCACTGAACACTGTGACAGCACTGTCACAGTGTTCAGTGATGACGGGACTCCCCGCGGGGATGAAAGAATTCCCTGCCACAGCTGTCACAAATGTGGCAGAGGAGTGTGATGCTATCCCATTGCTCTTAATAGGCCAGCGCTGCTGCCGCCCCATTGAAAGCAATGGGATGAAGGCAACACCAGAAGGGATTTTTGGGGAAGGGCTTGAAATATAAGCCCTTTCCTGACAATAAGCTTGAAAAAGAAAAAAGCATCACCTGTCCGGCGCTGTCTAGCATCGACGCCTCTTCTCCCTAGCTCTCCTACACTGTTCTAAAGCATTTTCTTCAGGCGGGGGATATAAATATATACTCTTTTATATATGTGCTTAACAATATTATATATGTTATGATTTTGCACAGAATGAAGAAAGATTGATGGTGTTGCAAACAAGCAATATAACTATAAGAATGATATATCTAATGGTACTCATAGTTAGTACATGTCGGCGTGTGTTCATTTGGATTGAGTTTAACAAAGTTTGTTCAAAGAATGGAATGCATAATGCATTCCAAATCCTCAGTTATGTATGATGTATCCACGTTCATGCCAGAGAGGGAAGTGGTTCCTTCCCTGCAATCATGCTGAAGCTGGGCGGCAGCACTAATCAACAGCATGAAATGTAAGTGATACTCCTTGTATTTAAACCCGTGTATGTCCTATATGTATTCAAAGCTTGACAATGGCATATTGTTTTGCCGAACTGAGTAGTTAATAAAGAATTTTTACTTGGGCTTGAGGTCTCCATCGGATCATTAAGTCTTTTCCCTGCGGCATGTCATAGAGCACAGGCACTATTTTTCTTTTTATGTACACCGGTCCCTCAGAAAGCACTGTCTCTGATTGGCTGAGCGCTGTGACCAATCAGAGGCAGCGCTCTGCTGTCTTTCAATGAATGGCTGATTCCTGTCTCTGATTGGTCACAGTGCTCAGCCGATCAGAGTTTTCAATGAGTATGGTATACTTTGTCAAATACTTTACTAAAGTCAAGATATACTATATACACTGCATTTCCCTGATCAACCCAGTTGTTGATTCTGTCATAGAAGTAAATTAGGTTTGTCTGGCATGACTTACTTATCACAAACCCATGCTGGCTCTGGTTAATTACTCCAATTTTATCCAAGTACTTGAATACATGCGGTTTAATAATTTTTCAAATATCTTTCCCGGTATAGAAGTCAGGCTCACAGGCCTGTAGTTTCCTGGATCCACCTTCTTCCCTTTTTTGAAGATAGGGACAACATTTTGCCCTTTTCCAATCTTCTGGGACTTCTCCTGTTCTCCAGGAATTTTCAAAGATTATGGTGAATGGCTCAGCAATTACCTCCGCTGCTTCCTTTAGTATCCTAGTATGTAATTAGAGATGAGCGAGCATACTCGCTAAGGGCAATTACTCGATCGAGCATTGCCCTTAGCGAGTACCTGCCCGCTCGGAAGAAAAGATTCGGCTGCCAGTGGCGGGCGGGGAGCAGCTGGGGAGAGCGGGGAGGAACGGAGGGGAGATCTCTCTCTCCCTCTCTCCCCACCGCTCCCCCCTGCTCACTGCTGCAACTCACCTCTCACCCGCGCCAGCAGCCGAACCTTTTATTCCGAGCGGGGAGATACTCGCTAAGGACAATGCTCGATCGAGTAATTGCCCTTAGCGAGTATGCTCGCTCATCTCTAGATGTAATTTATTTGGACCTTGAGACTTGAATTCATTTAAGTTAGCCAAGTGTTCCCTCACCATCTCTATGCTTATAGATAGCCTGCATTCTTTTATTCCCCCAATAGCACAGGGAAGATCAGTTGATATTCCATCTACTTTCTGAGAGAAAACAGATACAAAATAGGAATTTAAAAGTTCCACCTTCTCAACATCATTCTTAACCAATTCACCATTTTCATCTTGTAAGCATCTTTGACTTTTCTTTTGCTTTTGAAATACCCCCGAAATCCTTTTTTATTGCTTTTAGTCTTTGTTGCAATCCTCAATTCATTATAACCTTTTGCTTTTCTGACACTTGTCCTACAGTTTCTGCAGACCGCATTGTATTCTTCTTTAGATATTCCCCCTCTTTCCATTTGATAAACATATTTTTCTTTGTTTTTAACATGTGTGCAAGTTCAGTGTTCATCCATCCTGGTTTCCTTAAATGCTTCCCATTCTTCCTTCTTTTAGGACTAGAGATGAGTGAGCATACTCGCTAAGGGCAATTGCTCGAGCGAGCATTGCCCTTAGCGAGTACCTGCCCGCTCGAGACAAAAGGTTCGGGTATCGGCGCGGGGGAGCGGTGGGCAGCGGCAGTCAGCAGGGGGGAGAGAGGGAGAGAGAGATCTCCCCTCCGTTCCTCCCCGCTCTCCCCCGCAGCTCCCTGCCCGCCGCAGGCACCCGAACCTTTTGTCTCGAGTGGGCAGGTACTCGCTAAGGGCAATGCTCGCTCGAGCAAATGCCCTTAGTAAGTATGCTCGCTCATCACTATTTAGGACTTGTTAATGATTGTGCTTTGAGATCTCATTTCACAATATTTTCCAACCTTCTAGGACATTTCTATCCTTAAGAACATCCAGCCATTGGATTCTTCCTACCCTCTTTCTGAGTTCATTAAAATCTGCCTTTCTGATATCCAACCTTGAGGTCTGGGGTTTCTCAGTTCTTTCTCCCCTTTTTATCCAAAATTCAAGGATAACATGATTGCTGCCTCCTAAGATCCCAGCCACCCTTACTTCCTCAACCAGTTCCTCCCTGTTGGTAAGAATTAGGTCCAAGATAGCGGATCCCCTTGTTTTCTCTTCTATCTTTTGGAAGATAAAGTTGTCAGCAAGAGCGGATAAGAATTTGTTGGATCCATTACTTTTGCCTGAGTGAGATTCCCAACAAATGTTTGGATAGTCAAAATCTCCCATGATCACTATGTCATGCTTTCTGGCGAGCTTGGCCAGGCGGCCTATAGTAAATGCCTACAGCAGTGTCCTTTTTGTTATTCTCTCCTTGTATTCTTACCCAAACATTTTCTACAGAATTACAGCTCTGAAGCTTGAATCTCTGTGTAGATAAATGTTTTCCTAACATACAACGCAACACCTCCTCCCTTTTTTTAGGTCTGTTTCTTATAAATAAGTTGTATCCTTCAAGCCTTGTATTTCAATCATGTGTATCATCCCACCAAGTTTCCATGATGCCTATGACATCATATTTCTCTTCCTGTGTTAGGAGCTCCAATTCTCCTTGTTTGTTTCCCATGCTCTGTGCATTTGTGTAAAAACATTTTAGTTTGTGATCGGTGTATCTTGCTCCTTTACTGAACTAGATGTATATTGCCTTCATTCAGCCTAACATACTATGTTACTTTCTTTCTGAATTTTTTGTCTTTTTTTTGTTCTTTCCTTCCACTTCTAATATTGAGGTTCCCAAATTAATTAGCTGTATATTTTTACTTGGCCTTTCACTTCCCTTCCCATATTGTTCTAGTTTAAAGCTCTCCTAATGAGTGAAGCAAGGCGCCCATCAAATGCATGGAGCGCATTTTTTTTCACACACATAGGCGTGCAAAAAACACGCTCGTAACATGCATATTCACTGCATTTTTTAATGCTCCCATAGACTTTAATGGGTGCTTTTGGTCCATGACACAGGCCAAAACAGGACATGCTCCAATTTTTTTCACGTATGTAAAATATGTCTGTAAAAGAGCATGTCAGAATACACTAATGTAAAAATTATGCACATAATAAATACCAAAAATACACCCGTGTGAATGAACACAGTTTCACACACTTTGTACTAGTTGTTGAATTTTGGTTAAGGAATCTGCACCAAAATTCAGCAACTCAATAGAGTATAATGTTAGTGAATTAATATAATTAATCGGCTGCATATTCGAGCCATGTTGCGGATTTTCAAACCCACAATATGCTCTATTTTTTGCAAATATTTCACTGTGGATTTAAATAATTTTAATGTAATAAGTGAAATCTGTGGCTAAATCTATGCTGTGGGATTCCATTTAGGGGTAACATACCAGATGTCAATAACAACCTTTTGGCGGAACTGTCAAATGGAAACTAACAGAACCATTCACTGCCATTAGCAAAGCAGATACCACTTTCGTGTCCATTTGACAAGAGTACTGTTCATTTCCGTTAAATTTGCAGTATAGCATAACGTAGTTGATTAGAATATTCTTTACTCCAAATATAACAGAAACAAGTGGAACCCTGTGAAACCGACACCAAAGTGATGACTGTTTCACTAATGACAGTGAATGGTTCTGTTATACTGAAAAGCCATGTGGGAAAATTGCCTCAGGGTATATTTAGAAGTTGTGTAATTAATGCAGATTTCCCACAGCAAAAAAACGACATCAAAAATCACAACAAAATAAGCAGCAAAATCCACACCATTGCAGATTCAGATGCAGACCTGCTGCTAACTTCACCTCTTCAATTGAATGGGTAAAACCTGCTGTAGATCCACATCAAAATCCGCACAAAACTGTGTGGATTTTGACGCAAGTTTTGGTGCGGATCCATTGGTGCAGTTTTACATACATAGGCGCAGTTTCATACATACTGTACCTACACACACAGGACTATTACATATATTCATATGTACATACATACTAGAGATGAGCGAACGTACTCGTCCGAGCTTGATACTCGTTCGAGTATTAGCGTGTTCGAGATGCTCGTTACTCGAGACGAGTACCACGCGATGTTCGAGTTACTTTCACTTTCATCTCTGAGACGTTAGCGCGCTTTTCTGGCCAATAGAAAGACAGGGAAGGCATTACAACTTCCCCCTGCGACGTTCAAGCCCTATACCACCCCCCTGCAGTGAGTGGCTGGCGAGATCAGGTGTCACCCGAGTATATGAATCGGCCCCTCCCGCGGCTCGCCACAGATGCATTCTGACAGAGATCAGGGAAAGTGCTGCTGGTGCCAGAGCTGCTATAGGGAGAGCGTTAGGAGTTATTTTAGGCTTCAAGAACCCCAACGGTCCTTCTTAGGGCCTCATCTAACCGTGTGCAGTACTGTGGAGGCTGCTTTAGCAGTGTTGCACAATTCTTTTTTTTGTATATCGGGCGTGCAGAGCATTGTGTGCGCAGTCTGCAGTCATTGTACAGAGTATAGGGCCAGTACTGGTGCGGCAGGGAAAGAGATATTCAGGCTATATAGGCAGTGGGCTTTTTCCAAAAAATTGGGGAAAAATACTATATTTGGGCTGCCTGTGACCGTCTTCAGTTTACTGCGTGTCTGCTGGGGGTAGTAGTCCTAATTAATACGCAGCTAAGCGTTACAGCAGGCTTGTGCAAAATTGTCTCCTGGATCTGCTGTCTCTGTTACATGATCGCTGTCATCCCGCCAGAGGGAAAGAGTATACATAATATTATACGCTGCCTACAGTATCTGCTGGGGGTAGTAGTCCTAATTAATACGCAGCTAAGCGTTACAGCAGGCTTGCGCAAAATTGTTTCCTGGATCTGCTGTCTCTGTTACATCAGCGCCGTCATCCCGCCAGATGGAAACAGTATACATAATATTATACGCTGCCTACAGTATCTATCTGCTGGGGGTAGTAGTCCTAATTAATACGCAGCTAAGCGTTACAGCAGGCTTGCGCAAAATTGTTTCCTGGATCTGCTGTCTCTGTTACATCAGCGCCGTCATCCCGCCAGAGGGAAAGAGTATACATAATATTATATGCTGCCTACAGTATCTGTCTGCTGTATCAGCTCAGCATTTAAAAAAAATAGAAGCAAAATACTTAAGGCCTACTACTGGCCTTTGGCCACTTGACTGCTTCTGCGCTGTGAATTCCACTAGCTCAGTCATACGCACCTAGGTCTCACTACACGCGTGCGCAAAATTGTTTCCTGGCTCTGCTGTGCGTTCCGTAAGGGAAGTCAGCCTCCAACCACAGGCCAATAAGCGGCACATTTAATTACAGCGTTCTGTTTCTGCACTACTGGTAATACAGCATGCTGAGGGGTAGGGGTAGGCCTAGAGGACGTGGACGCGGGCGAGGACACGGAGGCCCAAGTCAGGGTGTGGGCACAGGCCGAGCTCCTGATCCAGGTGTATCGCAGCCGACTGCTGCGGGATTAGGAGAGAGGCACGTTTCTGGCGTCCCCACATTCATCTCACAATTAATGGGTCCACGCGGTAGACCTTTATTAGAAAATGAGCAGTGTGAGCAGGTCCTGTCGTGGATGGCAGAAAGTGCATCCAGCAATCTATCGACCACCCAGAATTCTGCGCCGTCCACTGCTGCAACTCTGAATCCTCTAGCTGCTGCTCCTCCTTCCTCCCAGCCTCCTCACTCCATTACAATGACACATTCTGAGGAGCAGGCAGACTCCCAGGAACTGTTCTCGGGCCCCTGCCCAGAATGGGCAGCAATGGTTCCGAATCCTCTCCCACTGGAGGAGTTTGTCGTGACCGATGCCCAACCTTTGGAAAGTTCCCGGGGTCCGGGGGATGAGGCTGGGGACTTCCGGCAACTGTCTCAAGAGCTTTCAGTGGGTGAGGAGGACGATGACGATGAAACACAGTTGTCTATCACTCAGGTAGTAGTAATTGGAGTAAGTCCGAGGGAGGAGCGCACAGAGGATTCGGAGGAAGAGCAGCAGGACGATGAGGTGACTGACCCCACCTGGTTTGCTACGCCTACTGAGGACAGGTCTTCACAGGGGGAGGCAAGTGCAGCAGCAGGGCAGGTTGGAAGAGGCAGTGCGGTGGCCAGGGGTAGAGGCAGGGCCAGACCGAATAATCCACCAACTGTTTCCCAAAGCGCCCCCTCGCGCCATGCCACCCTGCAGAGGCCGAGGTCCTCAAAGGTCTGGCAGTTTTTCACTGAGAGTGCAGACGACCGACGAACAGTGGTGTGCAACCTTTGTCGCGCCAAGATCAGCTGGGGAGCCACCACCACCAGCATGCGCAGACATATGATGGCCAAGCACCCCACAAGGTGGGACGAAGGCCGTTCACCGCCTCCGGTTTGCACCGCTGCCTCTCCCCCTGTGCCCCAACCTGCCACTGAGATCCAACCCCCCTCTCAGGACACAGGCACTACCGTCTCCTGGCCTGCACCCACACCCTCACCTCCGCTGTGCTCGGCCCCATCCACCAATGTCTCTCAGCGCACCGTCCAGCCGTCGCTAGCACAAACAATACGTAGGCTGCACCCGCGGATGGAAGCATTGTTCTCTATCACCATCAAAAACGTGGACCTTTTAGCTTCATCAATTTGTGTATAATATTCATCCTCCTCCTCCTGCTCCTCCTCCTGAAACCTGACGTAATGACGCCGAACGGGCAATTTTTCTTAGGCCCACAAGGCTCAGTCATATAATTTTTGTAAACAATTTTTATACGTTTCAATGCTCATTAAAGCGTTGAAACTTGCACCTGAACCAATTTTTATTTTAACTGGGCTGCCTCCAGGCCTAGTTACAAATTAAGCCACATTAACCAAAGCGATTAATGGGTTTCACCTGCCCTCTTGGTTGGGCATGGGCAATTTTTCTGACGTACATTAGTACTGTTGGTACACCAATTTTTTGGGGCCCTCGCCTACAGTGTAATCCAATAAATTTTTTGCCCACCTGCATTAAAGCTGACGTTACATCAGCTGTGCTGGGCACTGCAATGGGATATATTTATGTACCGCCGGTGGGTTCCAGGGAGCCACCCATGCTGTGGGTCCACAGGGAGTTGTAACTGCATGTGTCCACTTTCTAAAGAACCCCAGTCTGACTGGGGCATGCAGTGTGGGCCGAAGCCCACCTGCCTTTAATCGGACGTTACCTCAGCTGTGATGGGCACTGCAATGGGATACATTTATGTACAGCCGGTGGGTTCCAGGGAGCCACCCATGCTGTGGGTGCACACGGAATTCCCATTGCGGAGTTGTACCTGCCTGTGACTATTTATAAAAAACCGCGGTCTGACTGGGGCATGCAGACACCTTGACAGAATGAATAGTGTGTGGCACATAGGTTCCCCATTGCTATGCCCACGTGTGCAGCTCCTGATGGCGGTGGCACAGGATTATATTTCTCATTGCTTCTGTACAGCATTGTGGGCTATCGCCCCGCCCCTTTTAAAGCGGGTCGCTGCCTAGCTGTGGCAACCCTCTGCAGTGTGTGCCTGCGGTTCCTCCTCATGGCAGACGCACTTATAAATAGACATGAGGGTGGTGTGGCATGAGTGCAGCTGAAGGCTGTGCAGGGACACTTTGGTGTGCGCTGTGGACACTGCGTCGTGCAGGGGAGGGGGGGGGGGGTTGGGCAGCATGTAACCCAGGAGAAGTGGCAGCGGAGTGTCATGCAGGCAGTGATTGTGCTTTGTTGGAGGTAGTGTGGTGCTTAGCTAAGGTATGCATTGCTAATGAGGGCTTTTCAGAAGTAAAAGTTGTTGGGAGGGGGGGGCACTCTTGCCGCTATTGTGGCTTAATAGTGGGACCTGGGAACTTGGGATGCAGCCCAACATGTAGCCCCTCGCCTGCCCTATCCGTTGCTGTGTCGTTCCCATCACTTTCTTGAATTGCCCAGATTTTCACAAATGGAAACCTTAGCGAGCATCAGCGATATACAAAAATGCTCGAGTCGCCCATTGACTTCAATGGGGTTCGTTACTCGAAACGAACTCTCGAGCATCACGAAAGTTTCGTCCCGAGTAACGAGCACCCGAGCATTTTGGTGCTCGCTCATCTCTAATACATACATTATAACTGATTGAAGAAGAATCCAGATAGCAGTACAAGAGGCATCATCTTGATAGTATTTCTTGCCTCCACTTCTAATCAAGAGCAGGTTTCCTCTGCGGAGGTGCTACGTGACAGGAGCTCTTTACCATTATTGACTGACTGCTCCTACACCAAACAGTGAGGCTCACTCATTCTAGCAGACAGGAGAGAGACAAGAAATGGCCTGTTGCTCTACCTTTGGCTCCTTTCTCTAGCACAGCAGTATTGCAGTGTAATCTGCAGGTGCACTGTCTGCAGTTCATTATAGAGAGGGCTGGCTGCATCTAGTTACTTTTCAGTGACAGCAGCCAGCTCTATGTATAATGAACCACAGCAGCCGCTCAGCGTGTTCTCAGGAACGGTTGGCCCACCGTGACGATTCCCAGTGGAATATATGGCTAATCTGCTCCTGGTATTATATAACTAAAAAGCGGGATTCTGGGTGTAAGATTGTTGCCTAATCCATCCACTGTGGACTGTGTGATCTATATATGTTTAGATTCATACACACCCTTTAGGGATATATGTTGTATACCTCCTTCTGCTAGTAGTGTGATCACGTGCTGTTATGGATATATAAGAAGGTGTTCCCATTTGGTATTTTGAGCTGATGATATTTTAGACATGATATATTGCTTTGTCCAACATGACTGCATTTAATACATGTAAATAAGACTCTCCTACAGCCCTTATGAAAAAACATCCGCAATACTTTATTTACTCTTGATTCAACCTATGTGTATGGATAGTTGCCATCATGTTTTATGTGAGGATACCTTCTGTGATCTAATCTAAATAAACAGAGACAATTTTTGCAGTAAACTGACAGGTATATAACAATTTAGAGATTTTCTTCCTGTAATCTGTTTATAGGGTGTGAAAGGATGGTGATTGGGGGTTCCTGTTGGAATCACCCTAATCAGGGTGCTTATCCCAGTTTTTGATAGGAAGAGTCTTGTGATAGGGTCAGGACAGCTCAAGTCTGACCTGTTCCCCCTCTCCTTTTTCCAATGTATTTTTGTTATGGGATATTTGAATAAGTTATAATAAAGGTTAAGTTTCAAATTGTTGTTCTGCTTTTCAGTTTTTTGACTTCCATATATCTGATTTAGTTACTCTGTGAATATTGCACCTTCAACCCTTTCCAATCCAATTTGTATCCTGGTTTTCCTACGGGGCTTACTCTTTTTCTGCCGTTATACAACAGCGCTATATGCTGGCTAAAGCCAGTACTGCATGAGGTGACACGTTGGATAGGCTCCGACAGCAGAGAGGCTGGCAATATACAGTAAGAGAACCCTGACGGACGTCTTTCAACATCGAAGCCTTAGATCATAATGTCTTCAGAAGTCAAACAGTGGATTGGAAAGTGTTAAAGAAAATAACCATATATAGAACATAGCATACAGCTTAACTTCAACAGTAACTAGTTTGCTCTGTATAGTAAAATGATTCAATGTAAAGACTATGAACACTTTTGGCATGGAGAAAATAATGTTGCATATGTTAGTGATTACTGTATCTTTGGTTCCAAAAAATACACCATGTGCTATTCAGTGTAGCCCCAATTGTAAACTAAACAAACAAATAAATAAGGACATGATAAAGCCATACATACATGTAAATAATAACCAATGTGTAAGTGACCGGTATAGTTAAAATGATCCTCCAGGTTTGTGAAAAAATTCGGTCTAAGGACTGGAGGGTAGAGAAGGTACATTATCTGCGCTTGATCTTCTCCTCTGTTCTGCTGTTCTGCTGGTTCGAGTCCCATTGTTGATCTTCTAAGATGGACATTGCCATCTTTTAGACTACCTAATAACCCATAGTGCATTAGTAGTGTTAGACTCTGTGATTGGTCAGTGCTGCTCACATGATCAGTCTAGTTAGAAAATGGTGGTCGCCACCTGAAAACAGGAACAAAACTGGCATAATGGAGGGACAGAGGCAAAGATCAAGGGCATATAAAATACCTGCTCCACCCTCCTGTTCCGGGACAGAATTATTCCCAAATCCAGAGAGAAATTTAAAATTATCTACGTGTTATCACATAATGCCTCAGCTTGTTTTATCCATGTTTATAGTGATTATACATTTGACTGACTATTATCATCTCACTTTTTTTTGTTTCTGAACATGTACAGTTTTCAGTAAAAGATCATTTGGAAGCAAATGAAGCTAAATAGTTCAGAATAATTTCAAAGCAAATACTACACTATTTTTCATATTTAGCTACTTGGCATAGAACATTTTAGTAAGCATTTTAGCTCTGTATTAAATTGTATCACATGGTATCAGAAAGAAACACAATCTCCATAGTTGCAGAACAGACAGCACAAGGCATTATCACAGTATTAGGTTTTAACCTGTGATCAGCAAACAAATGTCAAACCTGAGTTTACTATATTAAAGAAGTGGTCCGGTTACTTAACAACATTTCCCCTGCACCACCAACTGAGCTAAAATAACAAAAACAGCTGTACTTTCCAATCCTCTGCCGCCATGATCCAGGGCTGTAGGCTCACCATCCTCCCGATGCTTGTTGTTGAAGATGATGTCACCGAATATCACATGACCGCTGCAGCTAATCAGGGGTCACAGCGTCACCATTCTAAACTTCTGCCATCATGGCGTCAAGTATGTGAGTGCTGATAGGAGAACGGGCGGTGACACTGCAGCAGTCACATGATATCCGGTGACATCATCTTTAACAATATATATCGGGAAGACGGCGATGCTCCAGCACTGGATGGTCTGGTGGACCAATAAGCACAGCTGATTTTGTTATTTTAGCACAGTTGGTGTAATGTGGGTAATGTTGTCCAGTAACCGGACTACTGCTTTAACTATTTTGTATGCACTCAAATTAATATAGCAAGTTTCACATTAAGGCCTCATTCACATGGTCGATGCATTTTTACGCCAGCCGCATTGCGATCGAAAATCGCATCAGTGAAGAATCCGTCTGGAGTAAGCAACAGTGGACACCACGCTGTCCAGGGGAGCCACTAACTGCCAGCTCGGGCAATGACAATTTACAGCACCTTAGTTTCCTATCCATCCCAGCTAAATAGCTAGCTAATCATCTACAGATGTGAGCACGTGTCACACCTACTAAACTAGGTGCAGGCCCATGTCTAAAACCATCACCGGACTCCACCAATCCGCAGCGATCCCCGCACTGCTGCAAAACCAACATATTTACACGCTACATATCTTCGCCCATGTGAACGAATGCATTGGAAACCAATGCCTTTAGATGGTCGCGTATATCTGTCGGCCGTAAAGGCGTTGCTGTTTAACCCCTTCCCGCTCCATGACGTATAGGTACGTCATGGTGCGGCGGAGTATGTATGAAGAGAGGTTGCGGGGCAACCTCCTTTTCACACAGTGCGGGCGTCAGCTGTTTATAACAGCTGACACCCGTGGGCAATAGCCGCTGTCGGCCGTTCGGCCGATCGCGGCTATTAACCATTTAAATGCCGCTGTCAATTCTGACACCGGCATTTAAATCCCCCGAGCGATGTTCGGGGGTCCTGCACGGCCCCCCCCCCCCCCTCGCGGTGAGATCGGGGGAGCTGTGCAGGTTTCATGGCTGCCGGGGGCCTTCTGAAAGGCCCCAGGGCTGCCTTACCAGACTGCCTATCAAGTCGTCCCCGTGGGGTGGCTTGATAGACCGCCTGTTAAATGGCAGTAAGCCGTAATGCTATAGCATTGTGTCATACTGCAGGAGCAATCAAAGCATTGCTGGTTGTAGTCCCCCAGGTGGACTTTAAAGTAAAGTAAAAAAAAACGAAGTTTTTTTAATTGTAAAAAAAAAAGTTATAAAAGTTTAAATCACCCCCCTTTTGTCATATCTATTATTCAAAAATCTAAATCATAAAATAAAAATACATGTTTGTTATCGCCGCGTCCGTAAAAGTCCGATCTATCAAAGTAGTGCATTATTTTTCCCGCACAGTAAACGTCGTCCGGAAAAAAAAATAAAGAACGCCAGAAATGCACTTTTTTAGTTACCGTATATACCGGCGTATAAGACGACTTTTGAACCCCGAAAAATCTGCTCTGCAGTCGGGGGTCGTCTTATGCGCCGGTAATACAAAAAAAAAAAAAAGTGTAAAAAAAAAAAATTCATTACTCACCTCCCACGGCGTTCTGTCGCGCTCCGGCAGGATGTCGCTCGCTCCTCGTCCCCGGCGCAGCATAGCTTTCTGAATGCGGGGCTTGAAATCCCCGCTTCCAGAATGCTAATACACACGCCGGCAGCCATGACAGCATTGAATGGCTGTGATTGGCTGAAGGCGCACGTGTTAGCAATCACACCCATTCAATGATGTCATTGAATAGTGTGATTGGCTGAAGCCACGTGCGCCTTAGCCAATCACAGCCATTCAATGATGTCATGGCTGCCGGCGTGTGTATTAGCTTTCTGGAAGCGGGGATTTCAAGCCCCGCATTCAGAAAGCTATGCTGCGCCGGGGACGAGGAGCGAGCGACATCCTGCCGGAGCGAGCGACATCCTGCCGGAGCGCGACAGAACGCCGTGGGAGGTGAGTAATGAATTTTTTTTTTTCTCCACTGTATACCGGCGTATAAGGTGACAGTTGGGGGGTCGTCTTATACGCCCCGTCGCCTTATACGCCGGTATATACGGTACCCTGTCTCCCAGAAAAAACGCAATAAAAAGCAATCAAAAAGTCGTATATGTATTCCAAATTGGTACTATCAGAAACTACAGGACATCCCTCAGAAAATGAGCCCTTTCTCAACTACGTCAATGGACAAATAAAAAGGTTATTGCGCGTACAAAATGACCGCAAAAAATAATTGAAAAATGTAAATGTCTTTGAAAAAAAAAAAGAGTAGTACAGTAAAAAAAAACCTATGCAAGTTTAGTATCGTAATAATCGTACAGTCCCATAGAATAAAGTTATCATGTCATTTTTGTTGCAGTTTGTGCGCCGTAGAAACAAGACGTACTGAAAGATGGCGAAATGTTTTTTTTCATTTGGTACTTTAAATAGCACCATTGAAAAATACAACTAGTCCCGCAAAAAACAAGCCCTCATACAGCGATGTCGATGGATAAATAAAGGAGTTACAATTTTTTTGAAGGCGGGAGGAAAAAACGAAAATGGAAAAAGAAAAAGGGTCCGCGTCATTAAGGGGTTAAGCACTCGTGTGAATGAAGCCTTTGGCCTATCTTTTGACACTGTCACCAATTTGATGTTTTAATGGTGCAATTTTTTTCACTCGCCCGACAATCGCCCACGTGAACAAATTCATTGAAATCCAATGCTTCACATGGTTGCGATTTTGGGCTGACACTTTATCACGGCTGCTTAAAAATGCTTGTCTGAATAAGGCTTAAGAGAGAGGCACATTACATTTGCTTTGCTCAAAGCAAGTACTGCAATGACATGGCAAATGTTGAAATGAAGGTTATGTTCAGATGTTGCAGATATGATGCAGATTTTTTGCGCAGATTCTGAGACAAATGCCCCCAAAAGATTATATGCAATGGGAATGAATTGGGTTTTTACAAAAGTATGCTCACATGCAGCAGAACAAATCCACATCGTATTTAGGGCAGAGTTTTCATATGTGTAACATGCCATGTACTGTACTGTATGTCGGTCATGGTTTTATGTTGTGAATTTGACCCTTTGCATTGCAGCAAGACTGTCCATGATAAACCTCTAGTCTGGATGCCTTTCATGCTGACATTGCCTAGCAGATTTAGCCATGAACTTTCTGAAGATTTGGAGCAGATTATATATTACATACTTTAGTAATAATACATATTATTATCATTAATATACAGTATAGTACATGAAGAGTCAGTCAGGCATAAGCAAACTAATGGAGGGGTGACATATATTTGAGCAATTGGCCTATAAAACTTAATATATCTCAACAACCAAAATGCATCCTATGATTTTCTAACAAGAGAATAATAAATTATGTATACAGCACTATCACCTAGTGTGTTGGAGTGAGATGGAATGGGGACATTAGGGTCCTTTCTATATTGCATTTAACACTTACCCTTCCTCTCTGGGATGTAGCATAACAGGTGATAGGTCTTTGTTTTCTGCATTCAGCAGTAAGCTGCTTTACTGATAGCCGGGATCCAATTATTCAGGGTATCATTGACAGCCACTTGTTAATTGGAACTTGGCTCTCACAGACAGCTACAGATTCTGAGTCATTTACCATCCTTCCATTTCCCCATTTTGGAAATAGTACTTCTGCACTGGGAGTGCTATGAGAATTAAGTGATGTGTATTAAGACATGACTGTGTTGAAAATGAAAATGGGAAGAAGCACCAGAAAGAGAATTGCATATATACACAGTATATACACCAATCAGCCATAATATTAACCGATTAAGGATTGAGCCTAATTTGGTGTTAAGGACTGCAGGAATTTTTTTATTTTTGCTTTGCAGCATTTAGAGAGCCACAACCTTTTTTTAATCCTTTTAAAGTAAAAATAAAATTTATCAGGTGTATTCCAGTAAAATATCTGCCAAATAGCTAGTAATGAGTCTCAACTCACCTGGTGCTCAGTGGAATCCCCCTGGATGGGAGAACCCCACTGGCACCTGTTGTCCGGGTCGGCGTGTAAAAAGATCTTTAATCCGCGATCCGTTGGAGCGGAGAGACGCAGGAAGGCTCAAGCATTCCGGTATGGAGCTTGAAGAAACGTGGTTAGGAAATGGAGAAAAAGACTTCCGCGCTCTTATGGAGAACCACTCATGGCGTCCTCTCGCAGCAAAATCACAGAGCATGTAAGTGTTATATATACCTGTGTTTTTTAATGTATGTATTATAGAACTTGAAAAAGGCTACACTAGCCAAAACACATTGCTCATAGTTCTTAAATAAAAAAATTGAAGACTTACTAAGAGATATCTAAGCGACTGAATACTATGATATTATCCACATGAGCGCAAAAGACTTTTTCTCCATTTCCTAACCACATTTTAAATCCTTTTATTTCTGTAGCTCTATAATTACTTGCTTTCTGTGGAATGAGTTGTAGTTCTCAAGGTTACCAGTTTTGGGCATATATATAATCTATTGATTACCTTTTATTAAAGCAGTTTTCCACATATAATACTATTGATGGCCTATCCTCAGGAATGTCATAGTTGATCGGCTAGAGTTCACCACTGGGGACCCCTAGCTGATCAGGCACCCACTGTCAGTGCCGAGATGCACAGGGGTCAGAGTGGAAGCTGTTGCTCTGTCCCCTATGTTATGGCCGGGGACAGAGAAACAGCTCTGAGATGTTACTGATGGTTGAGTAATAAATAAGCATGTTTTTACTATATTTATTATGTCATATCTTTACCGTTGAAGAGCTCTTGCTTAGCTGTTATGTAAATTTATTCCTCTGGCTACATCCAGAGGCTGAAAACCTATGCAGACCCATCATGACTAACCAAAGGTTTGGTTAGGCTCGAACCCAAACCTCAGGCAGTTTGTCTCAGTTGAACCCACTAAAATGGTGTCTGCCATATTGCAGAAAGGATAAGGAGGAAGGATCACATGACCTCAGGGTAACCCACAATGCCTTGACTGGGAGCTCACTCTCTACTCTTCACTGAGTGAAACCCTCTATCCCAACTGTCAACGCTACTACTCCAATACATAGTATCTGCAGCCAATTTAGTTCATAGAACATGACAACGTTTTTACATACAATATGTCAGCCAGCACACCTGAACAATCAATTTGAGTTGTGTCTGGACTGTGCTCTTTTTTGGCAGTTACCTTGAGCACAGAGCCCATAGACTCCTGGGTCAGCAGATTGGAACATTGACAAGAATTGGCCCAGTTTACCATGAGTATACTATCTTGTCCACCCTCCAGTGTAACATCAGATTCATCTATTCTAAGTGAACAAGATTGCCTGCCAAAAGCTTAGAAAAGCTTACATTTGTAAAAATTAATCAGGCATGGATCAGTGGGAATTTTAAAATCCGTGTGCTTGAAGGCAACGCTTAGATCTGCTGTCAACTCTCCACTACTACCACCATTACCCCTGGGGTTGACTTGCTACTACCCCCAGTCTACCATTACTCCTGCAGTTGACTTGCTACTACCACAAGTCTACCACACCTGCAGCCGAGCACTACTACCAGGCCTACACAACTACAGATGTCTTGTCCTGTCTATTGTTTAATACTGTGCCACTGCTAATTCAGCTACTTCTACCACCACTCCTGCTGCTGCCACTACTACGCCTACACAACCAACGATCAACCAGAGGATCACAAAAAAGGGATAATTTTTGTTCGGCTTTTCATTTGTGAAAATCCATTTTTTTTTATTTTATAGGATGCCGATCCTGTTGCTACTCCCCAAGATGGGATAATTTCCACCTGTAAAAAGCTATTGCTTCATCTTCATCTTTCCAGGCACAAAACATATTGCTACTCCTAAAAAGGGATAATTTTTGGACCGCTTGGAAAAAGCCATTGCTTCTTTTGTAACCATTGTGTATGTAAGCACACCAGCAGGCATCTACCACCAAGAAGGGTTAATTTGGACCTTTCTTTACTTTTAAAAAGCACAAAAAATTCTACTAATGCTATTTGAATCATCCGTTTGCCCATAGCCATACATATTGCCATTAACTTTGACTTAGAAATAGCTCAGAAGTACTTAGATACACTCCTAGGTGACCTAAGAGTGTTATACATGGCTGTTACGGCTCTTACACAATATTATACACCAGTTTTAGAGATATTGGTGAAGTTTTGGTTTGGTTTGAGCTAATTTTAACCATACTGAACATTTTGCCCAAATTCAGCAAACTGGTAGAACTGAAGTTTTGAAAAGTTCACTCATCACTACTCTGGATGACCAATCACGTCAATCTATTACATGAACAGCTCTATGAATTTCAATGAGATCCATGTAATGCTTAATTTTCACCTCCATGGTGTGGCACAGACATTTAAAAGTTGCAGTCACAGATTAGAGAATTATTATGTGATTTTTTTTTAGAGATGAGCGAACGTACTCGTCCGAGCTTGATGCTCGTTTGAGTATTAGCGTGTTCGAGATGCTTGTTACTAGAGGCGAGCACCACGCGATGTTCGAGTTACTTTCACTTTCATCTCTGAGACATTAGCGCGCTTTTCTGGCCAATAGAAAGACAGGGAAGGCATTACAACTTCCCCCTGCGATGTTCAAGCCCTATACCACCCCCCCTGCAGTGAGTGGCTGGCGAGATCAGGTATCACCCGAGTAAATAAATCGGCCCCTCCCGCGGCTCGCCACAGATGCATTCTGACATAGCTCAGGGAAAGTGCTGCTGATGCTGGAGCTGCTATAGGGAGAGTGTTAGGAGTGATTTTAGGCTTCAAGAACCCCAACTGTCCTTCTTAGGGCCACATCTGACCATGTGCAGTACTGTTGAGGCTGCTTTTTGCAGTGTTGCACATTTGTTTTTTTTTTTGTATATCGGCCGTGCAGAGCATTGCGTCCTCAGTCTGCAGTAATTTTACATAGTATAGGGCCAGTAGTGCTGAGGCAGGGACAGTGAAAAACGTGAAAGACATATACTGTCTATATAGGCAGTGGGCTTTTCCAAAAAAATTTGGGACAAAAAAATATATTTGGGCTGCCTGTGACTGTCCTGACTGTACTGCGTCTCTGCTGGGGGTAGTAGTCCTAATTAATACGCAGCCAGCTAAGTGGTACAGCAGTCTTGCGCTAAATTCTTTCCTGGCTCTGCGTTGCCCGTTACATCATTGCTGTCATCCTGTCCAGAGGGAAACAGTCTGCACTGCAGTAATTTTACATAGTATAGGGCCAGTAGTGCTGAGGCAGGGACAGTGAAAAACGTGAAAGACATATACTGTCTATATAGGCAGTGGGCTTTTCCAAAAAAATTTGGGACAAAAAAATATATTTGGGCTGCCTGTGACCGTCCTGACTGTACTGCGTCTCTGCTGGGGGTAGTAGTCCTAATTAATACGCAGCCAGCTAAGTGTTACAGCAGGCTTGCGCAAAATTCTTTCCTGGCTCTGCGTTGCCCATTACATCATTGCTGTCATCCTGTCCAGAGGGAAACAGTCTGCAGTAATTTTACATAGTATAGGGCCAGTAGTGCTGAGGCAGGGACAGTGAAAAACGTGAAAGACATATACTGTCTATATAGGCAGTGGGCTTTTCCAAAAAAATTCTGGACAAAAAAATATATTTGGGCTGCCTGTGACCATCCTGACTGTACTGCATCTCTGCTGGGGGTAGTAGTCCTAATTAATACGCAGCCAGCTAAGTGTTACAGCAGGCTTGCGCAAAATTATTTCCTGGCTCTGCGTTGCCCATTACATCATTGCTGTCATCCTGTCCAGAGGGAAACAGTCTGCAGTAATTTTACATAGTATAGGGCCAGTAGTGCTAAGGCAGGGACAGTGAAAAATGTGAAAGACATATACTGTCTATATAGGCAGTGGGCTTTTCCAAAAAAATTTGGGACAAAAAAATATATTTGGGTTGCCTGTGACCGTCCTGACTGTACTGCGTCTCTGCTGGGGGTAGTAGTCCTAATTAATACGCAGCCAGCTAAGTGTTACAGCAGTCTTGCGCTAAATTCTTTCCTGGCTCTGCGTTGCCCGTTACATCATTGCTGTCATCCTGTCCAGAGGGAAACAGTCTGCACTGCAGTAATTTTACATAGTATAGGGCCAGTAGTGCTGAGGCAGGGACAGTGAAAAACGTGAAAGACATATACTGTCTATATAGGCAGTGGGCTTTTCCAAAAAAATTTGGGACAAAAAAATATATTTGGGCTGCCAGTGACCGTCCTGACTGTACTGCGTCTCTGCTGGGGGTAGTAGTCCTAATTAATACGCAGCCAGCTAAGTGTTACAGCAGGCTTGCGCAAAATTCTTTCCTGGCTCTGCTGTGCGTTCCGTAAGCGAAGTCAGCCTCCAACCACAGGCCAATAAGCGGCACATTTAATTACAGCGTTCTGTTTCTGCACTACTGGTAATACAGCATGCTGAGGGGTAGGGGTAGGCCTAGAGGACGTGGACGCGGGCGAGGACGTGGAGGCCCAAGTCAGGGTGTGGGCACAGGCCGAGCTCCTGATCCAGGTGTATCGCAGCCGACTGGTGCGGGATTGGGAGAGAGGCACGTTTCTGGCGTCCCCACATTCATCTCACAATTAATGGGTCCACGCGGTAGACCTTTATTAGAAAATGAGCAGTGTGAGCAGGTCCTGTCGTGGATGGCAGAAAGTGCATCCAGCAATCTATCGACCACCCAGAGTTCTGCGCCGTCCACTGCTGCAACTCTGAATCCTCTGGCTGCTGCTCCTTCTTCCTCCCAGCCTCCTCCCTCCATTACAATGATACATTCTGAGGAGCAGGCAGACTCCCAGGAACTGTTCCCGGGCCCCTGCCCAGAATGGGCAGAAATGGTTCCTCTCCCACCGGAGGAGTTTGTCGTGACCGATGCCCAACCTTTGGAAAGTTCCCGGGGTCCGGGGGATGAGGCTGGGGACTTCCGGCAACTGTCTCAAGAGCTTTCAGTGGGTGAGGAGGACGATGACGATGAGACACAGTTGTCTATCACTCAGGTAGTAGTAATTGGAGTAAGTACGAGGGAGGAGCGCACAGAGGGTTCGGAGGAAGAGCAGCAGGACGATGAGGTGACTGACCCCACCTGGTTTGCTACGCCTACTGAGGACAGGTCTTCAGAGGGGGAGGCAAGTGCCGCAGCAGGGCAGGTTGGAAGAGGCAGTGCGGTGGCCAGGGGTAGAGGCAGGGCCAGACCGAATAATCCACCAACTGTTTCCGAAAGCGCCCCCTCGCGCCATGCCACCCTGCAGAGGCCGAGGTGCTCAAAGGTCTGGCAGTTTTTCACTGAGAGTGCAGACGACCGACGAACAGTGGTGTGCAACCTTTGTCCCGCCAAGATCAGCCGGGGAGCTACCACCACCAGCCTCACCACCACCAGCATGCGCAGACATATGATGGCCAAGCACCCTACAAGGTGGGACGAAAGCCGTTCACCGCCTCCGGTTTGCACCGCTGCCTCTCCCCCTGTGCCCCAACCTGCCACTGAGATCCAACCCCCCACTCAGGACACAGGCACTACCGTCTCCTGGCCTGCACCCACACCCTCACCTCCGCTGTGCTCGGCCCCATCCACCAATGTCTCTCAGCGCACCGTCCAGCCGTTGCTAGCGCAAGTGTTGAAGTGCAAGCGCAAGTACACCGCCACGCACCGGCACGCTCAAGCGTTAAACGTGCAAATAGCCAAATTTATCAGCCTGGAGATGCTGCCGTATAGGGTTGTGGAAACGGAGGCTTTCAAAGGTATGATGGCAGCGGCTACTCAGTTCCCAGTCGCCACTACGTTTCCCGATGTGCCGTCCCAGCCCTGCACGACCACGTCTCCCGCAACATTGTACGCGCCCTCACCAACGCGGTTACTGCCAAGGTCCACTTAACAACGGACACGTGGACAAGCACAGGCGGGCAGGGCCACTATATCTCCCTGACGGCACATTGGGTGAATTTAGTAGAGGCTGGGACAGAGTCAGAGCCTGGGACCGCTCACGTCTTACCCACCCCCAGAATTGCTGGCCCCAGCTCGGTGGTGGTATCTGCGGCGGTGTATGCTTCCTCCACTAAACCACCCTCCTCCTCCTCCTCCTCCTACGCAACCTCTGTCTCGCAATCAAGATGTGTCAGCAGCAGCACGTCGCCAGCAGTCGGTGTCGCGCGGCGTGGCAGCACAGTGGTGGGCAAGCGTCAGCAGGCCGTGCTGAAACTACTCAGCTTAGGAGAGAAGAGGCACACGGTCCACGAACTGCTGCAGGGTCTGACAGAGCAGACCGACCGCTGGCTTTCGCCGCTGAGCCTCCAACCGGGCATGGTCGTGTGTGACAACGGCCGTAACCTGGTGGCGGCTCGGCAGCTCGGCAGCCTCACGCACGTGCCATGCCTGGCCCACGTCTTTAATTTGGTGGTTCAGCGCTTTCTGAAAAGCTACCCACGCTTGTCAGACCTGCTCGGAAAGGTGCGCCGGCTCTGCGCACATTTCCGCAAGTCCCACACGGACGCTGCCACCCTGCGCACCCTGCAACATCGGTTTAATCTGCCAGTGCACCGACTGCTGTGCGACGTGCCCACACGGTGGAACTCTACGCTCCACATGTTGGCCAGGCTCTATGAGCAGTGTAGAGCTATAGTGGAATACCAACTCCAACATGGGCGGCGCAGTGGGAGTCAGCCTCCTCAATTCTTTACAGAAGAGTGGGCCTGGTTGGCAGACATCTGCCAGGTCCTTGGAAACTTTGAGGAGTCTACCCAGATGGTGAGCGGCGATGCTGCAATCATTAGCATCACCATTCCTCTGCTATGCCTCTTGAGAAGTTTCCTGCAAAGCATAAAGGCAGACGCTTTGCGCTCGGAAACAGAGGCGGGGGAAGACAGTATGTCGCTGGATAGTCAGAGCACCCTCCTGTCTATATCTCAGCGCGTTGAGGAGGAGGAGGAGGAGCATGAGGAGGATGAGGAGGAGGGGGAAGAGACAGCTTGGCCCAATGCTGAGGGTACACATGCTGCTTGCCTGTCATCCTTTCAGCGTGTATGGCCTGAGGAGGAGGAGGAGGAGGAGGAGGAGGATCCTGAAAGTGATCTTCCTAGTGCGGACAGCCATGTGTTGCGTACAGTTACCCTGGCACACATGGCTGACTTCATGTTAGGATGCCTTTCTCATGACCCTCGCGTTACACGCATTCTGGCCACTGCGGATTACTGGGTGTACACACTGCTCGACCCACGCTATAAGGAGAACCTTCCCACTCTCATACCTGAAGAGGAAAGGGGTTCGAGAGTGATGCTATACCACAGGACCCTGGCGGACAAGCTGATGGTAAAATTCCCATCCGACAGCGCTAGTGGCAGAAGGCGCAGTTCTGAGGGCCAGGTAGCAGGGGAGGCGCAGAGATCAGGCAGCATGTACAGCACAGGCAGGGAAACACTCTCTAAGGCCTTTGACAGCTTTCTGGCTCCCCAGCAAGACTGTGTCACCGCTCCCCAGTCAAGCCTGAGTCGGCAGGAGCACTGTAAAAGGATGGTGAGGGAGTACGTAGCCGATCGCACGACCGTCCTCCGTGACGCCTCTGCCCCCTACAACTACTGGGTGTCGAAGCTGGACACGTGGCCTGAACTCGCGCTGTATGCCCTGGAGGTGCTTGCTTGTCCTGCGGCTAACGTCTTGTCAGAGAGGGTGTTTAGTGTGGCTGGGGGAATCATCACAGATAAGCGTACCCGCCTGTCAACCGACAGTGCTGACAGGCTTACACTCATCAAGATGAACAAAGCCTGGATTTCCCCAGACTTCTCTTCTCCACCAGCGGACAGCAGCGATACCTAAACAATACGTAGGCTGCACCCGCAGATGGAAGCATTGTTCTCTATCACCATCAAAAACCTGGACCTTTTAGCTTCATCAATCTGTGTATAATATTCATCCTCCTCCTCCTGAAACCTGACGTAATCATGCCGAACGGGCAATTTTTCTTAGGCCCACAAGGCTCAGTCATATAATTTTTGTAAACAATTTTTATACGTTTCAATGCTCATTAAAGCGTTGAAACTTTCACCTGAACCAATTTTTATTTTAACTGGGCTGCCTCCAGGCCTAGTTACAAATTAAGCCACATTAACCAAAGCGATTAATGGGTTTCACCTGCCCTCTTGGTTGGGCATGGGCAATTTTTCTGATGTACATTAGTACTGTTGGTACACCAATTTTTTGGGGCCCTCACCTACAGTGTAATCCAATAAATTTTTTGCCTACCTGCATTAAAGCTGACGTTACATCAGCTGTGCTGGGCACTGCAATGGGATATATTTATGTACCGCCGGTGGGTTCCAGGGAGCCACCCATGCTGTGGGTCCACAGGGAGTTTTAACTGCATGTGTTTACTTCTAAAGAACCCCAGTCTGACTGGGGCATGTAGTGTGGGCCGAAGCCCACTTGCATTTAATCGGACGTTACCTCAGCTGTGATGGGCACTGCAATGGGATATATTTATGTACCGCCGGTGGCTTCCTGGCACCCACCCATGCTGTCGGTCCACACGGAGTTGTAACTGCATGTGTCCACTTCTAAAGAACCCCAGTCTGACTGGGGCATGCAGTGTGGGCCTCGCCCACCTGCATTTAACATGACATTACCTCAGCTGTGATGGGCAATGCAATGGGATACATTTATGTACCGCCAGTGGGTTCCAGGGAGCCACCCATGCTGTGGGTGCACACTGAATTCCCATTGCGGAGTTGTACCTGCTTGTGACTATTTATAAAAAAACGCGGTCTGACTGGGGCATGCAGACACCTTGACAGAATGAATGGTGTGTGGCACATAGGTTCCCCATTGCTATGCCCACGTGTGCAGCTCCTGATGGCGGTGGCACAGGATTATATTTCTCATTGCTTCTGTACAGCATAGTGGGCTATCGCCCCGCCCCTTTTAAAGAGGGTCGCTGCCTAGCCGTGCCAACCCTCTGCAGTGTGTGCCTGCGGTTCCTCCTCATGGCAGACGCACTTATAAATAGACATGAGGCTGGTGTGGCATGAGGGCAGCTGAAAGCTGCGCAGGGACACTTTGGTGTGCGCTGTGGACACTGCGTCGTGCGCGCACGGGGGGGGGGGGGGGGGGGGGGTTGGCAGCATGTAACCCAGGAGAAGTGGCAGCAGAGTGTCATGCAGGCAGTGATTGTGCTTTGTTGGAGGTAGTGTGGTGCTTAGCTAAGGTATGCATTGCTAATGAGGGCTTTTCAGAAGTAAAAGTTGTTGGGAGGGGGGGGCCACTCTTGCCGCTATTGTGGCTTAATAGTGGGACCTGGGAACTTGAGATGCAGCCCAACATGTAGCCCCTCGCCTGCCCTATCCGTTGCTGTGTCGTTCCCATCACTTTCTTGAATTGCCCAGATTTTCACAAATGGAAATCTTAGCGATCATCGGCGATATACAAAAATGCTCGAGTCGCCCATTGACTTCAATGGGGTTCATTACTCGAAACGAACCATCGAGCATCGCGAAAAGTTCGTCTCGAGTAACGAGCACCCGAGCATTTTGGTGCTCGCTCATCTCTAGTACCCATTAAAGTGGTGACATTACAAAGTACAACTTGTTCCAAAAAGAACACAAAATACAAGCCCTTATACGGCTATGTAAATGAGTTATGACTCTTGCAATGCAACATTGAAAATCACTTGGTCCTTAAGGCAAAAATAGACTTTTCACTAAGTAGTTAAAAAACACTGGATTATCAATGTCAAGCCACTTCCCAAATCTCAGCTTCTTGGACCTCTATCAGTGTGACACTGGGAATAAGGAGTACATGAATATATTTCTTCAGCAGACATATGTAGTTTAAGAAAAGCCAAAGTAACCTAGCATCACCTTAAGGTACCTTTTAGAGATGAGCGAGCATGCTCGGATAAGTCAGTTACTCGACCAAGCCTCGCTCTTCTCAAGTAACTGCATTCTTGTCTGAGCGAGCGTGCTCTCCTCCCCCCCCCCACTCTCCCCCCCCCCCCCCCCCCCGTTCACCCCTGCCGCTTCCCCGCGCACTTTTGGACAAGAATGCAGTTACTCGAGACGAGCGAGGCTCGCTCGAGTAACTGACCTATCCGAGCGTGCTCGCTCATTTCTAGTACCTTTACATGAGGAAATTATTGCCTGATTTCTTGCTGGAAACAATGAATTTGGGCAATATTCGTCCTGTGTAAAAGCAACCACCAACGGGTACTGAGAGAGAAGTCGCTCTCCTGTTGGAGTCGTTTGGTTTTAAGCCGAACTGAAAACTAAGCGACTATCGGACTGAGTAAACAGGAGCCTCAATGTTTGAGCGACTCCTGTTTACTGTGAATGGAAGTGGGTGGGTCTGAATGATCCTCGTCTGCTCCGCCTCCATACACTGTTGCTCCTGCATAAGGTACAGGAGCGAAAATCAAGCAGTAGTCCGTGGGACTAATCTCACATGGATATTGCACAAACAAGGACATTATAAGGTTGGATCCTCAACTACCTAATTTGTTTAGCAACAAAGAAGTAGTGATTAAGGAATAAAAGAGCTGGTGACACATTTATGTCCTTTACACAGTAAATGAGATTGTTGTATGTAGGGAAAAGGAGTTATTCAGTTAGAATTATCAGTATATCTATAATCCTTTCAACCCAGAGACGTCACTCATTAGGAGCAAATCAACCTGTGATGGGTCAGACTTTGTGAAGGCTGTGAAATATGTTCTTTGCTATCTACATTTATTGCAATGTCAGTGATTGTACTTCCTGTGTCATGAAAACCTAATTATGTTTCAACTGATGTATGGGCATCTTTTTTGTCTTTAAACTGACAATGGAAGCAGAAGAGGAAAAAAAATCACATTGCTCTCAGAACAATTTTTTTAATTTGGAAATGCAAAAATCACATTATTCTTTTCCTTTTAACAAGAAAAATAGCAAGCAGGTAATTCAAAGTGAATTGTGCTAATTATAGGAAGCAAAATAATTGTAGCAAATTATAAATACAAGAAGAGAACATAAATTATGTTTAACAGATATAGGCATATAAATGTAGTAATAGACTATTTAATAGTGCATATGAAAATGTGAAGGTGACTTTTCTGCACTGTACCTTTGTTAGAGTGTGAAATAAACTTTCAATATTCACAAAAAATGCAGCCATATATTATAAATAAAATACAGACAAAACATTAAGAGTGCCGGCTTCACTATTCTGATAGTCTAGCATTTAGCTATGATATTCTTTACTAATAGTTTTTTAAAGCAAACCTATTCCTGGCTATAGTATGAGTTGTCAGGGGTGGAACTATAGGGCGTACAAAGGTAGCAGTTGCCCAAAGGCCCCTCTATCATATAAGAAAGCATCAGTATTATAAATGCACATGGATGATTGGGGGGCCAAATTACAGATTTTGCCCTACATTTAGTCTCTGACTAATCTTTTAAGAATTTAGCAATGTCCCTGGCTGCTGATGTTTAATCAGTGAGTTTCTTAGTAGACCCAACAATGCAGAGGAAAGTTGTGGGGGGTGGGCCCTCAAACTGAACTTTTGCATCCAGGTCCATGAGCCTATAGCTACGCCTCTGACTTGTATCCTGCATTTTTACCCATCTTCCCCTCTGCATCCCATGTATCTGATTCCCTCATAACTGGTGGGAGAAGTCTGTCTGCTGTGCTGTGTTCTATAGACTGTTCAGAGAATAGCAAATTCTGGTCTCTAACTGTCTGTAGCACAAACACAGAGAAAAACATCACCCTAAAGACAGTGTAAAGCAGCACTGAGCAGTGGAGATAGCATTAATGAATGAATTAAGAGCAGCAAATAATTATCTCCAGCAGGATGTCTGTCCACATCCTCATACCCCCTCTGCTCTCCTAGATTTGAATGAACATAACTCATCTCCCTTCTGTTCTGGCCTTGTGCTCTCTGCATTAACACACATGCCAGCAGGTTAAATGTCTGTATAGCAGCATAACATAAATGCATGTACAGCCTTTTAAAGAACCAGAAGCATATATATATATGGTGTGTTTCTAATGGCCTCTCTGTTCCAGATACAGTGTGTGAGCATTTACTCTTGTTTGACTTGCTTGACATCTCCATTACATTTAACTTCTATATAGTATAGCATGGTCTACTTAAAACATAAGATATGCTGATATCTAATGTTTATTAAATTGTAATTATTATCATATGAAAACAGCCTCACATCACTTCGGGGATGAAGGGACTGTCAGCTACGGCGGGGGATCGCAGAGATTCTCCCATTGTTTTCAAAGGGAGATCTTGCATTCCATCACATGCACTTTTCACATGGAGTGATGCTGCTGCTGCCGGCCTCCTTGAAGACAAGGCGCTAAGTGGACCCAATGATTATAGGGCAGTCTACCTGGTTTCCATCCTTCTGTCCAGCATTTTTCTGGATGAAATAGAGCAGCATGCGACACTATTTAACCCTTTCCAATCCAGTGTCTGACCCGTGAAGACATTATAATTTAAGGCTGTACAGCTCCGATGTTGGAAGACATCCGTTGGGGTACTCTTACTGTATATTGCCAGCCTCTCTGCGGTCTATCCAACGTGTCACCTCACGCAGTACTGGCTTTAGCCAGCATATAGCGCCATTGTGTAGCAGCAGAAAGAGTAATCCCCGTAGGAAAACCAGAATGCAAATTGTATTGGAAAGGGTTAATCTCTCTTTTTTTTATAGAATTAAATGACAAAGGCTGCGAACAGAACTACTGACAATGATGTGAACCCAGCCTAAATTTTGGATGCACACTATGTATGCATAATAGGTATGCATGTCTATTAAGCACTAAATATGGGAATATGTTTGTTTTCTTCAACAAGGAGACGCTAGCAGAAAGGAATAATGATATCACTCAAGTATAAATAGTTGTTACTGCTTTTAGAAATACATTTTGTTTTTAGACACGTTACTTGGCTGTAGGCGTATGTATTTGCATTTTTAACAATATGGCAGCATAGCACATGTGAAATATTTTTTGGCTCCTCAATGCATTGTAAGATGGTTCAGATATATTTATAGATCATAAATACTGGCATAGATACAGGAGGCACAGCTGCAGAAATGTGATAATTGTGTGCATGTGATACAAACTTTCTACATTTTTGCTGTACTGTGATTGAAGTCTTTCTTTTGTGAGCCGTTAATGCAAAACTTCAAGACTGAATTTAGATGCTGATCACATTTGTGCAATATGCTATCATACAGAGGCCAGCTGACTGACAGTATGCTGTACATCTGAACCTAAGGAAGTTAAGTGTCTTATTAAAGTTAATATCTGCTTCCTGGGGTGCGTTCACACAATTTCTTTGCAATTGGAATCTCTAACTGGTAAAATAGAGATGAAGGACACTCATGCCATTCCCATTGCTCTCCCTTATAGTATGCTCATTGCTCAGCATCATGTAGAGTATAAATGTAGTACTTTCAGATTCACAAGCATGATATTCAGAGCTCATACTGGCTGCATCTAAAGACAGCAACTTATAAATGTTTGCTTAAGGTCCAATTTTACATGTCAGTTATTCCACCTTATAAGGGGGTCTATATTACAGCTGAACCCTTTGGGGACAGATTTATGAAAACTATCTAAAAGAAAAACTGTCTTAATTGAGCATAGCAACCAATCACAGTGCAGCTTTCATTCTCAAGAGCAGAATACAAAATGAAAACTGTGGTGTGATTGGTTGCTATTGGGAAGAAAGACAGTTTTTTTTTTACAAATCTGTACCTTGGGTTCCATGAATGGAACTTAGATCACCATAGTCCTTAGCAATCAAGGCTTGGATTATAATGCAAGCCCTAATATCACATCTGTTTCAATTTGGCCTTAAGGTGGAATTTAGATGGGATGAATGTCGGGGAAACGATGCCCGACACTCATCCCAACATACACTTGCTCCCGTGCTGTTTCACGAGAGCTAGTATTACTGGCTCACTCACCGTATAAACGCAGCATAAACGATGGACGATGAGCTGATCGCTGATCGCTCAGTGTAAATAGCAGCCATTCAGTACTGAACGGCCGCTATGTTAGGTCAGTGGAGATGGGTGGGGGAGAATGAGGAGAGAAATCTTCTCCTGCCGCCCTGCTGTGAGACAGCGATACTAGCTCCCATGCAGCAGCATGAGAGTGAGTATGTGAGATTAGATGTCAGTTCTCCCCCCTGCTCCCCCGCTGTAGAATATCGCTAGCGATATTCCGGCTTATCCGTGGACAGGCAGCCTACATTGTTAAATATAAAAATGTTAATAGTGGGGAAAAAACAGTTTTTTTGCAGACATATATATGTTTTACTACTTTCCCTGCCCTTATCCAATGGTAATCTGTACACACAGCCTTTGCCCAAGGATGGATTCACATGAGCGTGTTTATGTGCGGACAATTGTGCGCAAGAAAAATGCACCTATTGATACCATTGGTTCCCTATGGTGTGTTCACATGTCCATGTTTTACAGGCATGCAAATGCATGCACCTGCAAAACAGAGGGCATGCATGCACCATAGGTCTGTGGTGCCCGTCAATATTCCCCAGCGGGGAGTCCCCTTGTCACTGAACACTTTGACAGCACTGTCAATCTCCGTGGGGAGTAAAGAATCCCCTGCCACAGTTGTCACAGCTGTGACAGAGTATCACGATGTTATCCCATTGCTTTCAATTGGACCGGGGCTTCTGCAGTCCCATTGAAAGGAATGGGCTGCCAGCAAGCCCTACAGGGATCTTCGGGGTAGGGCCTTAAATATAAGCCCTTCCCTGAAAATCATCCGTAGAATGTGTTAAAAATAAAAAAAATATATGTCTAGCCTGTCTTCTCCCTGTCCTGCTCTGACTCTGTTTCAGCAGGCTGGGATTTAAAATCCCCACCTGCTGAAAGGGCTGTATCTGATTTGCTGAGAGCTCAGCCAATTACAGGCAGCACTCAGCCATTCATTGAATGTCAGCTAAGTGCTGTCTGATTGGTCAAAGCACTCAGCCAATCACAGGCAGCTCTTGGCCATTCATAGAATTCTACTGAAAAATTAAATGGAGGGGAATGGAAAAACATTCTGCCATATTTGTAGGGGGTCTAGTTTCTACGGCGTACATACTGCAGCAAAAATTATATCATGTATTGACCCATAGAATAAAGTGATGTGATTTGTGCTGTAGTATGTACGCCGTAGAAACCAGACCGCCTACAAAGATAGCAGAATATATATATATAATTTTTTTTTTTTGCTGTACTACTTTAATTTTTTTCCACAGATATTTGATTTTTTTAAAATTCTTTTCTGCTAGCATTTTCTGACAGCCATGACTTTTTAAGCTTTCCATCAGCATAGTTGTGCGAGGGCTTGTTTTTTGTGGGACATCCTGTAGTTTCTATTGATCCATTTTGAAGAACATACAGCCTTTTGATAATTTTTTATCACATTTTTTTCTTGGAGACGGTGTGACCAAATAAGCGCAATTATGGTGTTATTTTTTTTCTGTCGACGTTCACCATGTGGGGTAATTAATCCGTTACTTTGATAGGTCAGACTTTTATGGACTCATCGATACCATATATGTTTTTAGTTTTTTATTTATGTTTTTTATTATAAATACATAGGGACAAAAACTTGCTGTGGTTTACTCACACTATGATGTAATGCCATAGTATTACATTATACCATGATCAGACAGGCAACCAATCAAGCCATGCCATGCCTATCAAGCCATAGGCACGGCTTGACAGACAATTTGTTATGGCAGCCCTAGCAGCTTTCAGAAGTCCCCCGACTGCCATGGCAACCATACAGCACCCTGCAATCTCATTTCAGTGGGCCGTTGGGGCCGCCCCGGACATAGATTGGGCGTTTAAAGGGTTAACAGCTCCAATCAGCGGTGCTATTGATTGGAGCTGTTACAAGCGTGTGTCGGCTGTAAGAAACAGCCATCACCAGCATTGTATGGAGCGGAATAGGCCCTCGATCCCACTTCATACAAATCTCTAACCTCCAGGATGTAAATGTACGTCCTGTAGCATTAAACTCTTATATATGTGGGGGGTTTTGGCTTACAAATACTGATGCAAAACCTTGGCCTAAATAATGCCGTGTGAAAGAGGCCTACAGTGAATCTTCTGAACTAACATTGCTAATAATGAAATCGTAGCTATGCAAAGCTCACTACAAAATATATGAATAAAAATGTGCTGAAGCTAAATTAATGCCATGCAAGTCTGTTCCACTGTCAAATATATTTTATTCATGTATGCACCTTTGCCAATTTGGCTGCCAAATGTCGACCAAGTCACCACAACTCAAACATCTTGTTCAATCTGGCCAGGAGCACTTTCAAGTGTGACTGTAGACACTAGTGACCTTGATGAAGCACCCTTTCACTCCCTCTTATTCAACTTCCTACTTGTGACACATGGTTCAGGAGAAAGGTGATACCAAACTCCAGAGCCAAGCAAACATTCTCATCCTTTACTTAACAGTGACATTTATGCCAGATCACATCAGCTTATATTGCTACGTATCATGAACTCAACGTAAAGAGTTCAAGAATAATAAAGCATTTTCAAGGACTTAAAAGCATATATTGTTAAACATTTCTGCAATATGGGTTCATATTACTAAAGCATACTTGCATTTTGTATTAAAGACAGTTTGCAAAGTTGCTTGTATCCATAGTAGGATGCATGTGTCTGCTGCTCCTGACTTTCTACCATAGTGATGTAGTTCCTAAGTCACAAAGCAATAGAAAACTGGATATGCAAAGAAATAAGGACATGGCACAAAGATACAAAGTAATCATAGTAAAACATATATTTGTAACAAATATATTTTATTGGGGTCACTGTTTTATTTGGTCAACTTTCAATATTTAGGATCTATTTTGCATGATGTATCAGATATGCTTGCAATCATATTGGTGGTATGTATTCTAACATCAAATATCAAGCTATATTATCACACTTACCTTAGTGATGGTTTTAAACAGCTTTTCTTATTTTTGTCTATTATTACTTCATTTGATTGCTTCTCAATTTCCATAATGTTTACTTTCTTTTGGCATGTCAGCACATAATTAAGTCCATCATTGCTATCCCAAAAGGTGCCAATTGCTGTTTCATAGCATATACAGAAATTCACTTTTGCTCCCTCTTTTTGATATGGGCTGACCAATGATATTGTAAAGGAGAATTGGTCTGTCTCTCCATTAAAAGAATCAGGTACATACTCTGCTAAAAGGTCATAATAGCTTTGCCAGTTATCCACTGACATTCTAACGTAGACCTGTTTTTCAAAAGAAACATTTAGAACTCGAATAATTCCCTTCATGGATGATGTGCCAGGTATGAAAT
This sequence comes from Eleutherodactylus coqui, assembly GCF_035609145.1. Lineage (NCBI taxonomy): Eukaryota > Metazoa > Chordata > Amphibia > Anura > Eleutherodactylidae > Eleutherodactylus > Eleutherodactylus coqui. The sequence goes on from NC_089838.1 coordinate 152,915,787, forward strand.
CCACTGATTCCAGGGTCACTTTTTTTGCATGAAGCTGTTCCATAATGCCGCTAATTGGAGGTAATATAAAGCTTGGTGTTAAATAAAATTCCTCGATTTTAATGCTTTCCATTTCAAAATTTGGTATTACAATAGGAATTTCCCATGTGTCAAACTCTTTAACTGATACCAGATCAAATCCAAATGCATCTGCAAAAGACACCTTCCTTGCAACTGTAGGTGGTTGTTCCAGATCCCCATCATCTGAAGACACAGAACTACGTCTTCTGGGTAGTGGAGACAAACGAGGTTTGATTGTAACGTTGACATCCTCTTCGTTTGCTGCAGAATCATATAGACTAGGTGGTTCTAACAGGTTATCTTTACTTGCATGATTTTCTTCAAAACTCTCCATCTTTCTCCTAGATGTGTACTGGAGACAAACAGAACAGCTACTGACAGCTGACATTTGAGACTATGTGACTTAGGCTGAGGATTAACATTACACATGACATTGCAAAGGGTAGTCAGGCCTATTAATAAGTGTGGTGGCTTGTAAACTATGCTGGCCTTTTACCTAAAGGTTTAAATTTTGATGCCCTTAGCCCTTTCTAGCTTAAAAAGTAAAGCAGTTCATGCATATTCGTATTCAAGCTTCACAAACAATAATTACAATCTGATTGTATGGTTTTACGCAGTGCGTTTTGCGCTTCACCCATGAAACGTGAATGTGGCACTGATTATAAAATGGTCATCACCACTCCTATTGTCTGGCAGAAATGTCAGAACCCGTAATCAAGATGTTCCTCTTAAGGTCGCACTATTGGCTTTTTACGATGCGTTTAGACTGAACGATTATTCTTCGGAAAATTGTTCAAACTAACGAAACTGCCCCAAAATCATTACAAATCAGCGTTATTCAAAACAGGAAATAGTGCAGTAATGCCTATATACAGGAAGGGGATAAAAACAGGTCTTATTTACTCTACTCACAGACATCAGATTAAGGCATCTTTTACACAACCGTATGCTAATCACGGCTAGAAAATTGCGTGAATGAAGACTAGCCACAATCAAGTCCCGATCTTAATTATTGTTTTCGCATCCATTTACACAAGTGGTTGCGGCGTATCGGCAAAAAAATACACTCTAGCGTGAAAATTCCTTGGTTGGCAGAAATCCCCCGGAATAACTGCTAATGCTTAAATAGAGCCATCCATCTTATGCTTGTTTATGTAACATATAGGGTATGCTTCCAAGTGGCGGAAACACTGCAGATCATCCACCAGTAAGCTGTAAATAACGAACTATGTTTTTACATTCATTGGTTAGACTGGGACTATTTTTCACAATTTATTAACAATGTGGCTGAGCGGTGCAGATGTCTGAACATCCCAGACAATTTCTGCTATGTCTGCAGACAGTTCACAACAAAGTGGTAAAGTGGGCCTATCACAAGTATTTTGGAATAAAGCTTGGTGACCAAGATAAGAAGTGGCACCGTATATCATATGTGTGCCATGTAACAGTCATCTCACACAGTGGCTGAAAGGCAATAGTAGAATGCCATTCGCCATTCAGATGGTATGGCGAGAACAAAGAGACCACCATACTGACTGTTATTTCTGCATGACAAATACCAAAGGTTTCTCCATTAAACAGAAAGAAAACATTCTGTATACAGCTATACCTTCTGCAATAAAACCTGTGCCTCATGATGCCAGATTACCTATTCCGGATCCAATGGGAGGGTTGCTAATGACCTCTGGCTGGGCAGCAGCCCTGGCACTACTATGATAGTCACTGTTACTACTCGGGCCAATATAGGGTACACTGTTATTATTGGGGCCGCTATGGGGGACACTTTCTACTGGGGCCACAAATGGGGTCACTATTACTACTGGTGCAACTATAGGGGTCACTATTGGGGCTCATTCCCATGTACATAAGCGCATTTCAGTCATGCAAATGCGATGTATATTTGCATACCCAGAAATCGCGTTTTTCACCTGCTCTGGTGTGTTTTTAAGTGCGCAAATACACTGCAAATATGTGCATGCAAAAAACAACGTAGACAGGCTAATTGAAATGCTGTGCAATTAACTCACTTCATATCAGTGCCCACCCAATCACTTCAATGGCTTATTGCTGTGTGTAATACAGCCCAACAAGGTCATGCTTCATATTTTTTTCACACGATTGTACATCATGCGAAAAAATACGCTCATGTGAACGCATCCATTGAAATCAATATTCAATATATCTATTCATTGCATATTACGCACACTAGACATCTCAGTCATTGAAGACCGTTACAAAGGGAAGTACAATCTGAATATGATGGGCGACCTTTGCTGGTTCTTACAGAGGGAAGTCAAGATTCAAGCGTCATTTTCCACCAAAAACAGCCAAATAGTAATATTATGGCACGTCCAAACTGTTATCATCTTAAAGAAAGGAAATGGTTTGTAACTTGAAAATGAGAAGTGCTGCTAGTATTCAATCTTACCAGTGTGATCAGCAGGTTGTGATTTTACAGAAACATATCTATTACTTTCTGTTATGAAATTTTTAAATATTCGTTGCACAGTGTTATCGCTCAAAATTCGTCCATACATCCAAAAATGAGTGATATTCGTTAGATGTAAATGCGGGCATTGCGCACTTGTTGTTTGAACAATGGATTTTACTTCACATAAAATGCGTTGTTCAGTCACTGAAGAACTGAGCAAATATATTCTATTTGAAAGTATTTTGCTCATCTTTGCTCCCCGCGGCATGTTTATATTAGCCAAGAGCAGAACAATGGAATGTGAAGGCAGCTATTTGCACAGCTGGGCGTGTGTTTAAACACAGGCAGGGTTCTGCAAACAACTCCTGTGGGTCCTTTTACATGCAAATGAAGATGATAAAGTATTAATGGCTATTAAAGCCATTCACGCTTTATGCAAATACATTGCTAAATCTTTCAACCTTTTTGCCATTTGAAAGATTATCTTTGCGTGTAAAAGGACCTTTAGCCTTCAACCTGCTATGGTACTATCAGATAATTAATAAACTTACCAAGATAAAATGAACAAGTTTGCGTAACTAGGGGCATATTTAACCCTCACTGCAATTCTAGTTCACTTCACATAGTACTGTCCACTATACCATAAATAATTGTATGTTAATTAAAAAATGTAACAACCATAGAGTAAGTGGTGTAGCAGGGCAGTATCAGGATGACTTATAAAGGGTGCTAAACAGGCATGCTGATACCTGGAAAAGGGAAAGAGAAGGTTAACACCTGATGGGTGTAGCAGGAATTAGTTGCATATAAGCCAGTTCCTGCCAGAAGCAAAGGGGAGAGACACAGCGCAGCAGGGCTGAGGTGCTGCAGGCCGGTGGTCAAGCAAAGGCTTGAGTCAGACAGGGACGACAACCCTGGACTCACACCCAGGTGGGGTGTATATGGACTGTGTTTTTGTGATTTGCTGTGATGTTGAATAAACGCTGGCAAGCGCGAGATAAATAAATCCAAATCTCTTGAGCAGTTCCTGTGCGAGGGGCGAGCATTCCAGGCTGAAAGGTGGGCGATCTGCAGACAAGTTTACCCCAACATGTTACAGTGGGCACAGCCTGAATGTCTAAGCAAAGTGCAGCCGCACAATAATCACACCATGCACAATAAATAGCTCAGAAGTATATCCAAGAAGAAGTGCATGTAAGATGTATAAGCACACCCAAAAGTCAAAAATATGAGCTAAAAATAAGCTTTATTACATGATATGAAATTGGGGCAAAACCCACAAACACCTTAAAATCAATTTAAAATAAATATAGACACAAAGGTAACCACCAAAAGGGGTATTTCCTAACCTACCACCTCCTATACCTCAATAAAGTGCATAACCACTCAAATACAAGTATAAAGTGCAAAAATAGACCTACTCATTCATCCATGAAAGCAAGGCATTGCCATAAATTACATAAACAAATGCAAAACAATTGGCAATAATCAAACCTTCACCAATTCCAAGTATACAATCACAGAAAATGGCCATTACTTACTGGGCGAGGAGTGCATATAGATGCATCCTCCTCTCACCATGCAGGTAGCTGACTACCAAATGGAGGAGCCAATAACACCTGTGCAGGACGCCGATAAGACAACCACTCACACTGCCTCTTGATAATGAGGGGGGTGGATGCATGGGGTACACTCCCACACATGGTGGATACAGGGTGCCAGACCATTCTGATATATGTAGTTCACCATACAGACCAGCAACCTATTAATGACGCCATGATAATTCGGCAGGTTGCCCTGCATTTCAAACAGTAAACCACATTGGTACTGCCACCCTGGGCTCCCCCTGGAGTCTTAAAGCCACACTGCATGTGAATGATAGATAATAAATGCAAGGCATTGGTTGGATGTTGGCCAAGATACATGAGCCCACTAACCACTTCACGGTTCCTTGCGTTGTAGTGGGTCCCTACACTAATTTAATGCATCACAGAAGGAGAAATAAAATAAAACATTAAAAACAATCACAGAAAATGGCCGTTACTTACTGACTGAGGAGTGCATATAGATGCATCCTCCTCTCACCATGCAGGTAGCTGACTACCAAATGGAGGAGCCAATAACACCTGTGCAGGACGCCGATAAGACAACCACTCACACTGCCTCTTGATAATGAGGGGGGTGGATGCATGGGGTACACTCCCACACATGGTGGATACAGGGTGCCAGACCATTCTGATATATGTAGTTCACCATACAGACCAGCAACCTATTAATGACGCCATGATAATTCGGCAGGTTGCCCTGCATTTCAAACAGTAAACCACATTGGTACTGCCACCCTGGGCTCCCCCTGGAGTCTTAAAGCCACACTGCATGTGAATGATAGATAATAAATGCAAGGCATTGGTTGGATGTTGGCCAAGATACATGAGCCCACTAACCACTTCACGGTTCCTTGCGTTGTAGTGGGTCCCTACACTAATTTAATGCATCACAGAAGGAGAAATAAAATAAAACATTAAAAACAATCACAGAAAATGGCCGTTACTTACTGACTGAGGAGTGCATATAGATGCATCCTCCTCTCACCATGCAGGTAGCTGACTACCAAATGGAGGAGCCAATAACACCTGTGCAGGACACCGATAAGACAACCACTCACACTGCCTCTTGATAATGAGGGGGGTGGATGCTTGGCGTATACTCCCACACATAGTGGATACAGAGTGCCAGACCATTCTGATATATGTAGTTCACCATGCAGACCAGCAACCTATTAATGATGCCATGATAATAAGTAACGGCCATTTTCTGTGATTGTTTTTTATTTTTTGTTTCCCCTTCTGTGACGCATTTATATTAGTGTAGGGACCCACTAAAACGCAAGGAACCGTGAAGTGGTTAGTGGGCTCATGTATCTTGGCCAACATCCAACCAATGCCTTGCATTTATTATCTATCATTCATATGCAGTGTGACATTAAGACTCCAGGGGGAGCCCAGGGTGGCAGTACCAATGTGGTTCACTGTTTGAAATGCAGGGCAACCTGACAAATTATCATGCCGTCATTAATAGATTGCTAGTCTGCATGGTGAACTACATATATCAGAATGGTCTGGCACCCTGTATCCACTATGTGTGGGAGTATACGCCAAGCAGCCACCCCCCTCATTATCAAGAGGCAGTGTGAGTGGTTGTCTTATCGGTTTCCTGCACAGGTGTTATTGGCTCCTCCATTTGGTAGTCAGCCACCTGCATGGTGAGAGGAGGATGCATCTATATGCACTCCTCAGTCAGTAAGTAACGGCCATTTTCTGTGATTGTTTTTAATTTTTTGTTTCCCCTTCTGTGACGCATTTATATTAGTGTAGGGACCCACTACAATGCAAGGAACCGTGAAGTGGTTAGTGGGCTCATGTATCTTGGCCAACATCCAACCAATGCCTTGCATTTATTATCTATCATTCACATGCAGTGTGGCTTTAAGACTCCAGGGGGAGCCCAGGGTGGCAGTACTAATGTGGTTCACTGTTTGAAATGCAGGGCAACCCGCCGAATTATCATGGTGTCATTAATAGGTTGCTGGTCTGCATGGTGAACTACATATATCAGAATGGTCTGGCACTTTGTATCCACTATGTGTGGGAGTGTACGCCAAGCATCCACCCCCCCTCATTATCAAGAGGCAGTGTGAGTGATTGTTTTATCGGTGTCCTGCACAGGTGTTATTGGCTCCTCCATTTGGTAGTCAGCTACCTGCATGGTGAGAGGAGGATGCATCTATATGCACTCCTCACCCAGTAAGTAATGGCCATTTTCTGTGATTGTTTTTAATTTTTTGTTTCCCCTTCTGTGACACAATTCCAAGTATAAGAGCGTAAAACAAAGTAACCTGGCATAATACCACTACACAGAGCATGAGGAGGGGAGATGATGACCAACCCCATGCGTATTGCTAGTCCTGATCTAGCTTCATCTTACATGCACTTCTTGATTTTTTTCCAAAGATTTAACAACTCCACAATGAAATTCTTTTGTTTAACTGGCAATTTTGTATCCTGTTTTAAAAATGTCCTAAATGCTACTATTCTGTATCCTAGGGAATAATGGTTTAAAGGGAGCTTACATCTGCTGTAACCAATATACATTGTCCATTAAACTTCCATTGCTGTAATTCGTCAATTACCAGATTAGAGTTGTGTAAATAAGAGGCAGTAGGCTTTACAGAGTTTTGTAGAAGAAAAATCTATGCAGTCTACTATCCTAGAGATTGGTAACATAATCCCAGAAACTGGAATCCCAGGGGAAGCTTAATGTCTCTGAACCTTTGGTACACAGTATATGATTGGTATTTTAGGAAACCTTATATCCATATAAGTATGAAGTGTATTCGTACTCTCCTTTATTTGTAATATGACTGATAGCCCTTCAACAGTATAATTTCCAACTCTTTTTTAAACTTGGAAAGGGGGTCATCTTTCATAGGTTAAGAGGTCATTTAGTAATCTAGCAATTTCCCGATGATAGTCACTATAATTCTTAACAGCTATCTCCACCTAAGGGCTCAGTCAGACGAGATGCAGAAACAAAAGCAGAAGGCATGTATGAAAATGAGTGACCAAAGCTTCAGACATATTTTTTATTCGCACTTGATGTGTGGTCACACAATGGTAAAATCCGCACATAAAAGTGTGGTCCCATCGCTATTGCTTGCTGTGGCTGTGACAGCTACAGCAGGGGATTCCTTGGATGTGAAACCCATGGATACTGTAACATCCAGGGTTTTCACCATGTTGTCAATGGGGCCGGCGCTGCTGCAAAAACTTAGGGAGAAGATCGTGCTCTTCTGCCACAGCTGTGACAGCTGTGGCAGGGGATTCTTTCATCCCCGTAGGAAGTTCCCTCATCACTGAACACTGTGACAGTGCTGTCACAGTGTTCAGTGATAAGGGGGCTCCCTGTGGAGATGAAGGAATCCCCTGTCACAGCTGTGGCAGAAGAGGAGGATACTATCCCACTGCTTTCAATGGGGCCAGTGCTGCTGCCACCCCATTGAAAGCAATGCGATGAAGGGAACCCCGCAGAATTTTTTTTGGGAGGGGCTTGAAATATAAGCCCCACCATGAAAATAAGCCCTAGATACTGGAAACTGTTTAATACATGACCTAGAAGCATCGTACGGGGCTCCACTGCATCTTCTCCCCAGAATAACTGTGATTGGTTTAAGTGCTCAGCCAATCAGAGGCAGCACTTCCATAAGACAGGGATTTTATTAATCCCCAGCCAGAAGAAAATGAAGAAGAACAGTGCAGCGGACCCGGGAAAAGATGTTCCGGAGCCGGACATGGCTTCTAGGTGATGCATTTATTTAATTATTTTCCATCATCTAGGGCTTATTGAAGAGATATGACAGTATGATTTTTGTGCGAATTGAAAAACACTGTCCTATTTTTTGCAGGTACGAATTTTAATTCGCTTGTAAAAATCGGACATGTGACCGCTTTCATTGGAAAGCATTGGTTCTAATGGAGTCGCTTTTTTTTTGCACCTATACATGCGGGGAAAAAACACTTGTCTGACTGAGCCTTTATACACTGGTTTTACTACAACCATATTATATTTGCTCAATTCCTTCAGTCACCTTTTCTTAGAGAGGCAGTTTCCAACTCCTCTAAAACACAGGTATTAAACACCTCGATATATTTGTTAACACCATTTTTAGGGCAAAATTCTCACCTTTCAGATTTGTGTGTATAACACTCTGTTCTTGTTGCAAATTCCTGAAAGGGGTATTACCTAATACTATTTATTTAAATTTATTGTATCTATGTATTTGTGGATATCCACAAAATACAGGATCCGCCATTTATAGTGGGTAGTGATCACAGCTTACTTATTCACCATCCAGGCACAATGACCTTTACAAAGGTCACAGAACATGCTTACAACAGTCTCATATAGAAGTCAAAGGGTTAGCTTCTGTCCATTGTGTAAAAACTTAATAATAATTGTTCTGAGTCAAAAGGGCCCTAACATAGGAATAATAATACTTTGTGAAAAATATCAACACTCCCTTAATAATGGTACCATTTTGTAGAAGTTACAAAAACATATTAACAGATCACGGAGTATAATACGCAGTTTTTCCCCAGGAGTTAACACTCTACTACTAGCAATACAGTCCCCATTAGAGATACATATTACAGTTTAGACTCATGGCATCTCATTATTTAAAGCTTGCTTTATATCCCCGGCAATGTGATACTCTTTCTTTGCCAACAATAATTCCAGTCAGTGACCAGAAGCTCGAGTACCAGAAATTTGCCAGTGGTCCAATGTCCTTCCTTTGCGTAAACTCTATCCCCATGTAGCAGGCCTGCTGACTAACTTTCCATAACCCTTTTTGGTGTGCACACCCAGAATGCCCTTATAAGGCCAGCCTCAGATTTTCTCGCATAGGAGTCACATCTGTTACTGACACAGGCTTGTCTGGGGTCAGGAGCGCAGCTCTACCACTGCTCTTGTCAATGCTGATGGACTCTCCAATTTCCCCTCTGTGAGCCTTGTCTTTCCTGGCAGTGCAGATAGTGGCTTCCACTGTTTTAGTTCGGTATTCTCATAGTGCAGTTCATCTCTCTTTTGCTGATCTCTGCAGGGCACATCTCTTGGACAGCAGCCTCTTCTTCCTCAACTTAGCACACTATGCATCAAGAAATTGTCCTTTATATATCAAAGCATTCACCAATTAAATTCAGTCCCGTGATCAAAATCAGTTTTGCTGTGCGAAAATTTGGCACAAGGGGCTATTTTGGTTTAATTTTGTGGTGCACTTTCCAGTTCGTCCACATGGCAACATTAACTCTTAAAGGGGTTGTCTCGCGGCGAAAGCGAAAACAAATTTTTTTCACTTACCCCCGCATTCTGCCCTGTTAAAAAGAAAGCATAGGTTAGTTTTTAAAAAGCACATTGCACTTACCTGCATCAGCATTCTGCAGCTTCTTCTATTCTTCTTTTAAAGATGGCGCCGCTGGTCTTTTCCCACAGTGCACCGCGGGTCTTCTCCCATGGTGCACCGTGGATTTCCTTCTCCATCCTTGCGTTCCATTGCCGATTCCAGCCTCCTGATTGGCTGGAATCGGCACACGTGATGGGGCGGAGCTACGATGACGACGCGGTGAGCAGCTCTCCGACACGAGCGGCCCCATTCACCAGGCAGAAGACCGCACAGCGCAAGCGCGTCTAAAAAAGCAAGAAGCCAGCGAAATTAGACGGAGCCAGGGAGACGGGGACGCTAGCAACGGAGCAGGTAAGTGAATAACTTCTGTATGGCTCATATTTAATGCACGATGTATATTACAAAGTGCATTAATATGGCCATACAGAAGTGTATAACCCCACTTGCTTTCGCGAGACAACCCCTTTAAGGGTGGTATCTTATAGACACAACCTGCCATCTTTTTTTTTAATAACAAGGAAACCTATCTCCACCAGACAATTGGAAAGGAAGATATGACCCTTCCTCAAACTTTCTGAGATACTTTAAAGCTTGTCTCTCAGGTCCTGATACAGACATGTACAGATGACTCGTAGACAATTTACCATCTGAAACAAAATCAATAATACGGTCTATGCATCAGTAACTTGTTTAATCTTTCTTTTGAGAGCACATTGGCAAAATACTCAAGAAAGCCGAGGAAAGAATTAACATCTACTGTGATGTTAACTGTAAACCAACTATTGCTACGCTTTAGAGATATCTCTGTGTTCCCAGTCAATGATTGGATGAAACAATTTTAAGCAGGGCATGCTAAGAACAACCTGAGAATGAAGAGACTGTTAGGTATAGCAGACAGGTCTGCTGCTCTGCCCTGTCTATTATCTGAGTTTGTATTTATTTTGCTCTAGCATCTCCAGAGTTAACAGTTCCTCACTACTCCACTCACCTGGAGGCTGTTTGCCAATCACTCCACTATATAGCTTCCCCCTTTGATGGCTTGTGGCTGCTGCTTCTGCAGAATCTCTCTGTGACAAGTAGTCTCCAGTCTGCGTAGCTGTTGCTATGTGTGTTTTATCCAGATCTTCTGTTGCTGCTCACATCTTCGGTTCGTATTGTTGGTTGGTACATCCAGTTCTGGTTAGGGCCTCAACAGGGTTATTCAGCACCCAGGTTCCAGCTCAGGGCCGCCCCTGTCGGGGTGATTACTCCGCTCCATTAGGCAGGGACCTCATCATCCCTCGCCAGCTCAGGGCTAGCTCAGTTCCAGTCTCTGCCTCGTACCAAACTACGCACCGAGGAGTGAGCATCCAGCCACTGGGTCGGCTGCCAGTGCCGGGTGGCTTTCCACACCCTAATACTTAACAGAGACTCAAAAACATTTAAGAAAATTACTTCCTTGTGAAAAAAAACTGTTTTTAAATGCACCTCCGGAACTTTGAGCTTAATATGTTTTTGTAACAATAGAGAAAAATCAATACCAGAAAATAAAATATGGTTTCACAGAGGCTTTATATGTAATATGAGTAGCAAACTGGAGATCAATTAGATTAACACCAGAGCCGCTAATCGAAAATATTGTTATGGGAGTTTTAGTAGTACTATAGATCAGTTCAGCTGAGGATTAATTTGGATGACACCAACCAAGTCACCTACTTGCCCAGAGGACCCTCCACGCCATACACTAAGCCACTTTGTTTGCTGACTACATATCTCTACAGAGCACTGGGCAATTACATATAATATGACATCTTTGGCCACATTAGAAATATAAGCCTTTCAATAAATGTTTCTCTCTTTGCTCCATACTCCTGCATAGGCTCATCAATATTTTCTGGAGTAAAAGAGGAGAAAACTGATACAGAAGACTCACATGCTGTCTCCCAAACACCTCTGTCCATTTTGATTTCAAGAGTCAAAGCTTCCTCCAAAGTACTAGGTATAGAATACTGAGTCATCATGTCTTTAATTTTACTATCCCATGACAAAATTGACTTCTTAAGGTTGGATCATTCCACTGAGTGTTGTTTGCGTAGCAATGATATTCACAGCAATATTTCTTAACTGTTCAACTGGATCCTCCCTGCTGAAAGACAGAAATCTTACTCTCTGCTAGAGCAACTCAGTGTAGATCATCATAAAGAGGATCCAGAGCAGAGAAAAAATTATCTTCTGAGCTGGATTTAGGAGGAAGAGAAAAGATCCAAGCCTGAGAAATCATGTTCCCAATTTTTTTAATCTCATCCCTAGAGGAAACCTGCCTCATCTTAACCCTTTGCAATCCAATTTTAGATTCAGGGTTTCCTAGGGGGCTTTCTCTTTCTGCCATTATACAATGACGCCATCTGTTGGCTAGAGCCAGTACTGCGGTATGGGACATGCTGAAGAGGCCCCCGACAACAAAGCGGCCAGTAATATACAGTAAGAATACCTTGACAGATGTCTTCCGATATTGAAGCTGTACAGCCTTCAATCAGAATGTCTTCAGATGTCAGAAAGTGGATTGGAAAGGGTTAAAATATAAATTTACAGGATTGTCGAAAAGCAACAAAATCTTGCCGCCTACCAGAAAACTGATCCAGAAGATCCAACTTAAGTGCGATTATGGAAGCAGAAGTTGATGGTCTTGTCGAACACCAAGTTACCCTCAGTTGCTGAGTCCACTGCTTAATAACTACCCCTTTGAAAGTCAAGACTAGCTGCTTGTCCTCTTAGGCCTGAATCAGGTCCATACTAAAGCGAATAGAACTCCAGAAGGAATTTGTATTTTGAGGATGGATATATTACTACATCCTCTACGGACATCATGGAGACCACAATAACTAAACGGAACATGGAAACAGGATACACACCAGGGCCACAAATAAGGAGGGGTAGGAATCTATCCCTGATCTAAAAGTCACCAAACCTGCCTAACCAGTGGAGCATCTGCCCTGAAAAGGGCAATCTTGCAATAGGAACCTGGGGCTTCACTGAAAAGTCCCTATATGGAGTAAGAGCTAGAGAAAAGCAAATTGAAAACAAGTTACAAAAAAATACCAGATTAGAACAAGAGGGCAGCAGTACAAACAAACACTGAATACATACAGCACAAAACACAGACTAGAACAACTCCCTCTCTTCACTACACAGAACCAGGATACCAGAACCTCTACACAGTTCCTCATAAAGCCAGGAAACTGGAACCTCTACAGAAGTTTTACACAGAAAAAGGACATAGTATAACTGACACCTGTGACATCCCAGGGCTGGTTTAAAAACCGCACCCAAACACCTGACTAAAAATCAGGCACATCACGTCGTCTGGTGCTGATGCTGTGGCATTACTCCAGATCCGCACAGTCGGTGCCTGAAGAGTTGTAACGACAAGTGATAATCCCCTTTAATTTTAATGATAAAGGTGTAGTCTGTCCTCTTTTTAAGTGTAGAAAATATAATCTTTCTCCCCTCATTACTATATGTATAACATGTTTATTTGAACCTTCGGTATGTCTGTGCTAAATTTATATTTACGAAGTCTTTGAATTTATGTCTCATAGAATTAATTGACTTATGCTTCCCTTGCCTTATGGTCATTTAACATGGGACAACAGTCAGCTAAATGACCGCCCAAGCTCTGACGTCACCTCTAAGGTCATCAGCGCTCGTGCAGAGTGTTTACACAGGCAGAGTTCGCAACTGGGCTTCTCAATAACTTCTTGCTCAACACTTCACCTTCTATGTGATGTGCTGAGTGGGGAGCACCTACACGGAACAAGAAGCCAGTGATACAGCGATAGTTTTCATGCTGACTGAAAGCTAGTGATAATGACTTGTAAACGAACAGTGAGGGATTTTTTTGCATTTACACTGCACGATTATCACTCAAATTAGTTCATTTGAACAAGTTTTGAGCGATAATCATTATGTGTAAATGGGAGATTAGTCAGCTTATGCATACCCTTTACAATAAGCTATTTGATGAAGTAAGGAAAGTATTTCTTTCTTATGCTGTTTTTTTTTAGATGAGCACAAGTTGCAATAAACTCTACTTCCATGGTGTGTTTCCTGTATGATTGAAAATGGCATTTCTGAAGATACATATTCTTGAAAAAAGTTGCACGGGTGTTTTTGTACACAGTTGTATTGAACAGTGTAATCTACCATGATTTTCTATACAGCTAAGTCAAAAGTGTGTTTTATCAATCTGACAATTTTATGCAAAAGGAGCACACTTATTCCACAATTTTGGCTAATGAAAGTTTATGGCCATGTTAAATATTAGGTGGGGGAAATTCCCAATACATACACTAAATGTAATACCCAAGCACGGGCTGAGACTAGTTTTAACTTACTCAGCAGATGCTATGTTTCAGTATAAATTATATTTATGTTCACTAAATACTTAAATAGGATCCAAAAATAGAAAGTGAAGAACCTTTGTAACAGGACACATCGTTTCATATTTTCTTTAAATTCCTTTGTCAACAGCATAACAGTGGTGATTATAACGAGACAGATTTAAAAAAAGGATTTATGCACAAGTTGTCAAGAAGTCTTCAGCTGCTACTGTCTTTTCAAACTGTAGGTCTCTTAAATCAGCTCTTAACTTCAAAAGAGTTCTATTTTGAGCCGTAAGTTTGAGCCCATGTAAATTTCACCTTCTTCTGTTCTGCCTTTATTTGTAATGGCTTTTACTTATATATTGCACAAACAAAGCTTTTTTTTAATGTTTTCATATCGAAATCAGATAGATAGTAAATACATAATCATAAAAGTGTGCTTCTATTCACACGGTGCAGTTTTGATGTAGTTTTTAATGCATGCAGCTTTTGCAATAAACTACCCAGACCAAACACTGCTGGTAACACAAGACTTTTAAAAGGTTGATACTATGATAGTTTTAGATATCATGTCTAGTCTTGCACTGATTCCAGCCTAATGATATCAAAATACAAATCAAAATTACAACTTTACTTTGGAATATGTGTTTAGAGTACATCAGTTAGGTAAGAAACGGAATGTAACTTACTGAAACAAAGGAACCTTTCTTTTCAACTTGTCTTCATGCTGTCATACTTTTGTTCAAGTACTTATAATTTCTGATAAAACAATTATTATAAGTATTATTTTATATAAATGCACTTTTTTCCACTGATGTGTATTTCAAGAGAATCTGTCATCATGATCAACCAACCCCCAAACTACTATAATGAGTGGTTATCTGGAGATAGGTTAGGGTAAGTACTTGATCATGGATTCTTTGTATGATGGGTAGACAGTGGAAAGACTGATAGAAGGACAAAGGGAGAGAGGAGCGATGCTGTCATCATAACCCCACCCCTCCAGAACCCCATTTAGCACCAAAAGTATACTTAGCCATAAGCAATATTCTGGAAAGACTCCCAAGAGGCTGATGAGGCTGTGCTCAGAATTTACAAAACCTTATGCTTTATTTACATGGGACGACTGTTGGCTAAATGACTGCATGAACACGTGGCATCACCGCTAGTTGTTCGTGCTCATGCAGAGTGTTTAGACAGGCAGATCACTGCTGAAGTATCGCTGACTTCTCACTCAGCACTTCCCAGTTCATATGAATCTCTGAGTGGGAAGTGTTTACACACAGTGAGAAGTGAGCAAACTAGCGATGATTTTCATGCTGGTTGAAAGTGAGCGACAAATGAAAAGTAAATGAAAAGTAAATGATGGCTTTACATTTAGATGGTTTGAACGAATTTTGTGCAATAATCATCCGGTGTAAATGGCCCTTTAGGGGAACATTTGGAATGTTATCGGATTCTCATCAGTAATGAAGTCTTTATCTGTCCTATCATCTTCAACCAATTGAAGAGATAGCCATGACTAAGGAGGCATATTGCATTTGAAACGTGTTGCCAATTTCTTGTCGGTTACTAGCATGTGTATTTTCTAGTTTGTTCTAAAATAGATATGGATTTTAAATTAGTATCTACTGTAAGCTGAATCAAGAAGCTTATTTTTTCAAAACAGGGTCAAGGGACAAATTCCAGTCATTTTGGACGCCATGGATTGGTTATAGTGAAGACAAAACAAACCCAAATGTGGATCATAGTATCTAATATGCATACGTACAATTCTTGACTCTTTCAGGGTGGGTTCACACAAGCGTGTTTTTGTGCGTACTTAGGTGCGTACATACTTGTGCACCTAGGTACGAGCAAAAACACGCGTGTATGAAGCTGCTTGCAGTCTTTTCAATGGGGCCGCGGCTGCTGCCAGCAGCTCCATTGAAGACAATGCTCTGCCGGCACCCCTGCATTCTTTTTCAGGGAATGGCTTTACAAATAAGCTCTTCCCTGAAAAAGAAAAATTTTAGTGTAAAAAAAAGCAGGCATTCTCTTCAATTTTAGTGTAAAAAAAAATAAATATATATATATACTTACCTGCCTGCCGCTGCTGTGTTCCCCGCGGGGATGAAGAACACATCTGCCGCATGTGGCAGATGTTTCCTTCATCCCCCCTAGTTAAAAGGATTCCCTGCTGCTACATCTGCCACATCTGTGACAGATGCAGCAGAGGAATTCTTAAATTCTGTACCACAGCTGTCACACATGTGAGCACCTCAGCCAATCACATTCAGCTCTCTCAGCAGGCAGGGATTTTAAATCCCCGCTGGATGTGGCAGATGTAACAGCAGGGAATTCTTTTAACTAGCGGGGATGAAGGAAACATCTACTGCAGATGTGTTCTTCATCCCTGCGGGGGACACAGCAGTGGCGGACAGGTAATTATGTTTTTTCATTTATTTTTTTTAACACAAAAATGTTTATTTTTCAGGGAAGAGCTTATATGTAAAGCTCTTCCCTGAAAAACAATTCAGTGGTGCCGGCAGACCATTGTCTTCAAAGGAGCCACGGGCAGCAGCAGCGGCTCCATTGAAGAGAATGCCTGCATTTTTTTTTTTTTTACACTAAAATTTTTCTTTTTCAGGGAAGAGCTTATATGAAAAGCCCTTAGAATGCAGGGGTGGTGGAAGACCATTGTTTTCACAAGGCTTTCTTTTCCTTTTTGTTATTCATGTGCTGCAATTAAGCCGCAAGGACCTGAGTGTCTACTTATGTAGATGGTTTCCCAGGGTGGGGAATACATTCCCTATTGTCTAAGCTTATTTTGTATGTGCTTTGACTGGATATGTGAAAAAAGAGCCATTTATAAGTTTACTAACCCCTGGACCTGAGCATCCCAACCGGTATCTGTGAAGCAGCCATGTCCCACTTTAGGTGGGACAAAGTTTAGTATTGCCATATTTCTGTTTGCTCTATGTACTTTATATTTACCTGTTTTCTTTTTTTTTTTTTTTAAATCCAAGTTTTATTGAGTTTTAAGCAAAGTACATATAATAAACAATCAGACAGGTCAGAATTATGAATCAAATGGCTAAATAACAGGCGGAAATCGCGGCATATAGCGTTGGTTCTGCTTTGCCAGATATATATATATATATGTATGACCATGTCTAGACAAACGAGTAAAAAAACAATGACATACATGGGGGGGGGTGGGAGGGGGAGTGTAGCTTGTGAAGGCTTCTCCCTCCGTGGGGGTCCTCTCGAGATAGTCCTAAACCGAAAGCTCAGCTTCCGTCTCTCCTCCTCCGGGGGTCTAGAGTGGGAGCTCAGAGCGTATTCTACGCCAGGGGCCCCAAGTCTCTAAGAATTTCTCATGTGAGCCTTTTGACCAGCTGGAGAGTTCCTCCAGATTGTAAGTCCGGTCCATTCTGTCCCTCCACTGAGAGAAGAGGGGGGGGAGACTTTTGCAACCACAGGGGGGGGGATAAGTGCCTTGGCCCCGTCGATTGCGTGTGCCAGTAGTCTATGCCTCAGGGGGCTAAAGTCACCCGAGGGCTTCCACAAAAACATCACCTCTGGTGTTAGTGTAAAGTTGGGTAGTATTCTTTTAAGAGATTCTGCTATTTTTTGCCAGAAGGTAGATAGGAGAGGGCAGCTCCACCAAATATGGAGGTATGAACCTGTGTCATTCTCACATCTCCAGCATTTGCTGGTGGTCGCTAGCTTGTGGTCGGCCAGCCACTGCGGTGTCCTGTACCAACGAGCTAGTAGCTTATAGTGGGCTTCTTGGTTAATGATGCAAGAGGATAGCCCGTATGCTTGCTTTAAAATTAGTTGGGTATCCGAGGCGGACAGGGTTATGTTTAGTTCCTTCTCCCATGAGGAGAGGAATGCGGGCTTGAAGGTTAGGGAGGGCGGAAAGCATAGCTTGCGAAGGGACGCGATTTTTCTGGCGGACGGACTACTCACCCCTACCGCTCTCTCGAAGGCTGTGAGGGGTCTTGTGGATATGAAAGTCCTTAATTACACTGTTACCATACAGCGCGGCACGGGGTCCCGCGGTCGGCGCGCGGCACTCCGGCGTCAGCTCCGGCGGCCTGGAGCCCTTTGTCGAGGTCATCCCAGCAGCTTGGGGCGCCCGGTGGGCGGCGGCGTGGGCGTGTCCACCCGTAGGGTGCCGCCCGCACTCCTCCGTTCTTCTTATACAGCAGGGGGTGGAGTGGCCTCCTCCCACTCTCCGCCCCTGGGCGGAGCCGTGTGGTTAAAAGACTGGCAGTGAGTTGAGCTCACTGCCAGTTATTGGTTCTGCTTTCATCTAGTCAGTCTGTCTGCAGTTTACCTCAGCCAGTCCCTAGTTGTCTGTCAGCTCCTTCTTGCTATCCTTTGCTCAGTCTGTTTCTGTTGGTTCTGTTAGCCTCTAGTCAGGTCTGTCTCAGTCAACACTAGTTGCTATTCAGTGTCCTGTCAGTTTGCCTGTGAGCTCCATCTCCAGCCTTGCTTGTACTTGTAAGTTCTGTTGGTTTGTTCCACCTGCCTCTTCTGTCGGCACTCTGTCCCCCGTTAGTAAGTTTCCATCTAGGTAGTCGCCAGGTCCCTAGCCAGAGCAGGGACCGCCGCCCAGTTGTCCGCCTGGGGTTAGCCAGGGCCGAGGCAAGTAGGCAGGGACAGTGGGGTGCGGGAAGATCAGGGCACCCCACCTGGCGCTCGGGGGGGGCAGAGTGCCGTAACATACACCCTCTATTTGGGCCTGTTAGAGGAAGGGCAGTGGCTGGCCGGGCAGTAGTGTCTCCACTATCTCCCTAGGGTTCAAGTGAATCAGGGACTGTAGCTCGCTCAGAGGTTTGCTACCAAATTTTTGCCAGAGCCTATCCGTGCAGGGGTCTGACGGTAGACCCATAAGAGTGGGGAGAGTGCACAGTGGAGAGACTGGGGAGGGTGTCGGGGCCAATACTTTGGCCCGTGAGTCCCAGGCCTCACTGGGTCCCCTCAGGAGCAGGTTAAATTTCCTGTTTCTATAGACAGCTTTTTTAGGGAACCACAGGACCTCTGTTAAAGGGGGTCCATACATGGCAGTAATCATCTGAAACAGGAAGGGGTCTCCTGATGGTACGGTCAATCTCAACCAGTAGCTAATATGAAACTTAGAAATGTTCGGCAGACCCATTCCTCCTTCCTCTCTCCTCTTCGTCATAAGGCTGTATGGCAGTCTGGAGCTCTTTTGTCTCCAGATAAACTTAGTAAACATCTTGCGGAGAGTATTGAAGACATTAGCTGGGAGGTGGATCGGGAGGGACTGGATTTGATAAAGAATTATTGGGAGTATGTAGGATTTTATTATATTTTTTCTCCCAAACCAGGAGATGTAGGGGAGGTCGTAGTTATGTAACAGGGTTTTAATTTTAGTAATTAATGGGGGGGAAATTGGCTGCAAAGAGGTCATCTATCTTCCTTGTCAACTTCACTCCCAGGAAGTCAATTGCGGTATTGGACCAGGAGAACGGGGAGCCGGACATCAGGTTCTCACAGCGAGCTCTTGGGATCGAGACATTGAGTACTGTCGATTTGTTAAAATTTATTTTAAAATTCGAAAGAATCCCAAAATATTCCAGGCAGGCAGTGAGTTTAGGAAGGCCCGTTTCAGGATTGGTAATTAAGAAGATGATGTCGTCTGCAAAGGCAGCTGCGGACAAGTAACATTCTCCCGCTGTTAGTCCCCGTATCTCTTGGTCCATCCTGATGTACTGAAGAAGGGGTTCCAGGGCCAGTATAAATAGAGTAGGGGATAGGGGGCATCCCTGGCGTGTGCCATTTTTTATTTCAAAGGGGGGGGGAGGATATTATTTATTTTCAATCTAGTGAAGGGTTCGGCATATAGGGAGAAGATGGCCGCGACAAAGGAGGAGGGGAAGTTGAAGTGGAGTAAGACAGATTTCATGTATTGCCAATCAACTCTGTCAAAAGCCTTTTCGGTGTCAGTACTTACTAAGGCGAGTGGAATTCTTTTTACGTGGGCATAGTGCATTGCGTGCAGGAAACGGATGCAATTATCCCTCCCCTCCCTCCCCTTCACAAAACCGGCCTGCTCCCTATCTACCAGGTTTGGGATATGGGCTTCCATGCGTTTGGCAAGGAGTTTGGCCCATAATTTGGCATCCAGATTAATTAGGGAAATGGGCCTGTAGCTGCCGCACATCTCTGGGTCTTTGTTCTCTTTTTGTATTAAAGTGATGTGGGCCTCTTGGGTCTGTTTCGGGAGTCCACTGCCATTTAGGAGGGCGTTGAACATTTCTGTAAGGCGTGGTACTAGCGTATTGCGAAAAGATTTATAATATACAGTTAGGGCCAGAAATATTTGGACAGTAACACAATTTTCGCGAGTTGGGCTCTGCATGCCACCGCATTGGATTTGAAATGAAGCCTCTACAACAGAATTCAAGTGCAGATTGTAACGTTTAATTTAAAGGGTTGAACAAAAATATCTGATAGAAAATGTAGGAATTGTACACATTTCTTTACAAACACTCCACATTTTAGGAGCTCAAAAGTAATTGGACAAATAAACATAACCCAAACAAAATATTTTTTTTTCAATATTTTGTTGCGAATCCTTTGGAGGCAATCACTGCCTTAAGTCTGGAACCCATGGACATCACCAAACGCTGGGTTTCCTCCTTCTTAATGCTTTGCCAGGCCTTTACAGCCGCAGCCTTCAGGTCTTGCTTGTTTGTGGGTCTTTCCGTCTGAAGTCTGGATTTGAGCAAGTCAAATGCATGCTCAATTGGGTAAAGATCTGGTGATTGACTTGGCCATTGCAGAATGTTCCACTTTTTTGCACTCATGAACTCCTGGGTAGCTTTGGCTGTATGCTTGGGGTCATTGTCCATCTGTACTGTGAAGCGCCGTCCGATCAACCTTGCAGCATTTGGCTGAATCTGGGCTGAAAGTATATCCCGGTACACTTCAGAATTCATCCGGCTACTCTTGTCTGCTGTTATGTCATCAATAAACACAAGTTACCCAGTGCCATTGAAAGCCATGCATGCCCATGCCATCACGTTGCCTCCACCATGTTTTACAGAGGATGTGGTGTGCCTTGGATCATGTGCCGTTCCCTTTCTTCTCCAAACTTTTTTCTTCCCATCATTCTGGTACAGGTTTATCTTTGTCTCATCTGTCCATAGAATACTTTTCCAGAACTGGGCTGGCTTCTTGAGGTGTTTTTCGGCAAATTTAACTCTGGCCTGTCTATTTTTGGAATTGATGAATGGTTTGCATCTAGATGTGAACCCTTTGTATTTACTTTCATGGAGTCTTCTCTTTACTGTTGACTTAGAGACAGATACACCTACTTCCCTGAGAGTGTTCTGGACTTCAGCTGATGTTGTGAACGGGTTCTTCTTCACCAAAGAAAGTATGCGGCGATCATCCACCACCGTTGTCTTCCGTGGACGCCCAGGCCTTTTTGAGTTCCCAAGCTCACCAGTGAATTCCTTTTTTCTCAGAATGTACCCGACTGTTGATTTTGCTACTCCAAGCATGTCTGCTATCTCTCTGATGGATTTTTTCTTTTTTTTCAGCCTCAGGATGTTCTGCTTCACCTCAATTGAGAGTTCCTTTGACTGAATGTTGTCTGGTCACAGCAACAGCTTCCAAATCCAAAACCACACACCTGGAATCAACCCCAGACCTTTTAACTACTTAATTGATTACAGGTTAACGAGGGAGACGCCTTCTGAGTTAATTGCAGCCCTTAGAGTCCATTGTCCAATTACTTTTGGTCCCTTGAAAAAGAGGAGGCTATGCATTACAGAGCTATGATTCCTAAACCCTTTCTCCGATTTGGATGTGGAAACTCTCATATTGCAGCTGGGAGTGTGTACTTTCAGCCCATATTATATATATAATTGTATTTCTGAACATGTTTTTGTAAACAACTAAAATAACAAAACTTGTGTCACTGTCCAAATATTTCTGGCCCTAACTGTATAAGGGGAAGGCCGTCCGTGCCTGGGCTTTTGCCCGGGGGGGAGGAGTTTATCACTCCGTCGACCTCCGCCTCCATTACGGGGGCCAGAAGTTGGTTGGCTGTCTCCGAATCCAATTTGGGTAAGGATAACTTTTTTAGAAAGTCCTTTATTTGTTTATTAGGTTTACCCATATCATTTTGGTCCTGCTGCGGGCGTAAGTTATAGAGTTGGGAGTAGAAATCTTGGAATTCAGCTGCTATGTCTGGGGATGAAGTGACTCGGGAGCCTGAATGAGTTTTTATTGCGTCAATTTGGTTCTTAGTGTGGGCTTTCTTGATCATAGCTGACATGTATTTGCTACCTCTATTACCTTGGGCGAAAGCTATATGTTTGAGGTATAGGCACCTTTTGTTAAATCTTGATTCTAAGCAGAGATTCAGTTCTTTTCTGGTGGCGGAGAGTTTGGAAAGGTTTTCTTTACTAGCAGATAGTTTGGTAGTGTATTTTAATTTGGCGTTTTGCTTCAGTAGGTCATCTATATCTTTTTGTTGGCTTTTCTTTTTCCTAGAACCAAGTGCTATCAGCACCCCTCTGATAAACGCCTTGTGCATTTCCCACACCACTGGAGCTGGTTGATCACCGCCCCCATTAAGCTCGAAGAATTGTTTTAATTGATTGGAGATCGCGGCTCTGTCTTCCGCGGAGTCCAGGAGGGAAGCATTCAGCTTCCATCTCCACTCTCGGGGGGAGCTGCATAGAGGTCTCAGGTCCACGTGCAACGGCGCGTGGTCAGAGATAGTGGTGGGAGCAATGGAAGAGTCTATTAACAGAGGAAGGAGGTTAGAGGCTATAAGGATGTTATTCAGCCTCTGAAAGGAGGCATGGACATGTGAGAAATAGGTATAGTCTTTGGCGGAAGGCGAGCACTGGCGCCATGCATCCACCAATCCCATCTCCGAGAAGCATCGCAGCAGGCGTCTCAGTTTGGGTTGTGATATCTGGGAATGGCCGACTGACGAGTCGAGCAGAGGATTTACCATGAGGTTCAAGTCCCCTCCCAGAATAATGGGACCTACCGCGAATTCCCTAATGGTCTCCAACTGCCCGACCAGCCACGCCACTTGATTAGAGTTTGGAGTGTAAAGGTTGGCCAGGGTAATCTGAAAGTTATTCATGCGTCCCCTTAGAAAGATGACTCTGCCCTCTCCATCAGTATGCTTTGCCTCGCACTTAAATGTAATGGATCTATGAAACAGAATGGAAACCCCTTTTGAGGCGGATGTCGGGTGAGGGTTGTGGAAGCCCTGTGGAAACTGTCTGCCCGGCAATGATAGGCACTTACCCTCCTTGTAGTGGGTCTCTTGTAAGAAGACGATCTTGGTGCCATATTTTTGTAGTAGTTGCGCTACATTGTGTCTTTTGAAGGGAGAATTGAGTCCTCTCACGTTGAACGAGGAAAGACGGAAGCGGTCATCCCCAGTAGGTGGCGGAGGAGGCATGGTGGGTCCGAGAGACGTGCTGTTGTAAAGAGAATCAAAATGCTCAACAAAACAAAGTGCACTTTGTCAGTGATAAGGGAAGGACGGCTGTCGGGGGGGGGGGGAGTGGGGAGCAAACACTGAAGGAAAGTGGGAGACACAGAAGGGATAGTAACACTGCAATAAAAAACAAAGTATTTGTGTTGAAAAAGACCAATTCGTCCGGAGACGGTCAGTGGGGGTGGTGTGCAAGAAGGTGTTCACCACTAGAGTGGATACTGGTGCTCACAGGCTAACCAGATGGAGACAGAGTTGCACTATACCTGCCCTGAACGACTCCTGAGGACCGTTTAAAGTTACAGAATAAATCTAACTATGAAATTTGACTTGGTTAAGTCAGAAGGAAGGGGGAGGGGGAGCACAGGGGAGAGAACAACATGTTAGCTATAAGCTGACGAGCTAGTGAGTCCACAGGGGGACCACCAACGGGACGGCGGTGCTTCCAAACGAAAGAAAGGGGAAGAGGGAAATGATCCCAAAGTTCGCCATTGTCCCTGTGTGGACCTGAACTCGTTCGATCCAGCTGTGGCACCAGGACCTCAGCTTTGCAATCAGAGGTCAGATAGGAAAACTTCTAGCCCAGATAGTAAGCGGGTTGGAGCAGTTCCTCATTCGCCTGCCGGGGTGGGGTTTCGACTCTTCTTCTTCTTGCTCTTAGGTGATTTGGCTGGGCCCGCCGTACTCCAATCGGTTATGGATGGTAGATTTGTGAATTTGGGTAGCTCCGGGAGTGGGAGCCAGCAGGGAAGATCTAGCGGCTCCATCTCTAGAAACTGCCAAGATGCCTGGAGATCTTCCGGGTCACGGATATTTAGCCTTCGGCCTTTGTGTGATATGCCCAGGCCGAAGGGGAACAGCCAGGCGTATTTAATTCCCCTTTCTCTCAGGGCATCCAAGAGCGGGCGAAGGAGGCGGCGCTTTGCCAAGGTAGACGGGGCCAAGTCTTGGAAGATCTGTATAGGGGCCTCAGAATATTTCAAGTCTCTGTGGCTTCTGGCTGCCCTTAAGATAGCGAATGCGTCTTGAAAGGTGAGGACTTTGCAGATAACATCCCGTGGCGGTTCTATATTAGCCGGGAGGGGTCTAAGGGCTCTGTGGACCCTTTCAATCATTATGGGGGCTGCCCTCTCAGCCCCGAGGAGGAGTGAGAAAATTTCTTTAGTCACCTTGGGAAGGCAGTCCGTAGCCCACGACTCCGGCAGCCCCTTGATGCATATATTAGAGCGCCTGTTTCTATTCTCTAAGTCCTCCTGCATCAAGAGGGCTTTGTTGATGTTGTTGTGGTGCTCCCGTAAGGTGCGCGCTACTTCTGTAGTGTGTGTAATAATGGAGGAGGTAGAAGTCTCCAGGTCCTCCACTCGTCGACCCAGGTGCCTAATATCCTCCTTGATCTCCCCCAGCTCTGTCATAATGGGGTTCAGGGCTTTCATGATGAGGTCTTTCATGAAGCCTCTAGACACTGCTTCACAATCTTCACTGTCCGAGGCAGCCCCCTCCTCCCCCTCCTTACTGTGTGCTGCGGCCGAAAGCTGGGCCGGCGCCATCTTAGCTGGGAACAGCGGAGAGCAGGAGCTCTTCTCCTTTAGATATCGCTGCATATCCGCCTGCCCTCTGCTCGTCCGCGGTGTCCCCGAGGGCTCCATGCACCTCTCCTTCCCGACTCTTCTCATTTCTGCGCTGCTGGAAGCTGCTGAGGGTCCTATAGGGGAGTCTTGCCGAGGGAGCTGTACTCTCACACGGCCATTCTTCTCAGCAGTCAGGCTCCGCCCCCTATTTACCTGTTTTCAAAGATGACACTTAGCCTGATCAAATATTGTTATTTTCTTATCCAAACATTACCTTGCCTTATGGTTCCATACTACCTTCCTTTGTGATATCACTTTATAGTATATCAAGTGTATACCTAGCTTTGCAATGATGTGGTAGCACTAAGCTGAGTTAGAAGGTGGAAAATATATAAAACCACTCTTACATTAGGGGTGTTAGAAAAGCAAAATAGTCTTATACATAACACTAAAAGCATATAGTAGAAAGATGGCAAGCTTACAATCTAAATCTTGGAAGTATCATTAATACAATCATTAGTTCCTATGGAGCTGCTATTAGTCAAGTGAACATCTCCCCATTCACACTGAGAGATGTACAGCCGACCGGCGAGCATTTTATGCTCGCATAGAAGAGCAGATCAACTGATATTTGCACATTTACATGTGTCAACTATTAGGGAAACAAACGTTTGGGTGATTGTTTTTTACCTGATAATTGATCCATGTAAATGCCGCTTAGGTATAGCTGTTATAACAGTATGTTGGATTGATAATGCCAAATGTTATACATTCAAAAGATACATTAATACTGGGATGAAGGGTAAGGAGAGAGAATAGGTAAAATACAGGAAAATGAGAGCAAACATTGACAGTGGTTTTAGTATCCAGGCACCATAGAAACTGATACAGAAACCACTTTAATGCCTTAAGGACCAAGCGCAGTAAATATATGATGCTTGGTCCTGGACTTTAATCCCGGCCGATAGTGAAAATACAACGTGGGATTTAAGCCCCTGCTTCTGCAATCAAGCAGAAGCAGGCTGGGTCGTCAGCTGTTAGTCACAGCTCAGAGCCCGAAAGAGAAGAGAGAAGCAGCTTTGAAGCACTTCTGCCTTCTCCTTTCCCTAGTACATAGAGCTTACTGAGCACTATGTACTTAAAAATGAAAGTGGAAGTGTTTCTTCCACTACGTGAGCCGGTGGTCACATGACCACTGGGATCCCCTGTTACAGCAGGGCTGCAGACCCCGATTAGCTCTGACAGTAACTATTGTCATTAAAAGGGGATGTTTTCGACTTTAACTGGGGCTCTTATGGGTGCCCCAGCTACAGTGGAAAAGTGTTAAATAAAAAAAAACAAAAAACATGTGAATGTCCCCCAGGGGTGTTATATGACATCATGGGGGAAAAAAGATAGTAAAAAACATAATTACATAAATAAGTTTATTATTACAGAATAAAATAAAAATATATACATAAAAAAGAAAATAACCCAAAACCAGCGCCAACAAAAATCGTCGCCATTTGCGCCATATAATCCAAAACCATACAGATTATATATGAAAATGTCCAAAATAAAATGAGGAACCTATTCCCAAACTTTATTTTAGTGCAAATATACTTATTTTAAAAAATAGCTATAAATGTTTAAAAAAATCATATTTTATTTTTTTTTTACCCCCAATAAAACTAAAAAATTTAAAAAAGTCAGTGAAAAAGATATTTTAAAAATAGCCCTATATGTCACGGGGAAAAAAACACAGCAAAACTAATTTTGGGGTAAAAAAAAAATAGCACAGTAAAACTATCACATGGGTAAAATCCCTAAAAAGTGTCTAGTCCTTATGGTACAAAACAGCCTGGTCCCTAAGGGGTTAAAGAAATAGATCATCAACATTTAATGGCTGGGGATGTGTGTCATAAGGGCTGCAGCGCACGTGCCCTAACTGGCTTCACTCCATCAAAATCAATGGGAGCTGAAGCAGCTATTTCACCTTCATGGCTGTCATTGCTGATGGAGGCAGAAGTGCCAGAAGTGTAATAGCCGGCTTCAGCTCAAAATGATTTCAATGGGAATCAAGCCAGCTTGGGCACTTCTGCTCCCATCCTCTATAAAACACATCTGGCCCACTGCACTGACAGCAGGCCAGGCAATAAGTTCATCGATGGGGATTCCGAGCAACAAGTCCCTGGCCGATTAACTATTAAAGACCTATCCTGAGGATAGGTCATCCATAATTTTTACCCAAAAAAACCCTTTAGGGAAAGAAAAATAAGGCGCATAAAAAGGTGACACGTGCAAATTTGATACTGCTTCTTACACTGTTGGTATACAAAGTCTTCAGTAAGGAAAACCTTTTTGGATTATGGGAGCAAGAATCTGTTGCAACTAGCGTTACGGCTTCTGCTCATAATGGAATAATGACTGATAAACTGTATCAGTATGTTATAGGGACCTGAAAAGTTTACCCTAAGTAGTTAGTCAAATGTTTTTATTAGAGTGTATTTGTAGAGAAGTCATAATACAGTATAACACAGTCTATAGAAGAAGTAATATAAATGCTGATATTTAGTGAGGAATGTTTTGTAAACAATGAAAAGCTTTGTTCAAAATGCGTAGGTTATCTTTATACTTATGCATGGTTTTTATTCTAGGATGCATCGATGGAAGTTAAATAAAGTTTGTTCTTCTTACACAATTGTTCTGAAGTGCTGGAATATTTTTTCAGTTATATTCACAGCAGTGGCTCATTGCTTCTCTGCACTCAGCGGGATTAATTAAGAAAGGCTGGGTGAGCTGACATCTCCTTCCTGTGTTAATGTTATGGTATGTTTAGATAGGGAAATGTTGTAGAGATACTGTTTATCATGCAAAAGCTATGGCAGTAGTGAGTATTCAATAGGTATTAGAAGACATGCTGTAGTGATAACTGATTAATGCTAAGATATAGAGGTTACCATAGGAAATGCTGTACTGTTTACCACCTGGGTATATGGAACATTATAAGCAATGATAATAATCATATATACATATTGTTACGTCAAGTTCACACAAGAACTCGGGAACTCAGACGGATCACGGAAACTGCAAAACGGGCTTCATATTTGCAGACTGGTGAACTCAGACGGAACTGCAAAACTGCAAACGAGACTCCTGGATGGACATAACACACTCACAGAGGAGGGGCCCAAATGACACGGCCGTCCAAACTGCAACACATACCTCCTACCTAGGGATTCTACATGTGCATTCTATTACATCCACTTCTTACATGAACTGTAAAAACTGCAAAACAGATTCCATCCACGTAGACAGACATAAACCAGCGACTGACAAGCACTCAAAACACTACCATGCATACCTGCATGCATAAACAGATGTACATAGGATATGAGGCATTAATTCATAATTTGGCCAAGATACTTAAGCCCGTGACCCCACTTCAAGGGTACTTGTTGTCTCGCAGGTCCCTACCCCAATGAGACAACTAACCCCAGGAAACCAGGGCATTCGTCCTGATAGGGACGGCCCCATGCTGAAATTTAAGGACCTAACTCGCACAGAGATGGTAAACGATCGAAGCAGCACAGGACACAGTTCACACTAACACAGCCTGGGATGCACATAGGACTGTTCACACCATATGTCTTGCAACCAGCTCAAACCACAGAATGAATCACAGCTCACACCCATAGAACAACAAGTATGAAT
Source organism: Eleutherodactylus coqui (assembly GCF_035609145.1). NCBI lineage: Eukaryota > Metazoa > Chordata > Amphibia > Anura > Eleutherodactylidae > Eleutherodactylus > Eleutherodactylus coqui. Next base: position 152,944,348 of record NC_089838.1, read on the forward strand.
GCAAACACAAGGGGGAATAAGAAACACCAGCTCCCTCCAGCCAGAGGGCTGATATTTATATGCAACAGACGAGTGATGATTGGCTGGCTGGAGAACAGCACACCCAGTTAGCTCAATCATGCTGCGCCTGTGGAAATGTGGAAACATATTCTGCAGTGCTATACAAATCAGAGGGAACATAGACAAAATAAGACATAATATACAGTATTAAACCAATGGACAGTTTGCATTAAAGGGATAATGGCTCTGCTCACACGATCTTACAGACTATAAAGAAATATGAGCTCACACAAGAGGCGTAAAAGCTTGTTCTGAATAGTTCTGCAAAATAAAAAATAAAATGAGATGGGGATATATATATATATATATATAACAAAAAAAGCTGTATGAGCTAGTCACCAGCCGTATTTGTGCATAAACAGGTAATAAGTGCAGTAGGGTGCATGGGAAATGCAATGGGAAGAAGGGAGTCAGATTTCCATGGGGGAGTGTGGAAACTGGGTAAGTGGAGAAGAGTTAGATTAGGGAATGTGGTAAGCCTCCCTGAAAAGATGTGTTTTAAGGGCACACTTACAATTGTGGGTGTTGGGTATTAACTAGAGATGAGCGAGCACCAAAATGCTCAAGTGCTCGTTACTCGAGTCGAACTTTCAGTGATGTTCGAGAGTTCGTTTCGAGTAACGAACCCCATTGAAGTCAATGGGCGACTCGAGCATTTTTGTATATGACTGGTGGTCCGCTAAGGTTTTCATTTGTGAAAACCTTAGCAAATCACCAAAGTCATGTAAAAAACACAGAAATGGATAGGGCAGGCGAGGAGCAACATGCAGGGCTGCATTTCGGGCTCCGAGGTCTCACTATTAAGCCACAATAGTGGCAAGAGTGAGACCCCCCCCCCCCACTGTCAGCATAACGATCGTTCTCCTCTGCCACAGCTGTAACAGCTGTGGCAGAGAAGAACGATGTTAGCCCATTGAATTCAATGGAGCCGGCAATACAGCCGGCTCCATTGAAAGCAATGGGCTGCCGGCGAGTGCGGGATGAATTTTCGGGAAGGGCTTAAAAATATAAGCCCTTACCTGAAAAAAGATTTTAGTGTAAAAAAGAATAAAAATGCAGGCATTCTCTTCAATGGAGCCGCTGCTGCTGCCGGCGACTCCATTGAAGACAATAGTCTGCTGGCACACCTGAATTCTTTTTCAGGGAAGGTCTTTACATATAAGCCATTCCCTGGAAATTAATTAAAAGTGATTTAAAAAACAAAAAAAATAGATACTCACCTCTCTTCAGCTGCCGGGGCACAGCCGCGTCTTCTCCTGCTGTCCCCTGCACTGTGATGCTGAACTGCTGTCATTCAGCTGAGAGCTGCGCTGAGCCAATGAGAGGCAGCAGTCACTCACCCATTCATAAATTCATGAATGGGTGTGTGAGTGAGATCTGCCTCTGATTGGTCAGGCTGTGACCAATCACAGGCAGCTCATTCAGCAGGCGGGGATTTTAAATCCCCGGCTGCTGAATACTACTCACAGCTGTTCAGAGCTGTTCAGGAGGACTGCCGCCGGCCGCAGCTGAACTCCGTCTGCCGGGATCAGGTGAGTATATATTTTTTTTTATTTTTACACATTTCTGGATGAATTGCAGGGAAGGGCTTATATATTTAAGCCCTTCCCGACAATTCATTGTGCGATCGCTGGCAGCCCATTGCTTTCAATGGAGCCGGCTGTATTGCCGGCTCCATTGAATTCAATGGGCTAACATCGTTCTGCCGGTACAAGGTGAGTATATATTTTTTTTTACTTTTTACACATTTTAGGATGATTTTCAGGTAAGGGCTTATATTTTTAAGCCCTTCCCGAAAATTCATCCCGCGCTAGCCGGCAGCCCATTGCTTTCAATGGAGCCGGCTGTATTGCCGGCTCCATTGAATTCAATGGTCAGTGCTCGTTTAATCGAGACGAGCACCGCGTGGTGCTCGTCTCGAGTAACGAGCATCTCAAGCACCCTAATACTCGAACGAGCATCAAGCGCGGACGAGTATGCTCGCTCATCTCTAGTATTAACCTGATTGTTTGGGGTAGCACATTCCAGAGAACTGATGACACTCTAGAGAAATCTTGGAGACAGGAGTGCAAAGTTCGGACTAAAGGGAAACTTGGTCTAAGGTAACTAGCTGAGCTGAGAGCATGGCTCCATGGGCAGGATGGTAGACAGATGAGGGAGGAGATACATGATGGTGCAGCATGAGGAGAGCTTTATGGAGGAGAGTGATGAATTTGAATTGCATTCTATATTTCATAGGCAACCAGCACAGTCATTGTCACAGGGTGGAGGAATCGATGTAACAGGCGGACAAAAAATATAAGCTGGCTGCCGCATTCAGGATGGATTGGAAAGGGGAGAGTTTAGTAAGTGGAAGATAAATCAGTAGCGAAATGCAATAATCAAGCCAAGAGTGAATGAGAGCAATAATAAGATTTTGATGTCTCTACAGTGAGAAAAAGGTAGATTCTGGAGATGTTTTTGAGGTGCAGATGCATGAGCAAGCAAGTGATTAAATATAGGGAGTGAAAGAAAGATGTGAGTAAAATATGACCCCAGACTGCTGAGGAATTACAAAAGTACCACACTCTCAGATGGAGATATCAGGAGTAGGTCGAATAGTAGAAGGTGGAAATACAGTGGTGGAAGTTCAGTTTTTGAGACATTCAGTTTTAGATAGAGAAACAACATGGTGTTAGAGTAAGTGGACAGACAATCACTGGCATTTTGTAGTAGCAAGGATGTGATGTCACGGGAAGAAGTGTATAATTGGGTATCATCAGTGTAGAGATGGTAGTAAAAGATAAATTTGCTGATAGTCTGTACAATAGGGGCTATATAGATAGAAAAAAGGGAAGGAGACCAGGGATCAAACCTTGGGGACCCCCAACAGCAAGAGGTAGAGGAAGAAAAGTAGAGCTAGCAAATGATACACTAAATGAGTGCTTAGAGTGATAGGAGGAAAACCAGACAAGAGTAGTATCTTTAGGGCCAATACAGCAAACTATACTAAGCAGAAGTTGGTGATCTACAGTGTTGAACACTACAGAGAGACGCAGAAAGATCAGTAGTTACCCTTAGATTTAGCTGTTAAGAGATTATTGACACTTTAGTTAGAGAATCTTCTGTAAAATGTAAAGTGTGGAAACCAGACTCAAAGTGATAAAAAGACCGTGAATATCACAAGTGATGTAGTTGTTGATGCTGATCTTAGTGCAATATTCACTAGTAAGTATGTTTTCAGGTGGCCAAATTCAAAGAGTTATGTTCAAGCTCGAGGAAGCTTCCAAATCACACATAGCATTGAATTCCAGATAATCATGCTCTTGAAATTCAATTTCATGGTCTACCCCTGCTGCCCCTACCTCCCCCCTTTACAAATTCAGCAGAATGAGGGAATCTGTATTTGAAACTATTTTGATTGTGATGTGAGGGTGCTATCAGGATGGTCTCATGCTTAGTAAAACTGTTAGCCGAATAATTTTAATTTGTGCTCAATGCAGGATTTCCATGCCTGCAGGAGGGACCATGAAACTAAGAGGGCCCACAACTCTTCTGGTACTTGCATAAAAACTTGTAGCAAATAGGGATAATCATTTACAATTTATTACCATATAAACTGCAGAACTTGTGGTTAACTCTTTGTTTATTAAGAGACTAGTAACCCTAATACTGTTTGGGGTATATTCAATTTCTGCTTGTATCACTGTAAGTATGCCTGCCCCAATAAGTTGACTGGGCAGGTCAACACCATAAATATAACCACATTGGAAATGTAATACCTTTAAGCAAATTTTTGTTATTAACGTAATTCTGTTTGCAATGCACTCATCAGATTTGTCAAGTGCAGAATTATCTCATATTAGTGCCATACTTCACTAGTATTCAAATAAGTAGAACACAATATTTTGAATATACTATGTACTAGTGTTGTATGCATTAAGAACACATACACACACTTTTTTTCCTTTTGCTATACTGGTCTGTATTGAGGAGGGGAAAAACCATTACATACTCTTCTTCCCTCCCTTTCTTTACATCATCTAGCTCCACTCCTTGTAGCCTGACTCTCTGTTAGAGCCTCACACTCACACTTCGAGTCAAGTACTACGACACTTTCCATTTTCTCAATACACCTATATCTGCCTAATTCACTGTGCAAGTTTCTCCTAAACTGACAGCCCCTACCTCCAGAATTTCTTATGTTTCAGGAGAAGTAAAAAGAACCATTAACCCTTTTTAATAATAGAACTGCACAACAGATTTCACTGTCAACCTTTTAGTATTTTACTTAATATGCTTTAAAACTGCAAATCCTCACTACACAAACATTTATTTATTCTTACACAGACTGAAAAGCATGGTTTTGCAAGTAGGCACAGAGTCCATAATTACACGGAATGGACGAAGTCTACAAACACAGGTGAGAAAGTCTTATGCACCGCGGTTTGATGTTCTACCCACTATCGGTCACCCAATGTTGTTGAAAAACCTCAAAAGCTGATTTCCACCTATATATTCCTTAATTTATCACAAGCCACTCATCCAAAACTGTCCTCCAATTATTTGTCTAGTTATCTTTTGGGCATTACCGTTCCCCACCCACCACTTCCCTGTGATATTCCCATAACTCACTATTGTTGAGCATTCCGTGACTTGCGCTTACGGCATTGTCCTGTTCTTAGAGATATTTGTCTCTATAGCAGTCTTTTTGGCCTACTGTAAGCGGCAAACAACTCTTAAGGCAGTATTCTACAACAACAAATGTGTATGTGTACCACAACAAATGTGTGTACATGAAAACGGTCCTCCAACTATTTGTCTGGTTATCTTTTGGACATTACCATTCCCCACCCACCGCTTACCTGTGAGTTTCTCATAACTCCCTATTGTAGAGCATTCTGCAACCTGCCCTTAAGGGTGCGTTCACACGAAGGTATATCGGCTCGGTTTTCACGCCGAGCCGATATACGTCGTCCTCGTGTGCAGGGGGGGGAGGCTGGAAGAGCCCAGGAGCAGGAACTGAGCTCCCGCCCCCTCTCTGCCTCCTCTCCGCCCCTCTGCACTATTTGCAATGAGAGGAGGCGAAACGGGGGCGGGGCTAAGTTCCGGGAATTAGCCCCACCCCCGTTCCGCCTCTCCCCATTGCAAATAGTGCAGAGGGGTGGAGAGGGGGCGGGAGCTGAGTTCCTGCTCCTGGGCTCTTCCAGCCTCCCCCCCCCCCCCCCCTGCACATGAGGACAATGTATATCGGCTCGGCGTGAAAACCGAGCCGATATACGTTCATGTGAACGCACCCTTAGGCACTGTCCTGTTCTCAGAGATATTTATCTCTATAGCAGTCCATTTGGCCTACCATAAGAAGGCAAACAACTCTTAAGCCGACATTCCATTCCAATGAATGTGTATACATCTTTTATGAGGACACACAGCCCTTCTAGGAAATGTGTGATAGGGAAAACTTTTCTTTGATCAGCAAATAAAGACAACTGTATAGCCCTCTAGCATTGACCATGCTACACACACAATTTGCATGTCTCATGCAAACTAGTTAGTACTACTACAACTCCCATCTGGCAAATTTCTCTTCAGACAATGCACTAATTGCCCCCCCACCTCAGAAATGTCACTATCTGTTGAGAAACAAAGAAACAAGCTTATTAACTATTTGTAAATCAACAATTAAACAATATATAGCATAGATTTAGTACTCATTAAATTGTGATGAACGGCTGGGTGATTCAATTAATTAGATATATCAATTAATCACAACTATTATTTTGTATAATATACAGGATGTAGTTCTGGGTTAAAAGCCCCAGGTCCTCCGGCAGACTTCGAATAAATGATGCTACATGCTGCTCAAAAATATCCTGAGCGTCCATTGGAGCATTCTGCCGCTGCAAGTATCCCATCTCTTGCAGCTGCATTTCCACCTGCTGACCTTCAGCTGCTGTAGGCTGGCCACATCTATGGTGTGTCTGTACTGGGGTAGAAGTGGAGCCTGCTTAGGATGACTTACTAGTCCCAGGAGCCTCTTCCATGGAGTTATCTTGGACTTCTGGTGTGAACGACATTCAAGCTGGTGAGGCCTCCGTCCGTTGCTCTAGACCCACAGATTCCTCTTCCAAGTCATTGACCTGTAGAGAAAGAAGTACAAGCTAGAGATGAGCGAACATACTCGGTAAGGGCGATTTCGCAATCAAGCACCGCGATTTTCGAGTACTTCACTACTCGGGGGAAAAGTACTCGGGTGCGCTGTGGGGCGGGGGGTTGCAGAGGGGAGTGGGGGGGTAGCAGCGGGGAACAGGGGGGAGCCCTCTCTCTCTCCCTCTCCCCCCCCACTCCCCGCTGCAACCCCCTGCTCACCCACAGCGCACCCGAGTACCTTTCACCCGAGTAGTGAAGTACTCGAAAATCGCGGTGCTCGATTGCGAAATCGCCCTTACCGAGTACGTTCGCTCATCTCTAAGTACAACGTTAATTATATTAGCTCATTCATAATGCCCTCATCAATACAGCACACTTATCACTATCAGGAGCCTTAAGTCACATTGAAATGATGGCTTAATCTGTAGTAGCCGACTGGCTGAAAACCACATCTTAAAATTGTGCAGTGTTTCAGTGTGAAGTGTATGCGGTTTTCAGACGGCAATTTTCATGTGCAATTAAACTGATGATCAAAATGCACAGGAAATGCCAGGCAAGGGCAATAATAAGTGCAAAGTGGAAACGCAGCTTTTAGCCTTCTTCGCACAGGGATCTCCGTGCACCAAAAGTACGCACTTAAAAAAACCATGGCTATTAGAACCAAAGGATTCCTATGGAAACGTTCAGATGGAAGAATTTTAAGCGCATAAAAAATCACACAACTGAAATCCCCTGCTGCATGGACCTGGCCTATCTTTGGTGCGGGCTGCACAGGAGTTTCCATAGACTCCTATGGGAGCTGGATGACACACACCAAGCAGCTCCCGATCATGTGAATGGGCAATTTCACTGCTAATTAAGCTCAGGATGGGAAATCGCCTGTTCACGCTATTTTTCGTACAATTTGCCACAATTTTTTTGCACGGGTAACTTCAACGTGAATTTCACACTCATGTGAATTAGGCCTCAGAAAAATAAATCCAATCTTTATTTTAACATATTTAACCCCTTAACAACCTCCGATACGCCTTTTTACGGTGGTCATTAAGATTTTTTTTTCCAATGCATACAGTGCTGCATTGGAAGCCTGGCCTAGCTCTGGAGAAGCCTGCGATACAGCCTTTTGACCTTTTACATGTCACCATTAATGTGACTGCAGCATGTAAAAGGCTGACAGAGGGAGAGAGCTCCTTCTGTCTCTTAATGGACCACCACCATGTAATCACAGGGTCCAAGTAGGTTGTTATGACACCCAGAGGCTTCAATATGGCCTCTAGAACTGCCATCTACAATGGCCTTTAAGGCTCAGCGGAGCCTCAAGCAATATAATATACTACAATACTGAAGTACTGTAGTGTATTACAGCAGCGATCAAAAGTAGGGGCATTCAAGTCCTCTAGTGGGACAAAACTAAGTTTAAAAAAGGGTAAAAAGAAATAGTAAAAAAAAAACACGATGAGAATAAAAAAGTCAAAACTCCACTTTTCCAACCTTTATATGTTTAAAAATAAAATCACAAATCTGGTATCACTACTTTGGTAATGAGAAATGGCACATAAAAAAGGTTCCTTCATTATTTAACCAGCCCAAGTACATTCATGAAAAGAATATAAAAACGTGGCAAAAATAGCTAATCTTGCATATCTTGCCTTACAAAAAAATGGAATAGAAATCAATCAAAAATTCTAATTCAAAGAGCAACTTGTCTTGCAATAAAGCCCCCTTTACTCAGCACTAGAGATGAGCGAACGTACTCGTTTCGAGTAATTACTCGATCGAGCACCGCGATTTTCGAGTACTTCAGTACTTGGGTGAAAAGATTCAGGGGGCGCCGCGGGGCGGGGGGAGGCGTGGCAGTGTGGGGGGTAGCAGCAGGGAACAGGGGGGAGCCCTCTCTCTCCCTCTCCCCCCACTCCCCGCTGCAACCCCCCCACTCACCGACGGCGCCCCCCGAATCTTTTCGCCCGAGTACAGAAGTACTCGAAAATCGCGGTACTCGGGTGAAAAAGGGGCGTGGCCGAGTAGGTTCGCTCATCTCTACTCAGCACCAATGACGTGAAAAAAAAGTAAGTGGTCTTTGGATGCAGCAAGTGATAAAAATACATATTAAAAAAGGGGTAAAAAAGTAGCAAAACATTTTAAATTCATTTACTCTCTCTCTCCCCTGCCTGCCAGACAGTATGTCTGCCTGCCATCGCGTAGGCTAATACTCGAACGAGCATCAAGCTCGGCAGAGTATGTTCACTCAACTCTAGATATATGAAGACTAGAGCGCATCCTGCAAAAAACAATCACTCGTTGAGCTACATCAATAGAAATAAAAATGTTATGTCTCTTGGAATGCAACAACACAAAAGCAGATCTTTTTTTTAAAAAAAAAAGCATTCTTGGTGAACAAAAATAGCAAAACAAAAAACTGTCTAAACTTGGTATCGCTAGAATCGTGCTGACACAGAGAATAGTGTTGTCATATTATTTATTATGCATGTTGAACGCTGCAAAACTGAAATCCAAAAACCAATGGTGGATTTATTTTCCCCCCAGCCCACCCCCTATGGCTATGGCTCTAGAAATGGGTCATTCCATGTCAGTTCAACCAACGCTCCCAGTCGACCATCTCAGATTTCAATGAAACTTTGCACAAAGATAGACCCTGACCCTAAACTAAGATAGCCAGAATATTAGGCTTCAAACTGCTTTGGTTCACGAGCTACAGGTCTTAATCTAGGGGGTTGTCATGTGATTACAGCGCACAACCTGAAAAAAGTGGCGATTTCAATCCATTGCCAAGCCAGTTCTGATGACTCTAGAGCAATGAAACTTCACACACTAGAACTTTTGGTGCTGAATTCAGCTAAGCTACTCAAACTGCCACTCTTATCATCATTCTGCCACCATTGCATGTCAAAGTAGCTAAAAAATTCTATCGCGCAAAATAAAATTCATATTTTAAGCAGTAATAACTTATAATCAATGCAATCCAACTCAGCTCTGAATTTATCAATGTGTACTCCATAGAAATGTTTCTCATTATTCACATTATGGACCCAAAAGGATGCATAGCTCTTAAGATACAATGAGTCAAAAATGGCAAAAAACATTTTTATGCAAATTTTTACCTTTTTTCAAAAATCGGAATGTACTCCATTTTTATTTTTTTTTATTTTTGCTCTATTTGAAAGAGAATTTTTTGCTCTACAAGATTCGATGTTTTTCATTTTGTTCCCAGACCTTCTAGATGGGAAAATATCAATGTCTGTGAAAGTCCTATGTACTCGTGGAAATTAAATAATAAAATAAGTGTAAGTTTTGCATGGATGTATAATTAGTTTAGAAATCATGAGAAGGTAAATTATTTTTGGAATGAGACAACTTTTTGTGCTCAAGAAACTTATGTGATCAAAAATTGCATGGCGAGTTCAGGTGAGCCACAAGCTTTGGCCTAAGATGGTGAGAATATCATTGAGTGTTGCATAATGCTTGTGGTATATTACAGTGATCACTGGGCTTATTTAGCACTCTATCCATATTGGATACTAAGATTATCTAAGGCTAGCATTTGTGTAATAAATAACTATAGTTTACAAGTGACTGATTGTGCACCAGCAAAGATGAAGTGAAAAATGAGCAGAAAGGAAGCGCAACTGCTGGATGCCATGTCAAGCTGTAGCATGCCGGCTGATCAACAGATCCCATGAAGCAGCTTAATGACAAAACGCAAAACAAAAATTTCCCATCTAGAAGGTCTGGGAACAAAATGAAAAACATCGAATCTTGTAGAGCAAAAAATTCTCTTTCAAATAGAGCAAAAAATAAATAAATAAAAATGGAGTACATTCCGATTTTTGCCTCTGAAAAAAGGTAAAAATTTGCATAAAAATGTTTTTTGCCATTTTTGACTCATTGTATCATAAGAGCTATGCATCCTTTTGGGTCCATAATGTGAATAATGAGAAGCATTTCTATGGAGTACACATTGATAAATTCATAGCTGAGTTGGATTGCATTGATTATGAGTTTTTACCGCTTAAAATATGAATTTTATTTTGCGCGATAAAATTTTTCAGCTACTTTGACATGCAATGGTGGCAGAATGATAAGAGCGGCAGTCTAAGTAGCTTATCTGGATTCAGCACCAAAAGTTCTCCTAGTGTGTGAAGTTTCATTGCTCTAGAGTCATCAGAACTGGCTTGGCAATGGATTGAAATCGCCACTTTTTCCAGGTTGCGCGCTGTAATCACATGACAACCCCCTAGATTAAGACCTGTAGCTCGTGAACCAAAGCAGTTTGAAGCCTAATATTCTGGCTATCTTAGTTTAGGGTCAGGGTCTATCTTTGTGCAAAGTTTCATTGAAATCTGAGATGGTCGACTGGGAGCGTTGGTTGAACTGACATGGAATGACCCAAATGCAACAGTGAAAAAAACTAATTATTTAGTTATTAAGTCCTGAAATGGGCTGCCGGTTAAAAGGATTTTCCCGGACATTATGGGGTAGTTAAAGGGGCATAAAATGAAGAAAAATTGAATACTCACCTATCCCGGTGGCTTTTCATTCAGCCCGCTGTATAGAACCTGGACAAAGTGGCAGGCAATTACATTCTGTTCATTGTGCATGTGATCGCTTAACTATTCACACGCTTTGTAGCCATAGAAGAATCACCCCTGAACCCTGTGAGTGGGCATTGGGGCTGAAGAGCTTGACGGGGAGCCTCTGGGATAGCTGAGTATTCAATTATTCTTCAGTTTAGGCCTTTTAACTGTTTTCCATGTTTTGCAAAACCCCTATAGGGCTCCTTCACACTGGCGATCGTGATATAGCTGTGAGAAAAATGGCAATTTTTTCCCCCCCACAAAAACATTGCGGCCACTTGCAATTTTCTCCCCCTTTTTTTGTGCGATTTTGCCATGATTTTTTTTAGCATGAAAGTGGACTTTCTAATATTAGAAATGCATCACCCGAAAATCGCAAGTTCATGCTCTGTGGTAAAAAGGAAGTTCCATTGAGAAACATGAGAGATTAAAAAAAAAAAAAAAAAAAAAAAACACAAAACGCAGAAAGATTTGTGAAAGAAACCATTGAAAATTATTGGTTTTTTATAATTCTGGGTTTTTACTCACTCTCGCATCGCGGGAAAATCATGCAATTGTATCGCTAGTGTGAAGGCACCCTAAAGTGTTTCTGACACTTTCTTAAAGGGGTTGTCCCGCGAAAGCAAGTGGGGGTATACACTTCTGTATGGCCATATTAATGCACTTTGTAATATACATCGTGCATTAAATATGAGCCATACAGAAGTTATTCACTTACCTGCTCCGTTGCTAGCGTCCTCGTCTCCATGGTGCCGTCTAATTTCAGCGTCTAATCGCCCGATTAGACGCGCTTGCGCAGTCCGGTCTTCTCCCTTCTGAATGGGGCCGCTCGTGCCGGAGAGCTGCTCCTCGTAGCTCCGCCCCGTCACGTGTGCCGATTCCAGCCAATCAGGAGGCTGGAATCGGCAATGGAACGCACAGGGCCCACGGTGCACCATGGGAGAAGACCTGCGGTCCACCGTGGGTGAAGATCCTGGCGGCCATCTTAGCAAGGTAAGTAAGAAGTCGCCGCAGCGCGGGGATTCGGGTAAGTACTATCCGTTTTTTTTTTTTTTACCCCTGCATCGGGTTTGTCTCGCGCCGAACGGGGGGCCTATTGAAAAAAAAAACAACCCATTTCGGCGCGGGACAACCCCTTTAAGGACGCGGATCTTTTTTTTTTTTCCATTTTCGTTTTATCCTCTCCCCTTTAAAAAAAATCGTAACTGCTTTATTTTTCCATCAATGTAGCTGTATGTGGGCCTTTTTTTGCGGGCCGAGCTGTATTCTTCAATGGTACTATTGAATGTACCATATAATGTACTGAAAAACTTTTTAAAAATTCTAAGTAGAGTCAAATAAAAAAAAAAAAAAAAACATTTCACCATCTTTCAGTGTGTCTTGTTTCTACGGCGCACATACTGAAATAAAAATGACATCACTTTATTCAATGGGTCAGTACGGTTACTACGATACCAAACTTTTATATAGTTTTTTTTTGTTGAAAAAGACATTTAACTTTTAAAAATTATTTTCCGCCACCATCTTCTGTGCGCAATAAGCTTATATAGGCACCTAATGGTTCCTAAAAGAAGTGCATTCTGTGCACTGCTAGCAGCACGAAAATTACGTTCATCTGAATGAGCCCTAATGGTCATTATGATTGTATCAGGGCCATTTCTTTTAACACTTTAAAAAATAAAATAAACATTTAAAGAAAAAGAAGTTGTGTGTTTTGTTTTATTTTTAATTTGGGGGGAAACTTGTATTTCTTAAGTTTAAACTGACGGATAAACTATTAGGTCATGCCCCTGTCAGATCACCAGCTGCCATGGAAAACTATTGGCACCCTCCAATCACATTGCAGAGTTCCAATGGGCTGACAAAGGGATACCCCTCCCTCTTGAAAACTCCTTAGATTCTGGAGTTGATCTTGATTAGAGATGAGCGAACACCAAAATGTTCGGGTGTTCGTTATTCGTAACGAACTTCCCGTGATGCTCGAGGGTTCGTTTCGAACAACGAACCCCATTGAAGTCAATGGGCGACCAGAACATTTTTGTATTTCGCCGATGCTCGCTAAGGTTTTCATGTGTGAAAATCTGGGCAATTCAGGAAAGTGATGGGAATGACACAGTGACGGATAGGGCAGGCGAGGGGCTACATGTTGGGCTGCATCTCAAGTTCACAGGTCCCACTATTAAGCCACAATACCGGCAAGAGTGGGCCCCCCCCCCTCCCAACAACTTTTACTTCTGAAAAGCCCTCATTAGCATGGCATACCTTTGCTAAGCACCACACTAGCTACAACAAAGCACAATCACTGCCTGCATGACACTCCGCTGCCACTTCTCCTGGCTTACATGCTGACCAACCGCCCCCCCTCCCCCCCACAGCGCACACCAAAGTGCCCCTGCGCAGCCTTCAGCTGCCCTCATGCCACGCCACACTCATGTCTATTTAGAAGTGCGTCTGCCATGAGGAGGAACCGCAGGCACACACTGCAGAGGGTTGGCACGGCTAGGCAGCGACCCTCTTTAAAAGTGGCGGAGCGATAGCCCACAATGCTGTACAGAAGCAATGAGAAATAGAATCCTGTGCCACTGCCATCAGGAGCTGCACACGTGGGCATAGCAATGGGGAACCTATGTGCCACACACTATTCATTCTGTCAAGGTGTCTGCATGCCCCAGTCAGACCGGGCTTTTTAATTCATAGACACAGGCAGGTACAACTCCCTATTGTGAAGTCCCTGTCGACCCACAGCATGGGTGGCTCCCTGGAACCCACCGGCGGTACACAGAAATATCCCATTGCATTGCCCAACACAGCTGAGGTAGTAATGTCGTGCTTAATGCAGGTGGGCTTCGGCCCACACTGCATGCCCCAGTCTGACTGGGGTTCTTTATAAGTGTACAGATGTAGTAAAAACTCCGTGTGCACCTACAGCATGGGTGGGTGCCAGGAAGCCACCGGCGGTACATAGAAATATCCCATTGCATTGCCCAACACAGCTGAGGTAGTAATGTTGTGCTTAACCCTTTCCAATCCAATTTGTATATGGTTTTCCTAGGGGGCTTACTCTTTTTCTGCCGTTATACAACGGCGCTATATGCTGGCTAAAGCCAGTACTGCATGAGCTGACACGTAGGATAGGCTCCGACAGCAGAGAGGCTGGCAATATACAGTAAGAGAACCCCGACGGACGTCTACCAACAACGGAGCTGTACAGCCTTAAACCCTAATGTCTTCACAGGTCACACAGTGGACTGGAAAGGGTTAATGCAGGTGGGTTTCGGCCCACACTGCATGCCCCAGTCAGACTGGGTTTCTTTATAAGTGGAAACAGATGCATTTATAATTCCCTGTGGACCCACTGCCTGGGTGGGTGCCAGGAAGCCACCGGCGGTACATAGAAATATCCCATTGCATTGCCCAACACAGCTGAGGTAGTAATGTCGTGCGTAATACAGGTGGGCTTCGGCCCACACTGCATGCCCCAGTCAGACTGGGGTTCTTTAGAAGTGTACAGATGTATTAAAAACTCCGTGTGCACCTACAGCATGGGTGGCTCCCTGGAACCCACCGGCGGTACATAAAAATATCCCATTGCATTGCCCAACACAGCTGAGGTAGTAATGTCGTGCTTAATGCAGGTGGGCTTTGGCCCACACTGCATGCCCCAGTCAGACTGGGTTTCTTTATAAGTGGAAACAGATGCATTTATAATTCCCTGTGGACCCACTGCCTGGGTGGGTGCCAGGAAGCCACCGGCGGTACATAGAAATATCCCATTGCATTGCCCAACACAGCTGAGGTAGTAATGTCGTGCGTAATACAGGTGGGCTTCGGCCCACACTGCATGCCCCAGTCAGACTGGGGTTCTTTAGAAGTGTACAGATGTATTAAAAACTCCGTGTGCACCTACAGCATGGGTGGCTCCCTGGAACCCACCGGCGGTACATAAAAATATCCCATTGCATTGCCCAACACAGCTGAGGTAGTAATGTCGTGCTTAATGCAGGTGGGCTTTGGCCCACACTGCATGCCCCAGTCAGACTGGGTTTCTTTATAAGTGGAAACAGATGCATTTATAATTCCCTGTGGACCCACTGCCTGGGTGGGTGCCAGGAAGCCACCGGCGGTACATAGAAATATCCCATTGCATTGCCCAACACAGCTGAGGTAGTAATGTCGTGCGTAATACAGGTGGGCTTCGGCCCACACTGCATGCCCCAGTCAGACTGGGGTTCTTTAGAAGTGTACAGATGTATTAAAAACTCCGTGTGCACCTACAGCATGGGTGGCTCCCTGGAACCCACCGGCGGTACATAAAAATATCCCATTGCATTGCCCAACACAGCTGAGGTTACGTCAGCTGTAATGCAGGTGGGCTAAAAATTAATTTGATTACACTGTAGGCGAGGGCCCACAAAAATTGCTGTATCAACAGTACTAATGTACATCCCAAAAATTGGCCATGGCCAGCCAAGAGGGCAGGTGAAACCCATTAATCGCTTTGGTTAATGTGGCTTAAGTGGTAACTAGGCCTGGAGGCAGCCCAGTGTAACGAAAAATTGGTTCAAGTTAAAGTTCCAATGCTTTTAAGCGCATTGAAACTTATAAAAATTGTTCTGAAAAATTATTTGACTGAGCCTTGTGGCCCTAAGAAAAATTGCCCGTTCAGCGTGATTACGTGAGGTTTCAGGAGGAGGAGCAGGAGGAGGAGGAGGAGGAATATTAGACACAGATTGATGAAGCAGAAATGTCCCCGTTTTGGATGGTGAGAGAGAACGTAGCTTCCATCCGCGGGTGCAGCCTACGTATTGCTTACGTATCGCTGCTGTCCGCTGGTGGAGAACAGAAGTCTGGGGAAATCCAGCCTTTGTTCATCTTGATGAGTGTTAGCCTGTCGGCACTGTCGGTTGACAAGCGGCTACGCTTATCGGTGATGATTCCCCCAGCCGCACTAAACACCCTCTCCGACAACACGCTAGCCGCAGGACAAGCAAGCACCTCAAGGGCATACAGGGCTAGTTCAGGCCACGTGTCCAGCTTCGACACCCAGTAGTTGTAGGGGGCAGAGGCGTCACCAAGGATGGTCGTGCGATCCGCTACGTACTCCCTCACCATCCTTTTGCAGTGCTCCCGCCGACTCAGCCGTGACTGGGGAGCGGTGACACAGTCTTGGTGGGGAGCCATAAAGCTGGCCAGGCCCTTAAAGACTGTTGCACTGCCTGGGATGTACATGCTGCTCGATCTACGCACATCCCCTGCAACATGGCCCTCGGAACTGCGCCTTCTGCCACTAGCGCTGTCGGCTGGGAATTTTACCATCAGCTTGTCCGCAAGGGTCCTGTGGTATAGCAACACTCTCGAACCCCTTTCCTCTTCGGGAATCAGAGTGGGCAGGTTCTCCTTATACCGTGGATCGAGCAGTGTGTACACCCAGTAATCCGTAGTGGCCAGAATGCGTGCAACGCGAGGGTCACGAGAAAGGCATCCTAACATGAAGTCAGCCATGTGTGCCAGGGTACCTGTACGCAACACATGGCTGTCTTCACTAGGAAGATCACTTTCAGGATCCTCCTCCTCCTCCTCCTCCTCAGGCCATACACGCTGAAAGGATGACAGGCAATCAGCCGGTGTACCGTCAGCAGCGGGCCAAGCTGTCTCTTCCCCCTCCTCCTCATCCTCCTCATGCTCCTCCTCCTCCTCCTGTACGCGCTGAGAAATAGACAGGAGGGTGCCCTGACTATCCAGCGGCATACTGTCTTCCCCCGCCCCCGTTTCCGAGCGCAAAGCAGCTGCCTTTATGGTTTGCAGGGAATTTCTCAAGATGCATAGCAGAGGAATGGTGACGCTAATGATTGTAGCATCGCCGCTCACCACCTGGGTAGACTCCTCAAAATTACCAAGGACATGGCAGATGTCTGCCAACCAGGCCCACTCTTCTGAAAGGAATTGAGGAGGCTGACTCCCACTGCGCCGCCCATGTTGGAGTTGGTATTCGACTATAGCTCTACGCTGTTCATAGAGCCTGGCCAACATGTGGAGCGTAGAGTTCCACCGTGTGGGCACGTCGCACAGCAGTCGGTGCACTGGCAGCTTAAAGTGATGTTGCAGGGTGCGCAGGGTGGCAGCGTCCGTGTGGGACTTGCGGAAATGTGCGCAGAGCCGGCGCGCCTTTACGAGCAGGTCTGACAAGCGTGGGTAGCTTTTCAGAAAGCGCTGAACCACCAAATTAAAGACGTGGGCCAGGCATGGCACGTGCGTGAGGCTGCCGAGCTGCAGAGCCGCCACCAGGTTACGGCCGTTGTCACACACGACCATGCCCGGTTGGAGGCTCAGCGGCGCAAGCCAGCGGTCGGTCTGCTGTGTCAGACCCTGCAGCAGTTCGTGGGCCGTGTGCCTCTTATCGCCTAAGCTGAGTAGTTTCAGCACGGCCTGCTGACGCTTGCCCACCGCTGTGCTGCCACACCGCGCGACACCGACTGCTGGCGACATGCTGCTGCTAACACATCTTGATTGTGAGACAGAGGAGGAGGAGGAGGAGGAGGGTGCTTTAGTGGAGGAAGCATACACCTCCGCAGATACCACCACCGAGCTGGGGCCCGCAATTCTGGGGGTGGGTAGGACGTGAGCGGTCCCAGGCTCTGACTCTGTCCCAGCCTCCACTAAATTCACCCAATGTGCCGTCAGGGAGATGTAGTGGCCCTGCCCGCCTGTGCTTGTCCACGTGTCCGTAGTTAAGTGGACCGTGGCAGTAACCGCGTTGGTGAGGGCGCGCACAATGTTGCGGGAGACGTGGTCGTGCAGGGCTGGGACGGCACATCGGGAAAAGTAGTGGCGACTGGGAACTGAGTAGCGCGGGGCCGCCGCCTCCATGATACTTTTGAAGGACTCCGTTTCCACAACCCTATACGGCAGCATCTCAAGGCTGATGAATTTTGCTATGCGGACGGTTAACGTTTGAGCGTGCGGGTGCGTGGCGGCGTACTTGCGCTTGCGCTCGAACACTTGCGCAAGCGACGGCTGAACGGTGCGCTGAACTACACTGCTGGATGGGGCCGAGGACAGCGGAGATGAGGGTGTGGGTGCAGGCCATGAGGCGGTAGTGCCTGTGTCCTGAGAGGGGGGTTGCATCTCAGTGGCAGGTTGGGGCACAGGGGGAGAGGCAGGGGTGCAAACCGGAGGCGGTGAACGGCCTTTGTCCCACCTTGCGGGGTGCTTGGCCATCATATGTCTGCGCATGGTGGTGGTGGTGAGGCTGTTGGTGTTGGCTCCCCGGCTGAGCTTTGCGCGACAAAGGTTGCACACCACTGTTCGTCGGTCGTCAGGCGTCTCTGTGAAAAACTGCCAGACCTTAGAGCACCTCGGCCTCCGCAGGGTGGCATGGCGCGAGGGGGCGCTTTGGGAAACACTTGGTGGATTATTCGGTCTGGCCCTGCCTCTACCCCTGGCCCTGGCCACCGCACTGCCTCTTGCAACCTGCCCTGCTGATGCCCTTGACTCCCCCTCTGAAGACCTGTCCTCCTGAGTAAGCGTTGCACACCAGGTGGGGTCAGTCACCTCATCGTCCTGCTGCTCTTCCTCCGAATCCTCTGTGCGCTGCTCCCTCGGACTTACTGCCCTTACTACTACCTCACTGCAAGACAACTGTGTATGATCGTCATCGTCCTCCTCACCCACAGAAAGTTGTTGAGACAGTTGGCGGAAGTCCCCAGCCTCATCCCCCGGACCCCGGGAACTTTCGAATGGTTGGGCATCAGTGACTATAAACTCCTCTGGTGGGAGAGGAACCGCTGCTGCCCAATCTGAGCAGGGGCCCGAGAACAGTTCCTGGGAGTGTTCCCGCTCCTGAGCAGGTGTCATTGTAGTGGAGTGAGGAGGCTGGGAGGAAGGAGGAGCAGCAGACAGAGGATTCGGATTGGCAGCAGTGGACGGCGCAGAACTGCGGGTAGACGATAGGTTGCTCGAAGCACTTTCTGCCATCCAGGACAGGACCTGCTCACACTGCTCATTTTCTAATAACCGTCTCCCGCGTGGACCCATTAATTGGGCGATGAATGTGGGGACGCCAGAAACGTGCCTCTCTCCTAATCGCGCAGCAGACAGCTGCGACACACCTGGATCAGGAGCTTGGCCTGTGCCCACACCCTCACTTGGCCCTCCGCGTCCTCGGCCACGTCCACGTCCACGTCCTCTAGGCTTACCCCTACCCCTCAGCATGCTGTATTACCAGTGATTAGATTTCCCAGGCAGGAAATAAATTGGCGCAAGACTGCAGGCCAAATATAATTTTTGCCCTTTTTGGAAAACGAAAGGCCCCACTGCCTCTAGTGAATGAATTATCTAAGTTTAATAACTGTGCTGTGTCCCTGCTTATGTGTCACAGAACGTGAGGGTAGCAGAGTTATTATAACTCTTGGAGAGCAGGTATTTTTTTTCCCAATTAAGGAAAGCAAATGGCGAAGCCAGCAGTAAAGCGTAGCTGGGTGCGTATGATTTAGCAATGTATTTCACGCAGCTCACACGTCTCCACAGGCGTTAGTACGGACAGAGGCTGGACAAATAGATTTCTTTTCAGTTTTTTCCCACCAACAGGCAGCACTGCGTATATTCAATGAACCTGCGAAGTTTAATAACTGTGCTGTGTCCCTGCTTATGTGTCACAGAACGTGAGGGTAGCAGAGTTATTATAACTCTTGGAGAGCAGGTATTTTTTTTCCCAATTAAGGAAAGCAAATGGCGAAGCCAGCAGTAAAGCGTAGCTGGGTGCGTATGATTTAGCAATGTATTTCACGCAGCTCACACGTCTCCACAGGCGTTAGGACGGACAGAGGCTGGACAAATAGATTTCTTTTCAGTTTTTTCCCACCAACAGGCAGCACTGCGTATATTCAATGAACCTGCGAAGTTTAATAACTGTGCTGTGTCCCTGCTTATGTGTCACAGAACGTGAGGGTAGCAGAGTTATTATAACTCTTGGAGAGCAGGTATTTTTTTTCCCAATTAAGGAAAGCAAATGGCGAAGCCAGCAGTAAAGCGTAGCTGGGTGCGTATGATTTAGCAATGTATTTCACGCAGCTCACACGTCTCCACAGGCGTTAGGACGGACAGAGGCTGGACAAATAGATTTCTTTTCAGTTTTTTCCCACCAACAGGCAGCACTGCGTATATTCAATGAACCTGCGAAGTTTAATAACTGTGCTGTGTCCCTGCTTATGTGTCACAGAACGTGAGGGTAGCAGAGTTATTATAACTCTTGGAGAGCAGGTATTTTTTTTCCCAATTAAGGAAAGCAAATGGCGAAGCCAGCAGTAAAGCGTAGCTGGGTGCGTATGATTTAGCAATGTATTTCACGCAGCTCACACGTCTCCACCGCCCGTAAGGACGGACACAGGCTGGACAAATAGATTTCTTTTCAGTTTTTTCCCACCAACAGGCAGCACTGCGTATATTCTATGAATAATAACTGTGTTGTGGCCCTGCCTATACAATTCTTTCCCTGCAGTATCAATGGAGGGTGGAATGCTCTGCAGAGGCGATTTTGAGAAGCCCAAAAAAAATGCAGCACAGCCAACAGCAGCCTGGACAGTACTGCACACGGATAAATATGGCCCTAGAAAGGACCGTTGAGGTTCTTGAAGGCTACACTCACTCCTAACACTCTCCCTGCCTATGCAGCACTTCTGTCCCTAATGCCAGGTGCAACGGTCTGCAGAGGCGATTTTGAGAAAAAAAAAATCCCACTGCTAACAGCAGCCAACACACAGCTATCAGTGGCCCTAATAAGGACCTTTGGGGGGTCTTGAAGCCTACACTAACTACCAATTCTTTCCCTACAGCAGCTCCGGTACAAACAGCACTGTCCCTCATCTAACTCACACCGCATCTGAGGCGAGCCGCGGGAGGGGCCGACTTTTATATTAGGCGAACACCTGATCTTCCCAGCCACTCACAGCAGGGGGGTGGTATAGGGCTTGAACGTCACAGGGGGAAGTTGTAATGCCTTCCCTGTCTTTCAATTGGCCAGAAAAGCGCGCAAACGTCTCAGGGAAGTAAGTGAAAGTAACCAGAACACCGCATGGTGTTCGTTACGAATAACGAACATCCCGAACACCCTAATATTCGCACGAATATCAAGCTCGGACGAACGCGTTCGCTCATCTCTAATCTTGATCACTACATCTAAGGGGTTAACCAAGCCAATTGGACTTAGTTATTGTCAGGCATCTATGGTCACAGTGGCAGGGAGTGACCTGTGTAGGTGAACTGTTCTTCCTGGGGGAATGAGGAACAATTCACATCTTGATGAAAACTGATACTTTCTATTAGGACCTGCGTAGAACTGTCTGTGAAAGAAATAGTTAAGGACAGCCATATAAAGAAATTTCAAAGGAAGAATACCCTGCTTTCTGTTGAAAAATGCTTATGGATGTATTATTTAATTAAATATTGAAACATATAGCACAAAATCACAGATGTGCTTTTTATGATAATTATGCCATGAATCTTGATAAAGCAATTGAGCTTCAACAACTGAAGCAATCAAAGCAATTTACAGGACAGATGGAGCACAAATGATTTAAATATCACACTCAATATATTAAGAAAAATTAGTTTTAGATCATCTTTATCAT
Source organism: Eleutherodactylus coqui (assembly GCF_035609145.1). Lineage (NCBI taxonomy): Eukaryota > Metazoa > Chordata > Amphibia > Anura > Eleutherodactylidae > Eleutherodactylus > Eleutherodactylus coqui. Next base: position 152,965,754 of record NC_089838.1, read on the forward strand.
TAATCAGGAAATAAATCCTTCACACAAGTGAAACCCATTACTGTAGTTAATAACTAACATCACATGTCAAAGGCTATAAACTAAATGCTGAAAATTACACAGAATTAATATACAGGGAGAAATACTAATTTATTACAGTCTTGAAGAATACAGTATAAAATATTACAATATGGAAAACACTGGTACAATGAAAACATACCAAACAATTACCAATGTGCGCATGAATTTGTAAATACATTTTTCTTGCATCTTATTTTTATATGTTTGTTCTTTGTGTATTGCTGTTTTAATAGTTTAGAAACAAGGGGAGTAACTAGAGGACAGTTTTTTTGGGCATGGGCCCGTTTCTGGGTGTCATGGGATAACTAACATACCTTTCTGTCTTTGGCAGGGTATCTAAATACAAGCTAGGGAAGCAAACTTAATATTTGCCTGGATTACAGAAAGCTTACCCACCCAATATAAAGAGCCAATTTATAGTCATCCTAATATATTTTCAGCCTGTTTCAGAAGAGAAACTGACATTCAGTTGCAAGTAAAAGTAAGTGAACCTTTTGGAATTACCTGGATTTCTGCACAGATTAATAAAAAATGAGGTCTGGCTGTTATTGAAGTTATAAGACAAGCACAATCTAAACTAATAACGCACATACAGATGCACTGTTCATGTCTGTAATTGACTAAACATTCACAGTGCATGTGTAAGGTAGTAGACAAGCTCCTACCTGTCAGATCCTTTTTGGATCTCTATCTGTGAACACAAGGAACGGAGATAGACACACTGATTTCAGGAGTCTGTCACTTAGGGCTTATTCACACAAGAGTATATCAGCCGATATACGCTACCATCTGATGCATTGGATTCCAATGCATCAGATCACACAGGCGTATTACCGCGGTGTAAAAGCGCCCGGCTGATCAATACACTGCTGGGCAGGAAAGATAGTCCTGGAACTATCTTTCGCGGCCGGGATACAGCCGCTGCCATAGACTCCTATGGGAGGCAATGAGAGGTCCCGGAGAGGGGAAGTGGGAGGGAGTTTAGCAGCGTGACTGCTAAACTCCCTCCCCCTTCTCTTCTCCCCTCCACTCCTTGCTGGCTGTTTGTGGGTAGGGGGGTAGAAGTGAAGCTAAGCTCCGCCCATTTCCACCCCCTCTCATTGCTGGCTGTTAGATTTGTGCGCCCATTTACGCGCTTTTATGGCACCGGTGGGCGCACATAAAAACGCCAACGGCCGTGTGAAAGAGCCCTTATACTGATTGGTTCACTGGTTTTGTATATATTACTTTTGAAAATTTGTAGTGCAAGCAGAGCACAGCCACTGTGGCTCTTTAACTCCTTAAGGACATGGCCTATTTTGGGATTAAGAATGCAACGATTTTTGGGGGATTTTCATTTCCACTTTCCAACAGCCATAACTTTTTTATTTTTCTATCAACACTGCTGTATGAGGGCTTGTTTTTTGCGTGGCGAACTATAGTTTTCATTGGTACCATTTGTGCAAACAATGTATTGTAAAACTTTTATAATTTTTCTTTGAGAGCAGGGTGACAAAACGCATCAATTCTACCATTGTTTTTAATTTTTTTTATAGCAACAAACAGCATAAATTACACAATACATTTTTTCTGCAGGTTGGTATGATTGCAATGATAGCAAAAACATAATTTTTTTTAGGTTTTACTTCTTTTGGACAACAAAACTCCTCTTTTGCTCTGTGAGGACTATTTGTACCATCTTGAGGTACATATGGCTTTTTTGATTGCTTTTATTGCACTTTTTGGAGGTAAAATGAATAAGCATTTTGCCTCTGTTTTTTATACAGTTTTTACTGCGCAGGATAATTAGTGTGCTCAAATTATAGTACAGGTCATTACAGACACGATGATTTCACATATGTGGGGTTTTTCTTACATTTTAAATTTTTTTCATACAGAGGGGAAAATAAGCAAAAAAGTTTTGTTTTTAAATTTTTTTTTAATGTTTTTTTTACACTATTTCTCTTCACTTTTTACACTGTTTATGTTCCTGAAGGGGACCTGATGCATAGCAGCTATGATCGCTATGGCATGGCATTGCAGGACTTATGTACTGCAATGTCTTATCGCTGGTTGTAGCGATCATAGGCAATGGCAAAGAAGGACGCCTGTATCTGGTGTCCTGTTGTCATGGCAACCCATTGGCCCTCCACGATTACATCGCGAGGGTCTGATGATGACACAGAGGGAGCGCCCTCCTTCTATGAACCCTTTGCATGCTACGATCTACATAGATCGCAGCACATAATGGGTTAACAGTGAGGGTCACTGTACCAATGCCCCCCCCCCCCCCCGTTGCAGCAGGAGGCCGCTTATCAGTAACAGCCGGCTCCCGCTGCCAGATGGCTCAGGATTTCTTCAGATCCTACAAGATCCACATGACGTAAGGTTACATCATGTTGCCTTAGGTACCACCCTGCCATGATGTGACCTTACTTCCTGTGGCGGGAAGGGGAAAATGTTTATAAGTTGACTACTCCTCCCCCACCAACCCCTTGACATTTATTGACAGGACTCTCCATGTTACTGTGTTTTTAGAGAGGTCTGTCAATCAGTGGCAGGGGACTGGAGAAGTGCAGTGGGAGCAGTGAATATATGAATCAGACTCTGCTCTGCCCACACCACAAACTTCTAAAATTAGAATTTTAATTTAATAAATGTAATAAAAATTAATTTAATTTTAATAAGAGTTACAAAACCACTGAACAGATTGGTATAAGTAGCAGACCATTGAAATCAGCATGCCTGTCACTATACTGTGCTGAACACGGATAGATAGGGAACCTGACAAGATCCCTTTATTGATGATGACTGCCAGTGCTGTGTGGGCTGTGTAGTGTTGCAGGTGTAGAGGACCTGTAATCACATGGCCAGAGCTGAAGGTCCTAAAGTCAGTAGCTGCAGGAGATGTTTTATAAAAGTGGCAGCCCAGAGTGCTCACAACCAGAAGAAAGAAGCCCTACTTATGGCAACTGCTGCAGACCCAAGTGTCAAGAGCAAGAGTGTGCAGGAGGAGAGGGAGTTTTCCTCCTCCTGTTGTTCTATGTGGGACTTTACCAATATCTTTGCTGGGGATGAGTGATAGACACCACAGCTGAGTGATGAGAAGATGGTTGCTGCTGAGAGTGAGCACGTTGTGTGGGAGGCAAAAGTCTCGCTACTCGCAGGTGTGATACTGAAGAGACAGGGGTAGATGGCAAGGGGCCTAGAGTGTATAACCCACTTTAGGGACCTCAGAGATGGTAGCAGAGATGATCAGCTAGAGACAACCAAAACTAGACATAGGTGGGCAATGAACAATCTTCAGAGGCAAGTAAGAAACTGGGTCCTGTGATGGTGAGTCTACTTGGATAGCGGGCTGGAGTTTGCCTAGGGTTTCCCTGTTGCTCAGAAGAAGTGAGTGTGACTGGCTGTGAGGTATGCTCTGGCATCAGTCAACCTTCCATTTTTGTGTAACTTGGGGAGCACTTCAGCCCAGCATAATAAAAGAGACCAGAGGGTTACTGCTACTACACAGAACGTCGCCTCTAAGTCATGGAAGATTTGCTTTGCACTGGACTGTCTCACCACCACTTACATACTGTATGTAGCAAATGTAAACTTGACTTTTAATGCATTAACTACACAGTTGCAGCTAATTTTAAATTGTCACTTAACACAACAAAAGCTATTGAAAAGTTAAGTTAAAGTTTGCTGAAACTGTACCCAATGCATTATATATTAGGTGAACATTTACTACATTTGTAAGGGAGTAAAAAGAAACTGCTATATTGGGACTAATTCTTATCAACCAGGAGGAAATGGTTGAGGAAGTAAGGGTGGCCTTAGGAGGCTGTGATTATGCTATCCTTGAATTTTGGATAAAAAGGGGAGAAAGACCTGAGAAGACTCAGACCTCAGGGTTGGATTTCAGAAAGGCAGATTTTAATGAACTCAGAAAGAGGGTAGGAGGAATCCAATGGCTGGATGTTCTTCAGGACAGAAATGTCCAAGAAGGTTGGGAAATATTGCAAAATGAGATTCTCAAAGCATAATCGTTAATAATTAGAGATGAGCGAGCACCAAAATGCTCGGGTGCTCGTTACTCGGGACGAAATTATCGCGATGCTCGAGGGTTCGTTTCGAGTAACGAACCCCATTGAAGTCAATGGGCGACTCGAGCATTTTTGTATATCGCCGATGCTCGCTAAGGTTTCCATTTGTGAAAATCGAGGCAATTCAAGAAAGTGATGGGAACGACACAGCAACGGATAGGGCAGGCGAGGGGCTACATGTTGGGCTGCATCTCAAGTTCCCAAGTCCCACTAATAAGCCACAATAGAGGCAAGAGTGGGCCCCCCCCCCTCCCAACAACTTTTACTTCTGAAAAGCCCTCATTAGCAATGCATACCTTAGCTAAGCACCACACTACCTCCAACAAAGCACAATCACTGCCTGCATGACACTCCGCTGCCACTTCTCCTGGGTTACATGCTGCCCAACCCCCCCCCCCCGCGCGCACGACGCAGTGTCCACAGCGCACACCAAAGTGTCCCTGCGCAGCCTTCAGCTGCACTCATGCCACACCACCCTCATGTCTATTTATAAGTGCGTCTGCCAGAGGAACCGCAGACACACACTGCAGAGGGTTGGCACGGCTAGGCAGCGACCCTCTTTAAAAGGGGCGGGGCGATAGCCCACAATGCTGTACAGAAGCAATGAGAAATATAATCCTGTGCCACCGCCATCAGGAGCTGCACACGTGGGCATAGCAATGGGGAACCTATGTGCCACACACTATTCATTCTGTCAAGGTGTCTCTGCATGCCCCAGTCAGACCGCGGTTTTTTATAAATAGTCACAGGCAGGTACAACTCCGCAATGGGAATTCCGTGTGCACCCACAGCATGGGTGGCTCCCTGGAACCCACCGGCTGTACATTAATGTATCCCATTGCAGTGCCCATCACAGCTGAGGTAACGTCCGATTAAATGCAGGTGGGCTTCGGCCCACACTGCATGCCCCGGTCAGACTGGGGTTCTTTAGAAGTGGACACATGCAGTTACAACTCCGTGTGGACCCACAGCATGGGTGGGTGCCAGGAAGCCACCGGCGGTACATAAATATATCCCATTGCATTGCCCATCACAGCTGAGGTAATGTCATGTTTAATGCAAGTGGGCTTCGGCCCACACTGCATGCCCCAGTCAGACTGGGGCTCTTTAGAAGTGGACACATGTAGTTACAACTCCGTGTGGACCCACGGCATGGGTGGCTCCCTGGAACCCACCGGCGGTACATAAATATATCCCATTGCAGTGCCCAACACAGCTGATGTAACGTCAGCTGTAATGCAGGTGTGCAAAAAATTAATTGGATTACACTGTAGGCGAGGGCCCCAAAAAATTGGTGTATCAACAGTACTAATGTACCTCAGAAAAATTGCCCATGCCCAACCAAGAGGGCAGGTGAAACCCATTAATCGCTTTGGTCAATGTGGCTTAATTGGTAACTAGGCCTGGAGGCAGCCCAGTTAAAATAAAAATTGGTTCAGGTGCAAGTTTCAACGCTTTAATGAGCATTGAAACGTATAAAAATTGTTTAGAAAAATTATATGACTGAGCCTTGTGGGCCTAAGAAAAATTGCCCGTTCGGCGTGATTATGTGAGGTTTCAGGAGGAGGAGCAGGAGGAGGAGGAGGAATATTATACACAGATTGATGAAGCAAAAATGTCCCCGTTTTTGATGGTGATAGAGAACGATGCTTCCATCCGCGGGTGCAGCCTACATATTGCTTAGGTATCGCTGCTGTCCGCTGGTAAAGAAGAGAAGTCTGGGGAAATCCAGGCTTTGTTCATCTTGATGAGTGTAAGCCTGTCGGCACTGTCGGTTGACAGGCGGGTACGCTTATCTGTGATGATTCCCCCAGCCGCACTGAACACCCTCTCTGACAAGACGCTAGCCGCAGGACAAGCAAGCACCTCCAGGGCATACAGCGCGAGTTCAGGCCACGTGTCCAGCTTCGACACCCAGTAGTTGTAGGGGGCAGAGGCATCACCGAGGACGGTCGTGCGATCGGCTACGTACTCCCTCACCATCCTTTTACAGTGCTCCCGCCAACTCAGCCTTGACTGGGGAGCGGTGACACAGTCTTGCTGGGGAGCCATAAAGCTGGCAAAAGCCTTGGAGAATGTTCCCCTGCCTGCGCTGTACATGCTGCCTGATCTCTGCGCCTCCCCTGCTACCTGGCCCTCGGAACTGCACCTTCTGCCACTAGCGCTGTCGGATGGGAAGTTTACCATCAGTTTGTCCACCAGCGCCCTGTGGTATAGCATCATTCTCGAACCCCTTTCCTCTTCGGGAATGAGAGTGGAAAGGTTCTCCTTATACCGTGGGTCGAGCAGTGTGTACACCCAGTAATCCGTAGTGGCCAGAATGCGTGTAACGCGAGGGTCACGAGAAAGGCATCCTAACATGAAGTCAGCCATGTGTGCCAGGGTACCTGTACGCAACACATGGCTGTCCTCACTAGGAAGATCACTTTCAGGATCCTCCTCCTCCTCCTCCTCAGGCCATACACGCTGAAAGGATGACAGGCAAGCAGCATGTGTACCCTCAGCAGTGGGCCAAGCTGTCTCTTCACCCTCCTCCTCATGCTCCTCCCCCTCCTCCTCCTCCTCAACGCGCTGAGATATAGACATGAGGGTGCTCTGACTATCCAGCGACATACTGTCTTCCCACGCCTCCGTTTCCGAGTGCAAAGCGTCTGCCTTTATGTTTTGCAGGGAACTTCTCAAGAGGCATAGCAGAGGAATGGTGACGCTAATGATTGCAGCATCCCCGCTCACCATCTGGGTAGACTCCTCAAAGTTTCCAAGGACCTGGCAGATGTCTGCCAACCAGGCCCACCCTTCTGTAAAGAATTGAGGAGGCTGACTCCCACTACGCCGCCCATGTTTGAGTTGGTATTCCACTATAGCTCTACGCTGCTCATAGAGCCTGGCCAACATGTGGAGCGTAGAGTTCCACCGTGTGGGCACGTCGCACAGCAGTCGGTGCACTGGCAGATTAAACCGATGTTGCAGGGTCCGCAGGGTGGCAGCGTCCGTCTTGGAGTTGCGGAAATGTGTGCTGACCCGGCGCACCTTTCTGAGCAGGTATGACAAGTGTGGGTAGCTTTTCAGAAAGCGCTGAACCACCAAATTAAAGACATGGGCCAGGCATGGCACGTGCGTGAGGCTGCCGAGCTGCAGAGCCGCCACCAGGTTACGGCCGTTGTCACACACGACCATGCCCGGTTGGAGGCTCAGCGGCGCAAGCCAGCGGTCGGTCTGCTCTGTCAGACCCTGCAGCAGTTCGTGGGCCGTGTGCCTATTCTCTCCTAAGCTGAGTAGTTTCAGCACGGCCTGCTGACGCTTGCCCACCGCTGTGCTGCCACGCCGCGCGACACCGACTGCTGGTGACGTGCTGCTGCTGCTGACACATCCTGATTGCGAGACAGAGGTTGCGTTGGAGGAGGAGGAGGGTGCTTTAGTGGAGGAAGCATACACCGCCGCAGATACCAGCACCGAGCTGGGGCCCGCAATTCTGGGGGTGGGTAGGACTTGAGCGGTCCCAGGCTCTGACTCGGTCCCAGCCTCCACTAAATTCACCCAATGTGCCGTCAGGGAGATATAGTGGCCCTGCCCGCCTGTGCTCGTCCACGTGTCCGTTGTTACGTGGACCTTGGCAGTAACCGCGTTGGTGAGGGCGCGTACAATGTTGCGGGAGACGTGGTCATGCAGGGCTGGGACGGCACATCGGGAAAAGTAGTGGCAACTGGGAACCGAGTAGCGCGGGGCCACCGCCGCCATCATGCTTTTGAAAGCCTCCGTTTCCACAAGCCTATACGGCAGCATCTCCAGGCTGATCAATTTGGCAATGTGCACGTTTAACGCTTGAGCGTGTGGGTGCGTGGCGGCGTACTTGCGCTTGCGCTCAAACAGTGGCGCTAGCGATGTCTGGACGCTGCGCTGAGAGACATTGCTGGATGGGGCCGAGGACAGCGGAGGTGAGGGTGTGGGTGCAGGCCAGGAGACGGTAGTGCCTGTGTCCTCAGAGGGGGGTTGGATCTCAGTGGCAGGTTGGGGCACAGGGGGAGAGGCAGTGGTGCAAACCGGAGGCGGTGAAGGCCTTCGTCCCACCTTGTGGGGTGCTTGGCCATCATATGCCTGCGCATGCTTGTGGTGGTGGCTCCCCAGCTGATCTTGGCGCGACAAAGGTTGCACACCACTGTTTGTCGGTCGTCAGGCGTCTCTGTGAAAAACTGCCACACCGTAGAGCACCTTGACCTCTGCAGGGTGGCATGGCGCGAGGAGGCGCTTTGGAAAACAGTTGGTGGATTATTCGGTCTGGCCCTGCTTCTACCCCTGGCCACCGCACTGGCTCGGCCTGTGCCCACACCCTGACTTGGGCCTCCGCGTCCTCGCCCGCGTCCACGTCCTCTAGGCCTACCCCTACCCCTCAGCATGGTGTATTACCAGTAGTGCAGAAACAGAACGCTGTAATTAAATGTGCCGCTTATTGGCCTGTGGTTGGAGGCTGACTTCGCTTACCGAACGCACAGCAGAGCCAGAAAAATAATTTTGCGCAAGCCTGCTGTAACACTTAGCTGGCTGCGTATGAATTAGGAGGACAACTACACCCAGCACAGACCCAGTACACTGAGGACAGTCACAGGCAGCCCAAATAGATTTTTTTTCCCAAATGTTTTTGGAAAGGCCCACTGCCTATATTCAATAAATATATGTCTTCTGTCCCTGCCTCACCACCACTACTGGCCCTGGACTATGTATAATTACTGCAGGGCGCAATGCTCTGCACGGCCGATATACAAAAAAAAAAAAAGTGCAACACTGCAAAAAGCAGCCTCCACACTACTGCACACGGTTAGATGTGGCCCTAAGAAGGACCGTTGGGGTTCTTGAAGCCTAAAATACTCCTAACACTCTCCCTATAGCAGCTCCGGCACCAACAGCACTTTCCCTCCTCTATGTCAGAATAAATCTGTGGCGAGCCACGGGAGGGGACGATTTTTATACTCGGGTGACACCTGATCTCGCCAGCTGTTAAGGACCGCTAGGTCACATTAACCTTTCAAGCCTTGGGTTCCAAATCAATTCGTATCCGCTGCACCACGGAGGCCAAGAACCACGCAAAGAGTCGGTTTCTAGTTCCCCTCAGATACGTAGAGAGAGCCCCGGCAAGTATATAGCTCACTCTGCTTAAGGCGTACGTACTCTGAGCGTTTATTGACTTGGTATAGTTCTAATACAGGAAAGGAATACGTCATTAGTCACGGGGTTAATCTTATTGGGTTAGAAAAACATCAAGAATCGTGCATTTTTCAGCAATCAGCGTGTTGGGAATATATCTATAATGTTCTCAAATGTCTGTTTCTCCCAGTCGTTATCTGGTCCTCCCTTGTATCCACTCTGTGATTCAGGAGGCTGTAGTACAGTCAGTTCCTTTGTCCAAGTCTCTCTGGAGGTGTGGGAGGCCTTTTTCTGATAACAACTGTGTCCAGACTTGATTCTCATGAAAAAGAAAAGAGACACATCATTAGACATTGCACCGCACCTCCTGCTCTAAAGCTATTTCTGCTTGAATTATTGTTTCACTACACACAAGCTTATTTACATCTTATAATGCTCCATTTTGTATCTAGCGGCCATTTTGAGACAGATTCTTCCATTTTATGGACCTGTACCTTCTCAAACCCCCCTAGAAACTGTCTCAAAATAAACAATACCTTATAACTTCTACTGGGCGGGGTAAGGTTTGCTTTCCCTATCTCTAGTTTATGATCTATGCCCTACCTATCATTGTTGGTCAGCTGTCCAAGGGCTAATCCCTTCCCCGACAACTAATCCTAACTAACTAAACGCAAAGACCTAATAGACACAGAAGGGATCTACAACACACACGCTATTCTATTCTAATGGCTGGGAAACTAGAGTGGTCACCCCTGCTTCTGCTGAGACAGCTCCATAAGAGGACAAATCACTCTGTTGTATTATAGACATATAGCCATCGCCTGGGGTCTCTACATCTATGTATACGGGGGCGACAGCTACCATCTGGTCTGTAAGCTTAGCACAGGAGCGTTTTATGCAGGGCACAATACAGACAGAAAGTAGCAGGAGTATGATAAGAGTAACCAGAATCCCTATACCTATCTGCATCAAGAATTGTTTCCATTGTCCGGTCCATGCAAACCACTCATCCCAGGGGTTAGTTATCCCAGAATTACGCTTCAGCTCTTCTGACAATGTGGCCAATTTCTTTATTGCGATAGTCACTTTACCTGAGGGCCCTGTGTTATCTGGAATATATGTACAGCAAGTTTTCACCAATCATTTTACAAACACCACCTTTCTCGGCTAGTATCATATCCAGAGCCATTCGGTTCTGGAAAGTCATGATGGCTGTGGGGCCTAATTGATCAGCAAGCCCTTAAAGTGCATCTCTTGTATAGTTCACGAACCTTTGTTGGTTGTAATATATATCAACATTCTTATTGATGGTTACTATTCCAAACAGGGACTCAAATCCGGCCTTAACTTGATCCCTGGCTTTAAACTCATCTGGCACCCCCCCCCCCTTGGCACTCTGATTGCATCTATATATATACACATGTAGATCAAACCTGCCACCTGGTTTCAGATTGTGACGCTCGTCTGTAGGACCTGAGAGAGAAGCAGAGACCACAGAATGCGTTATTGACAATTCCTTGGAGAGACCTATGAGAAAATTAACAAGAGAATCATTCCCCAAACTTGGCTACTGTGGCATGTATCCTCCGGAGAAAAAGAAAAACTAATGGAAGACACTCAATTCAAGATTTGCCCGTTTCCTTCATTGCCCATGGATCTACTTTCCCACTACTCCGTGGATGGTAGGGTGTGTGAAAAGCCTGGAATATACCCAAAGCAGACATGATGTATTGCATTATTTCACCTGTGACATTTGTACCTTTGTTTGACTCAATCACTTCCGGTACCCCTTATCTGCGGATTACCTCATTCATGAGCTTCTGTACGGTTACCTGCTTATTTACTTTGATAACAGGGTAGGTCTCCAACCTGAAAAGAAATCAACAACAAGCACATATTCATACTTCCCAACAAGTGGGAGCTGAATGTAGCCAATTTGCAATCCCTGAAATGGGTAGAGTGGTCTAGGCAAGCGTTATGTGGCAAATTTACTTCTGCCCTGCTGCTTACGGCAAAGATCATGCAAAATTGGACAAATGATGCAGCAGCTACAGAAAACCCAGGAGCCACCCGTCCTCGTTCAAGCGCCGAAATCATTGCTGCTTTGAGAGGTGCGTCTTTCTGTGCGTCAGCTGGGCCATCACGGGGCACAGGGACTGTGGTAGGCAAGTTCTGTTGACTGTCCGCCATACGCCACCCTGTTCTGTTGCTCCCATATTTAGTCCATTTGTCTTTTTTCTTCATTGCTGGCTTGTAACTGTAAAGTCCTTAGCATATCAATGTCCAAAGTTTTTATCAAAGTCCAAAGTTTTTATCAAAGTTCAAAGTTTTTGTCAAATTCTTCTTTTCTTCTTTTCTTCCACGGCTTCAGGGCCGCTGCCTTTCCTATGTGGTCTGTGATGGCGTTGCCTCTTGCTTCTCCGGTGTAGGAATTGGTGTGAGCTTTCCACTTTGTCAGGTAGTAGTAGGGCTTCCATGAGACTCTGCACCGCTGCACCATTCTTAATTGGCTGTCCTGCTGAGGTAAAAAACTGTCTGGCCTTCCATGTTGGGCCGTAATCATGAGCTATGCCAAATGCATACCGGGAGTCAGTGTAAATGTTTGCCGTCTTACCTTCTACCACTCTACCCACCTCAGTGAGGGCCTTCAGTTCCGCTTCTTGTCCTGAAACATGCGGAGGCATTCTGCTTTTAGGACATCTTGTTGTGTGACCACTGCATATCCAATGTGGAGTCGTCAATCACCCCTGGTACCATCTATAAAAAACAACTCAAAATATGCATTGTTAACAGGGGCTTCAGTAACCTCTTAAAACTTACATTTTCTCGTTGCATCACTGCTAAACAATCAGGCTGATATTCTATTTCAAATAGATCAGAACCTTATTGCAAACAATTTAAAAATAGCTGATCTGCAATACCTAGATCACCTATTCCTTCTCCTCCCCCACCCCTGTGAACCAGGATACTCAATTGAAAGAAGAGTAGCCAGGTTCAAAAGAGCACATTGTAGCCGGATTTGACAGGCCAGAGATAAGTGCTTGGGTTGCACTTGCGTAAGTATGCTCCGAATGACATGAGGGGTGGGGACCACTAAGGAATGGGGGGGCGGGGGGGTGTAGTCCAATACCAACTCAGAAGGTTTGTCAACCATTGCCTGTACTGCTGCCACCGCACAAACACATGAGGGAGCTCCTCGAGCCACTGGATCCAGCCTCATGGAGTAGTATCCAAGTGGCCGTGGTTGTCCTCCGTGCTTTCGTGTCAACACTGCCGTCACATGGCTAGAAAGTTCAGTACAGAAAAGGCTAGAAAGTTCAGTACAGAAAAGAGTAAAGGGTAAAGAGTAGTTGGGAATACCCAAGACTAGAGAGCTGCTTCAGAGGTGAGAGAGAAAAGAATAATTGAAAGACAGTCATAGAGTAGTTGCATGAAAGAGGAAACCGAGTGGATTCATGGGCGGCAGTATGAAACAAGGCCCAGAAAGGTGCGGAGTTTGGCAACACATATAGGTACAGGCATGGCCTGGAGAACAGCCTTTTGTTCCTATGTCAGATGTCCAGTTCCTTGGCCTAAACAATGACCCAAGAGAACAACCTTTATTTTGCAGGACTGGAGTTTGTCTTTAGAGGCTTTACAGCCATTTTCTGCAAGAAAAATTAACAGTGAAATTGTGGCCTGTTGGCAGACTTCCAAATTATCAGCACACAGCACCTACATGCGGTAGGTGGCAGACTGACACCTCATCAGCACACAGCACCTACATCACACAGCACCTACATGCGGTAGGTGTCTGGCTGACCCTTCAGAATTTTTTCTGGACTGGAAAAAGAGGGGTGTTTGTTGGAGCAGTTAGTTTACAAGACTCTTCTGAACTGTCACCTAAGGTCTCAACCTGTACCGATCTATCCGGTGGGAATTTGATGGATGCAGATAAGGCCTGTAAGATATCAGTGCCAATAACAGAGACATGAATTACATCAGGGCAGAATAATCTACAAACATCTATCCACATTGGAAATTTACAGTCTGCATATGCAGAAGGGGGGGAGAAAAACTTGTATCCCCAGTCAATATCTGCATCACACATCTTACATTCATCATAGTCTGAACACGGGTCATTAACTCTCATCCATCCATGCAGTCAAGTCTGTCTCTCTCATTCAAATGCCTATGATTCACCACACACACAATGTTTGCGCCGTTACAGAGTTCAGGAAATTGTGGCTACATTGCACTAGGATGCACACCGTTCACACCAGGAGATAACGCGTATGATGCAACTGTCCTCATCTTGCAAACAAATGCATTCAATCACTACCACCTCTCCCTGGAATCAGTCAAACTTTAACTGTCTGTAATACTAGAGATGTACAACAGATTCCACAACACTAATATTTCCCATAAAAGGAACACACATTTAGCAATTATGCACATGCCCAACCAATCACAGAACTGACATTTACACAAAGAACAGCAAAAACAGTAAGATTCACTGGATTCATTATGGGTTCTATTCTATTCAAGCAAACTTAATTATTGTCCAGTGTTCTCCGCTCTAATCTTTGGCCTTAAGAAGCACACATTCCTTCTCTGGGAAGTCAAGGCTTTCACTTCAATCTCACTAAACTCTGAAGGGAAGGGGGGGGGACGACAAGGGGGAACAGAGCTCTACACAAATCAAGCATTAACCCTTTATCTATTCCTGTATGTATATATATTATCACATATTGACCCTCTCCTTCCTTCTGTAAGCTTTTCTACTGCCGTTCACAATTCTAGCACCCATAGTGACCTTTCTTCTCAGCAGTATCTGACTTATGAGGAATGGACAACACGTACAGCAATGACACAATGTTAGGACATTAAGACACACAGGACAGACAGCACGGTGGTTAATTGTCACATAATTGTCTGCAGACTCTGCATGAACTTGCTTCATGTCATAGAGGAACACAGACTAGAGGATTCCCTTTCTCCTCCATTTTTCCCCCTTGCAAAGCGGAAAAGATTTTTCCAGCAACAACTACATTTATGGGAAATTTTAAGCACAGACCTACTTGGGATGGGGGTGCTAAACACAGACTGCAGAACAGATAATCGGGAGGAGGCTATTTGCAGGCGGGATGAGGGGACTTGAACTTTTCTATGCAAAATTCAGAAAAGGCACTCGTCATTGCAGTGCGCAGAATTGGTATGCCAGGTAAAAACATACATAGATGGGAGGTCAGAGGCCAGCTCATTTCTGCTGCGGAGCTAAGATGACACCTGAGGGGTAACTGAAGGTATTGTTGCAACAGATGCTAAAATGGCCGTTGGGCCATGGCTGGTACTGAAATGGCCACCGAAGGTGTGGCCTGACTGGGCGATGGTGACGGGAGAGTCCAGGAATACTACATACTAGACACGTATCAAGATATACCGACTGGTATTGGCCCCAATAACAACACGGCCATCTAGGGGCAGGGCAAAGGGAGAAAAACATCGTCCATGACACGGCCGGGGCGGTGCCCCCAGATGGTGAAGAAGGGCTGCCTTCCTTTGTCTTCAACTCAAAGCATATAAATAATCGCCATCTTGAAACTGCAACTTTCTTACTTCAACTTTACGTCACTTACTGAAACATTTTTCTCTGCAAACTTGAGCAATCGTCTATTAACTAAAATTCCTTCATTATCAGCTAACACACATTTCAAGCCTTCTCCGACAGCCCCCACCTTTGCAAAACAACTGTCAGCTCTCTGTGAATATGAACTATTCCCTGCATTTAGACTCATAGATAACACATATGCTGGCACCTTCTGATGACGCCACATGTTCTGCATTTTTCAACTCCTCTCTACATACTACCAACTGGACAGGATCCAAAAGACCATCATCTACAGTCTTCTTAACAATTTAAACATCGTATATTACGACGGCCTAATTATGAGTATCTATAACTGCCTGAGACCTTGGTATGTCTATAGCCTTATGCTCAATCATGTAATGTAAGAACTCTAACGTCTGACGCCCTTTCACATAACTTCTTAACTTTTTGCCTGCTCTACATGACACCAAGTGGGCAGAATCCAGGAGACCTTGGTCAGTAGTCTTCTTCTTAAAGAACTTCAACATGTTATTACGTACGATACAACAAGACGTAGTGTTCAAAGACTTCCACGTCTAAATGCCCTGTCCTCGATGACGTAGTGTTCACAGACTTCTACGTTCGATACAGTTAAACAGCCAAAATGCCCGGTACAGTTAAACTGCCAAAATGCCCTGTACCGTTAAACAGCCAGTCCTACTGGACCCACAATGAAAACACATATATATGCATATAGTCAAATTACAGATTCTGTCCCTCGGTGTCACTTAAGAGTACCCAAGACCTGAGGTAAACTTCTTTACCGATGACAACTATGATGTCAAACATCAAACATCTTACTGACCTAGGAGTCTGTCAATCAACTGAGCCAAAACAGACCAACGGCAGACATCATATAATAAATATGACACTTACCGGGCTGTGTGTGAGGTTGATCAGTCCTCTGGTTTGGCACAGTGGATATATGTCCTCCCAGTCCGATGTCGTCATCCGATGAGTGACACAAGAGTCAATCAGTAAATCCTGCCGACTACGCCAGTTGTTAAGGACCGCTAGGTCACATTAACCTTTCAAGCCTTGGGTTCCAAATCAATTCGTATCCGGTGCACCACGGAGGCCAAGAACCACACAAAGAGTCGGTTTCTAGTTCCCCTCAGATACGTAGAGAGAGCCCCGGCAAGTATATAGCTCACTCTGCTTAAGGCGTACGTACTCTGAGCGTTTATTGACTTGGTATAGTTCTAATACAGGAAAGGAATACGTCATTAGTCACGGGGTTAATCTTATTGGGTTAGAAAAACATCAAGAATCGTGCATTGTTCAGCAATCAGCGTGTTGGGAATATATCTGTAATGTTCTCAAATGTCTGTTTCTCCCAGTCGTTATCTGGTCCTCCCTTGTATCCACTCTGTGATTCAGGAGGCTGTAGTACAGTTAGTTCCTTTGTCCAAGTCTCTCTGGAGGTGTGGCAGGCCTTTTTCTGATAACAACTGTGTCCAGACTTGATTCTCATGAAAAAGAAAAGAGACACATCATTAGACATTGCACCGCACCTCCTGCTCTAAAGCTATTTCTGCTTGAATTATTGTTTCACTACACACAAGCTTATTTACATCTTATAATGCTCCATTTTGTATCTAGCGGCCATTTTGAGACAGATTCTTCCATTTTATGGACCTGTACCTTCTCACAGCCACTCACTGCAGGGGGGTGGTATAGGGCTTGAACGTCGCAGGGGGAAGTTGTAATGCCTTCCCTGTCTTTCTATTGGCCAGAAAAGCGCGCTAACGTCTCAGAGATGAAAGTGAAAGTAACTCGAACATCGCGTGGTACTCGTCACGAGTAACGAGCATCTCAAACACGCTAATACTCGAACGAGTATCAAGCTCGGACGAGTACGTTCGCTCATCTCTATTAACAATCCCTAAAAGATGGAAGAATGGGAAGCATTTAAAGAGACCAAGATGGATGAACACAGAACTTGCACATGTTAAAAACGAAGTAAAATATGTTTATCAAATGGAAAGAAGGGGGAATATCTAAAGAAGAATATAATGCGGTCTGCAGAAACTGTAGGGCAAGGATCAGAAAAGCTAATAATGAATTGAGGAGTGCAACAGAGGCAAAAAGCAATAGAAAAGGATTTTGGGGGTATGTCAAAAGCAAACGTAAAGTCAAATATGCTATTGGATGCTTACAGAATGAAAATGGTGAATTTGTTAAGAATGATGTTGAAAAGACCTAACATTTAAATTCCTATTTTGTATCTGTTTTCTCTCAGAAACTAGATAGAACATCAAGTGATCTTCCCTGTGCTATTGGGGGAATAAAAGAATGCAGGAAATCAGTAAGCAGAGAGATGGTGAGGGAACACTTGACTTTAGTAAGGCATTTGACAAAGTATCTCATAGCATACTTATTGAAAAAATGACCAAATATGGGATTAACAAGGCAACTCTTAGGTGGATTTACAACTGGCTGAGTGATCATACTCAAAGAGTGGTCATAAATGGCTGCACATCCAAGTGGAAGAATGTATCAAGTGGGGTACCACAAGGCTCTGTCCTAGGCCCTGTGTTGTTCAACATTTTATAAATCATCTGAAGGAGCGAACTGATGGGAAATTGATCAAATTTGCCGATGACACAAAACTAGCAGGGATAGCTAAGAGAGAGAATGTTCAAAAAGATCTAGAAAAACTTGAACAGTGGGCTGCGAATAAGAGAACGGTATTTAACAAGTAGGAATGCAAAGTCCTACATCTGCACAAGAAAAATTAAAAAAAGCACATACAGAATGGGAGAAATTGGGCTAAGCAGCAGCACATATGAAAAAGACTTGGGTATACTAATAAATCATAGACTGAACATGAGTCAACAATGTGATGCAGCAGCCAAAAAGGCAACACAATTCTGGGATGTATTAAGAGAAGCATAGAGTCTAGGTGGTCACATGAGGTTATAGTTCCCCTCTACTCTTCCTTAGTCAAACCTCATCTGGAATACTGTGTCCAGTTCTGGGCACCCCACTTTAAAAAAGACATAGACAAACTGGAGCAAGTTCAAAGAAGAGTTACCAAGATGATGAGCAGTTCCTATGAGGAACGGTTAAAGGATCTGGGAATGTTTAGCTTGCAAAAAAGAAGGCTGAGAGTAGACTCAATAGCTGCCTACAAATATCTGAAGGGCTGTCACAGTGCAGAGGGATCAGCCCTATTCTCATTTGCACAAGGAAAGACTAGAACCAATAGGATTAAACTGAAAGGGAGGAGACATAAATTATATATTAGAAAAAACTTTCTGACAGTGAGGGTGATCAATGAGTGGAACAGGTTACCACAGGAGGTGGTGAGTTCTCCTTCAAGGGAAGTCTTCAAACAAAGGCTGGAAAAATATCTGTCTGGGATGATTTAGTGTATTCCTACACTGAGCAGGGGGTTGAACCCGATGACCCTGGAGGTCCCTTCCAACTCTACCATTCTATGAATCTAGAAGTATTATCCTTGTTTAGTTTGGGAAATGTGATAGTCAGTAATGTTTTTATGCAAATGGTTTTAATTCATGTATTGTTACAGACCCTTTCATGTTCCTGGGTACTTGGAGTGAATGGTTCTGGGGCATATAAGTCTGCTTAGTTAATGGTAGAGCACATTTTGTCCTGCAGGAAGGTGTCTGTTGGTGGTACAAACATAGGATGCTGTTACTAATTGGGGCATATAGGAGGACTTATTGCTAAGTGGGGCCATAGAGGGGGTCCTATTTCTAATTGGGGCCATCAAGGGTAATATTACTAAGGGGCACATATGAGGGTCTTATCATTAAGCGGCTACTTTAAAGTTTGAATAATCAGTCACTGTGTGGGGTGCGACATGTAAGTCTGCTGAATTCATGATAAGGCACATCTTTTCGTGCATGAGGATGTCTGTTGGTTGTACAAACAGAGGATCCTGTTATTAGTTGGGGGCACACAGGAGAAACTATTGCTAATTGGGGACACAAATGTGATCCTCTTACAAATTTTAAAAAGTTTTCCAGTACATTATATAGTACATTAAATATTACCGTTGAATAATACAACCAATCCCACAAAAACTAAGGTCTCAGACAGCGATGTCGACAGAAAAATAGAAGTTAGGCCGCCTGCACACGGGCGGAAATCCCTCGGCGGTATTTCCCACGGGATTTCCGCCGCTGAAAGTCTGCATAGGAGTGCATTACAATACGCACTCCTATGCAGACGGCCGCGGTTTGGCCGCGCGAAATCTCGCGTGGCAAACAAACCGCGGCATGTCCTATTTTTGTGCGGGGCTCACACTCACCCGGCCGCCAGCTACGGTCTGCGCATGCGCCGGCTGCGCGGCAGCCGGCACATGAAAGAGCCGGGGCCGCCAGGCGCGGGTGAGTACGCGCTCGTCACTGCAGGCTCTCGGGTCGGGTCCCACGGCGAGAATTCTCGCTGCCGGATCCGACCCGCTCGTCTGCAGGCGGCCTTAGGAGGAGAAAACAAAAGTTTAAAAAATAAGCATGTCTTCAAGTGCTAAAACAAAATAAAGCTTTAAATATGAATAAAGCTAGTCTATGGAAATGATTTCATTGTTACCCACTATCATCAGATTACAGTGCATGGGTTTATAGCTGCTGTATTATATTGAAATCTGTAGTAGAATCAATTTCAAATCATGCTGATACTTTATTTTCTACTTTATTTTCACAAAAACAGCAATTTAGTGAAGTGGGAAATTGTAAACACTAGTCATTCCTTTTCTGAAAATGAAAAATACTGTTCTGCATGGCATATGTTTATTTTTTGAACCTTGTGCAGCCTCTATAACATTTACAACATGAATATGTTTGTTTCTTACCAGCAGCTATGCAAAAATATCTGTGATTTAAAGAATATGGTGGCTCTAGAGCCCAGTTTTTGTCCTTTTGCAATATAAGCTGGGACACTTAAAATAACCACTGTAGTATAAATTAGTTCAGTCAGGGTGGTTTCACATCTACCTCAGGCCCTCCATCCGGAGGTTCCATCACAGATGCAGCTGAAAATACTGGAAGAGAAAGAGCTGCGTACAGTGCTTTTTCTCCCATCCAAGAGCAGGCGGACCGCATTAAAATCTATGGGTTCCACCTGCTGCTGTTCGATTGACAGATTCACTCGGCCATGGGAGTTCCCCTTTCCTGCTCCAGAGCAGGAAAGTGGAATCCCCATCACAAATGTGAAACCTTTAGGAATTAGAGGGATTACTGTGTATGTTCCACAGCTGAAAGTAAATTTAAATTTTAACCCTTTAAAGACCAGAGATTCTTTGGTTTTTCCATTTTCTTTTTTTTTTTTGTCCCACCTCCCAAAAAACATGTTTTTAATTTTTACATCGACATAGCTGTATGAGGGCTTACTTTTTGTAGGAAAAGTTTCATTTTTTTGTTAAATTGCAGTTTTATTAAGATTTCAACATTTTGAACCAAATAACAAGATAAAAATATAATGATAAAAAGGTAGGCACATGCCCAACATTGAGTGAGCAATATAATAACAAAGCATAATACCAGGTATAAAATATGACCATATAGGTTTTAAACACCTAAACTAAAATGAAAATGAAACAAAAGGGTAGGAGACAAGACTTAAAGGGGGAAAATCAGGAGGACATCTTTACAGTGGGTAAATTATTCAATAGGTATCCCACAGGTCCCAGACAGCAGCACATTGATCAAACTTTATCCTGGTTGAGAGTAGAGTGGTACTCTAAATTCCTAACTTCCTTCAGTCTAGCATAAAGATCAAGTTTAGATGGAGGGGAAGACTGCTTTCAGTGCTGTATTATTAACGCGCTGCTGTCAAGATATGTAATAACAACTTAGTGGAGTTTTTTCATAGTTTAAGAGGAGAAACATTAAGTAGGAGAGTACTTGTTCAGGCAAGGCTTATTCACCTTACCTGCATGAATGAACTAAGAAAGGGGTTAACACCAAGACATAACAATTAAAAATGGACCACACCAACAAAAATAAAAGGTGAAGTTATCCCTAGGAACTTATGGGGAAGAGGAACCTGCCTATAAGCAGGACAATCGTCCTGACAAGAATGGCTTAGTGTGTTGTATGTAGGGGTCTAGTCCAGTGATGGCGAACCTCTTAGAGACCGAGTGTCCAAACTGCAACCCAAAAACCCAGTTATTCATTGCAAAGAGTCAACACGGCCATTTACACAGGACGCTAATCCCTGAAGAACGAATTTGAGTGGTAATCGTGCAGGATAAATGCCAAAAAAAAAATTGCTCACTATTCATTCACAGTTCATTAACTCTGACTTTCAGGGCTTAAACAGATGGGCATAAGCACAACTACACTCGCCTCTATGCAGCATAGTTGCGCATGAAACTGGGTATTTTTTTCTCTGACTCTTCAAACTCCGCGCCAGTGGAGCAGGAGTTAGGTCCAGCCCTATCTTTCTCGCACGTAGTACTAATGGGCGAGAATACCGCTAGTGAAAATGAAACCATTGAAATCAATTGGTTTGTCTCGTTATGTGGTCAAGATTATCACAGCTGCATAATGGGACGAAATCACGCCCATCTGTTAGCATAGACACTAATCACTGGATCGCTGGCTTCTTACTCTGTGTAAATGGTCCCCGCTCAGCGCTTCACATAGAAGGTGAAGTGCTGAGCTAAAAGCCAGCGAGAAATCCGCGATCCAGCGGCGAAAGGGCCATTTACACAGGAGAATTATCGTTCAGAATTATTCAAATTCCCGTGCTCCCACAGGTATTTGAACAATAGTCGTCCCGTGTAAATGCATGTAGTGACTGAATGGGAATTGTTTAATTTCTCTATGCTTCACCACACAATCTCTGATTATCACAAAACCTCCTTCTCTGGTTTCACCTAGTCTGTTCCTCACACAATCGTCTCCAGGATTTTTCCACTGTATCACTTATACTTTGGAAAACACTACCCCAACACGTCAGACTATCGGACACCTTAGAAAACGTCAAAAAGAACCTGAAAGGCCTACAGTAGCCATTTTGCCTCTACTACATGAGCACTTTCTATGCTTGCTTACTGTCTCCTTTTCCCTTCCTTTCTAGCTTGTAAACCCTTATGGGCAAAGTCCTCCCTCCTCTGTTCCAGTAACTGTTTTTATCCATGTTTATTGTTCCCCTTTTTATATGCAATTTGCTTATACCCCTGTATATAGACAGTACCCTAGAATCATCAGTGCTTAAATAATTAATTCATCCTTTCCAATAGGTCTATAGTGTTACGAATATATAATAGTAGTCGCAAATTTATGGAACCACTTAAGGAAGGGCATAATATATAACATTAAATTCTTCCCTAGAAATCAGCCTTGAGTTTAGTGTTTCCACTAAAATGCCCTCAAGTTGTTCCTGATAATTTATATGAAGTGTTATGGCACTCTGCCCCCCGAGCGCCAGGTGGGGTGCCCTGAACTTCCCGCACCCCACTGTCCCTGCCTACTTGCCTCGGCCCTGGCTAACCCCAGGCGGACAACTGGACGGCAGTCCCTGCGCTAGCTAGGGACCTGGCAACTGACAAGAAGAAACTACCTGATGGGGGGACAGAGTGCCGACGGAGAGGCAGATGGAAAAGACCAACAGGACTTACAAGGCAAAGCAAGGCTGGAGATGGAAGCTGACAAGCAAACTAGAAGGAGACTGACTAGCAACTAGCACTGACTGAGACAGGCTGACTAGATGCAAGCAGAACCAATAACTGGCAGTGAGCTCAGGTCACTGCCAGCCTTATAAACGAAAGACTCCGCCCCGGGGCAGAGAGTGGGAGGAGCCAGCTCCCCCACTACTGCACAAGAGAGGTGGAGGAGTGCGGGCGGCGCCCTACGGGCAGACACGCCCACGCCGCCGCACACCAGCCGCTCTACGTCGCCAGGAGAGCCCCGACGTCAGGGCTCCAGGACGGAACCCTGCGCCGCCCTGCATGGTAACATGAAGGTCTTCAGACAGAATAGAGTAACATTCCCTGTCCCTAATTCTTTACACCTCAACAGGTATATCTTATGATCTCCACTTGTCAGATTATTTGTTAATTATTGTAGGATAAAATTCTAAGATTTATCACAGGACATCTGAGTCAGATAAGTATACTTGGAAGTTCTTCTGTTACAGTCATTACTATTCTTCACCTATATAAATAGTAAAAATATTAATACTGAAAGTGTTAGCACTTTAATAACATAATGTAAGACAAATTATAGAGGGTGATGAGGAGAAAACAAATCTATTAAATAACTTTGTCGCCAGTGTATTCACTCAGGAAAATAAAATAAAATGTAGAATTATAAAGTAAACACTCCACTAAATGTCACCAGTCTAACCAAGGAGGAAGCACAGAGCCGCCCTAAACAGATTAAAATAGACAAATCAACATATGTCGATGGTATACACCCCTGAGTTCTAAGGGAATTAAGTAATGTGATAGCCAGACCATTGTTTCTTATATTTAAGGATTCTATAGTGATGGGGTCTGTGCCACTCAATTGGCGCATAACAAATGTGATGCCTATATTTAAAAAAGGGATCAAAATGTAAATCTGGAAACTATAGGCTAGTATATCTAACTTTTATTGTGGGTACAATGTTTGAGGGGTTTCCAATAGATATGATCCTGGAGTACCTCCATGAAAATAGCTGTATAACTCCTTAGCAGTATGGATTTATGAGGGGTTGATCCTGTCAAACCAAACCAATCAGTTTCTATGAGAAGGTAAGTTCTAGACTGGACCGGGGAGAGTCATTGGATCTTGTGTATGTGGACCTTTCCAAAGCATTTGATAGTGTGCTGCATAAAAGATTGGTGCATAAAATGAGCATGCTTGGTCTGGGTGAGAATGTGTGTAAGTGGGTAAATAGCTGGCTCAGTGAGAGAAAGCATAGAGTGATTATTAATAGTACATACTCTGATTGGGTCACCGTTACTAGTAAGGTACCACAAGGCTCAGTACTGGGTCTTGTTCTTTTTAATATATTTATTAATTACCTTGAAGAAGGATTGCACAGTAAAATATCAATATTTGCAGATGATACAAAACTATGTAAAGTAATTAACACAAGAGAAGTGTTGCAAATGAATATAGGTGCAAATGGATCTGGATAGCTTGAGGGTTTGGGCAGAAAGGGACACTGAAGGGACAAAAGGTTTCAATATAGACTTATGAAAAACCCTATGAACCCTCCATGTGGCTTGCAAATCAAGTTCATAAGCAAGTGGGTTTACTACACGCATGATGACAAAGGGACCCACGTAACGCGGCACCAGTTTCAAAGACGGAACCTTCAATTTGAGATTTCTAGAAGACAAATATACCTTCTATCCCATCCTGTAAGGTTCAGATACTGACAGACTCCTCCTACTATGCAACTGCATACAAGCCCCCGTTGCTTCTAGGTTCTTCCGTACTTCTTTCCATACCCCCTGCAACACATCTGTGGCGACATCAGCTGCACCAGTAGTGTCTAGTACAAAGATCCAGAGTCCCCTGAACCCCCGAATGGCCTGCGAGAACAGATCAATGAGACTCTTCAATGACTCTAAGACGCAAGGTCTCTGGCAGAAACCATCTTCCCCCCGGCACCCCTGAGGCAGAGTCCTGCTGACAATTTTGTAGATGAGGAACAAGATCAGATTTTACAGCTGCCCCCACCACCCCAGGTGCAAGGATATTCTCTGGAGCCACTGTCTCACTTTCCGGCGAACCGAAACTCCGTGAGAGAGTATCTGCCTTCACGTTCTTCTCCCCTGGAATATATGTAACGACGAGGTTAAACCTGGCGAAAAACAACACCCACCTGGCCTGACGAGCTATGAGTCTCTTAGCATTGGCGGGATATACCCAGTTTTTATGATCAGTATACACGGTAATGGGATGCCTTGCCCCCTCAAGATGATGACACCACTCTTCTAGAGACCACTTAATCACCAATAACTCACGATTACCCACTTCGTAGTTAAGTTCAGCTGAACTTCCGTGAGAAGAATGCACATGGACTATACCCAGGTCTCCCGCTGGCTTCCTGAGACAATACAGCCCCCGCCCCCACCTCAGATGCATTGACCTCAATGAAGAATGGTCGCCACGCGTCAGGCTGTACTAGCACCGGGGCAGCAGTAAACACCCTTTTGAGATGAATAAAAGCCTCTAGGGCCTTTGGCGACCATCTTGCCAAGTCGGCACCCTTCTTGGTAATATCGGTCAGGGGTTGAGCAATAACAGAGTAATTCTCAATGAATTTACGGTAAAAATTCGAGAAACCTAAAAACCGCTGGGGAGCATTCAGGTTATCTGGTCTGACCCATTGGGAGATTGACACCACTTTATCAGACTCCATTTGAATCTCTGTGGGTGAAATCACATAACCAAGAAAAGACACTTGTTTAGTACCAAAAATGCATTTCTCCAACTTGACAAAAAGTTGGTACTCACGCAAACGGGTCAGAAACAGCCTCAAGTGCTACACATGTGAATCCCAGTCTGGGGAGTACACCAGAATTTCATCGAGATATATGACCAAAAATACCCCCAGGAAGTCATGGAAGACTTCGTTCATAAATCCCTGGAACACCGCGGGGGCATTACAAAGTCCGAAGGGCATGACTAGACATTCAAAATGTCCAAACGAGGCGTTGAATGCGGTCTTCCACTCACCTCCCTTTCGGATGCGAACTAAATTGTAAGCCACCCTTAAGTCCAATTTGGAAAACCAGTGGGCCCCTACCAACTGATTCAATAAATCAGGAATCAGGGGCAAGGAACACTGGCTCTTCACTGTAATTTTATTCAAAGCCCGATAATCCACACAAGGCCTCAATGTCCGATCCTTCTTCTCTACAAAGAAGAGACCTGCCCCGGCAGGGGACCTGCTGGGGCCTGATATGTCGTTTGGCCAGAGACTCTGAGATATAGGACTTAAGGGCTTCGTGCTCACGCCCAGACAAATTGAAATGACTCCCTTAGGGATGGCACTGTCGGGGATCAAATCAATACCACAGTCCCACTCTCTATGGGGAGGCAAAGTCTCAGACAGTTTCTTGGATAATACGTCATGAAAATCAGACAAATACTCAGGAATAAGAATGGTATCTGCTGAACACACGGATATAGTAGTTAAGTGACTGTGACAGGACAACCCCCATTGTGTCAATTCCCAAGTGGACCAATCAAATCGGGGATTGTGCAGTGCCAACAAGGGCATACCAAGCACTATATCAATAGACATCCTTTCCATTACCAAGAACGACAGATTCTCAGAATGGAGAACACCCACAGTGAACTGTAAAATGGGAGTCCTCCATTGTACAACACATGCTGACAGAGGGGTGGAATCAATACTAATGAAGCAAATGGGAATCTTTAACGCCAAGAATTCAGTCATCAGAGGTCTGACAAAACTTAAATTAATCAAATTGGCGGCAGCACCCGAATCAATAACAGCTTTACTGGACCGAGTGAAATTCCGGAAGTCAATCTAAAAAAGGCACCAACAACTTAGGGAGTACCTGTGATCCTAGGCGATCATCCCAAAAATTGCCTAGGATCTGAAGTTTTTCGCCGGTTCGGACTGATGTTGTAGACGCTTCTGAGAACAGGTCGCTACACGATGTCCGGCTTTCCCACAATAGAGGCAGAGACGATAAGCCATCTGGAACCGTTGCCGCTCCTTGGGATTTAGCTGGTCCACTTCCATAGGTTCGGCACCAGAAGTTGGCATGGGAGAAGTGGGAGCGGGTCTGCTGGATTCCCTAGCCTTACAGGCCTGACGCTCCTCTTTTCTAGATCTCAGCCTCCTGTCAGCTTTGACTGCCAATTCCATTGCATTATTGAGTGTCACAGGAGCGGGATGAGAAATGAGTAGATCCTTGACAGCATCAGACCGACCCAACCAAAACACATCTTTAAGAGCGCTATCGTTCCAAGAGGTGTCACTTGCATACTGTCTAAATTTAGAGCAATAGTCCTAGACCCACTGCTGCCCCTGACGTAGAGACAAGAGATGAGATACCACCAACCCTGCACTGTCTGGCTCATCAAAAATACCTCCAAGTTCCTGAAAAAACAAATCAACTGACTACAGGCAATCCGAACTCTCGGGCAAGGAGTAGGCCCATGTCTGGGGGGGATCCTGAAGTAAGGACAAAATCAATCCAACTTTCTGGGATTCTGAGCCGGATGAGCGGGCCGCTTTTGAAAATACAATCTAAATGCCTGCTGAAAAACAAAAAACTTGCTCCTCTCCCCTGAAACTACTTCAGGAAGTGGACACTTGGGCTCGGGAATAGAAGGGGCGGTAGAAACATGCACTAACTTCCGCTTCTCCTGGGCCACGATACAACCGGACAGGTCTTGAATCACGACCACTAAATCCTGCAACTGACTTGCGAGGGTACTCATGGCCTCCATTGGAGAGCAATTATAAGAGCCAGGTATTATGTTACGGAATACTACCCATGATACGCCTGCCCGGGTGCCCTAGATCTCACCCACAATCCCCCTGCCTGCTTGCCTCCCCTCCTGGCTAACCCCAGGCGGGCAGCTGGGCGGCGGTCCCTACTCTAACTAGGGACCGAAAAAGGGACGCTGGCGTACCTGGATGGAAAGGGTAGAACACTGACAGAAAAGGCAGATGTAAATAACCAACATGAACAATGCCAAGCAGAACTGAGGCAGATGGAAAAACCTGGCGGATAATAGCAAGGTATAGCAGACTAGCTGACAGAAGCAGGAGACTAGCTAGCACACTGAGGGAAACCAATAACTGGCAGTGATTACAAGTCTCTGCCCGACCTTTAAACAAAAGCCTCCGCCCAGGGCCGGGTAGAGGGAGACAGCCAACTCCCAACAGAAAATAATAAAAGGGAGCTCGTGCACGGCAGCTGCACTCACAGGTGTGCACACGTCTGGCACCACGCACCACCAGCACCACGCCGGCTAGGCACCCGCGCCCCTGGCAGCCGAACAACAAGCCTGGGGAATGCGCCCCGACCACAGGACCCCACACACAGCTGCCCTGGGAGGACCAGCAACCGCTGCATGATAACAAATAGACTCTCAAGTTGCATTCAGGCAAGCATGTTTTACACGCTGCTACAGCAGCATGTAAACCACTCTGCTGACATGCAGGAATTCTGCGGTGAACAAGCTGCTCTATTCTCTACCTTGGAGACCAGGGAGTCCACGGTCATTCTTGGTTGCTGGCACCATTTATTTTATTACTTCCCACACTGTGTTGAGACACACGGTGTGCCGCCGACTTCCTTATCGTGTATTAGAATTTTGTCTAAAGACTGGAAGGTTTTTTTAAGATAAATGTTAAAACAAAATTAAAGAGTCAAAAATCTATTTTTCCCACGAAAAACCTGAACAATTAAAAATAAACATAATTGGTATTGCCATGTTCATAAAAGCCTGAACTATATTTTTCCTACACAGGGAACATTGTAAAAACAGAACAGAATGCCAGAATTATTGAGGCTTTTGTCATTGTGTCTCCCCTCCCCCCCAAAAAAAAATTGAATAAAGAGTGAACAAAAAGTTCTGCATATCAAAAAGTAGTTGGAATGAAAACTAAAGTTTGCACCACAAATCGAAACAAAAATTAAACCCTCACACAGCCTCATTGGTAGAAAAATAAAAAGCAATTGAACACAAAATATGGTGACAAAAAGCATTGCCTTTTTCTTTTTTTAAAGAGTTTTAATTTATTTAAAAGTAGCAAAAAATAAAAAGATGCATAAGCATGTTATTGCCATGATTATGCTGACCCACAGAATAAAATTAACATGCCATTTTTATTGTTTCACAAATGCCATTAAAGCAACATTTGAAAAATGTTTTTTTTCCATTTTACTCCATTTAAAATTTTAGATTTAAAATTATATTCAAATGTACATTAAATAGTATCATTAAAAATACCAAAAATAAGCTCTCATATGGCTATGTTCATAGAAAAATTTAAAAAAAGATATGGTTCTTGGAAAAAACTAAAATGAAAAAAGTGAAAATTGACTGGTTGCTAAAGGGTTAAGCCCCATTTACACAGGACAAATGTCAAGCAAACGATGCCCGACACTCGTCCCTGTGTGTTCTCGCTCCTGTACTGTTGCACAGGAGCGAGTATCGCTGCCTTGCTCAGAGAGCGGACAGCAAGGGGCCGGGCACCAGGAGGAGATTTCTCTCCCTGCTCTCTCCCACCCTCCTTTATTGACTTAACACAGTGGCCGCTCAGTACTGCTGTTTACACTAATCGTACATAGTTCAGGATTTTATGCATGCTAATTGATGAACGATGATCCTGAAGGATGATCGTTCAGTGTAAACAGCAGCTGTTTAGTACTGAACGGCCGTTGTGTTACATGAATGGAGATGGGTGGGGAAAGCAAAGAGAGAAAAATATTCTCCTGCCGCCCCACTGTAAGCAAACGATACTCACACCTGTGCAACAGCACGGGAGCGAGTATACACAGGGACAAATGTCAGGCCTTGTTTGCCCAACAGTCGTCCCATGTAAATGGAGCATTAAGGAGCTTTCCCAGCTGGATGCTAATTAGGCTCATCAACAGTCCAGGAGTTGGAGTCTTTAATAGCTGTCCTGCTAATATAAAAAGTGCATGTAAACACAACAGACATACAACATACTATATAAAAATTATATTATAAAAAAGCACATGAAATATGCTCAGCAAAAATAGTTTTTTTTGGCTGTGTGTTTCAAAAATAGATTTCCAATTTGCTGCATAGTTTAATTATGAAAAATGATTTCACAACTTGTTTTTGAAACTTGGTATTTTTTCAAGCCTTGAAACATTCTACAAATTATATGCTATAAGAATTGTAGCAATAATTGTAATAATTGTCTGAATAGTTTAGAAATCCATGTAGTTTTTCAATTTTTGAATTCTAAAAATGAGAGCAATAAGAGATTTGAATCTGCATCAATACTGCCTTCACGGTTAGCCTGTCGTTCCAAACAAAGATATGTGTAACACATTTTTATGATCTGACATGTTAGGTCACTTAATTGCTCCCCAGGCCAGTAATTTTTTGAATACTGGAGAAAAGCAACTAAGCAAAGTTAATTTTACTAATTATACTGCAATAGATTTCTTTTATTTGCAAGGTCAGACCAAGGCTGTCACTTTGAATTTATTCTCTGAACTAAATTAAATATTAAAGTGAAAGAAAAGAAATCAACTCAACACAAAGAATGTTTTTCTAGTAGTCACTTTCTATTTTTTAACAGATTTTTATTACTTTTCAGAGAGGAATACAACTTGGAGGTCTCCTACAATAGCGGAAAATGTAGCCAAAACAATATTACTATACCAACGTTATAATATAAATAAGTTGTTTTATGTAGGAAATGAAGCATCCACCACTTGTGTTCAAAATATAAACATGTGCATTTTAATTTTTTGTACTAAAAAGGAAAAGGTTGTTAGACTAAAAATTATTATAATTGTAACAAAGTACAATTGAAGACATGGGCCTACTTAGTCACTAATGCATTTGACTTATGGCAAAACCAAAGAGCAACGTCTAAGGAGCTGTGTTCTTCACCATTAACCCGCACTAGGATGTATGGAGTTTCCCACAGAGATGAAGATTTGAACCATAAAAAGAGGAATATTTTTGTGGTGCAGTAAATTTGTTGTGTTAGGCCATGGCGCTTTTATACTAAGCCATGCTTTTTAAGTACACAGTAATAATGCCCATTACTGATCTCCTCATGGTAATGGTGCTCTTTATTGACCTTCTCACAGTAATAGTGAGCCTCAGTGACGTTCCTCACAAAACTAGTATACCTCTAAATAATAGATACCAGTTCTATACAGTGACAGTAATTACAGTGCAGTGACCTGTAGTAATTACAATTGGTATCTTTTCTGATTGGAGTCATCCATTTTTCTTCTCCATCTGGGCCCAGACAGTCATTGATACTTTTTTCCAGCAACAACTGATCTCTACACACTCTCCCCATCCTGCCCCTACTCCCAATGTGCCTCTTAGTGACTTTCCCATAGTACTAGTACCCCTCTGTGGCACAAAGTAATAATATCCTCTTTGTGGCCCATATTTAATAATAGTGAACCCACTGTGGCTCACTTTAGTTATAGTGTGCCCCTCTGTGACCTCATTTATGATGACCTCATTTAGTTATAATGTTCCCTTCTGTGGCCCCATCTAGTTAAAGTGCACTCCTCTGTGGCCCACTCTCATCAATGTCCTATTACCAGACCCCCACTTCCAAACCTCAGTTCCTTAGCAAGAGTAACCATCTTTTTCCTTGCTCACAGGGCTGCCAACAGTACACTCTAGACACAGCATCATCTAACTCCTCCCCCTGGATACAGACATACTGTTCTCAGAGCAGCAGAGGACAGAAGAGTCAGATGATGCTGTGCACAGAGCACACATTTCAGCAGTCCTGTGAGTGAGGAAGAAAGAAGATGGCTACTGCTATTAATGGACTGAGGTTCAGGACCGTAGGCCCAGTAGGGGAGTTTTTTTGGACATGTGGTATGTCTCCTGTGACAGTAGGACAACCCACAAAATCTGGAACTGTCCCACTGAATCCAGGACGAGTGGGAGGCGTGGACTTTTATCTTCTTTATTTTTCTAGTGCATGGAGACATCCTATCAGCAACTTTCAACACAGTCCTGAATTTAAATTCAGGAAAATCTGACAATTAGAGTTTGAGCATACAGAAGGTAAAAGCAGCTACAATTTCACAGGGCAAGTCATACAATGGCTAGAAATGCTGTTATTCCTCATATACATAAAACAGCTAATTTTGAAAAGTTAGGCAAACGTTTATGTTTAACCTTTTATTGAGTTTTTAGACACATAAAAAGAATAAATAGAAGAATTCAAACATAAATCACAAGGTACATTATGTATGAAAAGGCATACATGGATAGGAGTCAAAGAGCCCACTTGAACCTCAAAGCCTTTAGTTAGTACATAATAAGCTTGGGGGATAGCAAGAATGATCATAAGGCATTCATTCTGCATAAATTATCATGATATTGCAAACCATCTTATATAACTACTGCATGATGAATTAACACACACAAACAAAAGGTTGAAAGGGGGAACTGAAGAGCTAGAGAGAGAAAAGTGAGAAAAAAGAAGAAGAGAGAAAGAAAAGGGGGGAGTGGGAGAGTGGGAAAGCAGAGAGGAGTGGAAAAGGAAGGAAACTACACCACTCACACAAGGAAATTCTAAAATTAAGGGAATTCTTGACATCAGGACCAAGGGTGCCAAAGCGTGGTGAGCACGAACGTGAGGGATGTTAGTCATGGACAATGGCGGTGATGGCTCAGCTGTTCTCCCACTTCACAGGTATGGCAGAAACCAACAGAATACAAAGTCTCTAGTTTGGCATTTCTTTAGTGCTACCCATTGGTTGGGCAGGGTATGGTGGTAAAAATTATTAATTTGCTTGTGACATCAGCCCTTGCACCAGCCTAAACCTGCATTGAAAAATTAGCCAATGATTCTTTGAATGGCTGTGATTGGTTCATCAAGCACTGGCTCTGATTGGCTAAGCATCACAGAGTCAGCCAATCAGAGGCAGCGCATCAAGGAGGCGGGGATTTTTTAATCCCCGGCCTGAAGAGATGATAAGGAACAGTGACGGGGACCAGGAAGAAGATGCAGCGGAGCCGGACAGCACATCTAAGGTGATGTATTCCTTTTTTAATTTTTTTTCTGCAGCTAGGGCTTAGTTTAGGGCTTTGACAGTAGGATATCCCACTGTCAAAGTTGCAGCACAATGCACGAAAATCGCATTTTCATGCGATGCAACAGAGAGGAAGGCTTCATAGGGAAACATGGGCTACAAAACCTCACGAGTCGCGTGCATATCGCGAAACTTGCAAGGTTTTTGACTGGCAATGTCACATGCTATTACTCTGTTTATATCGCTCGGTAACGATTTACCTACTGACATGCTACAAAACATCGCAAATGTGAAGGAACCCATAGGAAACCATGGGCTTCACATGCATGCGATTTGTAGCATTGTCACATCACAAGAAAATCCGGCGACTTTGTCGCCCATGTGAAGGAGGCCTAGATCAATTATCTCTTCTAATTCTTTGCTCTCTTTCCTCCTTTTCTTAGTACTAACACCCCTGCCTCCTTGCTGCACTAGATGTCTTTCTCTCCTGCTCTGGTCTTGGCTTCCTCTCTCTTCTCTAGTTTCTCTCTAGCTCTCTGGTCTTTCTCTAACTCATAGTGCCTCTTATGCACACTTGAAATTATCTTCCCATGAGGGCTCGGGTGCTGCTAAGAAACCAGCACGCCAATCTCAGGCTTGCTATTTCCTGACTAGCCTGTCCTCCAATCACTAAGCTGTTGCTGGGTGTGACTCAAATGTACTGGGTGTGAAACCCCAATGTACATAGCCAAACATTTTCTCAGCATCTACTGTGAGAAGACAAAGTGACTTCTTAAGGTTTTAGCTCCAGTCATCAGCAAGAGAGTCTTGCTTGTGCTATCTTTTGCCTTCCTCCCCTGCACAAACCCCATCTGACCTCTGTATATAAGAGACTAGCTGATATACCCGGCTTCGACCGAGTTAATTTGGTACTGGTGTTTATCTGGTGTTCACACGGAAAATCTTATGAAGTCGTCGTTACTTTAGAGATACCGGAAAAACATATGTTCACCATTTTGCATAGTTCTCTGCGTTACCCAGGAAACACCACGGGGAGGTAACCATGCGACATTTCCTTTATATAAAATGACATCAGGAAGTGAGAAATTAGATTCCATACGTAAAATTTGGACACTAATTCTTTTGCACTTAGAATTGAATAATCGAGTTGGGACCCGTTAACTTTTCCTATTTATAACATAATCAATGCCCGTGCCAAATTTCAAGTTTCTATGACATCGGGAAGTGAGAGAATTAGATTTTGTACGTAAAATGTGGACGCTAATTCTTTTGCGCTTAGAATTGAACAATCGAGGTGGGACCCATTCACTTTTCCTATTTATGACAATCAATGCCCGTTCCAAATTTCATGTTTCTATGGCACCAAGAAGTGAGAGAATTAGATTCCGTACGTAAAATTTGGACGCTAGTTCTTTTGCGCTAGAATTGAATAATCGAGTTGGGACCCATTAGCTTTTCCTATTTATGACATATTCAATGCTTATGGCAAATTTCCTGTTTCTATCACATTGGGAAGTGAGAGATTTAGATTATGTACGTAAAATTTTGACGCTAATTCTTTTGTGCTAGAATTAAATAATGGAGATGGGACCTATTAGCTTTTCCTATTTATGACATATTCAATGCTTATGGCAAATTTCATGTCTCTATGACATTGGGAAGTGAGAGATTTAGATTATGTACGTAAAATTTCGACGCTAATTCTTTTGTGCTAGAATTAAATAATCGAGTTGGGACCCATTAGCTTTTCCTATTTATGACATAATCAATGCTCGTGCCAAATTTTACGTTTCTATGACACCGGAAAGTGAGAAAAATACATTCCGTACATAAAATTTGGACGCTAATTCTTTTGCGCACAGAATTGAATAATCAAGTTTGGACCCATTAGCTTTTCCTATTTATGACATAATCAATGCTCGTGCCAAATTTCACATTTCTATGACACCGGAAAGTGAGAAAATTACATTCCGTATGTAAAATTTGGACGCTAATTCTTTTGCGCATAGAATTGAATAATCGAGTTGGGACCCATCAGCTTTCCCTATTTATGACATAATCAATGCTCGTGCCAAATTTCACATTTCTATGACACCAGAAAATGAGAAAATTACATTCCGTACGTAAAATTTGGACGCTAATTCTTTTGCGCATAGAATTGAATAATCGAGTTGGGAACTATTAGCTTTTCCTATTTATGACATAATCAATGCTCGTGCCAAATTTCACAGTTCTATGACACCGGAAAGTGAGAAAATTACATTCCATACGTAAAATTTGGACGCTAATTCTTTTGCGCATAGAATTGAATAATCGAGTTGGGACCCATTAACTTTTCCTATTTATGACATATTCAATGCCCGTGCCAAATTTAAAGTTTCTATGTGAGAAAATTACATTCCGTGCGTAAAATTTGGACGCTAATTCTTTTGCGCATAGAATTGAATAATCAAGTTGGGACCCATTAGCTTTTCCTATTTATAACAATCAATGCTCGTGCCAAATTTCACGTTTCTATGACACTGGAAAGTGAGAAAAATACATTCCGTACGTAAAATTTGGACGCTAATTATTTTGCGCATAGAATTGAATAATCGAGTTGGGACCCATTAGCTTTTCCTATTTATGACATAATCAATGCTCCTGCCAAACTTCGAGTTTCTATGACACCGGGAAGTGAGAGAATTAGATTCCGTCAGTAAAATTTCGACGCTAATTCTTTTGCACATAGAATTGAATAATCAAGTTGGGACCTATTAACTTTTCCTGTTTATGACATATTCAATGCCCGTGCCAAATTTTAAGTTTCTATGACATTGGGAAGTGAGAGATTTAGATTTCGTACGTTAAATTTCGACGCCAATTCTTTTGCGCTAGAATTGAATAATCGAGTTTGGACCCAATTACTTTTCCTATTTTGGAGATCATCTATGCTTGCGCCAAAATTCATGTTTCTACGACATCGGGAAGTTGGAGAACTTTTGGCGAGTCAGTCAGTGAGTCAGTCAGTGAGTCAGTGAGTCAGTGAGGGCTTTTGTCTTTATATATATAGATGCCATTAGCAGTCCCAAGTGGATTGCAAGTATTTTGGAGAAGATTTTCTTATCAACATTAATCAATTAAATAGGGCAATAGTTCACGCATAAGAAGGAATCTTTGCCTGGCCACAGTATAACTGTGATAAGGGAATGGCATGAAAGGGGAAAGAATGGGAAGACCTGCGTAAACACTTTGGTAAGGAAAGATGAATAGGCTTTTCCAACAGAGTTTAAAAATTGGGGGGTAAATTCATCAGGCTTAGGTGATTTCCCATCAGGGTGGCATTAATGACCACAATGCTTCAGAAGCCATGTCAACAAATTAACCTTTGATATTGTAGAGATCATGAAAGTATTCCTGAAAAAGTTTAGCAAGTTCACAGGGATTATGTACATTTCCCCCACTGTTGTTTTCAGCATGAGGAATAAATGTATGAGCTCTCTGTGATAAAAAAAAGAATGTGAGCTAAAGGGCACACAAACGTATTCACATATTAATATGTAAAATGTATTTTGGTCCCAAAATCTTAATTATTTATTGTCTAGTAGAAATCTCTGTTCCACCTGGGTACTAGAACCCAGAACTTTTATGTGCCTGTTCCAGAGAATGGATTTTAGTCAGTAATAAGTAAACCTTAAATGCGCTTTTTCTCTCTAGAGGAGTTCTGTGCTTAACCCTGTAATGACCAAATGGTGTCAATATACGGCACTGGTGCTGGGCTTTAACCCCTTCCCGCTCCATGACGTACCGGTACATCATGGAGCGGCGGGGTATGTATGAAGAGAGGTTGCGCGGCAACCTCTCTTCATACAGTGTGGGCATCAGCTGTTTATAACAGCTGACACCCGCAGGCAATAGCCGCGATCGGCCGTTCGTCCGATCGCGGCTATTAACCATTTAAATGCCAGCGGCATTTAAATCCCCTGAACGATGTTCGGGGGTCCCGCACGGCCCCCCACGGTGATGTTGGGGGAGCCGTGCAGGTGTCATGGCAGGCGGGGGCCTAATGAAAGGCCCCAGGGCTGCCTTACCAGACCGCCTATCAAGCCATCCCCGTGGGGTGGCTTGATAGACTGTCTATTAAATTGCAGTATGACGTAATGCTATAGCATTACATCATACTGCAGGAGTGATCAAAGCATCGCATGTTTAAGTCCCCCAGGGGGACTTCAAAGTAAAGTTTAAAAAAAATCAATAAAGTTTTTTTAATTGTAAAAAAAAAAAGTTATAAAAGTTTAAATAACCCCCTTTTGCCATATCTATTATTAAAAAATCTAAATTATAAAATAAAAATATGTATTTGGTATCGCCGCGTCCGTAAAAGTCCGATCTATCAAAGTAGTGCATTATTTTTCCCGCATGGTGAATGTTGTCCGAAAAAAAAAATAAAGAACGCCAGAAATGAACTTTTTTAGTTACCCTGTCTCCCAGAAAAAACGCAATAAAAAGCAATCAAAAAGTTGTATGTACTCCAAATTGATACTATCGGAAACTACAGGACATCTTGCAAAAAATAAGCCCTTGCTCAACTACGTTGCCGGAAAAATAAAAAAGCTATTGCGCGCACAAAATGACCGCAGAAAATAATTGAAAAAAATTAAATGTCTTTGAAAAAAAAAGAGTAGTATAGTAAGAAAAAACCTATATAAGTTTGGTATCGTAGTAATCGTACCAACCCATAGAATAAAGTTATCATGTCGCTTTTGTTGCCGTTTGTGCGCCGTAGAAACAAGACGCACTAAAAGATGTCGAAATGTCGTTTTGTTTTTTTATTTTACTCCACTTAGAATTTTTTAAAGTTTTTCAGTACATTATATGGTACATTAAATAGCACCATTGAAAAATACAACTCGTCCCGCAAAAAACAAGCCCTCATACAGCGACGTCGTTGGATAAATAAAGGAGTTACGATTTTTTTGAAGGGGGGAGGAAAAAACGAAAATGGAAAAAGAAAAAGGGGCCGCGTCATTAAGGGGTTAAACCCATGCTATAGTAAATTTACAGTGTGGGTTTAAAGCTCTTGCAATCTAGCAGGAGCAGGACTGGAACAGCTTTGAGAAACTTCTGGTCCCAACTATTTAACCTATTCCATGTCGTGATCAATTGTGATCGTGGCATGGAAGTTGGAGATGGTCTGTAGGCCTTTCCTGTTACCCAACAACACCCCCCAATTAAATTGTGAGGTGCCACTGGGATACCATGACAACAGGAGGCCTGACAAAAGCCTCCATGTCTGTATAGTGACCTGGACTAACACTATGAAATAGAAGTACTTTACCTGCAAGTTAAGAGCAACTGTTCTAACCACCAGCCCATGTAACAAAGGGTAGTTATGCTGTATTTCATTTAATAAAAAAAGGGTGTCAGAAAACGAAAGAGTTAAGCTTGGTTATGCAGTTCCCCATCATAAACCATGTGAGAGGTGAGCTCTGACAAGCCCCCGGAGTGAAGAAAAAAGGTGGGGATTCCGGTTCATTTCATATTGTGCAGTTAGAAATTTTTAACAGTGTTAGAATACGGAAGTCAAGGGGGAGTATAGTGTGAGCAGTTCATTCAGAGAGTACTCGAGATGCACACGGAGGAAGCTGACAGCCATGTGAAGTCCTAGTACACAGCTTCTTCCCCTCCTCTGTCCTGCTGTAATTAGAGACAATGTTATGTCCAACCTGGACACGCTGGATCTGTCACTCGCAGATCTACCAGAAATGGATATAAGTGACAAAACAAAAATTAAACCAAAATACAGGAAACACTGTCCTTATGCAAACAAACATTGGGAAGGGCCCTGCCTAAAAGCAAGGCAATCGCCCCAATAAGGACGGTCTCAATCATGTACCTCAGCCCCTAGTTGACCCTACATGGGGAGAAGAAACAAAACCAGAAAACCAATATAGCAATGCAAACAAATGCAGTACTTAGCTATTATCCACAGAATCTTAGCTGTTATATTAGTCACTTAAAGGCTCTTTCAACTATAGTGGACTATAAAAAAACTCGCAGTTTTTTTTACTTTAATTTGAATTTACACATAATCCTGCTGGCAATGTCTGGCTGATGTGTATGCACTAAAGATCATGTTATCTCTCCCCCCCTTAGTTCTTGTTTATAGCCCCTGGCTTAGCTGCTTGGGACTAATCTGGTGGTATTTTTGTTCACTCCCTCATTGGTATACCGGATATAATAACCCAGAAACGTCCCGGAAAGTTGTACCAATGGCAATATTAGGTCGCAGGAAGCAGGCATCCAGCGTCCTATACTGTACAGTGTTTGTGTTGCTCGTCTCAATTTTACCACCTCAAATATGAGCAATTCATCACCCTTGTACTGCCTGAAGTATACAGTTTTACTTTTTTATTGCTTACCCTATACCATTTCATCCCCTCCCCCAGTCATTCATTGAAGACAATTCTTTATATCTCCATGCACTCCTTTTTTCTCTTGACTTTCACCTAGTAATCCTTACTTTCCATATCCACCTAACCCTAACAAGTGAATGTCTCCCAGAGGTCTTACATGATGTCATGGGGGACATAGATATTAAAAAACATAAATACATACATAAGTAAATAAAAATTACAGAAGAAAACAACAATATATACATAAGCAAGAAAATAACCCAAAGACGACGGCAACCAAAACCATCACTATATGCGCCCTGTAATCCAAAGCCATACATATTATATATCAAAATGTCCAGAACAAAATGAGGAACCTGTTCCCATATTTTATTTTAGCATAAATATACTAATTAAAAAAAACAACTATAAATATTAAAAAAACATCCCCAATAAAACTAAAAAAAACATGAAAAAAGTCAGTGAAAAAGATATTTAAAAAATAGCCCTATATGCTACAGAAAAAAAATGCAGCAAAAATAATTTTGGTAGCTAAAGGAAAAAAGAATAGGGAAGTAAAACCACCACATGGGTAAAATCCCAAAAAAGTATTTGGCCCTTAAGGTACAAAACAGCCTGGTCCTTAAGGGGTTAAACACAAAATTTACGCCCATGGAAAAAGGGAGGGAAACGTGTGTCAGCCCTCATCAAAAAAGCAAGAGCTCAGAGCTACATCACATCCATAAAAATGAGCAGGGAGAAATACTCACTTTCACTCCGAAACAGCTCAAGCATTCTACGAATTCTATTCTACACTATATAACTTCAAAGTGAACAGCTTCATGTGTCCACTGATAGAAATGACCTTATCACCACCTTCTTGTATTCATTGAATCTTCTGTCCCTCTCTCAACAAGATTCTTCTAGTTTGCTGGAACCTTTTAATTTAACTGAAGCTTAAAATACTGTCAATCTTTCCCACTTGGAAAGAGCACTGGATTTGATGGCTTACTACTTTTATACTATAAAAAATTACAAGATGTCCATTTCTGACGCTGTGTTGTAGTGCACTGTTGAAGGTTACTACTTTCTCTGCAAGGTCAAGAAAGATCCTCACATCACATTGATTCCAAAGGATGGTAAGGACCCCCTGTCATGTGGTGGCTACCGCCCAATATCACTCCTGAACTGAGATTTGAAAATCTGGGCAAAACCACTGGCTCTCAAAATACAAAAATTCATCCCCATGTTAACTTATTAACCCCTTAAGAACATGGCTTATTTTGGGCTTAAGGACGCAACAAATTTTGGAGATATTCATCTCCATTTTTTGAAAGCCATAACTTTTTTTTCCGTCGACATGGCCATATAAGGGCTTGTTTTTTGCATAATGAACTTTAGTTTTTATTGGTGCCATTTTTGGGTACATAAACTACATTGTAAAGCTTTAAAAAAAAATTTAATGGTAACAGGGAGAAAAAACGCATCAATTCTGCCATAGATTTTTTTTACAGCGTTAATCATGCAGCATAAATGACACTATATATTTTTTCTGCGGGTTGGTACGATTACAACGATACCAAAATTCTTATATTTTTTTTAGGGTTTTCCACTTTTCTGCAATAAAAACCCTTTTTTTGGAAATCTTTTTTTTTTCCAAATCGCTGCATTCAAAGTCCTATAACTTTTTTTATTTTTGCATGGACTCTGTGAGGGCTTGTTTTTTGTGAGATGAGCTGTAGTTTTTATTGGTATCATTTTGGGGTACATACATCTTTGTTATCGCTTTTATTGCATTTTTTTGCTTTTTAGGTTTTTTTAATGCTTTTTTCCATGCAGGATAAAAAGCATGTTCAACTTATTTTATGCATCGTTATACATATGATGATACCAAATAGGTAGGATTTTAATTAAAAAAAAACAATATTATGCTAATATGAGAAAAAGCACAAAAAAGGGTTTTTTAAAGATTTTTTTTAAGTTTTCTTTTTTGTACATTTTCTTTTCTCTTGTACATTTTCTTTTTAAATTTTTTTACACTATTTGTGTACCTATAGGGGGGACTTCCACCATACCAGCTTTGATTGCTCTGATAAGGCATTGCAGGACGTCTGTCCTGCAATGCCTTATCGCTTGTTACAGTGATCACAGGCACTGGCAATACTGGACACTGATATCTGTCATCCTGTTGGCATGGTAACCCATTGGGCTCTCCGTGATTTTATCGCGAAAGTCCGATGACGTCACAGAGGGTAACCCTTCTAATGCTGCAATCTACATATATCGCAGCGGCAGGGAAGGGGTTAACAGTGGAGGTTGTTGCTCCGATGCACCCCCACTGTTGCAGGGGGAGCCCGCTATCAGTGACAGCCGGCTCCCATTGCTGGATAGCAAGAGATCTCTTATGATATCGCGCTATCCCCACGGCATAACTGTACACCCTGTTGCGCTGAGTACCTCCCTGTCAGGATGTACAGTTACGCCCTGTGGCGGGAATAGGCTAAAAGAGGAACAATTTGGCTTTGTAGCAGGGTGCAAGGGAAAGGACAACTCCTCTCTGGTGTTTCATGCTATTCAGTTAGTACATAAATATGGACTGCCATTGGTCCTTCTCAGCATTGATGCCGAGAAGGCTTTTGATAGAGTAGACTGGATTTTTGTGTGAGCAACACTGAAAAGATTTAACTTTCCTGACCCTTTAATACAAGTTATTGTTTCTCTATACTCACAGCTACATGCTAAACTTAAGGTTAATGGCACACTTTTCTAAAGATTTCAAGCTCACTAGGAGACAAGGGTGTTCCCTTATAGAAACACTATTCATGCTCACAATAGAAACATTGCTACAGTAGGTGAAGGAAGACCAGGAAATCAGAGGGATCAAACTAGGCACTTTGGAGCTGCAACCAACTGCTTTTGCAGATGATTTATCATTTGTCATCACAAATCCAGGACAGGGCCTCTCCTGCATCACTAATATCCTATCTAAATTTAGAGCAGTGTTTCCCAAACTCTAGTCCTCATATATCCTTGCAGGTCATGTTTTCCGGATTTCCACAGTATTGCACAGGTGATGTAATTATTGTCAGTGCCTCAGACATTGCCACAGGTGTTCTTGCTATAGAATATCCTGAAAACATGACATGTGGGGTCCATGAAGACTGGAGTTTGGGAAACACTGATTTAGAATAATGCCCAACCTAAAAATAAATTTGAACAAATCTGAAGTATTAACTATATCCCTTCCTAACACTATAGTTGAAAAATTAATCCCTCTTCCCCTGGACCACAATATTAAGTACTTAGGAATCTTCCTATCCAACAATCTGAAGGAATTATATACTTTAAACTATTTTCCCCTTTCAACATAGATCAAGGCTTTACTACGGACCTACAACATTCCTCTGGTCTCCTGGTTTGGTAGAAAAAAATCTCTTATGAACATATTTTATGCCTAAGAATTTGTACATCATGTGAATGGTTCCAATATATTTCCCATCCTATTTTTTAAAATCACTGTGTTCATTATCTTCTCAAGTTGACTGTAAGGGTAAGAAACCACATTTAACACACAGCCTTCTAATAAAAAAATCGAATGGGGAATTGGGCTCTCACATCCTATTACAGATCTCTATTATGAAGCTATACACCTTGGGAGGTGGTTAGCACTGGCAGATCAATGTAAGAATTTGGAAAGTCACTCCATAGGAGCAACTTTTTGTGAGCTCCTCTGGATGCCAAAATGAGCCAATTCCATAAAACTCGAAATGGATGCTATGTTGAAGGGTATTTGTGAAGTCTGGAGAATATCCTGCTCATCCTTGGCACCACAATCTTCTCCTCTTATGCCTGGTGGCATTGTCCGGTAACTCGACACTTTTGGAAGCTTATTGCACAGACCTTAAAATCTTTAGTCCCTCCTAATTTTAAGGTCACCTTGGATATGGTTGTCCTTGCCAGACACAATAATGCATATTGCTTCTCTAAACACAATCTCTGCACTTTGTTAATTGCTGCTACAAAATCATTGCTACCTCTTTACTGGCTGAACCCTACTTCACCAGCTTACTCTGAATTGGTGGCTAAGTGAATCAGATCCAGCGTGTGGAGGAGCTAGTAAGCTGGTCAAACCGAAAACATAACTAATTAATTTTTTTCCCTGTCTCCTTCTCATTAAGTGCTGACTTCCACTGTGACACCAAAAAAACTAAAAAAAACATAGCATAGGTATCATCGTGCTTGCAACGACCCAAAAATGTCAAATATTTTGTTATTTATTGACCATTTGCCTGACAATAAAATGCAATAATTAAGTTGCTTGTACCATTAGATGGTATTAATGAAGAGCACAACTCTTCCCACAAAAAACAAGACCTGATATAGCTCAAGAGGTGGAAATGTAAAAGTTCTGGGCCTTGGAATGTGTTGATGCAAATACAATTTTTATTTCTATTTAAATAAAATTTTTATGGTGTAAAAGTTGTAAAAAATTTAAAAATCATTTAAATTTGGTTTTGTTGTAATTGTATAGACCTGCAGAATGAAGCAAAAAGATTATTTATGCCACACAGTGAATGCCGTAAAAAAAAACTTAAAAATATATTCTAGAGTTGCTGTTTTTTGCTACTCCTATCTTGTAAAAAATGGAACAAAATGTGGAAAAAGTTCATTTTAGCTCAAAATGGTACTAATAAAAACCACAGGTTGTCCCACAAAAATAAAATAAGTCCTTTACAGCTCTTTCTATGAAAAATATAAAAGGTTCTAGGATTTGTAATTTTCAGTTTTTTTGTGTGCAAAGAACACATTGCCATAAACTAAATGAACGGTGAGGCTCAAAAGACTAATAGTGAAACATAGAACTGTTATATTCCTGGATCAACAAAATACATGGTGATTACCATAGTAATAAGCATATAAACCTTACAAACCAGGAGTAAACCCCAAGTGGACCAAATGAATCCACAATATAGAATAAACAAAATTTGAGATCCATGTCCTCCTGCATTTAAATGCTTGATGATCCCCATCAGGCCCATTTAGAAAGTAATGTGAAGGATGACTGTCCGAAGGAGTAAAGATGGAATAACTGTATCATATGAAAGATGTAGGTATTGTCTGTGTATGCATGAGGAAGCTACTGTAACTGCTAACAGCAGCCGTATTTTGGGGGCCACAGGGTCTCTAAAACATTATTGGTAGAATACAGAGGTGAGAGGGGGCTTATTACTAATTCTGAGGACAAATAAGATCCTATTACTAATTGGGGCTACACTGGGGTCCTGGGGGTCCTATTACTAACTGTGGGGACAAAAGAGATCCTGTTACCAATTAGGGCCACATTGGGGGTTTGGAGGTCCTATAACTGTGGGGACAAAGGAGATCCTGTTACTAATTGGAGCCACCACTCCATTCACCCAGCAATGTCTGGGTGCACTGTTCTCCTACCTAACACCCAGTGGTTCCAGCTGTGGAATCGCCAGCGATCAGTCATTTATCCCCTAATGTACCCTATAGATAGGTGATAAATCAATTTAATGGGGTAACCCTTTTAATAAAAGGCATATTATACAGGTTGGGCCACCGAAAAGTAGTCTGCGACAGGAAGAACAACCAAGCAGATTGATT
The DNA here is from genome assembly GCF_035609145.1 of Eleutherodactylus coqui. Taxonomy (NCBI): domain Eukaryota; kingdom Metazoa; phylum Chordata; class Amphibia; order Anura; family Eleutherodactylidae; genus Eleutherodactylus; species Eleutherodactylus coqui. Next base: position 153,010,340 of record NC_089838.1, read on the forward strand.
TTTTCCAAAGCTTTATTGATTTACCCACATGTTACAACAAATGCTGGAAGTTGTTCCCGTTCATTTCTATACATTCTTGGGCAAGTCGTAACATATTGACTGATAATGCCTGCAGCTCTTCAACTTTTCAAACATGTCCAGATAAACTGCAGTATTCACAGTTGGTTCAAAGAAAACTGAGTCCACCATTTGTGCTCCTGACACTGCGCACCAAACACCAATTTTAAGGTTATGCAGTGATGTTTTGTCAGTCAGGTGGGGATTTTCAGTAGACAAGTACCTCATATTCTGTGAATTCACGTGGCTTGATAATGAAGCCACGCTTCACCCATGATAAAGTACAGAAATGGATCAAGAAGTCTAACAATTATAATCAGCAAGTATGTGCAGTAATTTTTGCACTTAACTTTGTCAAGTTCCTTCACACGTTATTCAGTATAGTTTTAGGTTCAAAGATTTCAGCACTTGCCAAGACGTTTCTGATACAACAACTTGCTGGGACAGTGTTTGAGTTTATTTTCAAGGGCTATTTGCAATCTGCAGCTGAAAGTCACGGATGACTTTGTACATCTGAACTTAAAGAGGTCTTGGTTTCTTCTTGTTTGTGGCAGAATGGGTTTGGCACAATTTCCAAACCAGGCTCTGAATACCACATTTAGCAGATGGTCTGTACCTGGGTACTTCTAGACGAGGGCCTCTTGTGTTTTCTTAATTAATCTGCCTTCTTCAATAAATAATCACTGTTGCAGGGAGAATACTAGGGGACAGATTCATTAATGCTGTATACAAGAAAATCTGTCTTTGTTGCCCATAGCAAGCAATCACAGCGCAGCTTTCATTTCTTATACTGTTGAGGTAAAATGAAAGCTGCGCTGTGATTGGTTGCTATGGACAAGAAAAACAGATTCTCTTTTAGACAGCTTTCATAAGAGTGTGGGGGCAGATACCCGTGTCATTGTATATTTTATTTAGCAATATTCATTTGCAAATAAAAGTGGGAAAGAATTAAATTAATAGATTTATTTTCTCCTCTGACATATTTGTTATGTTTAGTTATTAATTGCTGCAAAAAATAATTTTTAGATTTCAGCATTCCCCATATAAATAGAATATGAACTCTTTTAATGTTTCGGCTAAATGGTAAGATGTTTTACTAATGCCTCTTCACATTTATATGCATAATCCATGATGACTGATGTTTTGCTTTTATCTGGCATCTTGTGGATGATATTGCACTCTTACCCAAATCCCACATTAAGTACACATACCATATGTGCAAATTTCCTTAATGAATCTTTGGTATTTGATGATAAACCACAAGGTGTTTTCTAATACCAAACTGTGTTTTGTGCAGCACAATGCACAACTGTACTGTACTAAGTATGCTTTGTACTGAATTCAAACATGAAAACTGTCAACCCTCCGCTCTTCATCAGACTTTACGCCAAAATGTTGAGCTTTTAAAAAGGAAAATTGATATTCTTATATTTTAATCACAGTGATTTAGCATTTTAAAGCAACCTCCTGATCCCAGGACAAAATCTGTCCCAAAACTAGAGAGGTGGGGTAATATTACCTAGCACTCCTTTTTGTTGTTCTGAAATAAGACAATGCCCAAAGCCACTCTTCCATCTTCCAAAATGGCTGCAGCGGCATTTAAACACTTAACAGCCTTGATTGGCATTATCTCTGACCGCAGCAGTTATGGATGTGTCTCAGCTGTCAAAGATGGCTGTCATCTGCTGTATACGGAATTGGCTCAGCTCCCAAGCCCGTTCCATACACAGACACCTAATGTGCGCCATACTTGTACACCACATGTTTGAAAGGCATTAAATACAGTTTAATGCATAGCCAAAAGAGAATAGCAAATCTTTTGGCCATGCATCTGTCCCAGAACATCCAGATGTAAGTATTCTTTTGCAGCAAAATTTGAACTTGCAAAATGCATTAATGGTTTAATAATAGAGAAGAGCGAGCATACTCGTCCGAGCTTGATACTCGTTCGAGTATTAGGGTGTTCGAGATGCTCGTTACTCGAAACGAGTACCACGCGATATTCGAGTTACTTTCACTTTCATCTCTGAGACGTTAGCGCGCTTTTCTGGCCAATAGAAAGACAGGGAAGGCATTACAACTTCCCCCTGCGACGTTCAAGCCCTATACCACCCCCCCTGCAGTGAGTGGCTGGCGAGATCGAGTGTCACTCGAGTATTAAAATCTGCCCGCCCGCGGCTCGCCACAGATGCATTGTGACATAGTTCAGGGAAAGTGCTGTTGATGCCGGAGTTGCTATAGGGAGAGCGTTAGGAGTGATTTTAGGCTTCAAGAACCCCAACGGTCCTTCTTAGGCCATAGAAATCGCAGATCGCACCTATCTGCGATCTGCGATTCCTGTTCTCTTCTCTATATGCGCTCAATGGGGCCGGCGGCAGCAGTGCCAACCCCATTGAGAACATATAGAAGACAAATCATTCTTCTCTGCCACAGCTGTAACAGCTGTGGCAGAGAAGAACGATGTTTGCCCATTGAATTCAATGGAGCCGGCAATACAGCAGGTTCCACTGAAAGCAATGGGCTGCCGGCGTGCGCGGGATGAATTGTCGGGTAGGGCTTAAATATATAAGCCCTTCCCTGCAATTCATCCAGAAATGTGTTAAAATAAAAATATACATATATATATATACTATTACTTACCTTGTCCCGGCAGACGGAGTTCAGCCATGGCGGCCGGCAGTGGGTGTGAAGGGGGTGTGAGTCAGACTCAGCGCTGAGCTAATCAGGGGGCAGGTCTGACTCACACCCCCTTCACACCCACTGTAGGCCGGCCGCGCTGAACTCCGTCTGCCGGGACAAGGTAAGTATATACCGTATATACTGGCGTATAAGACGACTTTTGAACCCCGAAAAATCTGCTCTGAAGTCGGGGGTCGTATTATATGCCGGTAATACAAAAAAAAAGAAAGTGTCAAAAAAAAAATTCATTACTCACTTCCCCCGGCGTTCTGCGGTGCTGCTGCAGGCTGTCGCTCCCTCCTGGTCCCTGGCAGAGCATTGCTTTCTGGACGCAGGGCTTGAAATCCCCGCCTCCAGAAAGCTACTGTGATTAGCTAACACAGGCCGTCAGCCAATCACAGCCATTCAATGACATCATTGTCATTGGCTGTGATTGGCTGAAGGCACGTGTGTTTTCTGGAGGCGGGGATTTCAAGCCCTGCGTTTAGAAAGCAATGCTCTGCCAGGGACCAGGAGGGAGCGACATCCTGCAGCAGCGCCGCAGAACGCCGGGGGAATTGAGTAATGATTTTTATTTTTTGCTCCACTGTATTCCCGGCGTATAAGGTGACAGTTTGGGGGTCGTCTTATACGCCCCGTCGCCTTATACGTCGGTATATACGGTATATTTTTTTTATTTTTACACATTTCTGGATGAATTGCAGGGAAGGGCTTCTATATTTAAGCCCTTCCCGACAATTCATCCAGCGCACGCCGGCAGCCCATTGCTTTCAGTGGAACCTGCTGTATTGCCGGCTCCATTGAATTCAATGGGCTAACATCGTTCTTCTCTGCCACAGCTGTTACTGCTGTGGCAGAGGAGAACGATCTTTATGCTGACAGTGCGGGGGGGGGGGGGCACTCTTGCCGCTATTGTGGCTTAATAGTGGGACCTGGGAACTTGAGATGCAGCCCAACATGTAGCCCCTCGCCTGCTCTATCCGTTGCTGTGTCGTTCCCATCACTTTCTTGAATTGCCCCGATTTTCACAAATGAAAACCTTAGCGAGCATCAGCGATATACAAAAATGCTCGGGTCGCCCATTGACTTCAATGGGGTTTGTTACTCAAAACGAACCCTCGAGCATCGCGAAAATTTCGTCCCGAGTAACGAGCACCCGAGCATTTTGGTGCTCGCTCATCTCTATTTAATAAGTAAAATTAAAGCAGTCATGCTGCAAAAAACATTTATCACCTTTCCACAGAACAGGTAGATTTGTGTAATAATGTACCCCAATTTTTGGACTGTTGGTGATCCTGCTCCTTCTTTTTTTGTAGAAAAACAGCGAGGACGGAAGAAAAATGCCAAAAAGTGGCAGCTGCCAAAAATATGCAACTTTTTAATGCCAGAATAGGGGCACACAGCCTTGCTTAAATTCCCCCAGGTATGTAAAGAAAGTGTAATCATTTTTTCAACATGCAAAGAGGACCACAACATATCACTAGTATGGACAGCTGTGACACAGAAATACTAGTTTTTGTCCACACAGCATTTTAACAGTTTTTTTTTCCATCAGCACCAGGACATGTGGCTAATCCATACAATGCCTGTGCATAAATGCTTGTATTTATATTTCACTGGAGAATGGAGTACTAGTTTTTTCACACAAAGTAATTTTAAAAAATCTTCCCTTAGGCCTCGGTCACACGGGCGATTTTTCCGTGCGATCTGCGCATGCGCATGCGATGTGCGAATTTATAAAACCATTGCTTTGCAATGGTATCGGACACATGAGCGCTTTTTATGCGCTCGTCCGATAAATTATAGAACAGAAATCGCAGATCGCACCTATCTGCGATCTGCGATTCCTGTTCTCTTCTCTATATGCGCTCAATGGGGCCGGCGGCAGCAGCGCCGACCCCATTGAGAACATATACTAGACAAATCATTCTCCTCTGCCACAGCTGTAACAGCTGTGGCAGAGAAGAATGATGTTTGCCCATTGAATTCAATGGAGCCGGCAATACAGCCGGCTCCATTGAAAGCAATGGGCTGCCGGTGATCGCACGATGAATTTTCAGGAAGGGCTTAAAAATATAAGCCCTTCCCTGAAATTCATCCAGAAATGTGTAAAAAGTAAAAAAAAAAAAATACCTTGTCCCGGCAGACGGAGTTCAGCCGCGGCCGGCCGGCAGTTCTCCTGAACTGCTGTAAGTAGTATTCAGCAGCCGGGGATTTAAAATCCCCGCCTGCTGAATGAGCTGCCTCTGATTGGTCACAGCCCTCACCAATCAGAGGCAGCTCTCACTCACCCATTCATGAATTCATGAATGGGTGAGTGAGTGCTGCCTCTGATTGGCTCAGCGCAGGGACCAATCAGGGGCAGCTCTCGGCTGTCATTCAGCCCCGGTCACGCGATTTGCAGATGCGCATCCGTCATGCGATCCGCAAATCGCGGGAAAAACGCCCGTGTGACCGAGGCCTTAGAGGACCACAAGACCTCACTAATGTGCACAGAAATGCCCTGACTTGTAGTTCACCAGCCAATGTAGCTTTTGCCCATACAGGAATCAGAGAACATTAATATTTCTCTACTCCTCTATTCTATCAGTAAAATAAAACTGAGTACTCTGAACATTTACTTACAAACTACTAGCAAAAGAACCATACTGAATGCTCTTTCCCTTCAAAGAACTGAGAGTGAAACAGTTTCCGTTGCAAAATAGACAAAAGAGAACTGATAAAATGTAATAAAATATATTCATCAAAAGGATTGTACCTAATAAAGAAGATAGAAAGTGTGGAGAAAGAAAGGTAAAGGATACATTAAACCCTGTTTCATTATCCATTGAAGTATCTTGCTACAAGCATTTAATACAGATATGGCAGCCCTGGTTTGCAATGATTTGCTGTGATTATGTCATAGAGAGACCAATCAGAGGACAGACAGAGCCCTTTCCTTCTCTCTAGGCACTTAGATGCTGTAGTCAGTACTGACCGTGGCATCTAAGTGATTAAACAATCAAAGCTACTGTAACTTCACCCAGAATGAAAAAGGTCATATTCTGATGACACATTGCCTTTAATTATGTGCTGTGCTGTTTTTCAGATACTTTAGTCAAAGTCCTTTAATTGTTTCACACAGAGTCCCATGAGACAATTTGGGCTGCCTACCGCCAGATTTATTAAGCCCCTATTGAAGTAGTACTGTAATAAAGGATCTGTTAAAATATATACAGTCTGTATCAAAGATAATCAAAATCTAAAGAGTAAAGAATAGGGACCCTGTGACTCTACATGTGCAGGGTTTTAAATCTAGCTGAAAGAAAAATTTTAGACTTAACTTAGCTTTAACTGTGCTTAAAGAGACTCTGTCAGCTCCTTTAAGCCCTATAAATTGAGCTTATGCGCTCAAAGTACCTGACCCACTGAGCTTAGAGATGTACGTTTTTTTACTCGCCTTTCCTGTTATTGCCCTGATGTGAGCATGGAAATCTGCCACAGAGTGCATTCAGCAACGTGCTAAGTAGTCTGGCCATTCTAATTTTATAATGGAATGTAAATTCTATTGAAAAAAAAACTGAAATGTTTTAGGACAGAAAAAGAAACAAAACTAAAATAATTTGGTTGCAAAAATATGCACACCCTAAAGCAACACTGTTGATGTACCATTAGCTTTATAACAGTATTCAAGCTTTTGGTATCTATCACTATGGCACATTTTACCTTGGCAATCTTTGCCCACTCTTCAAAAAGCTCTCCAAGTCTTTCAGCTTGTGAGGGCATCTTGTGTGAGGCGCCCTCTTCAGGTCAACCTACAGATTTTAAATGGGATTCAGGTCTAGGCTCTGGCTGGGCATTCCAAAACTAATTTTCTTCGTGCAAAGCCATTCTTTTGTTGATTTGGAGGTATGTTTTGGGTGATTACACTGTGTAACAAGATTTTGTTTAAGTGGATTTTTTTTTTTTCTGATTCATTAGGTCACCAAACCATGAAAACATCCAGAGTCAGGAGATCGACTTTTCAAAAATTGTGAAAATTCCTTTATTTGGATTGCAGTGCTGTATAAAAATATTTACTGACAATAAAATTGCTGAAACTTTCCTGAACATGTAAAATATGCATCAGTGTATGAAAAATCACTTAAAGGTACTTAAATGTCGTTCAACACATAATAACAACCTCTAAAAGGGCTCAGTTTTCCTACTCTTCCTCTTGTGGGTTAGGTCACTTTCTCTAATTATTCCCCAGATATAGTCACCAAGCATTCGCTCATTATACTGTCCTTGGTACCTCCTTTCAAACTCTTTAATGTCTTGGTGGAATCTTTCCCCTATTCCTCTGAATATGCGCCCATGTTTGACTTGAACACTTCTAGATGTGAGTGGAGAACATGCAACTTGAATGATATTATGCATCCCATCTTGTGGTAGTTGTTAAGAAGATTCTGAACCACATTTTTGTAATTCTTCACCTTCTGATTGCCCGCCAAAACATCTACAACATTAATGTAGCTCTTCCATGCTTTCCTTTCAATTGGTAGCAGCCTCTTCATGAATTTGTCATCATGCATTAATTTCCTCACCTGTGGGCCCACAAAAATTCCACCTCTAATCTTCGCTTCCAAAAGTTGTGGAAAAAGTATTTAGGTATTGGAAAGCTTCAGAATTAGGGTCTAATGCTTTGACAAATTGTTTAATGAGCCCCAGTTTTATGTGAAGAGGAGGCATTAATATCTTCTCTTGCTTCACAAGTGGTTCTAACTTTATGTTGTTCTCACCAACCATAAAATCATTCCTCGTTGGCCACTCAACAGTTTCATAGTGCCTGGCAGTATCTCTACTATCCCATAAACACAAGAAACATGGATACTTTGTATATCCACCCTGCAATCCCACCAAGAGCGTGATCATTTTGAAGTCACGTATAACATCCCATTGATGTTCCTCGTACTGTAACACCTGAAGGATGTATTGGACATTTCTATAGTCTTCTTTGAGATGCGCTGAGTGAGCAATTGGGATAGAGGGATATTTATTGCCATTATGAAGGAGAACTGCTTTGAAACTTTTGCTAGAACTGTCGATAAAGAGTCGCCAGTCCATTGGGTTATAAGGAAATCTAATTTCTCCAAATAACCTCCTCACATTGTGGCAGTAGCACAGTTGATCTTTAAGAATAAACCACTGAGAGAATGTTTGATGACTAGAGATGAGCGAGCACCAAAATGCTCGGGTGCTCGTTGCTCGAGTCAAACTTTACGCGATGCTTGAGGGTTCGTTTCGAGTAACGAACCCCATTGAAGTTAATGGGTGACTCGAGCACTTTAGTATATCACCCATGCTCCGCTAAGGTTTTCATTGGTGAAAATCTGGAAAACCCAAGAAAGTGATGGAAACGACACCGAAACGGATAGGGCAGGCGAGGGGCAACATGCTGGGCTGCATTTCAGGTTCTCAGGTCCCACTATTAAGCCACAATAGCGGCAAGAGTGGCCCCCCCCCCCAACAATTTTTACTTCGGACAAACCCTCATTAGTAAGGCACACCTTAGCTAAGCACCACACTACCTCCAACTAAGCACAAGCACTGCCTGCGGGACACACCGCTGCCTCTTCTCCTGGGTTACATGCTGCCCAACCCCCCCGCACGACCTAGCGCCCACAGCGCACACCAAAGTGTCCCTGCGCAGCCTTCAGCTGCCCTCATGCCACATGCTGGCTGCATAGCCACACCACCCTCTTGTCTATTTATAAGTGTGTCTGCGATCAGGAGGAACCGGAGGCACACACTGCAGAGGGTTGGCAGGGCCAGGCAGCGACCCTCTTTAAAAGGGGCGGGGCGATAGCCCACAATGCTGTACAGAAGCAATGAGAAATCCAATCTTGTGCCACCTCCGTCAGGAGCTGCAAACGTGGGCATAGCAATGGTAAATCCATGTGCCACACAGTATTCATTTTGTCAAGGTGTCGCATAGCTCAATCGACACTGCAAGGGGAAAGCCATCTGCGCTCTGCCCCCTACACAAGTCAGTCAGTGTCTTTGTGCCAGACAGGTCAAACACCGCGATGGGAACTAAGTTTGCACCAACAGCATAGGTGGGTCCTAGGAAACCCAAGACATGAACAAAAAATTGATCTGAGCGGCCAAACATGGCAGACTTGCACCGCGCCCACGACATAGGCCTCGGCCCACAGCTTCAGCAATCCTAGGTAGGAAGCGGACTTTCACTGCACCCAGGACATAGGCCTCTGCACAAACCCTTAGCAATCGCGGGCCTACGGCGGACTACAATGCTAGCGTAGCTGTGCACATCTCATTAGCGCTGTATTGCTCCTGTAGTTTGTCCCAATGCAGTGCCCCGGATAGTAGAGCTAACATCAGATGAAATACAGGTGGGCTTCGGCCCACACTGCATGCCCCAGTCAGACTGTTTTTTTTATAAATAGTCACAGGCAGGTACAACTCCGCAATGGGAATTCCGTGTGCACCCACAACATGGGTGGCTCCCTGGAACCCACTGGCGGTATATAAATACATCCCATTGCAGTGCCCTGGACAGCAGAGCTAATGTCAGATTAAATACAGGTGGGCTTCGGCCCACACTGCATGCCCCAGTCAGACTGGGTTTCTTTATAAGTAGACACAGGCAGGTACAACTCTGTGTCGACCGACAGCATGGGTGGGTCTCAGGAAGCCACCGGCGGTACATAAATAAATCCCATTGTATTGCCCTGCACAGCTGAGGTAACGTCAGATAAAATGCAGGTGGGCTTCGGCCCACACTGCATGCCCCAGTCTGACCAGGGTTTTTAATACATAGACACAGGCAGGTACAAATTCCCTATGTGAAGTCCCTGTGGACCGACAGCATAGGTGGCTCCCTGGAACCCACCGGCAGTACATAAATATATCCCATTGCAGTGCCCTGGACAGCAGAGCTAACATCAGATGAAATACAGGTGGGCTTCGGCCCACACTACATGCCCCAGTCAGACTGTTTTTTTTATAAATAGTCACAGGCAGGTACAACTCCGCAATGGGAATTCCGTGTGCACCCACAACATGGGTGGCTCCCTGGAACCCACTGGCGGTATATAAATACATCCCATTGCAGTGCCCTGGACAGCAGAGCTAATGTCAGATTAAATACAGGTGGGCTTCGGCCCACACTGCATGCCCCAGTCAGACTGGGTTTCTTTATAAGTAGACACAGGCAGGTACAACTCTGTGTCGACCGACAGCATGGGTGGGTCTCAGGAAGCCACCGGCGGTACATAAATAAATCCCATTGTATTGCCCTGCACAGCTGAGGTAACGTCAGATAAAATGCAGGTGGGCTTCGGCCCACACTGCATGCCCCAGTCTGACCAGGGTTTTTAATACATAGACACAGGCAGGTACAAATTCCCTATGTGAAGTCCCTGTGGACCGACAGCATAGGTGGCTCCCTGGAACCCACCGGCAGTACATAAATATATCCCATTGCAGTGCCCAGGACAGCAGAGCTAACGTCAGATTAAATACTGGTGGGCTTCGGCCCACACTGCATGCCCTAGTCAGACTGGGTAAATTTTTTTGGGTCATGTACGTGGAACACCGCGATGGGAACACTTAGTGTACCCATAGTATGCACCGACCCCTGTAATACTCCTGTAGCTAAGGTATACGCACACCCCACTAACAGTTATGTTGCAGAAGTCCAGGGAGACCCTATTAACACTTCTGTAGTTACAGTATAGACGGACCCCAGTTATATTTCAGTAGCTGCAGTATAGGCAGAGCACAGTATCAGTTACATTTCAGTAGTAACGGTATCGACAGACCCCTGTAACATTTCCGTAATAGCAGGATAGGCATAGCCCAGTATTAGTGGGATTACAGTAGCAACAGTATAGACAGATTGACAACACCTATGTGGAAAAGCTAGTATTTTCTAAGACAAGAAAGGGGCATTTGATTGCAATGAAAAGGATACTCAAGGTACTGAATGTCTGCACTCCTTCTCATCTCAAGCTGGAAAATGGAAAGGCTACATTCCTATGGTTTCCATTGTCCATTTCATTTACAGCAGTATTGACAGACCCCCAGTAACATTTCAGTTCCAGCAGTGCAGACAGACCCCAGTAACATTTCAGTAGTATCATTAGAGACAGGCCCCAGTAACATTTCAGTAGCAACAGTATAGACAGACCCCAGTAACATTTCATTTACAGCAGTATTGACAGACCCCAATAACATTTCAGTAGTAGTAACAGTATAGACACACCTCTTTACCATTTCCATTCCAGCAGTGTAGGCTGAGCCCAGTAACATTTCATTTGCAGCAGTATTGACAGAGTGCAGTAACTTTTCAGTTGTAGTAACAGTATAGACAGACCCCATTAACATTTACGTTGAAGCAGTATGGGCAAAGCAGCAGATTCACATTTCCCTGGCAGCAGTGTAGGGAGAGCATTTTTTTTTCAACATTTCAGTAGTAGCAGTATAGTCAGACCCCAGTAACATTAACGTAGAAGCATAATGGACAAAGCAGCAGATTCACAATTCCCTTGCAGCAGTGTAGGGAGAGTACAGCGTTTGTAACATTTCAGTAGTAGCAGTATAGACAGGCCCCAGTAACATTTACGTTGAAGCAGTATGTGCAAATCAGCAGAAAAACATTTCCCTGGCAGCAGTGTAGGGGGAGAATAGTATTTGTAACATTTCAGTAGTAGCAGTATAGTCAGACCCTAGTAACATTTACGTACAAGCAGTATGAACAAAGCAGCAGATTCACATTTCCCTTGCAGCAGTGTAGGGAGAGCACAGCATTTATAACATTTCAGTAGTAGCAGTATAGACAGGCCCCAGTAACATTTACGTAGAAGCAGTATGGGCAAAGCAGCAGAAAAACATTTCCCCGGCAGCAGTGTAGGGAGAGCTTAGTATTTGTAACATTTCAGTAGTAGCAGTATAGACCGGCCCCAGTAACATTAACGTAGAAGCAGTATGGGCAAAGCAGCAGAAAAACATTTCCCTGGCAGTGGTGTAGGGAGAGTACAGCATTTGTTTCCAAAATCCTATCCAGAAATGGCAGCAGAAGCATTCAGGTGCAATAAAACAGGTATTTTCTTTCTTTATTCCATCCTTAGTAAGCACGCAATGTTTCGGCCGTTACAAACAGCCTTAGTTAGCCTGAGGTAGTGGAGGAAAGGTTACAGCAGATGTGTGATAGATTTCGACAGAGAGGCTACCCAGAGGTGGTGCTGAGTAGAGCAAAGGAAAAGATGGAAGGAGTTGGAGTGGTGGCCACTCGGAATACTGAGAGGACAGTTGGCAGGATCCCTTGTGTGATGTCATATAGTAATATGAGTTGCAGAATAGTCGGTACATTGAAGAAACATTGGGGTATATTGCAAAGAGGCTGTAGTGAGATTCGTGAATTTCATTCCCCCCCCCATTATGGCATACAAGAGAGGAAAGAACCTCAAGGATATGCTTGTACATACAGCAATGGAGGGTAAGGGGGGTTCTAGGCAGGCACTGCTGCAGCCTTCTAGATCTGGCAATTTTCCCTGCTTGGGATGCGCCTGTTGCGGTAACTTAGTAAAAGGGAATTCCTTTAGGCACCCGTGTACAGGAAAAGAGTTCAAAATCAAGGGGAGATTTACCTGTCATTCTAGTTTTGTAGTGTACTTTTTAACCTGCCCGTGTGGGTTGGGTTACGTGGGAGAGACCACGCAAGAGGTAAAGCAAAGAATTTTCCAACATAAAAGTACCATACTTACAAAGAAAAAAGAACTGCCTATCCCTAAACATTTTTTAGAACATGGTCATACGGTAGATCAATTACCATTTAGGGTTATAGACCATGTTCCCGTATTAAGTAGAGGGGGGGATAGAGAAAACCTCTTGAAACGGAAAGAGCTCCAATGGATACACACGTTGGACACAATGACACCGAGGGGGCTTAACAATGAATACAGCTATTTGCCGCATATTTAGATTTTGATTCTGAAGTGTGATTAATGTTTTTAATCAATGGAGAGGCGGCATTGCAGGATTAAATATTAATATGTTCCTCTATTTTTTTCAGGATCGGAGTTCCTCCTTTCCCAGCGTGGGCTGCATCACCGAAGCATCGACACGATTTTGACTACACAGAGTGTATTATATGTTAGTGGGGAGGCTGCAAGATTGCATTTTGATTGATTGTTTTTTCATCATCTGAATTTAATAAATATGTGCGGAAAAAATTACTGTAAAGTGAATGATTAATGCTGTATTAAGGGATCTGACAATTGGTGGAACTTGATTAAAGGCAACGCGCTGTGTAGGTACAGCATTAGTAGGTAGACGGGATAGAGCATCGTTGTATACTATATTTTACAGTGTACTGCGATATGTTCTACACAGGGGCTGCACAGACTAAATTAGATAGTATGGCGTTGTGGTTCTATGTAATGGTCCCGAATGCACTACACAGCGTCTGGATTAGTATAACAGCTGCTGGAATATATGCCCAGGATTTATAGTACATATAATGCAAGTAAAATGAGTGCTTTTATGGTATTACCCGCAATACTTTACGTTGTAACATGTTTAGTATAGGGGTGGCGGGGACTAAATAAGGTAGCGTAATGATGAGGTGCTGTGCAACGCCCGCTGAAACAGTATGCGGCGTGAGGTTTAATGTAATGGTTGCTAGGATATGGCTCCATGATGCGATCTTGTAGATCCGCCCTTGATACATAGGGCTACACTGTGATTGGTGCAGCGGTTGCTTGGATACGACGTGATGACGTGATCACAGACTGCAGAGGGAGTGATTGAACGCAGGGAGCGTGATGACGTCACCAGGAAGTCAGCACAGGTGCGCTGCTACTATTGAGACGCTGGAGATTGAAGCAGAAGCTCTGGTGATGGCGCGCCCAGCTGGGGAGGAGGACTCTGGATCCTTGTATGTCCTGGATTGGACATAGGAGCAGCTACAACACAGCTGACAGCTGATTAAGTGGTAGAAGGAACGATTTGACAACCAATGTTATGCCTGTATTCTCCATTTTTAAACTATTTAAGGGGGGTTGTGTTTGATTGTAACATGCTTGACCTTGACAAAGGCTGTTTGTAATGGCCGAAACGTTGCGTGCTTACTAAGGATGGAATAAAGAAAGAAAATACCTGTTTTATTGCACCTGAATGCTTCTGCTGCCATTTCTGGATAGGATTTTGGAAACTAAGTGGAAGATTTGGATCCATCTTCTGAACAGCGGCTGTGCAGGGAGAGCCTCCCCTTTGATAAGGGTTTGCTGTGGTGCTGCGGGCGCTTGAGTGTGTGTGGAGAGTACAGCATTTGTAACACTTCAGTAGTAGCAGTATAGACAGGCCCCAGTAACATTATCGTAGAAGCAGTATCGGCAAAGCAGCAGAAAAAAATTTCCCTGGCAGCAGTGTAGGGAGAGCTTAGTATTTGTAGCATTTCAGTAGTAGCAGTATAGTCGGACCCCAGTAACATTTACGTAGAAGCAGTATGGGCAGAGCCCAGTATTAGTTACATTTCTGTTATAGCAGTATAGACATGCCCCACTAACATTTCCGTTGAAGCAGTATGGGCAGAGCCCAGTATTAGTAACATTACAGTAGTAACAGTATAAACCAACCAAGGTAACATTTCAGGAGCAGAAGTATCGGCAGACCGAAGTTACATTTCTGTTGCTGAAGTATAGTCAGACCCCTGTAGCATTACTGTGGCAGAAGTATAGGTAGGCAGAACAGAGTTACATTTCTTTAGCAAAAGTGTAGGCCAACCCCAGACACAGTGGTGTAGCATGAGTGCAGGCGAAGCCCATAAAAATTCCTTGGATTACATTGTAGGCGAGGGCCCGAAAAATTGGTGTACCGACAGTACAAATGTACCCCACAAAAAATTGCCCATGCCCAACCCAGAAGGCAGGTGAAACCCATTAATCGCTTAGCGTACTGTGGCTTAATTTTTAACTAGGCCTGGAGGCAGCCCAGTCAAAATAACAATTGGTTCAGGTGGAAGTTTCAATGCTTTGATATGAAGCTCGGGACCCCAGAAACTGTCCTCTCTCCTACTCCCGCAGCAGCCGGCTGTGATTTGCCTGGACCAGGAACTCAGCCTATACCCACACCCTCACTTGGAACTCCGTGTCCTAGCCAGCATCCACGTACTCTACCCCTACCCTTCAGCATGGTGGATTAAGAATCGAGCAAACACTGAGCGGTGTGAAAATTTTTTTTTTGGTGCCTGCCAACGGTTAAACGACGCAAAAAGAAGCCTGAGCTAAATTATAAGGAAGGATGCAGGCAGGACTAGCTGTGCACTATGCAGTTGAGATTCACCTCAAGTCCCACAGGCCACGCAGTAATGTGCACTGGGTTACAAGCAGACGTAAAATAGGATTCCTTTTTTAAAATTAGTTTTTCTGCAATGCAATGCAGGCAATTGAGCGTGTATTGGACTCTCCCTCTATGGCTGTCTGGCACCGTACACTGCGCCGGCAGCTAACTGGTAACACAGAGCGGTCTAAAAAATTTGTGGTTTCTTGGCGTACACTTAGAGGCAGACAGCGCTGACGTTACGCTAAGTGTGGACAGAAGAATATTTAAATGAAGGCTGCACGCAGGCCTTGCTGTGCACTATGCAGTTTGGATGGACGTGAAGTCCCACAGGCCACGCAGGCAAATGCACTGGGTCACCGTCAGCCGTAAAAAGGATTTCTTTTTTAAATTTCCTTTTTTTTCTATGCAATGCAGGCTGAGGCTATGCAGTGTGTATTGCACTTTCAATCTATGGGTGTCAGACACACCGTGCACTTGTGAGGCAGCTGGCGTGTAACACAGAGCTGTGTAAAAAATTTGTGGTTTCTTGGCATACACTTAGAGGCAGACAGCGCTGATGTTACGCTAACTCTGGACAGAAAAATATTTACATGAAGGCTGCACGCAGGCTCTGCTGTGCAATACTGAGGTACTACAACTTCCAGCAACCATGGAGTTAAATGCACACGGTCACAGGTAGCCCTAAGAAGGACCGTTGGGGTTCTTTTAGACAGGATTCTACACTACCACTGTCCTTGCCTGACCAATACTGCTCCTATACTCAAGTACAGCCTGCAGCCTGAGAACGCTAGAGCCTGCACGCCCGATATACATAAAAAAAAAAAGTGCAAAACTGCTCACAGCAGCCACAACAGTAATGCACTAGGTGAGCTGTGGCCCTAAGAAGGACCGTTGTGGTTCTTGAAGACGCTAACACTCTCCCTATAGTAGCAGCAGCAGCACTTTCCCTGATCTCTCTTAGCGTGTGTCTGTGGCGAGCCGCGGGCGGGCCCACTTTAAATACTCGGCGGTCACTTGATCTCGCCAGCCACTCACTGCAGGTGGGTGGGATAGGGCTGGAACGTCACAGGAGGAAGTTGTAATGCCTTCCCTGTGTTTCTATTGGCCAGAAAATGGCGCAAATTTCTCAGGCAAGGAAATGTAATTGACTCGAGTGCCGCGTGGTGCTCGTCTCGAGTAACGAGCGTCTCGAACACACTAATACTCGTCCGAGCATCAAGCTCGGACGAGTACGCTCGCTCATCTCTATTGATGACGTTTTCGCTGCTTAGATACCTTGTAGCTTTTATCTAACAGATTCCATTCCTTTAGCCTTGATGTTAAAATCTCTGCGTTGGATTTGGCTAGCCCAAGTTCTCGGAGTAAATCATTTAAGTCTTGTTGATTTGGGAAATAAGGTTTGGAATCTGCATCTTCAGAGAATTCCTCATCTTCCTCATCCACATTTTCACAATCTGATGAATCACTATCACTGGCATTCTCTCTTGGAGTAGAAGAAACAGTAATCTCGTTGCTGTGCGCAACAGGCCTTAAGGATGCTGGAATGTCTGGATAGTCGAACACACCTGTTTTCTTTCCTCAGTATCTGGGAACAATGCCAGTCATTCTCGGGTATTTGATTTCTTTGTTTTAATACACAGAACAACTCACACCTTGTGCCTTGTGAACCAGATAGGATGGAACAACGCAATGACATCTTTCACAAGGAATACTATTAGAAATTATATTTAACTACTGCTGACCCACTGCTTTGTTAAAAAGAGACAGAATGGCTGAAGGAATGATGTGCTCTTAAACTATTAATTGAATACTTTCACATGGGGAAGCGCTGCCCTCCTTACATAGTGCACAATAAGGTCTGTAGAGGGAGGTCCTGAAAACTCACAAGAAACTGTAAAAGAGCTGGGACCAGTACAGCAGGCAGAGGGGCTGCTGGTGCCTGCAAGAAAAGGAGCAGAGCAGCTGAGACAGACTGAAGGAGCACCACAGCATAAGGACAGGGAGTGAACAGAACTGCTAAACAGAGAGAGTGCTGTAGCCACGCAGGGTAAGAGCTACACATCCAGCAGACGGGCTGCAGTGTAAAGTGGCAGTGCAGGGCCACCAAGAAACTAAAGACAGCTCCTCCATGCAGGGAGAAATTATAGACACCAGACGTTATTGCAGGAGCAGTCATGTGGTGCAACCATCTTCCGATGACCAGCACAAGAAGTGATTATCTGGGAAACAGAGGGAGCTCGGAAGCGCACCACGGGACATTAAGACACGAATCACCAGCAATCGGACAACAGCTTTCCTTCAGCACCAGCTGAATCTGTCTCTGGAGCCCCGACTATATTTATTGGTAAATGATGCTTCAATCACACGAGTCTCCCTCTCTCTATCGGGTACACAAGTCCAGCTGCAGGTCAGCTCTGCTGCAGCTCTCACTGACGGAGTCTCTCTCTTACACTCTCTGAATCTGCTGAGTTACATCAGAGCCTGAGAACAGGACCTCTTTTTTACACCTAACCTTTCAGCCAATGACTGTACAGCTCAATTTTATGTCAGTCCATAACAACAAAAATCTGAATGAACTAAGTCATGTGACCTCTCTCTGAAGATCCTATAACTTAAAAAAACACATTGTACTGTACATTTAAGGCCTCAAACACATGGCAATGAACATGGTAAATTAATCTCTTACATACTCGCAAGTACAGGTGCAGCCTGGCACTAAGCAGTAATCACATTTCGTTACAGCAGCTCAGTCAAAAGCATATACTGGCATGATATTCCTTACATGAATATCTAAATGCGACAATTCATGAAATATTTGGTAACGATCGGCTTGGAAAAGACAACTAATGATCATGCCTGCGTTGCCAAAATAATCCAATGGTGAGAATCTTTCTATGCATACTTTAATGTTTTTCTTGGCCAATAGCATAAATGTAATGACTGTGGCTCCTACTTTACTATAACCATAGAAAGCTACATGTGAGTCAATGCAAGAGTAAGACATTTCTCACCATACAATTTTCATGGTAAAATAATATGTCATGAGAAATATGATCTTGTGTATCTCCCTCTCTTAACAAGCATCCTAGAAAGGGAATTTGTAAGATTGGTGTCAAACTGTCAAATGTACAATCAGCTTTAGATATTTCTGTTACAGTACACAACTCTTGCGCTATAAATTGAGAAATCAACTGCAAAGTATCCTAATTGTAAAGTATGCAGTCACAAAAATCCATTGATCTTTGTAGAATTCTGATTCTGTACAATATGCTTTGCTGACACTCCCAACTGTTTTGTGATAAAGTGTTAACTACATGCAGATTTAGTGTAAATTGTCAGCACAGTTTGAAGGGAATTAAGTGCACAACACCCATTAATGTTAATGGGATTTGCATGTCTAATTCCCCACGAAGTGCACTGAAAAAGCTACCCTGTAATGCTGCCATGAAATACAATTTGTATGCACATAAAATTTCAATATAATATCAAGATGTGAAATTCAACAGAATAATTTAGCTATGAAATCCAATCTTTGTTCGCTCATTTTTCACCTCATTGATTTTTTTCTTCATTGTAGTGTTTCTAATGCTTTCACATTGTCTTTCATTATACATCTTTTTATGCTCTTTTATTAGGGAAATAAACCTATAAAAGCATCTTGATGTCGGATGCTTTATTTGTATCTAATTCTACTTAATCACTTAGATGTCTTTGATAACCTGACTAAGGTGTATTGATCTAAATAATTGATTTTTTTAAAGCTGAGATCTTCATTTTGAAATCATTGCTTAAATTATAGTACTATAGGTTTTTGACTGTAGGCTAGAATAGGCATTCAGGTACTCTATATAAAAATGTGATCTGTTTTAATGCAGAAAAATACACATGCTTCACAGTTTGATGAATAAACACCATACATATATACACATATACACATACACACACACACACACACACACACACACATATGTGTATATTTGAAACGCTGTGTAAAAAGAAAATGACTGTAATAAAAAAAGAATGCAATGATTTGGAAATCTCATATAACTGTATTTTAGTCATATTAGAACTTAAAACACATATCAGAAACTAAAAGTCAGACATTTTTTCATTTAATTTGAAAAAAGTAACTTGTTTAGAAATTGATGGCAGCAACACATCTCACAAATGTTCGGACACTGTTAAAAAAAGGCTAGAAAAGTAAGTGGTACTATTAAAAAACAGCTGGAGGGTCAAAAAAGAGTATAAAAAAAGCATTTTAGAGAGGCAGAGTCTCAAAAGCAAAGATGGTCAAAGGTTCACCGACCGGTGAAAAACTGGGTCTAAAGATTGAGGAAGAATTTTAAAAAAATGTTCCTCAACATTAAATTGTGAAGACTTTGAATATCTCACCATCAACAGTACATAATATGATTAAAAGGCAATCAGGCAGCACTGCATTAAAAACAGGCATTATTCTGTAATGCAAATCACTGCATGAGCTCAGGAATACTTCCAGAAAATATTGTCTATGTACACAGTACACCTTGCAAGCCACAAATGCAAGTGAAAACTGTATCATGCAAAGAAGAAGCCAAATATCAACACAGTCCAGAAACGTCAGCGTCTTCTCTGGGCCAAAGCTCACTTAAAATGGACTTAGGTAAAATGGAAAACTGTTCTGTGACCATGCATCTCATATGGTCAAATGAACCAAAATTACACACATGTCACATGGTTCCAAAGCCTGCATCTCTGCTAGTATGAGGTTGCATTAGTGCGTATTGTATGGACAGCTTACACATCTTGAAAGGCACTATCAATGCTGAGCAGTATATAGAGAGTATATAGAGGTTTTAGAACAACATGTGCTCTCATCCAAACAACATCTCTTTCAGGGAAGGCCTTGTATATTTTAGCAAGACAATGCTAAACCACATACTGCATCTATCACAGCAGCATGGCTTCACAGAAGAAGAGTCCGGTTGCTAAATAGTCCTGCTGCAGTCCAGAGCTTTCACCAATAAAAAACTTTTGGGGCGTCATGAAATAAAAAATCCGAAAAAGAAGACCAAGGACTTTTGAGCAGCCAGAATCCTGTATCAGACAAGAATAGGGCAACATTCCTCTTCCAAAACTCCAGAAATTGGTCTACACATTCCCAGATATTTACAGACTGTTGTAAATAGGAGGGAGGATGCTACACAATGGTTATGTGAAATGGAAAAATGCCTCACTTTCAGCTTCTGATATGTCTTCTATAGTAAATAAAATATGGTTATATGAGATTTCCAAATCATTGCATTTATTTTTATTTACATTTATTTTCATTTTACATAGCGTTCTAACTTTTTCAGAATTGGGGTTTATATATTGCACATCTTTTTCAAGTGAATTAGCTCACAGAATTGTCCTCTATGTGCTGACTTAGATGGGTTCACAACACCAGTAAGTAGAGATCCATGGTATAGATTCTTGTTTAAACTGGTCTCAAGTAGCTTTATTTGCTTCCTATAAAGACAAAACAATGCACATCTAGAATACCAAAACAATTGTAGACCATCTGGCCATAAACTGGACATTGTAACTTCCCTTGCTATTAAGGTGGCAGGCCTGCTGCCTAGCACACTAAGGGGCCTTTCATATGGGCAGATTACTTCCATAACACTGCAGCGGAATTTGCAAATTCCATACCAAAATCAAATGCCTAACATGTATTTTGATGTGGAATTGAAAGACATTTAGACATACTGACTTTGGTGCATAATTTTCCACTCTGAAAATATTCTGCCCATGTGAAAGGTCCCTAAAACAACACACATTTGTCCAAATAATTGTTTATACTTCCCTGAGGCTAGCCATCACCAGTTTTATCTTAGGCTAGGAGTCCTGTGTGAGTAAATCACAACATCCTTAACCCCTTAAGTACGTGGACCTTTTTTTTCTTCCCAACTTTTAAAAAGTCCTAACTCTTTTATTTATCCATCAACATAGCTATCTGAGTGCTGATTTTTTTTTTTTTGCGGGACTTGTCTCTTTCAATGGTACTATGTAATGTATCATATAATGTACTGAAAAACTTTTTAAAAATTCTAAGTAGAGTGAAATGGAAAAAAGAGCAATTCCGTCATCTTTGGGGGCATCTTGTTTCTACGTTGTACACACTGCAGCAAAAATGACATGGTAACTTTATTCTATGCATCAGTACAATTACTAAGATACCAAATTTCTGTAATTTTTTTTTTGCTGTGGACTAAGGATAGGTCATCAATAGTTGATCAGTCACTTGGGACTACTGGCCGATCAGGTGATAGCTAGTATACTCTACGGTTGAAGTGGTAGCCGCTGCTCTGACCCCCTATTGTCAGCAGGTGCTGGATCAGCTCGGGTCCTGAGTGGTGGGCCCGGGACGATCAACTATTGATGACTTATCCTCAGTGCTTATTCAGACCTCCGTATATCGGCCGCATTTTCACGCCCAGCCGATATACACTGTCCCTCTCTGCAGGGGGAGGAGACAGGACGAGCCAGGAGCAGTGCACTGAGCTCCCACCTCCTCTTCACCCCTTGCCACTATTTGCAATGTGAGGGGGCTAAACGGGGGTAGAACTTATCTCTGCCCCCGTCCTGTCCCTCCCATTGCAAACAGTGGCAAAGGGCGGAGAGGGGGCAGGAGCTCAGTGCACTGCTCCCAGCCCATCCTGCCTCCTCCCCCTGCAGAGAGGGGCAGCGTATATCGTCCGAGCGTGAAAACACGGCCGATATATGGATGTCTGAATAAGCCCTGAGTATTTTAATGGAGAACCCTTTTAAGAAGCCTTCTCAGCTGAACCCTAACATGAGTCATTAGACAACCCAGACTGTGCTCTGCCCTCAAAGATGTAGCAGAACCTTTTCTTCTTTTCCTATTTCAGTATCTCATCCCCTCTTTAGGTTTAAACACACTGAAGGAGAAAAAGGATACTATTTCTGCCAAAATACATTCTAATTTTTACTCCCAAACCCTTCTTTGGGTTTCATATATACGCAATGGAGGTAGCTATCCAGGGTAATTAAGCTCCTCTCCTTGAAGCAGTTCCCCCAATTTGGTCTGCTGACTGGACTCCTCTTATCAGATTGTACTGATTGTACTAATAGTTGATAGCTAAATTTATGCTTCAGGTATATTTTGGGTGTTTCAAATCTTATAAAAATAAATTGTCTAACAGAGTACTGCTCAAACAAAATGATCACACGTGTTTTCCTAGTGTAATCAAGTAAGTTCTTCCCTTTATTCCATTAACCAGCAGAAGTATATATACAAGGACATTTGCAATGAGGCTAGAACACACCTCACTTGTAATAATTGTAATGGTTTATTATAATTGGTTATAAAATTAAACAAGATGCAGAACTTCTCTCAGGCTGAGTCGGACTATTTCTCATGAGATTTCTGTAAAACAGCTTTCTCATGGAGTACAGGCACTGATAGCATTCAAGGTTGTGTAGTCTGGTTCCCTTGTCTCGAAGTACTGGTCAGAATGAGATGTTCTGACCAAGCAAGATTATACTAAATGTAATATCTGCATAGTTTTCATGAAGAAAAATGTCAACAATATAATATGACAGGCTGAAGCATACAAGGTGGAAGATAGACATAAAAATTAATGCAAGATACAAAGTGGAGTCATATTTACTGCCCTAACACAGTTGAACTCTTGGGTCAGGACCAAGATACTCCTCAGTGGTATATACCTCAACTTGGACTGGGGGTTTTCCTTGGAAACCCAGCTATGTAATTGCCATAACAATATAATATAATGATCAAAATGGGTTGTTCTTTAGTTTGAACAAATTAGGCTTTTTGTGACTCTTGAACCAAATATGATGCTAAGACTTCTGCTCATTCTCCAAATGGTAGTTTCTATTTCTGCAACTCCTTGAAATATGCATAAAAAGCTTCTGCATCATCCTCAATATACACTTTCTTCAATGCAGCCTACACAGTTTTCTGCACATTAACTTTAGAGTTTTGACCTGCTACATTCTGAACTTGCTGATCAGATGCTGCTCTTCTCAGTGTAGCCATTTTCCCTATTAGTTGGCAGCATGGCTGGCTTTAGCTATGTGTGACCGTGCTGTTGCATCGGGCAACAGCAGTCAGCAGGTAAGGAGAGCGATAGTGGGCTTACTCACTGTCATAGTCAGGACTGTATCTATATCGGCACAGCACAATCTCTCTATAAAGCATCTGTTTACTCCTCCTACCCAGCTCTTGCTCTCACACTGTGCCGGAGCCAAAAAGGGAGGATGAGCAAGCCAATGCTTTGCAGGGAAAGTGTGCTGTGCTGATGCAAATACAGTCCTAAGTCTGACAGTGAGTAAATATATTGTTCTACAGGAGAGGGGACTGTGTATTGTAGAGGGGCCCCAGAATGGAGCACTATTACTATGTGAGAGCTCCAGAGGGGAGCACTAGTACAATGTGAGGGCCACAGAGGGGAGCACTGGTACTATGATGTGGCCACAGAAGGAAGTACTATTACTAAGTGGGGGCCATAGAGAGGAGCACTAGTGCTTTGTTGGAGCCAAAGAGGGAAGCACTATTACTAAGTGGAATATTTTAAATAATGTGTGGAATGATACTTGTTTGCATCATATGGATGGCAGAGGCTCAGGAGCTGTCAGACAACCAACAGCAGGGATTGCCAAGAACACTAATCCCTATTGTTAATCCTTACATGTTTTGATCAATATTGATTGAGGCATGTATGGAGTTAACAGAGTGAGGGAACTCTCTCTGTGATGTCATCAGCTCTCCAACATGAAATTGTTGAAGGCCAATGGGTTGCCATGGCAACAGGAGGCCTAACAGTGGCCTCTAGGTTTTTCATAGCAAGTACTTGCAAGGAAATCACATAATATACTGTAGTACATAAGTACTGCCGTGTGTTATCTAAGCCATCATAAGATTACTGATTAAAGACTCTTTTTGTTAAAAAAAAAAACTAGGTTAAAACAAGCCATTTTGTTAAAAAAAATAAAGTAAAACCAAGCCATATATTCGATATTGCTGCATCTGTAACAACTTGTATAATAAACACTGAAAATAATATTTATTGCACATGGCAAATGCTATAAAAAATAAATAAGCTTAAAAAATGAGCCAAAATGCTTTTTTTTTTTTAAATTCATTTTGCCTCTCATGAAAAAGTGGTCAAAAAAGTCTTATGAACTCCTAACAGGTACCAATAAAATTACAGTTTGCCATGCAAAGGAGAAGTCCTGCTGTGCCTGCAGTTGCTGAGAAAAATACAGGCCCAGTCTTGGCACACTGCCAACAAAATTTCATAGGAATACAATCCTGTCTTTCTATTAGGTATGTACCTAACTAAGAAAAGGGCTAATGGAAGGCACTCAGTCCAATGTTTGCCCGTTTCCTTCATTGCCTTTTGTATTTTTAATTTCAGGGTACCGTTCATCCTTTCTACTTTCCCACTATTTTGTGCATGGTAGAGTGTGTGAAAGGCCTGGGATACACCCAGAGCAGACGTGATGTGTTGTATTATTTCACCTGTAAAGTGTGTACCTCTGTCTGACTCAATCACTTCTGGTACCCCGTATCTGCAGATTACCTTGTTCATGAGCTTCTTTGCAGTTACCTGTGTGGTTGCTTTGGTAACAGCGTAGGCCTCAATCCAACCTGAAAAGATGTCAACAACAACAACAATCACATATTCATACTTCCCAACAGGTGGGAACTGAATGTAGTCAATTTGCAATCTCTAAAATGGGTACAGTTGATTAGGCAAATGTTTTTGTGGCACCTTTACCTTCTGTCCCAGGTTGCTAATGGCACATATCATGCAAGATTGGACAAATGATGCAGCAGCTACAGAGAATCCAGCAGCCACCCAACCTCAATCAAGTGTCAACATCTTTGCTGATTTTGATAGGTGAGTCTTTCCGCACATCAGCAGGGCCATCATGGGATACAAGGATCATGGTAGGCAAGTTCTGTTGACTGTTCGCCATACACCGTCCTGTTTTGCTGCTCCCATTTTAGTCTATTTATCCTTTTCTTCCTTGCTGGCTTCTAACTTTAAAGTTTTTAACATATCAATGTCCAAGTTTTTGTCTCTGACTTGTCAGTATCTTCTTTTCTTCTTTCTTCCACGGTTGCGGGCTGCTGCCTTTGCTGTGAAGTCTGCTAGGGCATTGCCTCTTGCTTCTCCAGTGTCGGCTTTAGTGTAAGCTTTCACCTTGAGGACTGCTACTTTTTCAGGTAGGAGTAGGGCCTACATTAGACTCTGCACTGCTGCACCATTCTTAATTGGCTGTCCAGCTGAAGTAAGAAACTGTCTGGCCTTCCATAATGGGCCGTTATTATGAGCTATGCCAAATACATACTGGGAATCAGTGTAAATGTTGGCCGTCTTACCTTCTGCCGCTCTGCATGCTTCAATGAGGGCCTTCAGTTCTGCTTCTTGTACTGAGACTTGTGGAGGCATGGCTTCTGCTTTTAGGACATCATGTTGTGTGACCACTGCATATCCGGTGTGAAATCGTCCATCCTCACCCTGATACCTGGAAACCTCTACAAGAAGCTCAAAATGTGCATTGTCAAGTGGGATTTCAATAAGTGCTTTGAAACCTGCAGTTTCTGGTTGCATCAATGCTAGACAATCATGCCGATGTTCTACTTCAAATAGATCAGAATCGTGTTGAAAAGAATTTAAAAATAACTGATTTGCAGTACCTAGATCACCCATGTCTCTCCCTCCCCCATTTGAACCAGGGTATTTGATTGGAAGAAGAGTAGTTGGGTTCAAGGTAGTATAGCATTAAAAAGAGTTATTAGGGGGCATAAGAAGGGAACATTGCAAGTGGTCGTGGTCGCCCTCCATGTTTTAAAGTCAATACTGCTGTTGCATGGCCAGAATGTTCAGTGCAAAAGAAGGTGAAAGGCAAAGTATAGTTAGGAATTCCCAAAGCTGGAGAGCTAAGAATAGAGAGTTTTAAAGTGTGGAAGTTGTCAGTTGCTTCAAAAGTTAGAGAGAAGGGGTTGACTGAGAGACAGTCATAGAGTTGTTACATGAGAGATGAAGCAGAGCGGATCCATGGGCGGCAGTAGGAGACAAGACCTAAAAAGGTGTGGAGTTTGGCAACAGAGGAAGGCACAGGAATGGCCTGGACAGCATCTTTCCATTCCTCTGTTAAATGTCTGGTTCCTTGAACCAGGCAATGACCCAAGAAAACAATCTTTGCTTTGCAAAACTTAAGTTTTTCCTTTGAGGCTTTGCAGCCATTTTCTGCAAGGAAATCAACAGTGAGATGGCGGCCTGTTGGCAGGCTTCCAGGTCATTAGCACACAGCAAAAGATCATCAACATATTGCAGAACTACCACCCCAGGTGGGAGAGACCAACCCTGCAATACTGACTGGAGTGCCTGAGTGTACATGGTTGGCGA
Source organism: Eleutherodactylus coqui (assembly GCF_035609145.1). Taxonomy (NCBI): domain Eukaryota; kingdom Metazoa; phylum Chordata; class Amphibia; order Anura; family Eleutherodactylidae; genus Eleutherodactylus; species Eleutherodactylus coqui. The sequence goes on from NC_089838.1 coordinate 153,036,832, forward strand.
GTTTTGAGCTCCCTGCGGGAGAACCGTCCAGGCATCCTGTTAACCTTTAAAGATGAAGGCAAAAAGGTATTGGCAGTCTGGGTGGAGGGGCACACTGAAATAAGCATTTAAGTCCAACACTGTGAAATGTGTGGCAGTAGAGGCTACCTGTGCCAGTAAGGTGTGGGGATTGGGCACCACAGGGGTGTCCACAACCATAACCTTATTCACCTCACTGAGGTCATGGACCATGCAGTAGGTGTCCGGCTGACCTTTTTGTGTCTTTTTTCTTGACTGGAAAAAGAGGGGTGTTTGCTGGAGAGTGTATCTCGCACAAAGCCCCCATTTGAACCAAATCTCCCACTTGTTCCCCAATTGCATCTTTTTGTGGAAACTAAGGGGATACTGTTTCACCCAGGGGGTGTATATCCTGGTTTCAGACATACCATCATATAGGGTACATTCAATTTCCCTATGTCTCTCTTGGAGGTGGCCCACAATTTGTCAGGAACCACAAAAAGCTGGGTTTCTTCAGCAGCTGTCAGGACAAATACATGAACCGATCCACCAAGAGAGCAGTTAATTTGCAAAATTCTTCTGAACTGGCACCAGAGGTCTCAAACTGTACCGATCTATCTGGTGAGAATTTCATGGATTCCGATAAGGCTTGTAAGATGTCAGTGCCGAGAACAGAGATGGGAATTTCATCGCTGACCAGCAGTTTAGCCAATACCATCTGACTCCATCTGGCAGGGATTTGGTTTCTTGTAATGCAACAGGCTTCCCTCCCAACCCCACTACTGATTGTGTACTTTACTGTCTTTCGGGTGGAGGTACAAGGTGCCCCTGTATGATGGACATGGCAGCCCCCATATCTATAAGAAATGGAATCTTATGATGTAAAACTTCCCCCTTCATATAGACCGCTATACCTTCTGTTTCTACAGTGATGGGGAATAGGGCAGAGGGTAACCTGTTTCTCATGCCTGTTCCTCCTCCGGAGGAGGAGGAGGCATGATGTTAGACTGTTGCTTCTATCCCCAAAATGTTCTGCATTCACACTTGAAATGACATGGTTTACCACAAAAATGACACTTAAAATTGTGTTGTTTGGGTCTACCCCCTCCTTGGGCTATCATGATGTTTTTGGTAGGGGCAGATTTTTCTGATTTTTCATTTAGTTCTATTCCCTTTGCTGCTTGTAATAAGGCTGAGGGGGGCTTTGTCTCCATTCAGGTTTGCAATCCTAAAGTTTCTTTCTGATGGAGGGTTTTAGTCTGTCCACAAACTCCATAGCTAACATTGCATCTCCCATCTCTCCCACACCATTGTATCGCAAGTCAGCTTACCTGGTCAATAGTCTGGAGTAGAAACTTTGTTCTGTACTATATTAAACAAGGACAGAGATGATTCTTGCAGTTTCTCCTTTGCCCAATGTAGCAGTCCAGTATTATAATACAGTCCGGACGCAGACGGTCTTCTATCTACATGGTCATTTCCACAATTGTCCTCTACGTGCTGATTTATAAGTCCCCAGATGCTTCCCCAGCCTTAAGGGTGACTAACGGGGCCAGATCTGGCCAGGTGGCATTATATGGGCTTTGTATCTGAACCATCTGCCTGTAGAGTGGCATAGGTCTAGATATCGGATCCGGGAGTTGCTGTATTAGTAACATATGTTCTTATGCGGGTCAAAGGTCTATACTCAGCCAGTGCCAGAGTCTTTGGGACCTGTTTGGCAACGCTGGAGGAACTAACCCCTGTGGTGAATGCATTAAGGTCATTGCCACCACCTCCTCCACCCCCTTCCATCTCCACCTTCAATGTCCCTGCCACTGCCTGACTTCTCGTCAGCATGGGGTAGACTCCTACCGTCCTGTACGGGAGTGGAGCCCCACAGGCAAGGCAGGTGTTTCTGCAGTCAGAGTTTTGTTGTCCGCACACCCTACAGGTCCAACCAGCCGGACCATTTGGAGCTGAGGGTTGTGCATATGGTGGTGAGTAGCGCATTGGAGTATCAGGGGGTGCATAGTACATATGTCCTTTATTTTCCTTTTTCAGATAACCTATCTCATCTATTGCTTCTCTTTCCCTGATCCAACTTCCCAACATTCCTTCTAATCCATTATCTTTTATCCACCCTCTATGGCTATCTTTGAATTTCTTCCAGTGTACTGGATCTAAAGTTCTACTTCCCCAATACTCTGCCTGTTTCAGCAGTCTATCACATCCTCTCACCACTACTAACTTGCCTTCTCTTTCTTCAACTATTTCTCTAGCTGTCTTGTGCATTTTTCCCATTTGAACTTCTCCTTTTCTTACTTGGGGTACTGTCTCTCCCTTTCTTCCCTTCTGTCTCTACTTCTTCCCTCTTTCTAAAAGGGGTTTCCAATCAAGCTGTCCGTAATATATAAAGGTTTCTAAGAACTGTACCTTACAATATATATGTACTCAGAGATCAGTAAGAGGGTCCCAGGGCTCACTACTGCCCTTCCACGCTTTCTGCATAATCTTATACAGTACCCACAACACAAAAAGAAAATATACACAGATTCCAGCAATCATGCAAATGTCTGTCCACCCTAGCAACATATCTTTGTCAAGTGCTTAAAGACTCGAGGACTTAAAAAGAGACATGCACACCTACCCTCAGACTGGAGAAAGATCAGCTAATAAGCACAGATCAAAGTGGCAAGATAATATCTTACCTTACAGCACTGTTTTTCAGTCTGTGGTTCCGGGCTACTCCTTCCCACTCAGGGTCCGAGGATTGGTGTACAGTGGTCTTCTTTGGCTTGCCTTGAGCCCCAGTTGGGTGTCAAGTTTGTTAGGGATATTCCAGGGACCCCAATAATATGTTGCTGAGTTCCAAATTAAGTTATTTCAGGCCTGGAGAAGTCAGTGACACACAAGCAGGTTGCTGCATTTCAAAGAATTCTAAAATTTATTCTATAAACATAGACCTTTATGATGAGAGAAAGGGAGTGGCTTTATGCCAAAGCTGGATACAGTTGCTTTGAGAAATAGCGAAGTGACAAATGATAACAGGCATTGCTGCATAACACGTACATAGTCTCAACATTTAGCAAGCGTAGTCATGTGAAACTTACGACTCAACAGGCATTTCATGAGAAACTGATAAACATTTCCACACCAACTCAAGACATAACAACTAAGATATGCTTCATGAGAACAGCTGTGCTGGTAATGCTGGTTGCAGGCCCAGAAAATCCATTTCTCCGCATGCAAAAAGAATTAAGCTAAAGTTCATAAAATGACTGACAGGAGACGAGAATGGGGACAAAATCCTGATATTAACAAAGGTATAATATCTAGAAAACTACTTGATTTCTCTTACTGAGAACAATCACATTTTGCTCTACTGGCTAAAGGTGCTTTTACACAGAACAATTATCATTCGGATTCCAGCAATCCGACTGAACAACGAATGAGAAGTCGTTCACTTCTCATTTGTCGTTCAGTGTTTGCATGCAGAAAACTGAATGACATATCGGGCCATGTAAAGAGGCAGTCGTTCACTTATGAATGACTGTATGCTTACTGTGAATGGAAGTGTGTAGGCCTAAATGATGACCAGTCTGCTCCGCCTACATTCAGTTAACAATGCTCATTTCTCTGTAACAGAGCAGAAACAATTTGCTTGGATGTCATGTTGGCATCTGTTGCCCGACAGATGGGCCCATGTAAAAGCACTCTGACACTGCTTGTATATATGTATTTATAAGGGGTCAAGTAACCCGGTCATATTCGCCAGTTCCAAGCCCCATTAAATGATGAGGGTTAGGGAAAGACCTGGCACCACAGACTTATTTTACATGCACTTAAAAACATAGAGTGCTTCCAGAAACTGACTAAAGTAGCTGCTTTTTGGTTTTTTGTGGGGTTGTTTATTTTTATTCATGGAGTTCACTTCCCTCTCCAAATGAGAAGTTGATGAGCATATGGTCTTGACTAGCTTCAAAAAGGACATACGAGCCTGAAACATTGCTAAAACAGAAAAATTATTCTCTGCTCTGGACTGTTATTGAACTGCACACCATAAATGAACTATTTATTTGAAATAAAGAAGCTGTTTTTAAGTGCATGTAAAATAAGTCTGTGGTGCACATTATTCCTCGTATAAAATTTCTATGTAGAACTCCTGAGGCAGTAAGGCCTCCCTCACACAGGCGTTTTTGTACAGCATTTAGCACTTCCTTTTCAGTGCTGCTAAAATGCTGTACATCACTCCCATTTATTTCAATGGGGCTGTTCACACAAGCGTCAAAACGCTGCTCTTTGAAAGTGATGTATGATGTAAGTATAGACAGACCCCAGTAACATTTCATTGGCAGCAGTTGGGACAGGCCCTAGTAACATTTCATTTGCAGAAGTATACACAGACCCCCAGTAACATTTCAGTAGCAGCTGTATAGACAGACCCCTGTAACATTTTAGTAGTATAACTATAGACAGACCCAGTAACAGTTCAGTACTAACAGTAGGGAGAGACCCCAGTAACATTTCAATGGCAGCTGTATAGACAGACCCCTGTAACATTTCAGTAGTATAAGTATAGACAGACCCCAGTAACAGTTCAGTACTAACAGTAGGGAGAGACCCCAGTAACATTTCATTGGCAGCAGTAGGGACAGACCCCAGTAACATTTCAGTAGGAACAGTATAGACAGACCCCTGTAACATTTACGTAGAAGCAGTATAGGGAGAGCCCAGTATTAGTAACATTTCAGTAGTAGCAGTATAGACAGGCCCCAGTAACATTTTCGTAGAAGCAGTATGGGCAAAGCAGCAGATAAACATTTCAGTTGCAGCAGTATAGGGAAAGCACAGTATTTTTAACATTTCATAGCTCCTATATCCCCTGAAGACGCCACTTAAGTGGTGAAACGTGTTGGAAGAGCTCTGTTACATCTTTTAGTAGCAGTACTAGAGCACAGGCATTGCTATCCCACGCTATTATCCCCTTGGGCCATTGCTATTGCACAGAACATAGCTAAACAGTCATGCAGCTTCACTCCATATTAAATGCTGGAGGATGGTGTAGCCGGTTCTGACGATCAGATCATTTAGTCAGATGCTACAGGCAGTGATCTGGAGGCTTCCCTGTACCTCCAACTAAGAGAATTCATTTGGTGCTATTGGTGTCTATAGGGGAATACGCACCCTGTTTATTTTCTGACAATCTGATTATCCTCTCCAGTACAGACCTGCTGAATAACACATGCAAATATAACTATAGCCATAGACTGACAGCTATCTGAATATGCGATAACATTGACAATGTAGATAGTAATAAACCACAATATTATATATATATATATATATGTGTGTGTGTGTGTGTGAAGTCCGTGTGGACCCACAGCACGGGTGGCTCCCTGGAACCCACCGGCGGTACACAAATAAATCCCATTGCAGTGCCCTGCACAGCTGAGCTAACGTCACATTAAATACAGGTGGGCTTCGGCCCACACTGCATGCCCCAGTCAGACTGGGGTTTTTTATAAGTAGACACAGGCAGGTACAACTCCCCTATGGGAATTGCGTGTGCACCCACAGCGTGGGTGGGTCCCAGGAAGCCACCGGCGGTACATAAATAAATCCCATTGCAGTGCCCTGCACAGCTGAGCTAACGTCAGATTAAATACACGTGGGCTTTGGCCCACACTGCATGCCCCAGTCAGACAGTTTTTTTTTTATAAAAAGACACAGGCCAGTACAACTCCCCTATGTGAATTCCGGGTGCACCCGCAGCATGGGTGGCTCCCTGGAACCCACCGGCGGTACATAAATAAATCCCATTGCAGTGCCCTGCACAGCTGAGCTAACGTCAAATTAAATACAGGTGGGCTTCGACCCACACTGCATGCCCCAGTCAGACTGGGTTTTTTTAATTCATAGTCACAGGCAGGTACAACTCCCCTATGGGAAGTCCGTGTGGAGTGGACCCACAGCATGGGTGGGTCCCAGGAAGCCACCGGCGGTACATAAATAAATCCCATTGCAGTGCCCTGCGCAGCTAAGCTAACGTCAGATTAAATAAAGGTGGGCTTAGGCCCACACTGCATGCCCCAGTCGGACTGGGGTTTTTTATAAGTACACACAGGCAGGTACAACTCCCTAATGTGAAGTCCGTGTGGACCCAAAGCACGGGTGGCTCCCTGGAACCCACCAGTGGTACATAAATAAATCCCATTGCAGGGCCCTGCACAGCTGAGCTAACGTTACATTAAATACAGGTGGGCTTTCTTATTGTGTCGTTTAAGGTGAAATTCTTGGACTGCCTCCAGACGGACCACTGCGAAAGCATTTGCCAAGAATGTTTTCATTGTTGGAGGAGGAGGAGGGGGATGTTTTTGAGGCAGTACATGTCCTGTGCACGTGTCCGTGGTTATATGCACCTTTCCAGTAACCGCGTTGCTGAAAAATTGTTGCGCCTGTGGACCTAGTAGCGCAGCCTCGCCGCCATCATGTCTTTGGGAAGCCTACATTTCCACAACCATGTAACATAGCAGTAGCAGCAGTATAGGCAGAGCCCAGAATTAGTAACATTTCAGTGGTAAGAGTATAGACAGACCCCAGTAACATTTCCGTAGCAGCAGTAAAGGGAGAGCCCAGTATTAGTAACATTTCAGTAGTAGCAGTATAGACAGGCCCCAGTAACATTTCAGTTGCATAAGTAGGGACAGACCCCAGTAGCATTTCATTAGCAACAGTAGGGACAGACCCCAGTAACATTTCATTGGCAGCAGTAGGGACAGGCCCCAGTAACATTTCATTTGCAGCAGTATAGACAGACCCCAATAACATTTCATTTGCAGCTGTATAGACAGACCCCTGTAACATTTCAGTAGTATAAGTATAGACAGACCCCAGTAACAGTTCATTTGCAGCTGTATAGAAGACAGACCCCTGTAACATTTCAGTAGTATAAGTATAGACAGACCCCAGTAACATTTCATTGGCAGCAGTCGGAACAGGCCCCAGTAACATTTCATTTGCAGAAGTATACACAGACCCCCAGTAACATTTCAGTAGCAGCTGTATAGACAGACCCCTGTAACATTTCAGTAGTATAACTATAGACAGACCCCAGTAACAGTTCAGTACTAACAGTAGGGAGAGACCCCAGTAACATTTCAATGGCAGCTGTATAGACAGACCCCTGTAACATTTCAGTAGTATAAGTATAGACAGACCCCAGTAACAGTTCAGTACTAACAGTAGGGAGAGACCCCAGTAACATTTCAATGGCAGCTGTATAGACAGACCCCTGTAACATTTCAGTAGTATAAATATAGACAGACACCAGTAACAGTTCAGTACTAACAGTAGTGAGAGACCCCAGTAACATTTCATTGGCAGCAGTAGGGACACACCCCAGTAACATTTCAGTAGCAACAGTATAGACAGACCCCTGTAACATTTACATAGAAGCAGTATAGGGAGAGCCCAGTATTAGTAACATTTCAGTAGTAGCAGTATAGACAGGCCCCAGTAACATTTTCGTAGAAGCAGTATGGGCAAAGCAGCAGATAAACATTTCCGTTGCAGCAGTATAGGGAGAGCACAGTATTTTTAACATTTCAGTAGTAGCAGTACAGACAGGCCCCAGTAACATTAACGTAGAAGCAGTATAGGCAAAGCAGCAGATTAACATTTCCGTTGCAGCAGTATAGGGAAAGCACAGTATTTTTAACATATCAGTAGTAGCAGTATAGACAGACCCCAGTAACATTTCCGTAGAAGCAGTATGGGCAGAGGCCAGTATTAGTTACATTTCAGTTGTAGCAGTACAAACAGGCCCCAGTAACATTTACGTAGAAGCAGCATAGGCAAAGCAGCAGATTAACATTTCCGTTCCAGCAGTATAGGGAGAGCATAGTATTTTTAACATTTCAGTAGTCGCAGTACAGACAGGCCCCAGTAACATTTACGTAGAAGCAGTATAGGCAAAGCAGCAGATTAACATTTCCGTTCCAGCAGTATAGGGGGAGCACAGTATTTTTAACATTTCAGTAGTAGCAGTATAGACAGACCCCAGTAACATTTCAGTAATGTAAGTTTAGAGAGACCCCAGTAACAGTTCAGTAGTAACAGTAGGGACAGACCCCAGTAACATTTCATTGCCAGCAGTATAGACAGACCACAGTAACATTTCATTTGCAGCTGCATAAACAGACCCCTGTAACATTTCAGTAGTATAAGTATAGACAGACCCCAGTAACAGTTCAGTACTAACAGTAGGGAGAGACCCCAGTAACATTTCATTGGCAGCAGTAGGGACACACCCCAGTAACATTTCAGTAGCAACAGTATAGATAGACCCCTGTAACATTTACGTAGAAGCAGTATAGGGAGAGCCCAGTATTAGTAACATTGCAGTAGTAGCAGTATAGACAGGCCCCAGTAACATTTCAGTAATGTAAGTTTAGAGAGACCCCAGTAACAGTTCAGTAGTAACAGTAGGGACAGACCCCAGTAACATTTCATTGCCAGCAGTATAGACAGACCACAGTAACATTTCATTTGCAGCTGCATAAACAGACCCCTGTAACATTTCAGTAGTATAAGTATACACAGACCCCAGTAACAGTTCAGTACTAACAGTAGGGAGAGACCCCAGTAACATTTCATTGGCAGCAGAAGGGACACACCCCAGTAACATTTCAGTAGCAACAGTATAGATAGACCCCTGTAACCTTTACGTAGAAGCAGTATAGGGAGAGCCCAGTATTAGTAACATTGCAGTAGTAGCAGTATAGACAGGCCCCAGTAACATTTAGGTAGAAGCAGTATGGGCAAAGCAGCAGATAAACATTTCCGCTCCAGCAGTATAGGGAGAGCACAGTATTTTTAGTAGTAGCAGTATAGACAGACCCCAGTAACATTTCAGTAGTGTAAGTATAGACAGACCACAGTAAAAGTTCAGTAGTAACAGTAGGGACAGACCCCAGTATCATTTATTTTGCAGCTGTATAGACAGACCCCAGTAACATTTCATTGGCAGCAGTAGGTACAGACCCCAGTAACATTTTAGTAGCAACAGTATAGACAGACCCCAGATACATTTACGTAGAAGCAGTATAGCGAGAGCCCAGTATTAGTAACATTTCAGTAGTTGCAGTATACATAAACCAAGGTAACATTTCAGGAGCAGAAGTATCGGCAGACCGAAGTTACATTTCTGTTGCTGAAGTATAGTCAGACCCCTGTAGCATTACTGTGGCAAAAGTATAGGTAGGCAGAACAGAGTTACATTTCTGTAGCAAAAGTGTAGGCCAACCCCAGACACAGTGGCGTACCATGAGTGCAGGCGAAGCCCATAAAAATTACTTGGATTACATTGTAGGCGAGGGCCTAAAAAATTGGTGTACCGACAGTACAAATGTACCACAGAAAAATTGCCCATGCCCAACCCAGAGGGCAGGTGAAACCCATTAATCGCTTAGCTTATTGTGGCTTAATTTGTAACTAGGCCTAGAGGCAGCCCAGTTAAAATAAAAATTGGTTTAGGTGGAAGTTTCAATGCTTTAATGAGAATTGAAACATATAAATATTGTTTACAAAAGTTATATGAGCCTTTTGGGCCACAGAAAAATTGCCAGTTCGGGGTGATTACGTGAGGTTTCAGGAGGACGAGGACAAATATCATACACAGATTGACAAAGGTAAAGGTCCCCGTTTTTTACGGTGATAGAGAACAATGCTTGCATCCGTGGTTGCAGCGAAAATAAGCTTTACGTACTGCTGCTGACCGCTGGTGGAGAAGAGAAGTCTGGGGAAATCCAGGCTTTGTTCATCTTTATGAGTGTAAGCCTGTCAGCACTGTCAGTTGACAGGTGGGTACGCTTCTCCGTGATGATTCCCCCAGCTGCACTAAACACCCTCTCTGACAAGACACTAGCAGCAGGGCAAGCAAGCACCTCCAGGGCATACAGCGCGAGTTCGTGCCAGGTGTCCAGTATTGACACCCAGTAGTTGTACGGAGCTGAGGCGTCACGGAGTACGGTCATACGATCGGCTACGTACTCCCTTTACCATCCTTTTACAGTGCTCCCTCCGACTCAGCCTTGACTGGGGAGTGGTGACGCAGTCTTGCTGGGGAGCCATAAAGCTGGCAAAGGCCTTGGAGAGTGTTCCCCTGCCTGCGCTGAACATGCTGCCTGATCTCTGTGCCTCCTCTGCTACTTGGCCCTCGTAACTGAGCCTTCTGGTACTAGCGCTGTTGTATGGGAAGTTTACTATCAGTTTGTCCACCAGGGCCCTGTGGTATAGCATCACTCTCGAACCCCTTTCCTCTCCGGGAATGAGAGTGGAAAGGTTCTCCTTATACCGTGGGTCGAGCAGTGTGTACACCCAGTAATCCGTAGTGGCCAGAATGCGTCTAACGCGAGGGTCACTAAAAAGGCATCCTAACATGAAGTCAGCCATGTGTGCCAGGGTACCTGTATGCAACACATGGCTGTCCTCACTAGGAAGATCACTTTGAGTATCCTCCTCCTCCTCCACAGGCGATACACGCTGAATGGATGAGAGGCAAGCAGCATGGGTACCCTCTGCAGTGGGCCCAGCTGTCTCTTCCCCCACCTCCTCCTCAGGCTCCTCCCCCTCCTCCTCCTCATCCTCCTCCTCAACGCACTGAGATATAGACATGAGGGTGCTCTGACTATCCAGCGACATACTATCTTCCCCCGCCTCCGTTTCCGACCGCAAAGCGTCAGCCTTAATGCTTTGCAGGGAACTTCTCAACAGGCATAGCAGGGGAATGGTGACGCTAATGATTGCAGCATCGCCGCTCACCATCTGGGTAGACTCCTCAAAGTTTCCAAGGACCTGGCAGATATCAGCCATCCAGGCCCACTCGTCTGTAAATAATTGAGGAGGCTGACTCCCACTACGCTGCCCATGTTGGAGTTGGTATTCCACTCTACGCTCTACGCTGCTCATACAGCCTGGCCAACATGTGGAGCGTAGAGTTCCACCGTGTGGGCACGTCGCAACGCAGTCGGTGCACTGGCAGATTAAACCGATGTTGCAGGGTCCGCAGGTGGCAGCGTCCGTGTTGGACTTGCGGAAATGTGCGCTGACCAGGCGCACCTTGCCGAGGAGGTCTGACAAGTGTGGGTAGCCTTTTTTAGAAACCGCTGAACCACCAAATTAAAGACATGGGCCAGGCATGGCACGTGCGTGAGGCTGCCGAGCTTCAGAGCCGCCACCAGGTTACGTTCGTTGTCACACATGACCATGCCCGGTTGGAGGCTCAGTGTCGAAAGCCAGCGGTCGGTCTGCTCTGTCAGACCATGCAACAGTTTGTGGGCCGTGTGCCTCTTTTCTCCTAAGCTGAGTAGTTTCAGCACGGCCTGCTGATGCTTGCCCACCGCTGTGCTGCGGCGCCGTGCGACACCGACTGCTGGCGACGTGCTGCTGACACGTCTTGATTGTGAGGTAGAGGTTGCGTTGGAGGATGAGGAGGAGGAAGGTTTAGTGGAGGTGGCATACCCCGCCGCAGATACCAGCACCGATCTGGGGTCCGCAATTCTGGGGGTGGGTAGGACGTGAGCGGTCCCAGGCTCTGACTCGGTCTCAGCCTCCACTAAATTCACCCAATGTGCCATCAGGGAGATATAGTGGCCCTGCCCGCGATGGTGACGGCGCGTTCAATGTTGCGGGAGACGTGGTCGTGCAGGGCTGGGACAGCACATCATGAAAAATAGTGGCGACTGGGTACAGAGTAGCGCGGGGCCGCCGTCTCCATCATGTTTTGAAAAGCCTTAGTTTCCACAAGCCTGTACGGGATCATCTCCAGGCTGATCAATTTGGCTATGTGCACGTTTAAAGCTTGAGCGTGCGGGTGTGTGGCGACGTATTTGCGCTTTCGCACCAACGCTTCTGCTAGCGACAGCTGGATGCTGCGCTGAGAGACATAGCTGGATGGGGCCGAGGACAGCGGAGGTGAGGGTGTGGGTGCAGGTCGGGAGGCGGTCATGCCTGTGTCCTGAGAGGGGGTTGGATCTGAGTGGCAGGTTGGGGCACAGGGTAGAGGCAGTGGTGCAACCCGGAGGCGGTGAACGGGCTTCATCCCACATTGTGGGGTGCTTGGCCATCATATGCCTGCGCATGCTGGTGGTGGTGAGGCTGGTAGTGGTGGCTCCCCGGCTGATCTTGGCGCGACAAAGGTTGCACACCACTGTTCATCGGTCGTCCGCGCTCTCAGTGAAAAACTGCCACACCTTTGAGCACCTTGGCCTCTGCACGGTGGCTTGGCGCAAGGGGGTGCTTTGGGAAACAGCTGGTGGATTATTCGCTCTGGCCCTGCCTCTACCGCTGGCCACCCCACTGCCTCTTCCAACCTGTCCTGCGGCTGCACTTGCCTCCCCCTCTGAAGACCTGTCCTCAGTTGGCTTATCAAACCAGGTGGGGTTAGTCACCTCATCGTCCAGCGGCTCTTCCTCCGAATCCTCTGTGTGCTCCTACCTCGGACTTACTGCCCTAACTACTGCCTCACTGATAGACAACTGTGTCTCATCATCATCATCGACCTCCTCACCCACCGAAAGCTCTTGAGACAGGTGCCGGAGGTCCCCAGCCTCATCACTCGGACCCCGGGAACTTTCCAAAGGTTGGGCATCGGTCACAACAAACTCCTCAGGTGGGAGAGGAGACATTTTTTCCCAATCAGCGCTGGGGCCCGAAAACAGTTCCTGGGAGTATGCCTGCTCATCCGAATGTGTCATTTTCATGGAGTGAGGAGGCTGGGAGGAAGGAGGAGCAGCAGCGAGAGGATTCAGAGTTGCAGCAGTGGACGGCGTAGAAGACAGGTTGCTGGATGCACTTTCTGCCATCCACGACAGGACCTGCTCACACTGCTCATTTTTGTAATAAAGGTCTACGACGTGGACCCAAAAATTGTGATATGAAGCTGGGGACCCCAGAAACTTTCCTCTCTCCTACTCTCGCAGCAGCTGGCTGTGATTCACCTGGACCAGGAACTCGGCCTATACCCACACCCTTACTTGGAACTCCGCGTCCTCGCCCGCATCCACGTCCACGCCCTCTAGCCCTACCCCTACATCTCAGCATAGTGGATTACGAATAGAGCAGACACAGAGCGGTGTAAAAAATTTTTGAATTCTTATTGGCGTGCTGTTGGAGTGAGACAGCGATTTTGTAACGCAAACTGTCACCAGGAAAAAAATTATTCAGAAGATTGCAAGTACGCCGAGCTGTGCAGTATGCAATACTGATAGTCCTGAGCTGACACCAGCCACGCAGTGAAATGCAGAAAGTCACAGCTAGCCGTAATGATTTTTCTTTTTTTTTTGCTAATTTTAGTGCAATGCAATGCAGGGTATATTGCGCCAATGTGAATTTCGCTGTATGGGGGGTCTGTCACCGTGCGTGCAATTTACAGCAGACACACCGCAGTGTAAAAAATTTTTGAATTCTTATTGGCGTGCAGTTGGAGTGAGACAGCGCTTATGTTACGCAAACTGTAGCCAGGAAAAAAATTATTCAGAAGACTGCAAGCACGCCGAGCTGTGCAATATGCCATACTGATAGTCCTGAGCTCACACCAGCCACACAGTGAAATGCAGAAAGTCACAGCTAGCCGTAATGATTTTCCTTTTTTTTTGTAATTTTAGTGCAATGCAATGCAATGCAGGGTATACTGCGCCAATGTGAGTTTCGCTGTCACCGTGTGTGCAATTTACAGCAGACACACCGCAGTGTAAAAAATTTTTGAATTCTTATTGGCCTGCAGTTGGAGTGAGACAGCACAAACTGCAGCCAGGAAAAAAAATGTTTGGAAGACTGCAAGCACGCCTAGCTGTGCAATAATGAGGTACTACAACTACCAGCAGCCACGGAGTTAAATGCAGACGGTCACAGATAGCCCTAAACAGGTGCTTTTTTGGGGTACTTGTTGACAGGATTCTACAGTAGCACTGTCCCTGCCTCACCAATACTGCCCCTATACTCTGTATAATTGGCTGCAGACTGAGAGCGTAATAGTCTGCAGAGCCCAAGATGAAAGAAAAAATTTGGTGCAAAGCTGCTCCTAGCAGCAACAACTGTAATTCACACGGTAAGATGTGGCCCTAAGAAGCACCGTTGGGGTTCTTCTACACTACCCACTGTCCCTGTCTGACCAATACTGCCCCTATACTACGTATACAGATTGCAGCCTGAGAACGTCCGATATAACAAAAAAAAATTATTGTGCAAAACTGCTCTCAGCACCCACAACAGTAGTGCACTAGGTGAGCTGTGGCCCTAAGAAGGACTGTTGGGGTTCTTGCAGAAGCTAACACTCTCCCTATAGCAGCAGCAGCACTCTCCCTAATCTCTGCCAGCGTGTGTCTGTGGCGAGCAGCGGGTGGGGCTGCCTTATATACTCGGCGGTCACTTGATCTCGCCAGCCACTCACTGCAGGGGGGTGGGATAGGGCTGGAACGTCACAGGAGGAAGTTGTAATGCCTTCCCTGCATTTCTATTGGCCAGAAAATGGCGCAAATTTTTAAGGGAAGGAAATGGAAGTGACTCGAACACCGCGTGGTGCTCGTCTCGAGTAACGAGCATCTCGAACACCCTAATACTCGAACGAGCATCAAGCTCGGACGAGTATGCTCGCTCATCTCTAGTTACAACAAGTTAAAACTACACAAAAATATAAACCATAAAAGGACTAAGTAAAAAGATGTAAATTAACCCCTTAATGACATGGCCTATTTTGGGCTTTAAGACGCAATGATTTTTAGCGGATTTTCTTCTCCATTTATCAAAAGTCATAACTTTTTCATTTTTCCGTCGACACGGCCATATAAGGGCTTGTTTTTTGCATGGCGAACTGTCGTTGTTATCGGTGCCATTTTTGGGTACATTGACTATATTGTAAAACTTGTATTTTTTATTTATGATAGCAGGGAGAGAAAACGCATCAATTCTGCCATAGTTTTTTTTTTTTTTACAGCGTTAATCATGCAGCATAAATGACACAATCTGTTTTTTCTGCGGGTCGGTACGGTTACAACGATACCAAAATTCTTACATTTTTTTTAGGTTTTTCCACTTTTCTGCAATAAAAACCCTTTTTTTGGAAATCTTTTTTTTTTTCTAAATCGCTGCATTCAAAGTCCTGTAACTTTTTTATTTTTCTATGTACGGAGCTCTGTGAGGGCTTATTATTTGTGAGACGAGTTGTAGTTTTTATTGGTACCATTTTGGGGTACATACGGCTTTTTTGATCACTTTTATTGCGTTTTTAGGGAGGCAAAATGCTAAAAATTAGCATTTTGCCTTAGTTTTTTAGCAGTTTTTTTTACGCTTTTTTCTGTGCACACTCAAAAGCATGTGCAGCTTATGGAATGCATAGTTACGGACGCGACAATACCAAATATGTGGGGTTTTAATTTTTTTTTAACCTTTTTTATGCTAATATGAGAAAAAGCATAAAAAAGGTTTTTTTTTACTTTTATTTTACATTTTTTTGAATTCATTTTTTAATCCTTTTTTTTTTACACAACTTGTGTCCCCCTGGGGGACTTTGACCACAGTACTGCCTATCCCTGTGATAAGGCATGGCAGGGCTACTGCCCTGCCATGCCTTATCACTTATACAGTGATAATAGGCATTGGCAATACAGGACGCCAGTGTCTTGCCATGGCGACAGGCCGGGCTCTCTGGATAACGCGCTCCCTCTGTGAACTGTTTCCCTGCCGCGATCTACTTAGATCGCAGTAGGGAAGGGGTTAACAGCGCGGGGCGCATCTCCGATGTGACTGACAGCCGGCTCCTGCTGTGGGATAGTGCGGGATCATATGTGATCTTCCACTATCCCCAGGACGTAAGTTTACGCCCTGTTGCGGGAAATACCCCGCTCCCAGGACGCAAACTTATGCCCTGGAGCGGGAAGGGGTTAAAAGGAAACATGAAGAAAACAAGGGGTAGGGGACATGTCAGTGGAGGTGGAAGAGGATGGGCCAACTTGGCACTCAAGCCACACCCATTGAATCAACTGCTCCACATTCTACAAATGGTGACGTAAGCTTCTGCCTTTCCCGTTGTGCTCTGTGCTAACCCACAGTACCAAATGCCCAGATGTCATTTTTTTTTGCCCAAAATGCCATCCCTGCCCTGCACTGCCATGTAAGTGATAATGTGCCTATGGTGTGGCAGAATGCTGTCAGTGGCAGGGTGCACCTGACCCTCCACACGTGGTCCAGCAAGCATGGCCAGTGGCATTACATATCTTTAAAAGCACACTAGTTCAATTTCCTCCACATCGGCAAAGATAACCATATGTAACAAAATCCAGCTTCCAAACAGTGCTACACATGGTAAACGCCAAAATGCTGTACTAAAACTTTGCAGGCATGGGTGACACATGGCTGAACCAGCACAATCTAAAGCCAGGCAAGGTCATATTTGACGGGGGGCCAACCTGAGGGCAACTCTTTGCCTCAGATATCTCACAAACATACCTTACCTGTCTCATGTGATGAACCTAGTAGTGCAGCACTTCCTAAACAATTACTCAGGTTTGCATCCAGTACAGGAATCTGTGCTTGCACTTTAAGTGTTCACACCCAGTCGCCTCTCGTCTGGCAGAGGTGCAGTAACAGCTCGTGCTACCATCCCACTGTCTCATTTGTGACATGTCTACATAGCGGAATTCCATGTTGACTATGTTACAGAGACTAAGCCAGTAGCAGAGAGCGATGATGGAGTACTAGATGGTGTATGCCGTTAGTAGGTGCTGTACAGAGGTTGCTCCTGTGATGCCTGTGGCTGCAGATCAAAGACGTTTGTGCTGTTTTAGCCTGCTTTGAGGAAGTGACCAAAATTGTCAGTCATGATGACGCACTGATCAGCATGAAATTCTCTGTTGTTTGCCTGCTGGAACAGATGCTACAGAGCCTTAGAGACAATGACAGGTTGTTCTCATAGGAGGAGGGGGAGGAGCGGGGGATACCAATCTCCCAACTGTCTGTCCAATCCCCCATTAATCAGCCTCGCGGGGAGGGTGGCTTTAAGCAAGAAACCACTGTTCAAACTTGTCTAGATCTTTTTGAATCCTCTATCTTCTCTAGTGTTAGCTATCCCTTCTAGATTTATGTCATCAACAAATTTGATCAATTTTTTCTCAATTCTCTTATCTAGATCAATTATAAACATGCTGAACAACACTGGACCCAGGACAGAGCCATTGAGACATTTTTTCCAATTGGATCAGCCAGTTGTGAAAGAGTTACCTCGTTAATCCCATTTTTCCAATAAAGGTGGTAGGAGATACTTTGTCAAATGCTTTACTAAAGTCAAGATAAACCACACTTCCCTGATCAACCCAGTCTGTGATTCCATCATAGAAGGAAATTAGATTAGTCTGGCACAAGCTGTTTGTTACAAACCCATGCTGGCTCTGCTAATATTACTCCATTCTCATCTAAGTACTTGAATACATGCTGTTTAATAATTTGTTCAGCAATCTTTCCTAGTATAGTAGTCAGGCTCACAGGCCTGTAGTTTCCTGTATACAGATAGTCCCCTACTTGCAAACAGGTTCCATTCCAGGAGCCTGTTCGCAAGTCGATTTGTTCGCAAGTCCATACAAATGGTTGTATGGAGCGGGATCGCGGGTGGATCCTGCTCCATACAACGTCGGGTGCCGGCTGTTCTTACAGCGGACACCTGGCGGCAGCAGTTCCGGCGAGCTGCGCCGCTTGTCGGAACTGATAACACTTTAAATACCGCTCTGACAGCGGTATTTAAAGTGTTAACAGTTCTGACGAGCGGCTCGTCGGAACTGCTGCCGCCGGGTGCCCGCTGTAAGAAACAGCCTGCACGCGACGTTCAGAGGGCCCGTACAGCGTCCCATGATGAGATTGCAAGACGCTGTGCGGTTGCTAGGCAGCCATGGACCCTCTGAAAGGCCCCAGGGCTACCTATGCAGAGTGCCCATCAAGCGCACGGCTTGATAGGCGCTCTGCATAGACAGCCCTAGGGCCTTTCAGAAGGCCCCTGGCTGTCTAGTAACCGCACAGTGTCCCGCGTTCTGACCAGACAGACTTCTATCAGGCTTGATAGAAGCCTGCCCGGTCCCTGCACAGTATGATGTAATGCCATAGCATTACATCATACTGTGCAGAACAGATTGTTCGCATCTTGCGAAATTCGTAAATCGAATGTTCGCAAGTAGGGGACTATCTGTACACATTTTGACTTTTTTTGAAGATAGGGACGAAATTTGCTCTTCTCCAATCTTCTGGGACTACTCCTGTTTTCCAGGAATTTTCAAAGATTATCGTGAGTGACTCAGTAATTACTTATGCTGCTTCCTTCAGTATCCTAGGATGTAATTCATCCGGAACTAGAGACTTGAATTAATTTAAGTTAGCTAAGTGTTCCCTCACCATCTCTCTGTTTAGAGATAGCCTGGATTCTTTTATTCGTTCACTAGAACAGGGAAGATCACCTGATGTTGCATTTACTTTCTGAAAGCAAGCAGATACAAAATAGGAATTTAAAAGTTCAGCCTTCTCAACATAATTTTTAAGCAATTCACCATTTTCATTTTGCAAGCATCCTATAGCATCTTTGACGTTGCTATTGACATACCCCCCAAAATACTTTTCTGTTGATTTTTGCCTCACATGCAAGCCTCAATTTATTATCAGCCTTAGCTATTCTGACACTTGTCCTACAGTTTCTGCGGACTGCATTATATTCCTCTTTAGATATTCCCCCTTTCTTTCCATTTGATAAACATTTTTTTCTTCCTTTTTAGCATGTGTGTAAGTTTTGTGCTCATCCGCCCTTGTCTTTTTAAATGCTTCAAATTCTTTCATCAATTGAGCTATGAGAATCTAATTTCGCAATATTTTTCATCCTTCTTGGACTTTTCTGTCCTTAAGAAAATCTAGCTATTGGATCCTTCCTACCCTCTTTCTGAGTCCATTAAAGTCCACCCTTTAAAAATCCAACCTTGAATTCTTGAGTCTTATCAGGTTTTCCTCCCCTTGTTATCCAAAATTCAAGAAAAGAATGATCACTTCCCCATAAAATCTCAGCCACCCTTACCTCCACAGTTTTTCCCTGTTGGTAAAAATTAGGTCCAAGAGAGCAGACACTCTTGTTTTCTTCTCTACTTTTTGTAAGATAATGTTGACATCAAAAGAGGATAAGAATTTGTTGGACCCATTACTTTTGCCTGAGAGAGATTCCCAAGAAATGTCTGCATAGTTACAATTTCCCATAATCTCTATGTTGTACTTTTTTGAGAACTTAGCCATCTGATGTAGAAAGAGTTCATCCATAACTTCTGCTTGTCCAAGCGGCCTATAGTAAATGCCTACAATAGTGTCCTTTCTGTTGCTCTCTCCTTGTATTCTTACTCAAACAGTTTCTACAGAACTACCATGCTCTGAAGCTTGAATCTCTGTGGAGATGTACGTTTTCCTAACATACAATGCAATACCTTCTCCCCCATTTATTAAGTCTGTTTCTTATATGTAAGTTGTATCCTTCAAGTCTTGTATTCTAATCATGTGTATCATTCCACTAAGTTTCCATGATGCCTATGACATCATATTTCTCATTCTGTGTTAGGAGCTCCAATTATTCTTGTTTGTTTCCCATGCTCTGTGCATTTGTGTAGAAACATTTTAGTTTGTGATCAGTGTCTCTTACTCCTCTACTTTCCCTCAGAATTTTTTGTCTTCGTTCTTTCTTCCCACTTCTAATAGCAAGATTCTCAATTGAATTCATTATCTGTATGTTTTTGCCTGGCCTTTCACTTCCCTTCCTATATTGTTCTAGTTTAAAAATCTCCTGATGAGTATAGTAAGGTGCCTGCCAAATATATGCTTTCCTGTCTTTGTAAGATGAAACCTGTCTCTAGAAAGGAGTCTATCATATAAGTCTATAAATCTAAATCCTTGCTGATGTCACCATTGGCGTAGCCAGTTGTTCATCTCTATAATCCTGTTCCATCTCCTTATTCCATGGCCATCCACTGGGAGGATGGATGAGAAGACTACCTGTGCTCCCATTTGCTTCACTTTCCTGCCTAGGTCTTAAAGGTATCTACAGATAGTTGCAAGGTCTTTTTTTGCAATGTCATTTGTCCCTACATGTATTAGTTGGACTGGCTAGTAGTCTGTAGAAGTGAAGAATCTTGATAGCCTACCAGACACATTTTTGATTTGTGCACATGGAAGATAGCACACTTTTCATTACATTATGTCAGGTTTGCAGACAGCTGCTTCTATTCCTTTAAACAGGGAATCCCCCACAACCACCACTTTCCTCTACTTCACAATAACAACACTTCTTTTTCTCTGTCCAAGAGGATTCTGAGTGCTTTCTAGACTGTTCTTTGTGGGCAAAGTCATTTCTTGTTGTACATCTTCGTTGTTCTCCTGCGTGAGAACCTGGTACCAGTTCCTGAGCAGTATGGGCTGTGGCTGACTCCTGATCCTCCTGCATCTTTGGGTTGCATACTTCTATTTCTCTACTAATGCAGGTACACTGAATATTTCTTTTCCTTCAACATTCTGAAGAATTAAATTTGCTCTGTCTTTGTCTTCCTTAATGAGTTTCATGGTAGCTATTCTCTCCTGAATACGTTGTACCTTTTCCTCCAATAGAGACACAGGCTTGCATTTCTAACAGGTAAAGTTTGGCTTTTCCTCTAGTAGATCTGAAAACATATAGCATGCATTACAGGTCACCATATTGCTACTCTCCTCTTCTATGTTGTACATAGTCAGTTAATGTTCACTTTCAAATTTCTAATTGTTAAACATTCTCATAATGATATTTAACCTATAGGATGTTACTAAGTGTTAACTAGTGATGCACGGTCTGGTTGTGAGCAGTTAGACCTGGCTAAACACAGCAATCTTCCCACTCACAGCAACTCTTCACTCTTCTCTGAATGCAATGTGAATATGCAAAATATCTGCAATCCAGGAGGTAAATGGGTTAGCCAGGTGAAAATCATACATTGCAGTTAGATGACAACAGTGTTCCAGAAAGACATATATTGATTCATAGAGAAATACGATCTAGAAAAGGAAAGACAAATTGGCCAATTAGACCAAAATTTCAATTAAGAGGTAAAAGAAACCTCCTTCTTTCCCAAATGGTAAATAATAAAATTTCCATACATTACAAACTCAGGCAACTCCTTGGTGACATCCGATGTACATTTATGTCGGATGTGCATGGAGTTTGTATACAGCAGACTCCATACACAGCGGGGGTCAGCTGTCTTCGATAGCTCACATCTGGCCACAGCAACCCGAATCAGAGATAACATTGATCTCAACCATTAACCTTGAGATGTGAGGATCAACTGTGACCACGACATTTAAATGGCTTGACAGAGGGAGGGGGCTCCCTCTGTCTCTGCAATGCCTCCCCCATTATGTAATTGCGAGGTGTAGTTCAGTTGCCACACAGGTCCCCAGACCTGGCATGAATTTTTGCCTATTAAGCCAGCCTGTGATAAGGCTTAAAAGTAAGCCTGAAAAAGTACATTATTGTAGTGCATTTTATAAGCAAGCAGACAATCGCAATCTTGATTTCCCTAGTAAGACTAAAGTAAACAGTAAAATATGTTAAATAAAGATTTTCAATTATTGCAAAAGAGAAAACAAATCCATTGAATGGATGTCAGCAGTATGCAACTGAATGCTCACTATATGGCATTTTTGGTAAATCATTTTGATTGTAAGCAGTAATTTCAAATTTTCACTACCAGTGTACATGTAATTTGTATCACTGCATTAGGTCACATTTACACCTGTGTGAGATCAGTATTCTGCAACTGTTGTAAAAACAAATAATGGATCTTAACTAGAGATGAGCGAGCACCAAAATGCTCGGGTACTCGTTACTCGGGACGAAATTATCGCGATGCTCGAGGGTTCGTTTCGAATAACGAACCCTATTGAAGTCAATGGGCGACCCGAGCATTTTTGTATTTCGCCGATGCTCGCTAAGGTTTTCATGTGTGAAAATCTGGGCAATTCAAGAAAGTGATGGGAACGACACAGCAACGGATAGGGCAGGCGAGGGGCTACATGTTGGGCTGCATCTCAAGTTCACAGGTCCCACTATTAAGCCACAATAGCGGCAAGAGTGGGCCTCCCCCCCCTCCCAACAACTTTTACTTCTGAAAAGCCCTCATTAGCATGGTATACCTTTGCTAAGCACCACACTACCTCCAACAAAGCACAATCACTGCCTGCATGACACTCCGCTGCCCCTTCTCCTGGGTTACATGCTGCCCAACCGCCCCCCCTCCCCCCCACAGCGCACACCAAAGTGTCCCTGCGCAGCCTTCAGCTGCCCTCATGCCACACCACCCTCATGTCTATTTAGAAGTGCGTCTGCCATGACGAGGAACCGCAGGCACACACTGCAGAGGGTTGGCACGGCTAGGCAGCGACCCTCTTTAAAAGGGGCGGGGCGATAGCCCACAATGCTGTACAGAAGCAATGAGAAATAGAATCCTGTGCCACCGCCATCAGGAGCTGCACATGTGGGCATAGCAATGGGGAACCTATGTGCCACACACTATTCATTCTGTCAAGGTGTCTCTGCATGCCCCAGTCAGATCGGGCTTTTTAATTCATAGACACAGGCAGGTACAACTCCCTATTGTGAAGTCCCTGTCGACCGACAGCATGGGTGGCTCCCTGGAACCCACCGGCGATACACAAAAATATCCCATTGCATTGCCCAACACAGCTGAGGTAGTAATGTCGTGCTTAATGCAGGTGGGCTTCGGCCCACACTGCATGCCCCAGTCAGACTGGGGTTCTTTACAAGTGGAATCAGATGCATTTATAATTCCCTGTGGACCCACAGCATGGGTGGGTGCCAGGAAGCCACCGGCGGTACACAGAAATATCCCATTGCATTGCCCAACACAGCTGAGGTAGTAATGTCGTGCTTAATGCAGGTGGGCTTCGGCCCACACTGCATGCCCCAGTCAGACTGGGGTTCTTTACAAGTGGACACATGTAGGTTAAACTCCGTGTGCACCTACAGCATGGGTGGCTCCCTGGAACCCACCGGCGATACACAAAAATATCCCATTGCATTGCCCAACACAGCGGATGTAACGTCAGCTGTAATGCAGGTGGGCTAAAAATTCATTTGATTACACTGTAGGCGAGGGCCCACAAAAATTGCTGTATCAACAGTACTAATGTACATCAAAAAAATTGGCCATGGCCAACCAAGAGGGCAGGTGAAACCCATTAATCGCTTTGGTTAATGTGGCTTAAGTGGTAACTAGGCCTGGAGGCAGCCCAGTTTAACTAAAAATTGGTTCAAGTTAAAGTTTCAACGCTTTAAAGAGCATTGAAACATATAAAAATTGTTTAGAAAAATTATGAGTGAGCCTTGTGGCCCTAAGAAAAATTGCCCGTTCAGCGTGATTACGTGAGGTTTCAGGAGGAGGAGCAGGAGGAGGAGGAGGAATATTAGACACAGATTGATGAAGCAGAAATGTCCCCGTTTTGGATGGTGAGAGAGAACGTAGCATCCATCCGCGGGTGCAGCCTACGTATTGCTTACGTATGGCTGCTGTCCGCTGGTGGAGAAGAGAAGTCTGGGGAAATCGAGGCTTTGTTCATCTTGATGAGTGTTAGCCTGTCGGCACTGTCGGTTGACAGGCGGGTACGCTTATCTGTGATGATTCCCCCAGCCGCACTAAACACCCTTTCCGACAAGACGCTAGCCGCAGGACAAGCAAGCATCTCCAGGGCATACAGCGCTAGTTCAGGCCACGTGTCCAGCTTCGACACCCAGTAGTTGTAGGGGGCAGAGGCGTCACCGAGGACGGTCGTGCGATCGGCTACGTACTCCCTCACCATCCTTTTACAGTGCTCCCGCCGACTCAGCCTTGACTGGGGAGCGGTGACAGTCTTGCTGGGGAGCCATAAAGCTGGCCAGGCCCTTAAAGACTGTTGCACTGCCTGGGCTGTACATGCTGCTCGATCTACGCACCTCCCCTGCTACCTGGCCCTCGGAACTGCGCCTTTTGCCACTACCGCTGTCGGATGGGAATTTTACCATCAGCTTGTCCGCCAGGGTCCTGTGGTATAGCAACACTCTCGAACCCCTTTCCTCTTCGGGAATGAGAGTGGGAAGGTTCTCCTTATAGCGTGGGTCGAGCAGTGTGTACACCCAGTAATCCGTAGTGGCCAGAATGCGTTGAATGCGAGGGTCACGAGAAAGGCATCCTAACATGAAGTCAGCCATGTGTGCCAGGGTACCTGTACGCAACACATGGCTGTCCGCACTAGGAAGATCACTTTCAGGATCCTCCTCCTCCTCCTCCTCCTCCTCAGGCCATACACGCTGAAATGATGACAGGCAAGCAGCATGGGTACCGTCAGCAGTGGGCCAAGCTGTCTCTTCCCCCTCCTCCTCATCCTCCTCATGCTCCTCCTCCTCCTGAACGCGCTGAGATATAGACAGGAGGGTGCTCTGACTATCCAGCGACATACTGTCTTCCCCCGGCTCGGTTTCCGAGCGCAAAGCGGCTGCCTTTATGGTTTGCAGGGAACTTCTCAAGATGCATAGCAGAGGAATGGTGACGCTAATGATTGCAGCATCGCCGCTCACCACCTGGGTAGACTGCTCAAAGTTTCGAAGGACCTGGCAGATGTCTGCCAACCAGGCCCACTCTTCTGAAAAGAATTGAGGAGGCTGACTCCCACTGCGCCGCCCATGTTGGAGTTGGTATTCCACTATAGCTCTACGCTGCTCATAGAGCCTAGCCAACATGTGGAGCGTAGAGTTCCACCGTGTGGGCACGTCGCACAGCAGTCGGTGCACTGGCAGATTAAACCGATGTTGCAGGGTGCGCAGGGTGGCAGCGTCCGTGTGGGACTTGCGGAAATGTGCGCAGAGCCGGCGCACCTTTACAAGCAGGTCTGACAAGCGTGGGTAGCTTTTCAGAAAGCGCTGAACCACCAAATTAAAGACGTGGGCCAGGCATGGCACGTGCGTGAGGCTGCCGAGCAGCAGAGCCGCCACCAGGTTACGCCCGTTGTCACACACGACCATGCCCGGTTGGAGGCTCAGCGGCGCAAGCCAACGGTCGGTCTGCTCTGTCAGACCCTGCAGCAGTTCGTGGGCCGTGTGCCTCCTATCTCCTAAGCTGAGTAGTTTCAGCGCGGCCTGCTGACGCTTGCCCACTGCTGTGCTGCCACGCCGCGCGACACCGACTGCTGGCGACGTCCTGCTGCTGCTGACACATCTAGATTGCGAGACAGAGGTTGAGGAGGAGGAGGAGGAGGAGGAGGGTGCTTTAGTGGAAGAAGCATACACCGCCGAACATACCACCACCGAGCTGGGGCCCGCAATTCTGGGGGTGGGTAGGACGTGAGCAGTCCCAGGCTCTGACTCTGTCCCAGCCTCCACTAAATTCACCCAATTTGCCGTCAGGGAGATGTAGTGGCCCTGCCCGCCTGTGCTTGTCCACGTGTCCGTAGTTAAGTGGACCTTGCCACTAACCGCATTGGTGAGGGCGCGTACAATGTTGCGGGAGACGTGGTCGTGCAGGGCTGGGACGGCACATCGGGAAAAGTAGTGGCGACTGGGAACTGAGTAGCGCGGGGCCGCCGCCGCCATCATAGCTTTGAAGGACTCCGTTTCCACAACCCTATACGGCAGCATCTCAAGGCTGATCAATTTGGCTATGTGGACGGTTAACGATTGAGCGTGCGGGTGCGTGGCGGCGTACTTGCGCTTGCGCTCCAACACTTGCGCTAGCGACGGCTGGACTGTGCGGTGCGAGACATTGGTGGATGGGGCCGAGGACAGCGGAGGTGAGGGTGTGGGTGCAGGCCATGAGACGGTCGTGCCTGTGTCCTGAGAGGGGGGTTGGATCTCAGTGGCAGGTTGGGGCACAGGGGGAGAGGCAGCGGTGCAAACCGGAGGCGGTGAACGGCCTTCGTCCCACCTTGTGGGGTGCTTGGCCATCATATGTCTGCGCATGCTGGTGGTGGTCAGGCTGTTGGTGGTGGCTCCCCGGCTGATCTTGGCGCGACAAAGGTTGCACACCACTGTTCGTCGGTCGTCAGGCGTCTCGGTGAAAAACTGCCAGACCTTAGAGCACCTCGGCCTCTGCAGGGTGGCATGGCGCGAGGGGGCGCTTTGGGAAACAGTTGGTGGATTATTCGGTCTGGCCCTGCCTCTACCCCTGGCCACCGCACTGCCTCTTGCAACCTGCCCTGCTGCTGCCCGTGCCTCCCCCTCTGAAGACCTGTCCTGTGTAGGCGTTGCACACCAGGTGGGGTCAGTCACCTCATCGTCCTGCTGCTCTTCCTCCGAATCCTCTGTGCGCTGCTCCCTCGGACTTACTGCCCTTACTTTAACCTCACTGCAAGACAACTGTGTCTCATCGTCATCGTCCTCCTCACCCACTGAAAGGTCTTGAGACAGTTGCCGGAAGTCCCCAGCCTCATCCCCCGGACCCCGGGAACTTTCCAATGGTTGGGCATCAGTGACGATAAACTCCTCTGGTGGTAGAGGAACCACTGCTGCCCAATCTGAGCAGGGGCCCGAGAAAAGTTCCTGGGAGTGTTCCCGCTCCTGAGCATGTGTCATTGTAGTGGAGTGAGGAGGCTGGGAGGAAGGAGGAGCAGCAGACAGAGGATTCGGATTTGCAGCAGTGGACGGCGCAGAACTGTGGGTGGACGATAGGTTGCTCGAAGCACTTTCTGCCATCCAGGACAGGACCTGCTCACACTGCTCATTTTCTAATGAAGGTCTCCCGCGTGGACCCATTAATTGGGCGATGAATGTGGGGATGCCAGAAACGTGCCTCTCTCCTAATCGCGCAGCAGTCGGCTGCGACACACCTGGATCAGGAGCTCGGCCTGTGCCCACACCCTCACTTGGCCTTCCGCGTCCTCGGCCGTGTCCACGTCCTCTAGGCCTACCCCTACCCCTCAGCATGCTGTATTACCAGTGATTTGATTTCCCAGGCAGGAAAGAAATTGGCGCAAGGCTGCACTGAACCGTAGCTGGTTGCGTCTGATTTTTTTACGTTCTCCACGCAGCACACACGTACCCAGAGCCCTTAGGACTGACACAGGCAGGGCAAATATACTTTCTTCCCTTTTGTTTAAAAGGATAGGCCCACTGCGTGTATTCACTGAATAATAAGTTTAATAACTGACACTGTGTTGCGGCCCTGCAAAAGTGTCACAGAACTTTACTGTTGCAGAGTTATTAACTGTGGCAGAGCAGGTATTTCCCAGGCAGGAAAGAAATTGGCGCAAGGCTGCACTCAACCGTAGCTGGTTGCGTCTGATTTTTTTACATTCTCCACGCAGCACACACGTACCCAGAGCCCTTAGGACTGACAGAGGCAGGGCAAATATACTTTCTTCCCTTTTGTTTAAAAGGATAGGCCCACTGCGTCTATTCACTGAATAATAAGTTTAATAACTGACACTGTGTTGCGGCCCTGCAAAAGTGTCACAGAACTTTACTGTTGCAGAGTTATTAACTGTGGCAGAGCAGGTATTTCCCAGGCAGGAAAGAAATTGGCGCAAGGCTGCACTGAACCGTAGCTGGTTGCGTCTGATTTTTTTACGTTCTCCACGCAGCACACACGTACTCAGAGCCCTTAGGACTGACAGAGGCAGGGCAAATATACTTTCTTCCCTTTTGTTTAAAAGGATAGGCCCACTGCGTGTATTCACTGAATAATAAGTTTAATAACTGACACTGTGTTGCGGCCCTGCAAAAGTGTCACAGAACTTTACTGTTGCAGAGTTATTAACTGTGGCAGAGCAGGTATTTCCCAGGCAGGAAAGAAATTGGCGCAAGGCTGCACTCAACCGTAGCTGACTGCGTCTGATTTTTTTCTGAACGTTCAGCGCACAGCACACACGTACACAGAGCCCTGAGTACTGTAAGAGGCAGGCCAAATAGAATTTTTTCCCTGCTTTTTACAAGGAACACCCACACTGCGTGTATTCAATGAATAATGTATGTCTTCTGGCCCTGCCTACACAATTCTATCCCTGTAGTATTAATGCCGGGTGCAATGCTCTGCACAGCCGGTTTTGAGAAAAAAAAAAAAAAATGCAACACTGCTAACAGCAGCCTGGACAGTACTGCACACGGATAGATGTGGCCCTAGAAAGGACCGTTGGGGTTCTTGAAACCTACACTAACTCCTAACACTCTCCCTGCCTAACCCCCACTTCTGTCCCTATTGCAGGGCGCAATGCTCTGCAGATCCAATTTTGGAAAAAAAAATAAAAAATACTGTGCTAACACAGTACTGCACACTAGTAGATGTGGCCCTAAGAAGGGCCGTTGGGGTTCTTGAAGCCTACACTAACTCCTAACGCTCTCCCTACAGCAGCTCCAGCACGATAGTACTTTCCCTCAGCTAAGTCACAAGGCATGTGTGGCGAGCCGCGGGAGGGGCCGATTTTTATACTCGGGTGACATCTGATCTTTCCAGCCACTCACAGCAGGGGGGTGGTATAGGGCTTGAACGTCACAGGGGGAAGTTGTAATGCCTTCCCTGTCTTTCAATTGGCCAGAAAAGCGCGCTAACATCTCAGAGAGGAAACTGAAAGTAACCGGAACACCGCGTGGTACTCGTTACGAGTAACGAGCATCCCGAACACCCTAATATTCGCACGAATATCAAGCTCGGACGAGTACGTTCGCTCATCTCTAATCTTAACCCCTTCCCACTCCAGGACGTACATTTATGTCCTGGAGCGTCAGAGTATGTATACAGAGAGGTCGCAGGGCGACCTCTCTGCATACAGCGTGGGCGTCAGCTGTTTACTACAGCTGACACCCACGGGCAATAGCCGCGATCGTAGCTATTAACCCTTTAAGTGCCGGCGGCATTTAAAGCCCCCGAACGCTGTTCGGGGGTCCCGTACGCCCTTCCCCCACTGTGAGATCGGGGGAGCTGTGCAGGTGTCATGGCTGCCAGGGGCCTTCTGAAAGGCCCCAGGGCTGCCTTGAGAGACTGCCTATCAAGCAATCCCTGTGGGGTGGCTTGATAGGCTGCCTGTCAGAATGTAGTATGACGTAATGCTATAGCATTGCGTCATACTGCAGGAGCGATCAAAGTATTGCATATTGTAGTCCCCCAGGGGGACTTAAAAGTAAAGTGAAAAAAAGAGCAATAAAGTTTTTTTAATTGTAAAAAAAAAGTAATAAAAGTTTAAATCCCCCCCCCTTTTGCCATATCTATAATTAAAAGTCTAAATAATAAAATAAAAATACATATTTGGTATCGCTGCATCTGTAAAATTCCGATCTATCAAAGTAGCACATTACTTACCCCACACGGTAAACGTCATCCAAAAAAAAAAAAGAACGCCAGAAATGCACTTTTTTCAGTCACCCTGTCACCCAGAAAAAACGCAATAAAAAGTGATCAAAAAGTCATACGTATTCCGAATTAGTACTGTTGGAAACTACAGGACATCCCGCAAAAAATGAGCTATTGCTGAACTACGTTGACGGAAATTTAAAAAGTTATTGCACGCACAAAATGATTGCAGAAAATAATTGAAAAAAATTAAATGTCTTTGAAAAAAAAAGAGTAGTATAGTAAAAAAAACTATAGAACTTTGGTATCGTAGCAATCGTACTGACCCATAGAATAAAGTTATTATGTCGTTTTTGTTGCAGTTTGTGCGCCGTAGAAACAAGACGCACTGAAACATGGCGGAATGTTGTTTTTTTTTTTTCATTTTATTCCACTTAGAATTTTTTTAAAGTTTTTCAATACATTATATGGTACTTTAAATAGCACCATTGAAAACAACAACACATCCCGCAAAAAACAAGCCCTCATACAGCGACGTCGATGGATAAATAAAGGAGTCATGATTTTTTTAAGGGGGGGAGGAAAAAACGAAAATGGAAAAAAAAGGGCCACGTCATGAAGGGGTTAAACTTTGAAAACATATAATGGAAATATTTATATCTCTTCTCCTTTTTCTACAACTACTTTGGATGATTTTTGCTTAAAAAATTCCTCAACTTACGGATCCGTTATGCAAGTCTAAATAATGCCTTAGCGCAATTTTGATATGAAAATAACTAATGCAGCTTATAGTAATGTTAACTTTTAAAATTACAGTTGATATCTATTTTTTATACACCTCTGAACTTACCACCTATAGACCTGTATGAGCACAATTCTTTTACACTTCAATGTGATATAGTTAGAGATGAGAGAGTATACTCGCTGAAGGCAATTGCTCGAGTGAGCATTGCCCTTAGCGAGTACCTGCCCGCTCAAGACGAAAGGTTCGGGTGCCGGCGGCGGGCAGGGGGCTGCGGGGGAGAGCGGGGCGGAACGGAGGGGAGATCTCTCTCTCCCTTTCTCCCCCCGCTCCCTCCTACTGACTGCCGCTACTCACCGCTCCCCCGCGCCGGCACCCGAACCTTTCGTCTCGAGCGGGCAGGTACTCGATAAAGGCAATGCTTGCTCAAGCAATTGCCTTTAGCGAGTATACTCGCTCATCTCTAGATATAATCAAACCATTGAAATACGTTTCGTTCCAATGTTTCATAGCAATACAATGCAGGATTATTACAAATGATCTTCCCGATTTGAAACACTTATAACTGATATTTAATGCCACTCACGTACATAAATTTGACATA
This sequence comes from Eleutherodactylus coqui, assembly GCF_035609145.1. Classification (NCBI taxonomy): domain Eukaryota; kingdom Metazoa; phylum Chordata; class Amphibia; order Anura; family Eleutherodactylidae; genus Eleutherodactylus; species Eleutherodactylus coqui. The sequence goes on from NC_089838.1 coordinate 153,067,520, forward strand.
AAAGTAAACAGAAACTCAGTTTTATTTTGCAAAACTGTCTAACAGTAAGATGTCCTTGTTGCCCAATCACTAGAAAATAAATAGATACTCAGCAGCATATGAAGACCAAAAAAGCCGTCTTCTGGTGTTCCAAACCTTCTCTAGACAAGGAAGGAAATGCACAGCCAGACCAAGTCCGGATCAAGACTCAAATTAACATCCACCAAAATATAAGGTCAAGCATCAGATGAATTAAAAAAGTCATATTTAAGGTTTGTCCAGCCAATATGTGGTTTACTTTATTTGAACTTTGCACAGGATGTTATACACTTAGTTGGTGTTTGCAACAACATACTTGGACTCGTGATTTATATGTATGTGTGTATATATAGGTGTCATTTGTCTTATTTAGCTGAGCTTGATAAAGACTGGCTATTTTACCATGGATATGACTTTTTAATTCATCTGATGCTGCCTTGACCTTATACTTTGGTGCTGGTTGCCCAATCACAGTGTAGCTTTTATTTCTTAGGTTGCTGAGGTAAAATGAAAGCTGCACTGTTATTGGTTGCTACATCCAAAAAAGACGGGAGAGAGTTTTGTGTCCTTCATTTTCAGCCTGTTATTAGTGTGCAACGTTATTTTTGAACAAAGTTTGTTGAAGAGCCAACCAGTCGGCAAACAATTCATAATTGGAACTCAAAGAAAAAGGTGCATCTGTATGTGAAAATCATCCAGCCATCCACCAGTAAGCATGGAAACAGTGGAGTGTTTCCATGCAAGTTTCACATAAAGTCCTCAGAAATCCATCATCAGAGCAAGCAGAGAATTGGACATCCCGCAGCCGTCTGCATGTAATATTCTGCGCAAACATGTGCGATGTTAATCTCACCGACTGCAATTGTTTTGGGTTAGGAAATCAGACGACAAAGCGAGGCGATACTCCTCCTGCGAGATCATGCAAATTCGAATGGATACCAACGGTTTCATGGAATCTTTAGTGTTTAGTAATGAAACTGCCTTCCACCTTTTGGACACAATTAACAAACGTAATGTCAGAATCTGTTGGAGGGAAAACCCACATGTCTACGTGGAGCAAATGTGCGACTTCCCTGAAGTTAATGTGCTTTGCACTGTAACCTGTAGGAAAGTACACGGCCCCTTCTTTTTTCAGGAGGAAACACTAATGGGAATTTTGTACTTGGACATGCTTCAGAACAGCTGGAACAGGAAATCCTAGGTTTCATCTTCCAACAGGATAGGGCACTCACCCTATTTTTCCAGTGAAGTCAGAATTGAGCTCAATAGGCAACTACCAAACAGATGGATTGGCCATGCAAGTCATGAAGATAGTAAACTTGCTCCTTGGCCTCTACAATACTCAAACCTTACGCCTTGTAATTTTATTTTTCTCTTAGAAGGAGTGTTAAACATAGAGTCTACATGCCACTCTTACCACCACCAGGCACAATCTGCTAGCACGCATTGCAGAAGTCATTGCATCAGCCAATAGTGATATGCTACGTGTATAGCAGGAACTTGACTGCAGGCACGATGTGTGTTGAGTGACAAAGAGGGCTCACATTAAACACCTCTGATGTGGAAAATATTTTTGATGTTGAGCAACAAAAGTTTTTGAGTTTCTGTTTCCATTGACATCAAATGTATGTATCTGAGTGTCGTTAAACGTGAACTATGAGTGTTTAAAATCGGGAAGATCATTTGTAACAACCCTGAATAACCCAAACTCCAAGGTCTGTAATTGCTTACAGCAGCCTGTGATGTCCAATACAGAGGACGACTGCAGCCTGCAAAAACAGCATCACATGGGAGACTGTTGGATGCAGCGCTAGGACTGAGGGAATGCCAGAACAATGAGTGTACGATCTTTAATTACTTTTGGGCATTGGAAGCAGGTATAAGAAAAAATTTAAGAATTAGGCAACCCCATTAAATAACATATAGCCATAATTCTTGGTTCTACACATACCTTTCTTTGCTTCTTGATTGTACACATTCTTGAAACATTTAGCCGGTATGTGGCAATTTAACATCACAACTAAATAGAGATGAGCGAACGTACTCGTCCGAGCTTGATACTCGTTCGAGTATTAGCGTGTTCGAGATGCTCGTTACTCGTAACGAGTACCACGCGATGTTCGGGTTACTTTCACTTTCCTCTCTGAGACGTTAGCGCGCTTTTCTGGCCAATTGAAAGACAGGGAAGGCATTACAACTTCCCCCTGCGACGTTCAAGCCCTATACCACCCCCCTGCAGTGAGTGGCTGGCGAGATCAGGTGTCACCCGAGTATAAAAATCGGCCCCTCCCGCGGCTCGCCTCAGATGCGTTGTGAGATAGCTGAGGGACAGTGGTATCGTGTTGGAGCTGCTGTAGGGAGAGTGTTAGGAGTTAGTGTAGGCTTCAAGAACCCCAACGGTCCTTCTTAGGGCCACATCTAACAGTGTGCAGTAGTGTGGAGGCTGCTTTTAGCAGTGTTGCACTTTTTTTTTTTTTGGTATATCGGCCGTGCAGAGCATTGCGCCCTGCAGTAATAGTCCAGGGACAGAAGTGTGGAGGCAGGGAGAGCGTTAGGAGTTAGTGTGGGCTTCAAGAACCCCAACGGTCCTTCTTAGGGCCACATCTAACCGTGTGCAGTAGTGTGGAGGCTGCTTTTAGCAGTGTTGCACATTTTTTTTTTTTGGTATATCGGCCGTGCAGAGCATTGCGCCCTGCAGTAATACTCCAGGGAGAGAATTGTGTAGGCAGGGCCAGAAGACATATATTATAGATTGAATATACGCAGTGGTCCTTTGGAAAAAAATCTTGAAAAAAAATCTATTTGGGCTGCCTGTCACTCTGCTCAGTGTTCTGGGTCTGTGTCTGCTGGGGGTAGTAGTTCTCCAAAATCATACGCAGCCAGCTAAGTGTTACAGCAGGCTTGCGCCAAATTATTTCCTGGCTCTGAAATCACCGGTCTGTTGCAGTTAATAACAGTGCAACACTGCAGTTCCGTCACACAGTCTAGGGAGAGAATTGTGTAGGCAGGGCCAGAAGACATATATTATAGATTAAATATACGCAGTGGTCCTTTGGAAAAAAATCTTGAAAAAAAATCTATTTGGGCTGCCTGTCACTGTGCTCAGTGTTCTGGGTCTGTGTCTTCTGGGGGTAGTAGTTCTCCAAATAAATACGCAGCCAGCTAAGTGTTACAGCAGGCTTGCGCCAAATTGTTTCCTGGCTCTGAAATCACCGGTCTGTTGCAGTTAATAACAGTGCAACACTGCAGTTCCATCACACAGTCTAGGGAGAGAATTGTGTAGGCAGGGCCAGAAGACATATATTATAGATTGAATATACGCAGTGGTCCTTTGGAAAAAAAATATAGGAAAAAAATCAATTTGGCCTGCCTGTCACTCTGCTCAGTGTTCTGGGTCTGTGTCTGCTGGGTGTAGTAGTTCTACAGATAAACACACAGCCAGCTCAGTGTTACAGCAGGCTTGCGGCAAATTATTTCCTGGCGTTCCGTAAGCGAACTCAGCCTCCAACCACAGGCCAATAAGCGGCACATTTAATTACAGTGTTGTGTTTCTGCATTCCTGGTAATACAGCATGCTGAGGGGTAGGGGTAGGCCTAGAGGACGTGGGCGCGGCCGAGGACGCGGAGGCCCTAGTCCGGGTGTGGTCACAGGCCGAGCTCCTGATCCAGGTGTATCGCAGCCGACTGCTGCAGGATTAGGAGAGAGGCACGTTTCTGGCGTCCCCACATTCATAGCACATTTAATGGGTCCACGCGGTAGACCTTTATTAGAAAATGAGCAGTGTGAGCAGGTCCTGTCGTGGATGGCAGAAAGTGCTTCCAGCAACCTATCGTCCACCCAGAGTTCTGCGCCGTCCACTGCTGCAACTCAGAATCCTCTGGCTGCTGCTCCTCCTTCCTCCCAGCCTCCTCACTCCATGAAAATGAGACATTCTGAGGAGCGGGCAGACTCCCAGGAACTGTTCTCGGGCCCCTGCTCAGATTGGGCAGCAGTGGTTCCTCTCCCACCAGAGGAGTTTATCGTGACTGATGCCCAACCATTGCAAAGTTCCCGGGGTCTGGGGGATGAGGCTGGGGACTTCCGGCAACTGTCTTAAGACCTTTCAGTGGGTGAGGAGGCCGATGACGATGAGACACAGTTGTCTATCAGTGAGGTAGTAGTAAGGGCATTAAGTCCGAGGGAGCAGCGCACAGAGGATTCTGAGGAAGAGCAGCAGGACAATGAGGTGACTGACCCCACCTGGTTTGCTACGCCTACTGAGGACAGGTCTTCAGAGGGGGAGGCAAGTGCAGCAGCAGGGCAGGTTGGAAGAGGCAGTGGTAGAGGCAGGGCCAGACCGAATAATCCAGCAACTGTTTCCCAAAGCGCCCCCTCGCGCCATGCCACCCTGCAGAGGCCGAGGTGCTTAAAGGTCTGGCAGTTTTTCACTGAGAGTGCAGACGACCGACGAACAGTGGTGTGCAACCTTTGTCGCGCCAAGATCAGCCGGGGAGCCACCACCACCAGCCTCACCACCACCAGCATGCGCAGACATGTGATGGCCAAGCACCCCACAAGGTGGGACGAAGGCCGTTCGCCGCCTCCGGTTTGCACCGCTGCCTCTCCCCCTGTGCCCCAACCTGCCACTGAGATCCAACCCCGCTCTGAGGACACAGGCACTACCGTCTCCTGGCCTGCACCCACACCCTCACCTCCGCTGTCCTCGGCCCCATCCAGCAATGTCTGTCAGCGCAGCGTCCAGCCGTCGCTAGCGCAAGTGTTGGAGCGCAAGCGCAAGTACGCCGCCACGCACACGCACGCTCAAGCGTTAAACGTGCAAGTAGCCAAATTGATCAGCCTGGAGATGCTGCCGTATAGGGTTGTAGAAACGGAGTCCTTCAAAAGCATGATGGCGGCGGCGGCCCCGCGCTACTCAGTTCCCAGTCACCACTACTTTTCCCGATGTGCCGTCCCAGCCCTGCACGACCACGTCTCACGCAACATTGTACGCGCCCTCACCAACGCGGTTACTGCCAAGGTCCACTTAACAACGGACACGTAGACAAGTACAGGCGGGCAGGGCCACTTTATCTCCCTGACGGCACATTGGGTGAATTTAGTGGAGGCTGGGACAGAGTCAGAGCCTGGGACCGCTCACGTCCTACCCACCCCCAGAATTGCGGGCCACAGCTCGGTGGTGGTATCTGCGGCGGTGTATGCTTCCTCCACTAAAGCACATTCCTGACTTCATGGCTGACTTCATGTTAGGATGCCTTTCTCGTGACCCTCGCATTCAACGCATTCTGGCCACTACGGATTACTGGGTGTACACACTGCTCGACCCACGGTATAAGGAGAACCTTTCCACTCTCATACCCGAAGAGGAAAGGGGTTCGAGAGTGTTGCTATACCACAGGACCCTGGCGGACAAACTGATGGTAAAATTGCCATACGACAGCGCTAGTGGCCGAAGGCGCAGTTCCGAGGGCCAGGTAGCAGGGGAGGCGCGGAAATCAGGCAGCATGTACAGCACAGGCAGGACAACACTGTTTAAGGCCCTTGACAGCTTTATGGCTCCCCAGCAAGACTGTGTCACCGCTCCCCAGTCACGGCTGAGTCGGCGGGAGCACTGTAAAAGGATGGTGAGGGAGTACGTAGCCGATCGCACGACCGTCCTCCGTGACGCCTCTGCCCCCTACAACTACTGGGTGTCGAAGCTGGACACGTGGCCTAAACTCGCGCTGTATGCCCTGGAGGTGCTTGCTTGTCCTGCGGCTAGCGTCTTGTCAGAGAGGGTGTTTAGTGCGGCTGGGGGAATCATCACAGATAAGCGTACCCGCCTGTCAACCGACAGTGCCGACAGGCTAACACTCATCAAGATGAACAAAGCCTGGATTTCCCCAGACTTCTCTTCTCCACCAGCGGACAGCAGCGATACCTAAGCAATACGTAGGCTGCACCCGCGGATGGAAGCATCGTTCTGTATCCCCATCAAAAACGGGGACCTTTTCGCTTCATCAATCTGTGTATAATATTCCTCCTCCTCCTCCTGCTCCTCCTCCTGAAACCTCACATAATCACGCCGAACGGGCAATTTTTCTTAGGCCCACAAGGCTCAGTCATATAATTTTTCTAAACAATTTTTATACGTTTCAATGCTCATTAAAGCGTTGAAACTTTCACCTCAACCAATTTTTATTTTAACTGGGCTGCCTCCTGGCCTAGTTACCAATTAAGCCACATTAACCAAAGTGATTAATGGGTTTCACCTGCCCTCTTGGTTGGCCATGGCCAATTTTTCTGATGTACATTAGTACTGTTGATACAGCAATTTTTGTGGGCCCTCGCCTACAGTGTAATCAAATTAATTTTTAGCCCACCTGCATTACAGCTGACGTTACATCCGCTGTGTTGGGCAATGCAATGGGATATTTTTATGTACCGCCGGTGGGTTCCAGGGAGCCACCCATGCTGTGGGTCCACAGGGAGTTGTAAATGCATCTGTGTCCACTTCTAAAGAACCCCAGTCTGACTGGGGCATGCAGTGTGGGCCGAAGCCCACCTGCATTTCATCTGACGTTAGCTCTGCTGTCCAGGGCACTGCAATGGGATACATTTATGTACAGCGGGTGGGTTCCAGGGAGCCACCCATGCTGTGGGTGCACACGGAATTCCCATTGCGGAGTTGTACCTGCCTGTGACTATTTATAAAAAACCGCGGTCTGACTGGGGCATGCAGACACCTTGACAGAATGAATAGTGTGTGGCACATAGGTTCCCCATTGCTATGCCCACGTGTGCAGCTCCAGATGGAGGTGGCACAGGATTGGATTTCTCATTGCTTCTGTACAGCATTGTGGACTACCGCCCAGCCCCTTTTAAAGAGGGTCGCTGCCTTGCCGTGCCAACCCTCTGCAGTGTGTGCCTGCGGTTCCTCTGGCAGACGCACTTATAAATAGACATGAGTGTGGCGTGGCATGAGGGCAGCTGAAGGCTGTGCAGGGACAGTTTGGTGTGCGCTGTGGACACTGGGTCGTGCAGGGGGGGCTGGTCAGCATGTAACCCAGGAGAAGTGGCAGCGGAGTGTCATGCAGGCAGTGATTGTGCTTTGTTGGAGGTAGTGTGGTGCTTAGCTAAGGTATGCATTGCTAATGAGGGCTTTTCAGAAGTAAAAGTTGTTGGGGGGGGGGCCCACTCTTGCCGCTATTGTGGCTTAATAGTGGGACGTGTGAACTTGAGATGCAGCCCAACATGTAGCCCCTCGCCTGCCCTATCCGTTGCTGTGTCGTTCGCATCACTTTCTTGAATTGCCCCAATTTTCACAAATGAAAACCTTAGCGAGCATCAGCGATATACAAAAATGCTCGGGTCGCCCACTGACTTCAATGGGGTTCGTTATTCGAAACGAACCCTCGAGCATCGCGAAAAGTCCGTCTCGAGTAACGAGCACCCGAGCATTTTGGTGCTCGCTCATCTCTACAACTAAACTATTGCTGGTGATTTAAATAAATTTGAATGCATGTAGTAAAAACACGATGGTTATTAGCTACTACTGTAAATATTTGCTAATACCACACAATAGTATAACATTTTCAATTGTACCTTTTGCTACGAAAGTCCCAGTTCCATCTTCATACAATGCAAGTAACATATTTGTTATAAAATGATGTATTTATACATAACACATTCCTAACAGGCATTGCTTGAGAAGGTTTGACCGTAAATCTTGTAATGCTGGAAAACGGGTGAGATGTGGAACTCTTTTAGCTCATGATGTAAATCCGTTAACTATATATTTAATGACAGCACAGTATCATCAATAGAATTTCAGGTTCCAAGTTAAATGTGATTTTAGAGCAAAACACATAAATGCACCACAACATTTATAAATAATTTCAAACAAATGTTTGCCAGTTCAGAATAATCTGCAATCCATTTTATCAGGCAATATAATTTTCATGTATAAAGCAAAATCAATTTTATATGTTGACACAGTGCTCTGTGACAGACAATCTCATATTTATTATACAATGACAAAAGAAAGGAGATAGAAAAAATGTAATCAGCTTCAGAAATGATTAATTTTACAGCTGAGAGAACATATCATTGATTCTAAATTGTGTTTGAAGCGTTTTATTTGTATGGTTTAAATTGCCACTAGATGGCATCATACAAATATAATTTCCATATACTTCTGATAGTGGTTTAAGACTGTACTAAGTATAGGAATGCTGTGGAAATCAAAACATTGCAAAATTAATGGAAGCATGGTAAAATTATACAACAGTAGATATACACAACCTGCAAATAAGATGCTGTTAAGATTATAGTAAAGTGAAAAAATATTTGTTCCTTCTATAACTTAATCACAAATTTGTTACATTGAATAAATTCGGATCTTTAAACAACATATATAATTGGAGTATTTCTGGTTTAAGCATTTACAGAATGTCCGCAGAATAGGTACAGGCCCCCCCTCTGGAACCCTGCTAATTGCTGGCTACTGCACTCAGAATACAGTTCAGTACTGCGTAGTTCGGCTTTTAAGCTGAACTTGCTCAGACGGCTTGACCTGGAGAAAGTTGTCAGTTTGAAACTTTTCCACTTGTTCTCTAGATGATCTTCGAGAATTGAATGATTAATGTCTATTTGTTTGATGATCTTTTCGAATTATTTCTCCAGACTCTGGGTATTTTCATGGTGATGCCAAGCATTTCAATAATGCAAAACCAAAGTATGTCTGAGGTATTTCCATTTTTGTAATTATGGCAAAAATGGTGACATTTTTGTTAAAAGTGAAGAAAAACATAACATAAATAGCTACCTTGAACAAGATTAACCCTCCAATATACTTTGCACCTGATCTGATATACTGGTGTATACATCAAGAGCTCTTTGTGGGGCAAATGTCCTGGATGTTGTGTCCTAGGAGGCTTTAGCAGATATTGGAGAATATTTACAGCTAAAGCAGCAAACAAAATCTTTGTCCCACCTAAAGGAAAGCCAGGCATATTAAATTTAGAAACAGACCGCTTATGCCCAAGGAAGTTTTCTATGTTGCCTGTCATTTTTTCACTGGCAGGCATAATAATGTACTCTGTTATACAGAAGATTGCAGTGTATTATGTAAGAGCAAAGAATTGCTAGTTCAATAGTGGGACTAAAAATCATGTAAAAAGATAACTATTTCCTGCACATAGTGTTTTACTATGTAAAAATACAAGAATTAAAAAATATATACTTGACTGTTATTGTTGCATCAGTGACCAGTGAAAAAAGTGATCAGTGAAAATGAAAATGTTATGGGTTTTGGAATGCAGCCAACAAAAAATGTATTTTTTTTAGACATTGACTGTGCAGCATAAGTAACATTTTTAATAGGATTTGGCAATGTAATGTGGCAATACTAAGTATGTTTATTTTTTATTGTTTACAAATTTTATGCAAGAAATGGCAAAGGTTTTTTATTAAAGTTATTTATAGTGTTGACCATCTTTTAAAACTTTTCTTTTTTTTTGTTTCATTCTACAAGGGGACTTAAACATGTGACAGCTTCATCCTTATTATAATACACTGCAATTCTTCTGCATTGCAATGTACTGTATTATGCTTGCTGATGTAAGCCTATTAAGCTCTGCTTCTGGCAACTCCTAAAAGGCTTTTATACATGGCAGGCCTCTCTCTGTCTAATCATTTGAAATGCCGCTGTCACTATTGACCATAGCATTTAAGTGGGTAAACAGCATGGGATCAGATCGTAGCCTCTTAAAATACAATACAACACACAAAATATGGGTATGCGCAGTTGATCCAGTAAAGTATTACGCAAGCGTGCAAAATAAACCTGCTAATAAATGTATAAAAAGCCACTTGTACCTGCCTTTTCAATCTATATTTGAGAAACTAGAGAACTGTCTTTGTTGCCCATAGCAACCAATCACGGCGCTCTATGTTTAGAGCACTAGGAGAAATGCAAGCTGCGCTGTTATTGGTTGCTATGGGCAACAAGGACAGTTTCTCTTTTAGACAGCTTCATAAATCTGCCACATAGTGTATATAATTACATAACTTCTCCTCAGAATATCACTGCGGGTCATTCATTTATAGGTCCATATCATTGTGTTTAAAGTACACTTCGTTCAAAAAAGGTATTTTTCTTAAATTTAGTATTTATGGAAAACAATATTTTTAAGAATTACCGGTATGAGCAATACATGTATGGCGCTCATTGGGTTTCACTGAATGGAGCTGGTTCGGTAGCCAAGCCTGCACCAATACGGTGGCTAAGGGCTGTCTAAATTTGCTCTCAGCCATTACCTCATTGGATACCACTGTCAGTACTGACAGCAGCATTCAAATAGCCAGACAGAGGGAGGGAGCTCCTTCTGTCACCTGAACGGCCTGTCCACAACAAGACTGTATATTGCATGTATACTGTACATGCAATCAGACCATTGCCATTTCAAGTTTCCTAAGACTAAAAAAACTGTAAAAATATGATTAATAAAGGTTTTTCAATTATTAGTAACTTTAAAAGTTAAAAAAAAACTATTTTTCAAGTCATCACGACTGAAAATAAAAAAAATGTAAAACATTGGTATTACAATATCTGTAAAAGAACAATTATTAAAATGTTAGATGATTTATGTCATATGGTGAATGCCATCACAAGGCAAAATTTGGAATGCCAGAATTGTTTTTTTTTTGGTCACTGCCATTTCCAGGAAAAAATGCATAGAAAGTTACAAGTACCCCAAAATGGTACCAGCAGTAGGCACAACCAGCCCCACAAAATCGCTGACGAATATGGGGGTGTCAAAAGAGTAAGTAGTGCAAATCCATATAAATCTGGTGTCGCTGTGACCCACAGAATAAAGATAATGTAATTTTTCAGCCCCATGAACGCTGTAAATATAACAAACCCTCTTAAAAAAAAAATATGATGACACTGCATTTTTCCTCTCCAGCTCACCTCAAAATGTTTAAAAGTGTTCCAATATGCTATATAGTATTTGTTACATCCAAGCAAGCCGTGGGAACAACGACCTACAGAAACACAACCTAAATAAGGGTTGGAGGGCAACGGAAAGGCGTAATGAGGTGTGCATACATGACCAAACACCAACATTAAACAAGCAAAAACTAGATGTGCAAACAACAACACAGACTATGACAACAGGCGGCAAAATGCTTACCAAAAATACTAATTCACAAGCAGATCGTAATATGAATAAGTATGTACAAGGTATTGGGTATTTTGGCCAAAACACTTAACTCACAAGCCCACAAGGGTCTTCATTGTCTTGTGAGTCCCTGCACTCACAAGACAACTACAACACAGGGGGTATCCCTGCTTACAAGTGGGGCGATCGTCCTGAAAGGAATGGCCCCTCACTGGAACCAGGGAACAACTGTCTTGCCCTAGATGATAATAGCCTAATGGTTATACCCTCCCAAAGGAAGAATACTATAAAATTGTATACTTTATTGACATATATGCACTCAAAACAGACAAAAGCACTTTAAAATAAAGGAGTAGGTGGCTGAACTAGATCCTTACTAAGTCCATAGAAGAACTAAATATATATTTGCTAGGCAGGCTGTGAGGGCAGTAGTCTTTAGACACTAGTATATTTATAGAGCATGCAGTGTTTGGGGAGATGATGTGACTGTTGGCAGCCAGTGATGGGATGCGCATGTTGTCAGTAATAAAGCTGCTATAGAAGCAGCTGAATTATAAACTTCTAGTGAACTGCTATGCAGATTATGCATTAATCACAGTTGTGATAATAAACATAAGTACTGGACAAGGGAAATACAAACAATAAAACATCAAACAGGACAGTTCACACCTTCAGAATACTCTCAACATGTCATTGTTCACACCTAGTGTATTTCGCACTGTCAGATATACACTGAGCAGGACCCTGTTCACACCTAAAATCTGCTTACCTCACAATCATAGCTAATCAGTTGACACACCACAGGAGATATTAAAGCAGAGAAGAAAAGAAGTGCATATTAAACATTGAGGGATTCCCAACAGACAACACCCCAGGAACTTCTACAGGAACAAGGAAAAGGCACTCCTTGGTGCTCAACATGAAATGCCTGAGTTTATATGTGCAAAGTGTGATCATGTGGACTGGGGATGACATCATGACGCCACCCAGGCTACAGCTTGTGATTGCAGCCAGCAAGCCGCAACAGTTATCTTATGCTGTCTCTGTTGTATATATTATTATTATGCTCTCCAATATATATATATATATATATATATATATATATATATATATATATATACATTTTGAAGACTCTGGCCAAGCCCCTGGCTGCTAATGCTGCATGAATGGATCACTTAAGAGACCCAGCGATGAAGCTAAAAGTGATGGACAAGATGTGCTGGAAAAGGGTAGTTGGGGAGGATGGGGTTCAAGCTCATTTTCGAACCATGGCCCACGAGCCATTAGCTATCCATCTGGTTGTACTTACAGATGAAACACAGTTTAGCTTGACTGTGAACATTTTTTACAAGTTATCTTGCCACAAGCCACTGAAAATCTATTGTTGTCTTATCTTAATACAACAAAAGCCACTGAAAAAGCAATTCATGGGGCAAATAAACTGTGACACAGAAAGTTATTTAATGCGTTGAGTCAGGTTAAACTTTGCTACATCTGTGGATAAATTTGTCTCGACTATCCCCAACATTTCTCTCATTCGTTCTTATAAATCTAAGAAATGTAGACACATGCCTTAGTAATGATAAAGTTATGCAGAATATGCAGCATGTTTCACTCGTGAAAGTCACCAGAACCTTGAGATAGGCATATTTACCCAGTGGACACTTTTCTTATGAAGATTTCCTTCGCATCCATCAATAAAACAAAAATTATAAGAGACAGCAAGCTTGGTGTTCTCTTTCAATGACAGAGCACAACACCACCTGTCAGTTTGATTTAGGTTTGCCAGCACTTAAGGTGTTGCATTAATGTTAATGCCAGTTCACTCAAAACCACTTTATTTCTTACGCTAAAGCATTTCTTTTCATTGAATTATGAAGTATGCAATAGTAATGAAAATCACATCTTCAACCACACCTGATTCTACCCCTTCAACTTATAATGAGTGTGAAGGACTCCACATACCATATTAACATCTCGGTGTCCACAGATCATTATACAGTTTGGCATGAAATGAACAAAGCAATGAATTTAAAACAACTGTAAATAAAAAGGTGAAAAAATAATATAAGGGAAAATAATCACAATTTTTGTACCTGCCTTTTACTGGTTTGCAACAAGAAATTATATATAGTTGTGTATAACAATACAAAACTAAAAAAGCTCAGTATATGGCAACGTAATTGTGTTATCTTATACCAATTACAGTGAAAACCATATTAATATTGCATCTGACTGTCCCAAAATAATCCTAATTTGACATGTAGAAAAACAGCTTGTCCCAGCAATACTGTGCTTTTACGCAGGAACGGTTATGGCTCAGTGAATTGAGGTAGAGTGGGATGGTTCAGGCCCAACCACATCCATTCACAGTAAACAGGCAGTTGCTCATAGTTGAACAACTGCCTGTTTATATGGGCTGAGAGTCATTCACTTTTAATGCATGAAGAAACTGAACAACTGAAAAAATTATCCTTCACTGTTCAGTCTTTGCGTGCATTTACACTGAATGATAGTTGTGCATTCTCACTGGAATCCAAGCGATTATCGGCCCATGTAAAATTGCCCTAACAAGCAATTATTTCCTGTGAGTCTAAAACTATAAAGTAATCCATTAGGTGGTGCTCATCCTGATAGGCATACAGCTGTGAAATGCCTGGAAGCTTTTCCTAGGCCTTTGGCTGCCATGATTGGGGGGGGGGGGGGGGGGGGTTCGATGGAGACAAAGCGAGTCATCTCCCTCTGTCTAATCACCTAGATGCCAAGGTCGCTAGTAACCCTGACATCTAGGAAGTTAAATTACAGGGATAAAAGTTTTCAGGATCAGAGCTTGAGGACACTTGACTACCATGAAAGCCCAGCTGTACATCAGCATAGCACTTTCACGGTAATTATGCAGGTGCAGGATCCGTTCCATAAATGTCTATCATAGAGGCTTAAGATGGTGGCACCTTAATATAAACACCAGTTTGAACATGTTCTGTGCTTTGTGGAAAATTTGCTGTTGCGAGCTATGCACACAGCATAGGCTTCTTCCCTCCTACCGCCAACATGGCTGCAGCTGGTGGTTTGCTGACCCCTGCCTACTTGTGTTCACTTCATTTACTGCTTGTTTTGGCCCACTTACGGCATGAGGCCACTTTGTAATTCTTTTCCATGGCCACTTTGGTTCTCCAATCCAGTCCTGGGCTGGAGTTGTGCTTAGTGCTGACATTTATGTATGAGCCCCACTTTATTCTATATACTCTGAGGGTATCTTTATACATGAGGTCAAATAATGGTTTATTGCAACAATTACTGTGTTAGGGCGCCCACCCACTGACGATTTTTTTCCCTGCGAAATTCGCAGCATTTTTTTCTCTGCAGGGGTCTATGGGACTTGTAATGTTAAAATCGCGATCGCGCAAAATCGCGATTTCGCGGTAAATTGCGATTTTGCGCGATCGCGATTTTAACATTACAAGTCCCATAGACCCCTGCAGAGAAAAAAATGCTGCGAATTTCGCAGGGAAAAAAATCGCCAGTGGGTGGGCGCCCTTAATATGCAAAACTGCAGGAAAACTGCAACATTTTGGCACGGCTTTTATTGTACCCTAAGGGCCCTTTCACATGGGTTGGAATTTTGATGCAGAATTGAAAATGGCTTGCAACCGGCCTGCAATTTTGCATCAAAATCCACAGTTAGACCTACGGATTTTGGAGAGAAATTCTGCAGCCACGGAATTGGGTCCCATAGAGAGGAATCCTCAGTAAGCTGTATGTTACCTAAAAGCATGTTTATTGTTTTAAACACTTGTCAGTACAGCTGTCAGTTAGCTAGCCAATATATAATTCTAGTCATAGGAATTTTATTACTAGTTATTGCACTGAACTTACTAACTATTGGCATCACCACAGCACTCTCAATACTCTGGTTCTCAATACGGAGCTGCAATATGCAACTCATTTTAGTGTATATGGTCCTATTATACCTCCATATGCCTTTTGATAATCATAAATGATTTCATATGAATCATTTCACTTGAGTGCATTTACATGTTAAAGCTTTGATTATTATACAGGTATGTTTTTATCAACATAAATCTTCCCCATTGTTCCTATTTGTGGGGAATAACAGGATGGTGAGGGTTTCTGCTATCTAGCACTACTATGTGGTTTCTCTGATATGTTGTATGGCATTATTATCCATACCCTTACTTATTACTACCTATGCTGCTGTTTAAGTTTTCTTCTATTAGATGATGGGGCTCATCTAATTTTGCTATAGGGCCCTATGAATTTAAGTTATGCTCCTGGTGCAGTTAAATATATGTGCTCCATGAATAAACATATATCTCTAAACTACTGCTGACATTTAGTTATGCCCTCCACCAGCTAATACTCTGCTCACTGCTTTAAAGTATGATTGTTTTCAAGTCTATTTAGAATTAGCAATGGAAACGACATGGCATTATGAACATGAAACTTGCAGCAGCAGAGTACACTAATAACAGTTGCAATCTATGTCAAAATTACATACTCTGGGCAAACAACTCAAATATCACTGCTTTAGTATGTCAAGCTAACAATGTCATACAGTGCACAAACAGCAGTATAATACAATGCGTAATGACAGTGCCAAAATGTCCGTATACATATTGCCTTATTTTTAAAGTAAAAAGTCACCTTTAAACATCCTTTCATATGTCAATTAGACAAGTGAGAAGATTGCCATTCTAATGAGCCTGTTCCCTTAAACCATAACTGGAGCCGATTTGGCTTTCAGTACCGTCTCGACGCTGACAACTTCTAATTATATACTTTTTTCCGTGACATCACATCTTCACTACTACAAACAGCAGTCTCTAACATCATGTCCCTCACTCTCTATACCCAAATTAGAATTTTTCAAAAACTGAACTTTATGTGTTTCCCCCATCTATTAACTGACCTATACTTGATATTTCCATTTCAGTGTATGGTGATAAAATAACTCCGAGGCAGCATGCCCGCTGTCATGTGGTCATACTTGACTCCAATCTTTTCTTCACTCCCTACATTCATCACTTGTATGTTCATGTCACCTGCACCTTAAGAACATCTCCAGAATCCGCCCTTTTCTTACTGTGCATGCTTAAAAAAAGCTTATTGTTGCTATGATCTATTCTCGTCTTGATTACTGCAATTTGCTACTAATCCTCCCCTCACTAAACTCTCCCTTCGCCAATCTACCCTAAATGCAGCGGCAGCCAGGCTCATCTTTTTGTCTAACCGCTATACTAATGCCTCTACCTTGTGCCAGTCCCTGCGCTGGTTGCCTGATCGCTATAGAATAGAATTTAAATTCATCCTTTCTATTCATAAAGCTCACCCAAGCATTAACCCCTTGAGGACATGGCCTATTTTGGGCTTAAGGACGCAACCATTTTTGCCGGATTTTCTTCTCCATTTATCAAAAGGCATACGTTTTTTATTTTTCCGTTGACGCGGCCGTATAAGGGCTTGTTTTTTGCGTGGCGAACTATAGTTTTTATCGGTGCCACTTTTGGGTACATTGACTATTGTAAAACTTTTATTTTTTTGATAGCAGGGAGAGGAAACGCATCAATTCTGCCATAGATTTTTTTTTTACAGCGTTAATCATGCAGCATAAATAACACAATCCATTTTTTCTGCGGGCCGGTACAGTTACAACGATACCAAAATTCTCAATTTTTTTTTTAGGTTTTTCCACTTTTCTGCAATAAAAACCCTTTCTTTGGAAATCTTTATTTTTCTAAATCGCTGCATTCAAAGTCCTGTAACTTTTTAATTTTTAAAAAATTTTTTATGTACAGAGCTCTATGACGGCTTATTTTTTGCGAGACGAGCTGTAGTTTTTATTGGTACCATTTTGGGGTACATACGGCTTTTAAAATCATTTTTATTGCGTTTTTAGGGAGGCAAAATGCTAAAAATTTGCATTTTGCCTCAGTTTTTTAGCATTTTTTTCAATGCTTTTTTCTGTGTACAGTCAATAGCATGTGCAGCTTATTGTACGAGTCGTTACGGACGCGACAATACCAAATGTGTGGGTTTTAATTTTTTTTTAACCTTTTTTATGCTAATATGAGAAAAAGCATAAAAAAGGGTTTTTTAACTTTTTTTTACATTTTTTTTAAATTCATTTTTTAAAATCTTTTTTTTAACAGAATTTCTGTCCCCCTGGGGGACTTGCAACACTGCCCTGATGATCGCTGTGATAAGGCATGCCAAGCCTTATCGCTTATACAGCGATCTCAGGCACTGGCAACACAGGACGCCAGTGTCTGGCGTCCTGTTGCCATGGCAACAGGCCGGGCTCTCTGCGATTATATCGCGAGAGCCCCGCAATTTCACAGAGGGAACGCACTCGCTCTGTGAACCCTTCCCATGCTGCGATCTACATAGATTGCGGCAGGGAAGGGGTTAACAGCGGGGGGCGCATCTCCGATGCACCCTCGCTGTTGCAGCAAGAGACTGTGACTGACAGCCGGCTCCCGCTGCGGGATAGCACAAGATCATATGTGATTTCATGTTATCCCCAGAACATAAGTTTACGCCCTGTTGCGGGAAGTACCCCGCTGCCAGGACGTAAACTTACGCCCTGGAGCGGGAAGGGGTTAAACTGCTGTCTCATCTTTGTCTACCACCCTACCTGTGGTCTCCGTTTTGCTAATGACCTTACAGTAACGGTCCATTTACACGGGATCATTACCTTTTAGAATCGTTCAAATTCTGTGCTCGTGTAAGAATTTGAACGATAATTGTCCTGTGTAAAGACCTGCAGCGACTGAAGGAGGATTGTTCAGATGGTCCGTTTCTGCAAGTAGAAAACTGAACGGCGCACTGTTCCGTGTAAACGACAGTCGTTCACTTCTGAACGACTGTCTTACTGCAAATGGAGGTGAGCAGGGGGAGAATGCTCCCTGGCCCGCTCTGCCTCCATAGCGGCAGTGCTGTGAGTGATGCCAACGATACTCGCTCCTGTGTAGTAGCGCAGGAGTGAGCATCACTTGGACAAGTGTCGGGCATTATTTGCCCGAAAGCTCATCCGAACTAAATGGGCCATTAGTTCCTCTGTAATTCAACCCCCACACCCCCCTCTCCAATAAATGTTCTGAGCTGCATCAGTTCTCTGGAATGTGTTACCCCAGACAATCAGGTTAATCCCCAAAGCTCAGAGGTTTAAGCATATCCTAAAAACACATCTCTTTAGGAAGGCATATCCTATCCCCTAATCTAACTTTTCTCCATTTACCCCTCTTCTACATTTATCCTATGAACTCAACCTCTCTAATCTTACTGTATCTTCCACACTTCCTACACCATAATGCACTTAATATTTGTGCATACACAAATACTAGCTGGTGGCTAGTTCTTGCAGCTTTACGTGTACTAACTAGAGATGAGCGAACGTACTCGGATAAGCACTACTCGTCCGAGTAATGTGCCTTATCCGAGTACCGCTGTACTCGTCCTGAAAGATTCGGGACGCGCTGCGGAGCGGGGAGCTGCAGGGGAGAGCCGGGAGGAACGGAGGGGAGATCTTTCTCTCCTTCTCTCCCGCCCGCTCTGCCCCGCTCCCCGCTGCGACTCACCTGTCAGCAGCGGCGCTCCCCGAATCTTTCAAGACGAGCACAGCGGTACTCGGATAAAGCACATTACTCGGACGAGTAGTGCTTATCCGAGTACGTTCGCTCATCTCTAGTACTAACCTATTTATTTATAAGGTATCTGGAGCATTGTACAGAACAAGCACTTGTTCCTCTTGTGTCACCCTAATTTCCCCATAGACTGTAAGCTCTTGTGTGCAGGGCCCTCTCACCTATTGCTCAAATTTTCTATTAGTTTGATAGCAAGGTAGTGTCTAATTTTGTCTGTACATGTACCCTTTGGTTTGTAATGTGCTGCGGAATATATTGGCACGATATAAAATGTATTATTACTCAGACTTTCATTAAATCCGTTGAACAGCACAGAGTATGCAGGTCCTTGTCTAAAGACAGTTTTTTTGTTCACTCCTGACACCCTTAGAGTTCACTTACTTTAACAACCACATCTAAACACTCCTAAATAATCAGGGCCTGGCATTTGGGCACTGACTTAGAGACCCACACATATGCATGATATGCTAATGTAAGGACAACTGTCACTAAAGGCCCAGGTACACGCAACGATTATCGCTCAAAATTTGTTTAAAGGCCATCATTTGAGCTATAATCCTTGTGTGTAAATGCTCCTATCTTTCACTCTTTGGCTTAAAGATGGTTTTTAGGTGAGCATAAAATCCATTGTTCAGCCTGAGAGAAGATAACTCAGACTGTATGCTGTGTTTCCTGTCCATGGTGTTGTATTCTCCAGGAGAGCTGCTGATTACATTGTATTCAGCAGAAAACAGGAGGCAGCCCTTGGCAGAACAAAGGAGCTGAATGAAGAGAACATACCACCTGCTGCTCTCTGCATAGAGCTGCTGGAGGCTCATTTACATGCAAATGAAGGTGATAAGCTGCTAATGGACATAACAATCGCTCAGAATCTATCTTTTGAATGATTATATTTGTGTGTAAATGGGCCTTTAGGGTGTGTTCACACATCACTCATTAGCTGTAGATTTTGGTGCAGGTCTGCAGCAAATTTTGCCCCTTCAATTTGACTTCAACTGAAAGGGTGAAATCTGTTGCAGACCTGTACCAAAATTCACAGCAACTCAGCAACTTGTGAGCACACCCTAAAGGTATCTTCATATGGGGCGAAATCGCTGTGGGCATTCTGCTATGGAAATCCTGCAGCAATTCCGCTGGAAATTTGTGGTGGCCAAATCCGAACCTAAATGGTTCAGCTTTTGTGGCGCTTTGTGAAGTGATTCTACTGCAGGATTTAACCCTTCTATTTCAAGGACTGAATTCCACAGCATAAATCCACAGCATAAATAAAGATGCTGTGAATTTTAAATCTGCAGCATTTTTCAAAAACTCTGCAGATCTGTTGCAGAAAATGTTCGCACCATGTAAAAGAGATTTCTGAAATCTCCTCCACATGGTTTGTACTGCAATTGGAAATTCCATGATGTTTACTGCCCATGTGAAGGCAGCCTCAGGGACCTTTCACACAGGACTAATGTGCGGATTTGGGTGCAGAATTGATAATAACAGAATCCTTCTGCATTAAAATCCGCCGTTAGCAGTGCGGAATTCAAATATGGCGTATTCTGCAACACTGTTGCAGAATATTCTGTTCTGTGTGAAAGCTCCCTTAGGGCTCTTTCACATGAGCGTATATCGGCCACAGTTTTCACGTCCGGCCAATATACACTACAATCTGATGCATTGAAATCCAATGCATCAGATCACATGGCCATGACTGCTAAAATCCCTTCATCTTCTTTCCTCCTCTCTGGCTATTTGCAATGGGAGGGGGTGGGGCGGAGGGGGGAGCTAAGCTCCGCTCTGCCGCCTACCATTGCTGGGTGCGGACAAGGGGGGAGGGGGCGGGAGCTTAGCGCCGCTCCAGTCCCCTCCCTTTCATTGCAAACAGCCAAACTGGAGGAGGTGAGCCAGTGAGGGTGGGGAGGCCCAACAGCAATGCAGGCTCCGCGTGCACGCCCCGGGGCCTGTGCCGTCTGAACGGGCGCAATAACGTTAGATTTGTGCGCCCAGTCACGCGTTTTTTGTGGTGCCGGTGGGCACACTTAAAAACGCCTACGGCCGTGTGAAGGAGTCCTTAGCGTGATTTTACACATGGATATAATTCACCCTTGTTAACAGGAGCAAACTGACAATGATTAAATGTAGCATAGGGTCGTTAACGCTAATGACATTCCTCCCTCTACATGACCGGGTGGGAATAGTGTGGTCTGTATACAATTAATCCTTGCTTAATATCTTATGGTATGGTCATTATATAGATGACCTCCTCACTTAGCGAAACAACATAGCAGAAGGTCAAGCCCACGACATTTCAGCTTTTGAAACATATTTAAATCTGAATTTTAAATTTGGGACACTGTGTAAAATGTAAATACATGTAAAGAGAAAATGAATGCAATGATTTGGAAATTTCATATAACCATGTTTTATTGACAAGTGAAGATAGAACACATATTAGAAGTTGAAAGTGAGACATTTTTCCATTTCTTTTCAAAAAATTAACTTAAAAATTGATGGCAGCGACACATCTCAAAAAAGTTGGGACAGGGCCATGTCTACCATTGTGTAGCATCCCCTCTTCTTCTTATAACAGTCTGTATACATCTGGGAAGTGAGGAGACCAATTGCTGGAGTTTTGGGAGAAGAATGCTGTGGCTACTCTAGTGGAGAGTGGGAGGCCAGCGTACTATACGAAAGGGGAAATTAGGAATGAGAGAAATGCTAAAGAGAACTGCTGGTATAGTATGTAACCTTAAAGTATGGGTCAATGAGCGTTGTTCTATTTTTATTTTTGCAATTGGCCCAAATGGGGTGCTAAGTTGTATACATTATGGTATGTCTGTGTTTGTAAGTACGGTATGTGAAATGTCAGTGTCAAAGACAGCAGACACCTTCAATGCAATGACACCCAACTTCACTCATCAGTGAAATATTACACAGCTATGGAAGCCTTCTCTCAAAGATCACGTGATGCTAATTCTATTTAAAATCCATGCACCGCTTCTCTACTGTATGCACAGCACTCCGTATATGTAACGGACCCGGACGCTCTGCTGTATTAAGCTCTGGAGACAGAGGAGCCAGCATGGCAGCCAGACAGAGGTATATCACTATACGGAGCCTTGAACAGCTGCCCCATGTATAGGCAGCACAATAATAATACCTCTTGTTTAGAACTGGTGTACAGATTTCACACAGGAATAGCAGTATGCAATCCATAAAAAAAAGGTTTTTGCAGCTGTTTAAAGCCAAAATATGGTAATAAAATATATTAAGAATTCATTACAATTACGTTTCAATTGAAATAAAAAAGGCATACGTACTGTTTAACTGCTTTCCCCCCTAGCATGTATATGCAAGTACTGGGCGGGAAGAGGTTCACGTAAAAAGATATATAATTATGTCATATAGATGGCACAGGCTCAGGAGCTAAGCCGGTGCCATCCGCAGCGTGAGCCGCGGCACCCCTGTCTTATTTATGTAAAAGGGTGATGAGAGGGTGCCATTAACTCTAATCCTGCCATAAGGATCTTTATACCGTGTGAGGACTGAGTTAATTAAAGCAGGAGGGAAGCCAAATTTTTCAAGCAAGCAAGTCATGTAGTCCCAGGTCACTCTTTATCAAAGGCCTTCTCAGCATGGGTGTTAAGGAGGACCAGTTGTCTAGCATACAAAATTGCATTTAGACTGTTGGCATTGAACTTCCCTTCTTTACCAGGAACAAATCCCATTTGCACAGGATTAATAAACGTGGGCAAAAGATTTTTAATACGATTTACCAGGAGTTTTGTCCACCACTTTAATTCTGAGTTTAGCAGATATATGGGGCCGTAGCTCCCACATGTTTTTTCATCTTTGCACTTCAGGGGAATAAGGTGATATAAGCTTCATGTATTTATTTTAGGAGATTTCAAAAAACAGGGGGACAAGACAAAAGATATTTTTTTTGTAATAACTTATGGGTAACGTGTCCGGTCTTGGACTTTTCCCATTAGCAATAGAAAATAGGATCTCTTTA
Source organism: Eleutherodactylus coqui (assembly GCF_035609145.1). Taxonomy (NCBI): domain Eukaryota; kingdom Metazoa; phylum Chordata; class Amphibia; order Anura; family Eleutherodactylidae; genus Eleutherodactylus; species Eleutherodactylus coqui. Next base: position 153,090,365 of record NC_089838.1, read on the forward strand.
AGTTCTCCCGGGAGTTAATAGCGCGGCTTTGTCACTGGAGTTTAATGGGGGGGAGTGAGATAGCAATAAAGAATCAATTAGAGTTTTCTCATACGTAGACTAGTACAGTGAGTTAGTCTCCAGGATATATAATAAGGTGTAACATTTGAGAAATTCAGTTGCAGTATCCTCTGTATCAGTAATGGCACTCTCATTTTCTGTTGTTCTTGTTTTTTAATGAGACAGGACATAACTTTGGATCTTTGTCTCCATGTGCATAGTATTTATATTTGCCTCTTTGGAGGGCTCAGGCAGCTCTAGCATTCCAGGGATCTTCAAGTTCATATCGAAATTTTAAGAGATCTGATTTGCACTTCGAATTTTTTAATTACATTTTCTGGCACAGATATCTGACTAACAAGAGAATTTATTTGTGTTTCTATAGCTTTTTTAAGCCTAGAACCCGGCACAATTAATTTTCATGAAATATAATGTTTGTGTTAGAGATGAGCGAGCAAGCTTGGATAAGCCGGTTACTCGAGCGAGCCTCGCTCTTCTCGAGTAACTGCATACTTGTCCGAGCGTGCTCGGGGGGGGGGGGGAGATCTCTCTCCCTCTCTTCCCGCTGCCCCCCATTATCCCCCACCGCCCCCGCTCGGAGAAGAATGCAGTTACTCGAAAAGAGCGAAGCTCGCTCGAGTAACCGGCTTATCCGCGCATGCTCCCTCATCTCTAGTTTGTGTGCTTTGGGATGTAAAAAGGAATCCTTTTACTAAGTGTGGCCAAAGAATGGGTCACTATTATGATTTGGGGCTACAGAAAGGGGTCCTATTACTAAGTAGGGCCACAGAGGGGGTCACTGTTACCATTTTGGAGCAACAGAGGGGATCTTAATACTGTAGGACCACAGACTGGGTCATTATTTCTTTTTGGGGCCAGAGAGTGAAACTTATTACTAAGAGGGAGCAATGACGAGGTCTTATAAGAATGCTTGGTCTGGGTGAGAATATATTTAAGTGTTTAAGTAACTGGCTCAATGATAGAAAGCAGAGGGTGGTTATTAATGGTAAATACTCTGATTGGATCACTGTTACCAATGGGGTACCACAGGGGGCAGTATTGGGCCTTATTCTTTTTAATACATTTATTAATGACCTGGTAGAATGATTGCACAGTAAAATATTAATATTTGAAGATAATACAAAACTATGTTAATTAACACAAGAGAGGACAGAATGCAGTTGCAAATGGATCTGGATAGGTTGGGGGCTCTGGCAGAATAGTGGCAAATGAGATTTAACACTGCAAATGTAAGGTTATGCCACCATTACACACTAAATAGGTTACCACTTGGCAAAACTGACATGGAAAAGGACTTGGGGATTTTAGTTAACTGTAAGCTTTGAGGTAAAATTGGCTTCTACCTCATTGTTTGGGGTTATTTGTGCCTTCCTCTTGATAAACAAAGGGGTGGGGGGAATAACCTGAACTGGATGGAAATGTGTCTTTTTTCAGCCTAACATACTATGTTATTACTACATGTGGGCACCCAATGGGTCTTATTACTAAGTGGAGCTACACAGAGGATCCTATTACTAAGTGGAGCCACCCAGGGGGGTCCCATTATTAAGTGGGGCCTCATGGGGGCCCTATTCATAAGTGTGACCACAGAGGGGATGACTATTAAAAATGGTACCACAGCGAGCCCATTATTACTATGTTGGAGGCACTGAAAATTTGATTAGGGTTGCAGAAGCCATATGGGAAGAGTGCACAAAGGCAAGTCAAGGCTAGAAGAAATCCACAGGACGTAAGTGTACATCCTTCTTTTGCGTTAAGTACCCCTCTGCCAGGACGTACATTTACATCCTGTGGCATTAAGGGATTAAAGCCCAGGACCAAGCGCCGTAAATTTACCGTACTTGGTCCTAAATGGGTTAAGGGTGGCCTTCAACTCATGGGCCAGTGTTTTCCCTTGGCCCTCCGATGCTAAAATCTGCCAGCAAGCCGCTGTGCTACGCTCTACTGGTAGAGCTGCAGCTAACCTTTGTTGCCTGTGGTGACATCCCAACACTGTATTATCTAGTGTTTCTTACTAGGATGGAGAAAGGGTTGGACATAAAAAAATTTTGCACAGGGTGCCATCTAACCTAAGGTCAGCCCTGCTCTGAATAATAAATAAATGGTTGAGACAGAGGTAAGTTCCATGGATGTGAGACTAAAAAGGCTACATATTATACAATACCTCTTGGCGGGTTAGCTTGGGTCTTAATGCTCTACACATTCTTTCTGTAGTTATCTTACTGGCTGTATCTGTGTCTGGCATATCTTAGAATAATGATATAGTAGAAGGCAGAATTTTGTGAGCCACTCAGCAATGAATCTAAGGCCCAATGTCCATGGGCGGATTCGATTTGCAGAATCCGCGCAGGAGATCCGCAAATCAAGCTGTCCATAGAGAAGCATGGGCGTCCGCGAATGGATTTAAGCATGCGGATTTGTTTTCTGGACCTTTTGGTCTGGAAAACAAATCGCAGCATGCTCCATTTTTGTGCGGTTCCTGCATGGACGTTTTCCATTGAAGACAATGGAAGCCGTCCAATCCGCGGCACACCCGCCGCTGACACTGAAAGCAGGAGATTTAAGAAAAAAAAATCTGTACTGCGCATGTCCAACAGCGTGCCGTGCAGAGCATCCGCAGTACAGATAACCCAGAAGTGGAGAGGTCTGCGCAGATGCCACCGACTTCCCGCACAGGTCCTCGGCCGTGGACAGGGTCAGATTTCGCTTCGGGCTCCCGCCTGGGGAACGTTGGGCCTAAGGCTATGTCTACACAGGGTGGAATTTGCTGCAGAATCTGCAGTGGACATCCTGCAACAGATCTGCAGTGCAAAATCCACAACAAAATAAACACCATTTGTGCTGATTTTGACACAGATTTTATGTATTAAAATCTGATTTGAAAACAGAATTTACCCCCTCATTTGAAGCGGTGGAATCCACATCGAAAAAATGGTGTTTTAATTGAAATACTTTGGATACAAAATCCGCTCTGTAGGTCAATTTCCTAAGTGGATTTTTATTTGCAGGGTGTGGATGAGAAAATCTCATCCACTTTGCTGCTTCTGTAAATGCTGCGGATTTTCAGGGCTGACTCCGCAGGGAAAATCCATGGCAAATCCACCCTATGTGAACATATACTCCTGTTACTTGACCTACTGTCAGCACAACACACAAAGTATGGAACGGAAGCAATTTGCTCCGGCCCCTGTGTAGTGGTCAGCGCTTTGAGCGATAATCGTTGCGTGTAAACCAGCCTTTATTCTCTATTCACATTTGCATCCCGTTTCCGTTTATAACAGAAACCACAAGCCATAACTGGATCCGTCACACAATGGATACCACTGATGCTGATGGACTCCGTTGACTGGTAATGGGATTTGTTGGCTTCTATTGTAGTTGCTGTCATTTTGCTGGGAGCCTAGCAGTGCATGCAATACGATACTTTCTGTCAAATAAGCCAGGTCTGCTAATGGAGGCTTCAAGCAAAACCTCTGATGGCAGTGTGAACATAGCATTATAATGATAGTGTGTCATCTTTCTTGTGTTAACAAAACCCTTTCACAATATATTCCAGGTCTGACCTGCCATTAGATGGTCAACAGTTCGTTATAGATCAAATGTTGCCCATTCTTCATAAATGAGGTGCACATCTGTGACATTTTTTTTACCAAATGAACAAAAAACCTTTAGACATAAGGAAAAAACATGTAAAAGAAAAATGATGGTCAAACATGATATACATTTAGCACAGATGTGTACGCCAATTTCTTCTTCACATCTATTGCACATTTATCAAGTAAAATCCACAACTGGCGTAATGTGCCTTAAACAACTGGCTCAGGTGGCAAAAGATATATTTAAGGAATATGAATGGAATGTTTAATCTCATTTTCGGAAGTATACAAAAAAACTGCATAAAGGTGCATCAAAGGGCAGCAATAGTTGCATCGCATGTGTGATGAATATGTAGTGCCATGTGTGTATGATGGCCATGAGATGTCAAAAATGGGGAAGAATGTGGAGAGCTTTTCGGTTGCAAGAAATATATTATCTTGCAATTTGGTGCAATTGGGAACAAGACAAGCGACATTCCCTTTGGAAAGTAGTTTCTAGGACAGCACTTACAGATGTGCTTCTATGTATCTGCATGAGAACCTTTAGAAACATTTACACACCTGTTTAACAACAAAACTAGTTTGCTTTAACCCCTTGATGCCCTATGACATGGTTGCATGTAGGAAGTGGCGCAGGGTGGTTTTGGAAGAGGCTCAGGAGCCGAGGCTGCCCCATATCTGCTAGCTGCTTCATACAGCTGACGGCCAGCCACAAGTGCTGCGATCAGAGGTAGGAGCTGGGGTTGTGGCCGTTTACGTCCCTGGATGATCGCCAGTTTAAGTCCCGTAAAGAGGATAAAAAAAGTAAAAATAAGATTAAAAAGGTTTTTTAAGTATTAAAAAGATTTTAAAAATCCCTAGAATCTGCCTAAAAACAGAAACAAAAATATAAAATGCCATCATCAGGTCTGAATTCTGAAAATACCAGTCTCTAACCTGCACGGTTAATGTCCAAAAACCTTACAGTGCCAAAATTGTGTGTTTATTTTTTTTAGTATCCTGTTGCCTCCTCCCCCCCCCCCAAAAAAAAAAATCAAATGAATAAAAAGTCATCAAAAAGTCATATGTACAAAAAAAAAGGCACCAATAAAAACGGCAGCTCGCCCCTAAGCACAGCCCCAATGGTGAGACTAATAAGTTATTTTTTAAAAGTAGTAAAACCTAAAACAGGTGTCCCCGCAATCAGCCTGACTTGCAGAATAAACTGAACCCATCTTTTTTCCCACAGCGTGTATCGTAAAAACAGAACCCAAAACACAAAACTGTTATGGTATTGTTTTCTACTTCAGCCCATTTAAAAGTGATACAATATTGAAAAATGTAACTTTTCCCATAAAAAACAAGCCCTATGTTCACAGATGAAAAAAAGCTTATAGATCTTAAAAACAGGAATTAAAAACAAACGAACCCCCCAAACTGTCAGGTCCCCCCGAGGTTAATAAGCAGGGGATCTCTCTCGTCGCTCCGTTTCCTGGAGCCACAGGAATGAGCTGTCCCGCACTACGCGGTGACGTCTTCTGCCGACAGGTGGCGCTGGTGTTCCACGAATAACCCTCGCGCACATGAGGCTGGCTTCTCTCCAGCGCTCCCCGCGAGGCTGCTGACGGGACATATGCTTCCAGAAGCCACAAACAGGCGGCCGCGGCCCGCTCTCCTCGCCCGCTCCTACCTGTAGCTCGCGTCTACGGCTCTTCTACAACTATTTACTCTAACGTCTAGTCCGTTGTGTGAAGTAGATGGAACGTTCTGCGCTCCTCGGAGCTTCTCGTCAGTTGTGTCCCGAGCGGGGCCGCTGCTAAACCACCTCAAGTTACAACCGCCGGGACTCGGCGGGAAAATGCCGGGACTAGTCGTTCAAATGGGGCGAGTTGTGACCCTGAGAGCAGAGCTTCTCCCTGAGGTGACTGCGCCACTGCCGCCACTCCTGAGGGCACGTCTGGAATTCGTTAGGCAGACTTGTCTCATGTAATGACTGCAGAGCGCGGCCGGCGTGTACGTGCGGCAGTCACACGGCACAGACGTGCGGCTTTATTAGGAAACAGATGAATGTGGGACTACTTATACACGGTCCCTGCGGGCATGCTGGGAGTTGTAGTCCATTCCGCCTGCACTAGTTTATTGTCCCCCGAGAGCTGCCGCTCTACGGACTGACGGGACAGAGCGCACCATGTTACACGGGGGGAGGCCCAGGAACAGCTGCAGAGACTTGTCTGGTGATGACCACCCAACACTAGACTGTGCTCCCCCCCCAGAGTGAGCTGCCCCGGGGCTGAACTTGCACCTTCCTGACCCCAGCTTACCCCATCGGCTGCGGGCTGGTGTACACTGCTTCAGGCTGATGACTATGGCGTTAGTAGTCCCGCCGGCAGAGGGTTGTAGCGCCCTATACTTCTCTTCTACGGTGATGGCAGCATTCTTATAGAATGTTACATAGTATATTAGCAGGGATACTGGATGCAGCACCAAGTGTCACCAAGCTGAAACTTTCCCAAAGCCCCTATAAAAGAAGACAGGTGTCTCCCCTAGTGGTAGCGTGCGGGGGTCTCTGCGCACGGACGTGGTGGGCTGCTAGTCAGAGAACAACTCTAATAGGAAGATGGTAATGGGGAAAAGAGAAGGAAACACTCGGTAATACAGCAGCCGGCAGAGAGTGGAGGGCCGGGGTACAGCGGGGCGGCGGGGCGGCACACTGCCCAACACTGCCACAACACTGCCCAACACTGCTACAACACTGCCCAACACTGACACAACACTGCCCAACACTGCTGTCTGCTATACGTTGTCATGTTACGTGCAAATAGCTTGGAATGAACATGTACAGAAGTTGTGCAAGTGGAAGGAACTGTTTATATCTAGATCTATATGTGCATATACATATATATTTATTTCATATCTATCAATATAATATCTCTTGTAGTTGTCTATTTATTTCACATCTATTTATCTATCTCTCATATCTATCTATCTATCATCAATCTATCTATCTCATATCTATCTCTCTGTTTATCTCATATCTATCGATTTATTTCACATCTATCTACCTATTTTATGTCTATCTATCTCACCTCTATCTAATATCTATCTATCTCATATCTATCTCTCTGTTTATCTCATATCTATCGATTTATTTCACATCTATCTACCTATTTTATGTCTATCTATCTCACCTCTATCTAATATCTATCTATCTCATATCTATCTATCTATCTATCTATCTATCTATCTATCTATCTATCTATCTATCTATCTATCTATCTATCTATCTCCTGTCTATCTATCTATCTATCTATCTATCTATCTATCTATCTATCTATCTCCTGTCTATCTATCTATCTATCTATCTATCTATCTATCTATCTATCTATCTATCTATCTATCTATCTATCTAATATCTATCTAATATCTATCTATCTATCTATCTATCTATCTATCTAATATCTATCTATCTCATATCTATCTATCTATCTATCTATCTATCTATCTATCTATCTATCTATCTATCTATCTATCTCCTATCTATCTATCTATGTATCTCATCTTTCTATTTATTTCACATCTATCTTATACCCATCTCTCTGTTTCTCATATCTATCTATTTATATATTTCACATCTATTTCATATATATCTCTCTGTTTATTATGTATCTCATATCTATTTCACATCTAGCTCATATCTATCTATTTATTTATTTCACATCTATCTAATATTTATCTTTCTCTATCTATCTATCTATCTATCTATCTATCTATCTATCTATCTATCTATCTATCTATCTATCTATCTATCTATCTATCTATCTATCTATCTATCTATCTCTCCCTCTTCCTGTCAGAATTAGATGGAAGGCTGGCAGTCTCCTATCTTGCTGCTGGTGACATATGTGCTGTGCCCAGCCTATTGCACTGTAAACCGTGTCATGCACTTGTCTAGGAACACACTGTTTACTATACATATCTTCTATTATCTCGCTCTGCTACTGTTTATAGCTTCTTTTCATGATAGAATCAGTATAATGTAATGTAAGGTCGAGGATGAACCACACTACAAGGATTGTATTATATATTGTATTGTATGTGGCTGTCATATTTCTATTATTTTACCCCTTTGTATTTTCTTACAAAAATATGCAAGAAGAAGCTACAAAGATAAACTTTGTTGTGGTCATAAATGAGTTGAACATTCAGATGAGGCAATATGAGAGCTGAAAACTATGTTGTCTGCGGAGCTTATTGATGGATTTAAAGTGTGTATAGTAATTTATAGAAGCAGAAGCCAAGGGATGCAACATTTTCAATGTGAAAATTCATTTCAGCCCAAAATACCTGCATTTAAGTAAAAAACAGTTATTCCCAAAGGTCTCCATAGCCTTTAACCATTTTTTTTTTGATCTTCCAAAATATTTTTTTGTAGCAGAGAAAAAGTATCCAGGTCCATGGACAATTAACAAATCCTTTACTAGAGAGAACTTTACAATGCAAACACTTACATGCCAAGCACAAACATGTTTTAGATGTATATTACATCCTTAGGGCTTAAACAGGTGAGTGCATGCGCAAATATGCTCGCCGCTATGGAGCGCATTTGTGCATGAACAGGTAAAAAGTTAGCAGTGCAGTTTTGGTGCTGCATATTTTACAGGAGGGCATATTCTGCAATGCTATTGCGGAACATTCCATCCCATGTGAAAGAAAGGTCCCTAAGGGAATTTCCCACACGAGATTTAGCATTGCGAGACGCACAAAACAAGCATGGAAATAGAATCCATTATTTGCAATGTGTTTTTACATGGTCAATGTTTCTCAGCATATCCTATTTTGCGGTGATATTGCCCATTATTTTCTATGAGTGGAAAAAATAAAATGTGAATGCGATGTTTTGGTTTTTTTTTTGGTTTTTTTTTAACTTACCCTATTGAAACAACATGCAATTTCACACGTGTGAAAAACACATGAGAATAGTATTTGCAGCAATTCAGGTTATGTGTTTTTCTTGCAAAACACATTGCAGTCAAAGGCAAAGTCACAAGCACAATTCTGTCTGAGTAGTGCTTTGGTGCAGTTGTTTTCCTCCAGCTCCCCCATACACATGAATGTCGGCTTGGCTGAATGTTCATGTGTTCAGAGAGGTAAAGGCCCTTTTTCACGCAATGATTGTCGCTCAAAATTTGTTCAAACGTCCGAAAGTGAACGATAATTGTTACATGTAAACTGGCGCAGTCGTGCACTATTCGTTCAATTGTTGTTAGGAGCTGGTTTTTAGCCCACGTAAAATCCATCCCTTGGTTGTTCAAAAGACTTTCTTATTAGTGTACTCATTGTGTTTGTTTTGCATACATAATGAATATACTGTTTACTCTGTCAGGAGGAGAACAATGTAATCTGCCAGCCAGATGTTTGCTCAGCTGGGCATGTGTTTATGCAATAACCATCCCATAAACACACACCCAGCTGAGCAAACAACTCATGGAGGAAAATGCAGATGATTGAAGCCATTATCTGCATTTATAATTTTATTCAAAAATCTCAGCAGTTTGTTCAGTCGTGCAATTGTTTAAGCGATAATCGTAGTGTGTAAAAGATCCTTTAGCCACAGCCAAACAGCTCCAGGGCTAGCTTATCTCCTGGGGAACAAAAGGATCCGGTGTTGAAAATCATTAATGTAAACATTAATTTTCTAGTCACACCGCTATTGGCCGCTTCAGACAACTACAGTATAGTGTATATGGGGGCCTTAAAACAAGTGAGAAAATGTGGACAAGTGACTAACAGACATTCACCTCAATGATCTTCACTATGGCTCACTATGCATTGAGACAAATGTGTGCCCCAAAGCTATCTCTTCCAATCCTGCCCCTCACCCCCATAACCTGCATACTCAGCTAAGCCAAGCACGCATGTGTTCTAAATGCAGAGAGCTAAGAAAGTCACTGTCAGATATAAGCGATGGCTTATCTTCCCAAAATAAAATGGACCAGGCAGTTAAAGTCAAATGGCCTGATACAAATTTAGCTCAACACCGGCTATTGGGCAAGAGTTGGGCGCAGGGCAACTTTAACCATAAGGCAAATGGTACATCTGCAGAAGGCCTCCCGACATTGGCATGAATTTTAACTGTATGTGCATCCTGAGGACATAGGTACAGTTAAAAAAAACTGAGAAAAAGCCTGAAATTCCCCAGTCCCCAGGTGGCCCCAACCCTAACTTGCTTCTGATTGGCTCCTGTGACTGTCCACATGCAGGAACAGCTTCAGAGGGAGAATAATAATCTTTATTTGTATAGCGCCAGCGTATTCCGCAGCACTTTCAAAGCACTAGGAACACAAAACAAGATGACAATTACATGTGGTATACAATTATTTGGAAAAAGATAGGGTGGGGGTCACGCAGGAGGTACAGGGGCAGGAGACGCACAGGAGAACACAAAACAGTACGAAAATTACATATGGTATTTAATTATTAGAAAACAGAACGGGGGGGTTAATGAGGTAGAGGGCAGAAGATGTATACGATAGGCAAAGTGGAAAGTGTGGGAAGTCATAGGGAGGCGCAGGGGGCATGTTAAGGGGGGTTGGGGATTGGATCAGAAGATTTGAAATGCCTCCCTGAAGAGGTGCGTTTTTAAGGCACGTCTGAAGTTCCATGTGTTTTGGGGTAGTGCATTTCAGAGGACCGTCTCTGCTCTGGAGAGGTCCTGGAGGCGACCATGTGAGAATAAAATTAGAGGGGCGTTTAATCTCAATGTGTTGGCTGATCGGAGAGTCCAGACTGGGTGGTGTACGGACAGGAGGGAGGCAATGTACAGTGGCGCAACGCCGTGGAGAACTTTGTTGGTGAGGGTGAAGAGTTTGAATTTAGCTCTGTAATAGATGGGCAGCCAGTGCAGCAACCGGCATAGTGCAGAGGTGTCCGAGAAGCGGCTGGATAGGAAAATTAGTCTAGCTGCTGCATTTAGTAATGATTGGAGAGGGGAGAGTCTAGTGTGGGGAAGGCCATAGAGCAGCGAGTTACCGTAATAGAGTCTGGGATGGATGAGGGCAATAACGAGTGTCTTTAGCGTGTCCGTGGTGAGAAATGGCTGGATTTTAGCAATATTTCTGAGGTGCAGGTGGCATGTTTGGGCCAGCGATTGGATGTGTGTGTGTGTGTGTGGGGGGGGGGGGGGTTAAGGAGAGGTCAGAGTTCAGTGTGACCCTAAGGCAGCGGGTGTGCTGTTTGGCGGTTATTATGATGTTAGACACTGGAATGGAGATGTTGAGGGGAAGTCGGTTGGAAAGCGGAAAAGCAAGAAAGTCAGTTTTTTGAGAGGTTAAGTTTGAGAAAAAGGGAGGACATAGTATTAGAGACAGCAGACAGACGGTGATGTTTTGGAGGAATAGTTCAGAGATGTCACAGTAAGAGGTGCATAACATATAGCATATAGATGGTATTGGAGGCCAAATTTGCGGATCGTTTGTTTGATTGGGGCTGTGTAGATAAAGAAGAGGGGGGGGGGCGAGGACCCCAACAGTGAGAGGAAGTGGAGAGGAGGAAGAGCCAGCAAAGGAGATATTGAAAGAGTGGTCAGAGAGATAGGAGGAGAACCAGGAAAGAGCAATGTCCTTTAGGCCAATAGAGCGAAGTATTGCAAGGAGGAGGTCATGGTCAACAGTGTCAAACGCAGCTGAGAGGTCAAGGAGGATCAGTAGGGAGTAGCTCTCTGTGCTCATCATAGAACCCATGCTCACCAGCCCTGGATCTCCTGACAGCCCCTGACTGCTTCCACAGCACTATGACTTACAAAAGAATGAGGGTTACTGATTCCCCACCCCAGCCCCCTAAACCCCTCAACACTAACACTGACACAGAATCTGTCCTGCATTCCCCTTTCCCTCGTACCTTTGCAGCTTTTAACTAGTAGAACAGGCAGGATGGGGAGGGGAGAGAATGACCAGAGCTTGAGAGGAAGAACAAAGGGACCATAGAGCTGTCCAGTGATTCCCACTCCCATGGTTCTACTCTCCCATTTACCTGGTATGCGGCAAATGACTGATAAGTGTATGTATTGTATATGTAAGGTAACATTTTCATCTCATTTGTTCTTATGTCTTAATGTTTGTTCAATATTTTTACTAAACCAGATATAATTAATGTATTTGTGTATGCTAAATGATGTAATTGATACAATATGGGATTGTAACATATATGTTGTGCCTTGAACGTCGGAGCTTGCGGGAAGTAACGAATGGAAAGGCATTCAATGTTGTATACTAATTAGGAGTTAACTGACATTTGATTTTAATTGATTAATTAATAGAGATGAGCGAGCACCAAAATGCTTGAGTGCTCGTTACTTGAGTCGAACTTCCCGCGATGCTCGAGGGTTCGTTTCGAGTAACGAACCCCATTGAAGTCAATGGGCGACCCGAGCATTTTTGTATATCGCCGATGCTCGCTAAGGTTTTCATTTGTGAAAATCTGGGAAATTCACGAAAGTGATGGGAATGACACAGAAACGAATAGGGCAGGCGAGGGGCTACATGTTGGGCTGCATCTCAAGTTCCCAGGTCCCACTATTAAGCCACAATAGCGGCAAGAGTGCCCCCCCCCCCCCACTGTCAGCATAAAGATCGTTCTCCTCTGCCACAGCTGTAACAGCTGTGGCAGAGAGGAACGATGTTAGCATATTTAATTCAATGGAGCCGGCAATACAGCTGGCTCCATTGAAAGCAATGGGCTGCCGGCGAGCGCAGGATGAATTTTCGGGAAGGGCTTAAAAATATAAGCCCTTACCTGAAAATCATCCTAAAATGTGTCAATGTAATCAGTGCTCCCGTGGAGAATACAGCACCATGGACAGAAAACACAGCATGTGGTCTGTGTTACCGGTATCTTCTCTCCAGCTGAAAGATGGATTGTATGCTAAAAATCATTCTTCAGTCAAAGAGTAAAAGATGGGAGCATTTACACACAACAATTATCGCTCAAACGATGGCTTTTGAGTGATAATTGTTGCGTGTAAATGGGCTTTAATACAGGTTCATCTGTTTAGAGTAGTTCCTCATCTGAAAAAAAGGTCACCTGGATGTAGCAGATGTTTTGATCAAAACATGTGCTAAGAGCATTGCTTTCATGTGATTAGTAAGTATATGTTATGTAATTTTATTCAGATATTAAACGGGCTTGAGTGCTGCGGCAGGTGCTTTTGCTTGTATTATGGCAGCCATGGCTTATGTGCAAGTTTTGAATGGAAGTGGCCGCCTCCATATTAGTTGTGCATCCTATTTAAGAGGTATTTTAGAGTATGTAGCCTGGGTACTAGTTTCCCTGGATGCATTGGAGGCAGGGGCCCTAATACAGGTGAATCTGTTTAGAGTAGTTCACTATCTGAATAAACGTTACCTGGATGTGACAGATGGAACCACATGTGAAGATCAAATTCTAGGCAAATGCTGCATTTAGACATAATCATTATCGTTTAAAAAAATTGCTTAAATAAGCGAAAGGGAACAATAATCATTTGGTTTATATGCGAACCAATTACCAAACAACGAATGAGAATTGATTACTTTTTGTTCACCTTTCAGTTTCAGCCAGCATGAAAATCATTGTTGGCTTGTTCACTTTTCGTTGTGTTTAAATAGTCCCCACATTCCTATGTAAAACATTTTTCATTGAAACGATAATCGGCTTGACTAAAATGGGCATGAGGACCTTGGTTTTATGTGATTGGTAAATATAAGCTCTGCAATTGTTTTTAAAAATTAAATGTACATGAGTGCTGAGGCACATGATTGTGCTTGCAATATGAGGTTGCAATAATGCTTCTATGTATAAGGAGATAAACAGATAGATATTGTTTATTAATGTTTTTAAAATTGTGTATGTCTATAAATATGAAATGCATATGTTAATATATCATCTGAACTACACACGTAGGTAGAGTCAGACTTCTACTGCGCTTACAGAAGAGGGTATATGCTGTATACACACATACTATATGCATATTATACAGTCTCCTTAACCACTTCAGGTCCACTGAATAAATAGAAACGTTCTGCAATCTTGAAGTATATATGGAGAGGGCCAGAATAAAAATAAAATCCTGACTCACATAAAATTAAATAAAAAGCAATGAAAAAAAAAACCATCCCAAAATGATGATAATAAAAACTACAGCTCACTCCACAAAAAAACGAGCCCTCTCAAAGAATAAAAAAAAGTTAAGGGTCTCAGAAATGGCAATGGAAAACAATTTTTATTCAAGATTTTTTAATTTTACTCCTTAAAAATAGAAAATCATTAAAAAATATATATTTTTGGTGTCACCGTAATTGTACTTAGCCATAGAATAAACTTCATATATCATTTTTCCTGCACTGTGAACACTGTAAAAACTAAACCCACCAAAAATGGCACACTTGCATTTTTTTTCATTCCTCCCCACTTAAAAATTTTAAATATTTTTCTGTACATTTTATGGTACACCAAATGGTATCATTAAAAAAAATACAACTCGTTTTACAAAAATGAAGCCCTCATACAGCTATATCAATGGAAAAATTAAAAAGTTATGGCACTTGGAAGGTGAAGCCAAGAAAACAAAAATAGAAAAAAGATAAATCTCTGGCACTAAAGTGGTTAAAATACTGGGGCAAGTGTCGTGATGCTGTTATGGCATCATGCCACCATTGCCACGCCAATCGGAGCATATGATATCAGCAGTCCAGCAGAGGTGATGCAATAACGTCACTACATCACGCCGCATTATGGTCTGTAAATTCAGCTATTTTTCCCAGAACAATCTCCTTAGATGAGTGAAGAAGATAGACGCAGCAGCGAGGACTGAGTGGCAGCCACATAGAGGGGCTCACTGATTGGGCATGAGGTTATGTAAGTATCATTTTTTAATTTATTTATCGAGGAGGATCACAAAAGGGTCATTAATGATGTGTAGGGACAAAAGAAGAACTATTATTGTATGTAGTGGCCCAGAGTTAGGGGCCAACATGGCACTTTATTAGCTACTTCAATTGAAGTGTATGTGTATATGTCTGTTAAACTGTATCTGGTTATGTGTATTGACCTAGACAGGTCACCAAAAGGCCAATGTCTGGTGTTTCTCTAGCTAACTTGTGAATGACTTTGCAGAATGTAACCTAACCTGTTCTGTGTCTTGTCAATCACCTCTAGCTAGCCCTGGAATTGCATAGAGAGAATTTCCATTAGCCCAGGATTGGTTAGTAGGAGGTATAAAAGCTGGCACTTAGTTGTAGTTAGGTAGTCTAGTCCTAGAGCTCAACAATGGAGGAAATATAGTCTTTGAGATAACTGAGAGAAGACAGCCAGTGATAGAGACTGGGGAGTTACAAGGCGAGCATCTACACAAAGTGTTCTAAGAAGTAGTTTAGTTCTGGAGTCTAGTCATGGAGTTACAAGGAGAAAATCTAAGTGTGAGTACCTAACAAGAGAAGTGGTACTGGAGTTATAGCAGATGAGAGAGAGGAAAGACAAAGAAGAGGAATACAGGAAAGGAACAAGTCAGCAAGTCAGTAATTTGACTGCAAAGCATTAGTCAAAGCCAGGGATGAAAGCTGGAAGTGTTGTACTGTAATATGTTGCCACCCACCCCCCGGAGAAAGTGTTTCAATGCAGTGTCTACTAATGCAATGACAAGTCGTCAAATATCTCAAGTCAATGTGATTTAACAGTTACTACAACTGAATGCGAATGCAAAGTCAAGTGCCCAATCTCCCTGCAAATAAAAGGTTGAACTGTTTTCATCAGCTACAGTCTGTTTCCTGAAGTGTCTTCCCATTATCGATACACTACACTGAGGTACTACACTTAATGCTCCAGGGACAAGGACTACTACCCCTATTATTCTTGAGTTCTCCATTTTTTATATTTATGATTTCTGCCTGGAACGGGTCCCTACCCATAGATAGGCTGGCGCCACAACAGACACATCTTACTCTACCCGACTCTGCGGGTAGCAGGTTATAAGAACGGCCTGATTTTACCACTGTGTGCAGCCAAGCCAGGCCACGTTTTACCTTCAGAGAGGAGCAGCAGAGCCACCATTGACTACCATCTTGTTTCCTCGCTGTCTCCCCCTTTAAGCTCTGCACTTGGTCGCCACACTGTATAGAGCACTATTACCATCTGGGCTACTACTACTGTTTGGGTCACTGTCTATCAGTCATTATTGTTATCAGAGCCATTATGGAGTTATGGCTGGAAGAAGTCATCATGGTTGTCTGGGCAAGATAGAAAGGGGCCCTAGTTTTACAGGCTTATAATCTGCTCATTTGGTCTTATTAGTAATTGTTCCATACATTCCTTTAGAGTCCTATAGATCTTAGTTGCTATGGGAATATCTGATTAATAAGGTTATCCATGTTTTAAAATGGATGGACTATCTTTAGAAAGAGCCATTAATATTAGATCAGTGGGATCTGACTCTCAGCACCTCTACAGTCAGCTGTTTAAATGGTCCATAGTGCTCTTCAGATCACTACAGCCTCTTCATTGTTTACATTGTGTTTTTCACTGTTTTTTATTACACACACTATACGTCTCACAGGTGGCTGGAAGAGATCTCCAGCACACTTTGCTTCCTTTCTTTGAATCACAATCACTCCTGTGTGAAAACACAGGAGTGATAGTCAATGGGACAGCTGTCAGTTGCTAATGTTCCCGTCAATCATCCTGTGTAAAGGACCTTTTACACGGACCGAGTCAGCAAGCTGGTGACATCATCACCAGCTCGTTCGTGGTCAGGCAGACTGTTTAGACTGCACAATTCTTATTGACAATCATGCAGTCCTCGGGCATTTATCATCCCTAAGTGAAACACTGAGCGATAAGTGTTTAAGTGGCACGGTAAGTGCACGAGCCAGCGCTGATTTTTATGCCGGCTGAAACTGAATGACAAGCGACAACCTCACGATTCTCGCTTCTCGTTGTTCAGTCGTTTGCCCGCATTTAAACTGAACCATTGCCATTCAGTTTCTTCTTTTTTAACGATTTTTTGAACAATAATTGTTCTGTATAAATAGGGCATAAATGTACCTTTATTTGCAGTGCATACTAGTGTAAAACCCAAAGTAAACAAAGACCACGCACTACAACCTCTTTAAATAGCTGATCGACAGGTGTGCTGAGAATCTGACCCGCACTGATCTAATGGCTCGTTCAAATGGGCTTGACGATTTTGGGCTGGCCTTGTCACAGCCACAGTGAAGCTGAAAATCGTATGAACGGGCGTTAAAACTCTAGTTTTAATGCCCGTTCAAATGGCCAGGGTCCAACAAGTATACGCCAAGCCCAGGATGCCGTCGGTTGGGGGGAGACAGTTTAGCTCTGCTAAACTGCCTCCCCCTTTCCGCCCCCTCATCGGCTCTTGGCTAGGGGACGGGGCGGGATCTAGTGTGCTATGCTCCTGCCCCCTCTCTGCTCCTTATCGACTGCCAGCAATGGGAGAAAGCAGGATGGGGTGGGAGCTTAGCAACTAACACCGCAATGTCCCGCCCCCTACCATTGCAAACAGCCGGCAAGGGGCGGAGAGGAGGAGGGAATGGGGTGGGAGTTTAGCAGATACGCTGCCAAGCTCCCTCCCACCTCCCTTCTACGGTAGCTGTCATAGGCTTCCATAGGAGTCTATGGCAGCGGCCATATTCCGGACGGAAAAGATAGTTCCAGAACTATCTTTTCTGGCCAGCGTAAAAGCGCCCAACCGGAATGTGCACTGTGTGTGCTATCTTTGCCGGCCAGGCGCTTTTACACAGCGGAAAAGCGCCCATCTGAACTGAGGCATTGCAATCCAATGCCTCAGATGGGTGGCGTATATCGGCCAGCCGTGAAAACGGGGCGTGAAAGAGGCCTAATACTGATAGCCTATCCTAGAACGGCTGCACACATGTGTATTTCCGTGTACATTTTTTGTGCACGCAATATGCAGTGAATAGAAGCAACTGATTGCAAGGGGTTCATTCTCACGTTTCTTTTTTGCGCACGCATTTTGCTCTCACAAAAAAGTCTGTGCTCTATTTTTGCGTGCATTTCCACACCAAAGGTCCTCATAAGAGTCTACAGGGGTGCGCACATATGTACGCACATGTACGCGCAAAACACTGTGCATACTTTTGAACACCGACACCTCATACGACTAATTATCCATTTAAATCAGATTGGAGGTGATTCCCACGGGCGCAAAAAACACTCCTTCACTGCACATATAAGTTGTACAGGAGGGAGCATTTTTACACTTACCCCTAGCTTCACAGGGGCATAAGTTAATTTTTACGCGCATTTACTTGATTAGTTTTGCATTTTTGTGCTGTTGTGTGCGTACTCTACTAAATTGTTGGTGCGCAAGCATGTTCCGATTAATTTCAATGGGCAATTAAGTTTAATTAGTTTAATACGTGCTACTTTTGTTCGCAATACGCACGCAAACAGAACATGCTGCATATTCTTTTTGCGCAAACAAAATGCACACGCAAAATACATTTGTGAATGAACCCATTGAAATGAATGGTTTCTATATTTTGCGTGCATAGTACACAGTACAAATATGCTCTGCAATCCACCTCCCCAAATGGCATCTTTCACCCATCCTTGTTGAGATGCTTGCCTTATCTAAAGAGAGCAATAAATTCCCCCCCTCCTCCTTTTGGTCACTAGGTTTGCAATGCTAAAGTCAGCTGGCTAGTCAATTGGAACCTGATTAGCCACTCCCAGCTGTTTCCTAGTTGTACCTTTTAACTTTCACTATAATATCAGTGTAAGCATGTATGCCACGCATGTAATATAAGCCGTATTAAGTATGGCTGGATGAAGTATGATGCAGTTTGACCATTGCAGTTCAACAGGGTAGGAGGTAGGTAGGCCACAAACTCTGCCTAAATGCTTTACATTTCAAAGCTATCTCTAATGCTGTCACCTCTGTTCTCATCCTTGCTGTCAGTTTCAGAACTTCTTTCTTGTGCCCATCTCTGGAGTATTAGCCCCTCTCTCCTGTCCTCACCTATGCACAGCTCGCATGCACTCTTTTCTTTCTTACTTAGCCTCAAACCCCCTAATACCACTAACAAACATAATAGTCACCCTCGTAAGTCTCCTAACCATCTGCTCACCATTGCTATCTTGCTGTTACTAGCAGCTGGGGATATCTCTCCTAATCTTTGCCCACTCTCCACTGCTCCTAACTATTATCCCCTACCTGACTCACTAAGAAAATCCCCAAGACCAACTGCTAGCCCATGCACTCTGAAACTGCCAGTCAGCATGCAATAAACTCCCCACCATCCACGACTTTTTACTGCTCAATCTTTAATTCTGCTTGCTCTCACAGAAACCTGGATACAGCAGTCTGACACAGCCTCCCCTGCTGCATGGTGGTGGAGTAGGTGCTCTCTCCCCAAATTATACCTACCAGGTCATCCCCCCTGTACCCTCACTCACTTTTCCATCATTTGAGGTACATATGCTACAACTTTTCAACTCACTGTCCATGCTAGTAGCTGTTATCTACCACCCTACAGGTGCTCCTCGCCTGTTTTTGGACCTCTTTGCCCGGACCACAAACATCCAACCCTCATCTTAGGTGATTTTAACATCCCCAATAATGACCCTATCTCCCCATCTGCCTCTCAGCTTCTTTCACTCACCTCCTCCCTTGGTCTCTCTCAACTCACAGCCTCTCCCACTCACAAGGATAGAAACACTCTTGATCTGGTCTTCCTCTGTCCCTGCTTCCAACTTCACTAACTCTCCTCTTCCGCTCTCGGATCATAACCTCCTCTCTTTCTCTGTCACGCTCCCGAACATCTCTCCAGACCCACCTACCTACCGTATCTACAGGAACCTTAAAGCCATTCACACCCAGGACTTTACTGAGTCTCTACAGTTCTCTGTTCCCTATCTATCTCCTCTCCTGCCCCAACCTGGCTGCCGTTTACTACAACACCGCTCTCAAACATGCCCTGGATGAAGCGGTGCCCCCCCATGACCCAAGCCATCCGATGTACAACGCGGCAACCCTGGCTCACGCCTCAAACACGCTTCATCCGGCGGTGCTCTAGAAGTGCTGAACGACTGTGGAGGAAGTCGCAAACATCCTTGGACTTTCTCCACTACAAATTCATGCTCAGAACCTACAACCTCGCCTTCCACCATGCCAAACAAGTCTACTTCACCTCTCTCGTCTCCTCACTATCGCACAACCCTAAACAGCTCTTTGATACTTTTCACTCCCTTCTCAGCCCTAAACCACAGCCCCCAGTGATGGATCTCAGTGCTGAAGAGCTGGCTGCTTACTTCAAAAAGAAAATTGATGACATCCGTCAGGAAATAACTTCCCAATCCCAGACTAGCCCTGACCCTAGTCTTGTCAGCACTTCATCTAGCTCCTGCTCACTGTCTGTACTCAGACCAATGACAGAGGAAGAAGTTTCCAAATTGCTCTTCTCTGCTCGCCCCACCACCTGCGCAAGCGACCCTCTCCCCTCACACCTACTCCGATCCCTCTCCCCGGTGGTTATCTCCCACCTCACCATTATATTCAACCTCTCTCTGACCTCTGGCATCTTTCCCTCTTCTTTCAAACACTCCATTATATCCCCACTGCTAAAGAAGCCGACTCTTGACGCGACTTATGCTGCAAACTACTGACCCATCTCTAACCTCCCCTTTATCTCCAAACTACTAGAATGCCTAGTTTACTCCCGCCTTGTAAGCTACCTATCAGAGAACTGTCTCCTCGACCCCCTACAGTCTGGCTTCCGACCCCATCCAATACATAGAGGTCCGGGAGCACTCAAACACAGCCTTCCCAAATAGGCGAGGTAGATATATGCACAGCCACTAGTCAGTGGGATCATGTACCTCCCATCGCGGGTCAATCCATAACAATAAGGCAGAGGCGGCAGCATCAAAGGTGTAGAATAAAGTTTAAAATTCTTTTATTGCTTCCATATAGTAAAAGGGCAACGTTTCGACTACATGTCCTTTTCAAGCTTAAAACTGACCTCATCCTGACATCTGCATCTCAGTGTGTGGTGCCACCATAACTCCCAGACAGCATGTCCGCTGCCTTGGGGTCATATTCGACTCCGATCTCTCATTTAGCCCCTACATCCAATCTCTTGCCCGAACATGTCAGCTGGACCTCAAGAACATCGCAAGAATCCGCTCTTTTCTCACCGTGGACACGCTAAAAACGCTTATTGCTGCCCTCACCCACTCTTGGCTCAATTATTGCAACTTGTTGCTGATTGGCCTCCCTTGAACTAGATTCTACCCCCTCCAATCCATCCTGAATGCAGCAGCCAGGCTCATCTGCCTGACCATCCGCTACTCAAACATCTCTGCCTTGTGCCAATCACTGCACTGGCTGCCTGTTAAATACAGAATTCAATTTAAATTTTCTACCTTCATCCACAAAGCCCTCCACAGCGCAGCGCCACCCTATATTGCCTCCATCATCTCAATCAATCACCCAGCCTGGGCTCTCCACTCTGCTAACGCACCCCTTTATTTCGAACTTCTCATTCCTGCTTCCAAGACTTCTCCAGAGCAGCACCGGTCCTCTGGAACGCACTACCAAAGGTTACCCGGGCAATCCAGGACTCGAAAAACTTCAGGCATGCTCTAAAAACGCACCTCTTCAGGGAGGCATACCGCATTTCCTAAACAAACTCCTCTGTATGTCGCCTGATAACATGCTCCCTGACCTACTGACTGCAATCCCTGCTAGCCGTCATAAACCGCTTCTGCAGTTATAACGATTCTGCCATCACATGGCTAAAGGTCTGACCATTATTTATGTATATAGCATCCCTTACTGTCCATCTTGCCATACCGTGCACATCTCCAGCCCCTTTACCTCCTGTATCCCCCCATTATCTGTAGTATGTAAGCTCGTTGGAGCAGGACCCTCACCCCTGTTATTTCCATCAACTGATTACTACATGTAACCATGGTTCTGTAATTTTTGTACTTTTGTCTTTCTGTATTCCCCCGTCTATGTAAGCGCTGCGGAATATGTTGGCGCTATACAAATAAAGATTATTATTATCATGTGAACAAGCCCTTACAGATACCATACTGGGTAACTAAGTGAACTGTTTTAGGGACTTGCGTGTCTCTTATTTCTCAGTATATTTGACAAACAGAACTACTTGACTTGCTGTCTGTATATTATTTCACTATTTATAGCCACATATGGTCAATAAAAAGCCTTCAATGAAAAATTACAGAATGCTTCCAGGGCAAGTGATATCAATCCAGGCTAAACCAAGAGTGCAGCTCCTATGGCAGTCAGCAAATAGCTGCTGATTTTGTTTTAACTGACACAGACAATATGGCAGTTGAAGCATCTGCCCTGTAAACATCATTTGATGCTAGAGACAAAATCAAAGCTAAAAAACAAAAGCCGTTACATTGTGATACTGACATTTAGAAAATGATATAGTAAGTACAGTACGTTGAAGCAGGGACAGCTAGACCAATCAAGGCTTATACTAGTGCCTTAGGGCTCATGTCCACGGGCAAAATATGATTTAAGATCCGCAGCGGATATCCCGCATGCGGATCCGCATCCCATAGGGATGCATTGACCACCCGCGGGTAGATAAATACCCGCGGATCGTCAATAAAAGGGATTTTAAAAAAAATGGAGCATGGAAAAATCCGGACCATGCTCCATTTTCGTGCGGGTCTCCCGCGGGGACGGCTCCCGCGGGCTTCTATTGAAGCCTATGGAAGCCGTCCGGATCCGCGGGAGACCTAAAATAGGAATTTAAAGTATTTACCATCCGGCGCGGGCGGGGAAGGTCAGCTGTTCCTCACGGCCGCATCTTCCTTGCTTCGGCTCGGCGGATGTGCCCGGCGCATGCGCGCAGCACGTCGGCGACGTGCCGCCGGCGTCAGGAATTCATCCGCCGGCCGAAAATGAAGATCCGGCCGTGAGGAACAGCTGATCTTCTCCGCCCGCGCCGGATGGTAAATACTTTTAAATTCTTATTTTCGGCGCTCATGTCCGCGGGGCAGGAGGGACCCGCTGCAGATTCTACATGGAGAATCTGCAGCGGATCTGATTTTCCCCGTGGACATGAGGCCTTAAGGATTCATAGTACAGTCTCCCTGGGTTTTGAAGGGCTACAGACTGTATTCATCATTGTAGAGGCACATTTTGAGGGATTCCTTGTCTGCAGACTAGGCTGTTTTCACTTTACATTATGTAAAGGCTGGCTTCGTGCAAGATGTGTGCGTTGCAAGGATTCACGGCCCCATATCGCACTCGCCAGTGTGAAGTTAGCCTTAGCTGTTTTGTGCAATATGATGTGTTGGCAGTATTGATGTTACATGACTGCAGTTGCTAATTGTGGACTGTTGCAATGAGGAACATTGGTTGAAATATACTAAGACCAGCATTTCAAATGCTGGTCTTAATATAATTTTCTCTGGCACATGATGCAACTAATATATGAAGATACTTGGGCCTCTTCATATATTAGTCGCATATTGGCTCCTCTGTGCGCCGACATGGAAATCTGGCATAGATTTCTGGTATAATTTATGTCAGTTTCTGGCATAAATTATAAATGTGTTGGACTGCTCTGGGGAGCTGTGCCCACTATTTTTTTTTTACAAAAGTGGCAAGGGTGGCACAGAAAGCCAAAAAGTCACAAAGTTTTTGCACCAGTGGGACTTGTGCCAAAAGTTGACTTTTTTACTCTATAATTCTGGCATAAAGCCCTTTGTAAATGTCCCAATTCTCCATGTTGTTAGTACCCTTACAATGGGATGCCTTTTGAAAAGACTGTGCAGAGTAAGGGATTTTGAATACTTTGTAATGAACACAACTACTACTTTCTATTTTAAAGAGAACGTATCACTTACCGTATGTTATTTTTCAACTAATTAAAACCAGTTACTGATACGCATTGCTTTTCTAATCTATTTTTCTTTCTGACTGTATTTTATGGAATTATCTTTACATGATTACACGGACAGCAATTTTGCCCAAAATGTTACTTAAAGGGGTTTTCTAGGCATTCACTATTGATTACCTATCATCAATAGTCATGAATACTTTACCAGCGGGGGATTAACCACTGGTCCTGCCAATCATCTGATCCTCCAGCCTGCTGGCAGTACAGCTGAGCCACACATCTGCATTGGGATTCAAGTTGGAAGTGTAATAGAAGGCTTTACTTCCATGGATTTCAATGGAAGCGATGCCTTGTATTACACTTTCAGCCGCAACTGCAATGAGAAGCTAAAAGTGTAATGGAAGACATCTAAAATAATTACAGCTGTTTCTTGTGATTTAGAAAATTTTCTTTTTGGGAAAAGGAGGTGGAAAGCAGGAGCAGGATAGCAGCAGTAGTTCCACCAGCACCTTGAGGACTGAGTGTAGCTCCGTATTTACATATTGACATATTTTTCATTGGGGGGGGGCGAGTAGGACGAGGAAACATGGCAGAAGCAAGAGAAAGAAAGCAGCAGCACCTCCAGCATCTTGAGGGCACAATGTGGTCTTTGATGTAAATCTATGCTCAGTTATATGTGAGTAAAAATTGTCAGTGAACTAACTAATCCGTGGAAATAGCCAGGTGGTGCAGTACCTGGGAGACACAATATGTAAGAACAGAAGGCAACAAAGTATATAGCTAGTATCTTTGTGAGCTGTCCCTGTTTGGTGCAGTGTAATTGAATTCCCCTCACCCCACTGCTCTGCTAGCTGCATAAGGCTTGCAAATAGTTTGTAGTGGCTGTACTGGAGGCTTTGAATGATGCATGGGTCCACTGACACACACTGTGTTTGTATTTGATGTTTCCCTGTTTGGTTCTCTTTTTGTTTCAGATTAACAAAAAAAGCACAGCCAACTAAAAAAATCACGATTGCTGGGAGGCACAACATGTAACAACAGAAGACCACAGAATATAGATTGTAGCTTTGTGAACTGTCCCTATTTGGCACAGTGTAATTGAATTCCGCCAACCCCACTGCTAGCTGTGTAAGCTCTGCAAATAATTTGTAGTGGTTGGACTGGAAAGTTCAAATGATGTCTGAGGCCACAGAAAGCTGCAATTATATAAGGCTGCTTTTGATTGTGGTTGTTGCTGAATATTGTCTCAATATTGATGGAGTGAGGTCGAGTTCATTGGAGTTCCGCTGCTGAGCTAAGTAGTGTTTTGTTGTTTAGTTCTGCTGTAATGCAAAGTTGTGCTTTTGTTGTCCTTTTGTGTTTTCTTTCTTTTAGGTGCTAGAGTCAGTAACTGAGGCACAAGATGTAGGGACTCCTTTAACCTTGATTTTAGGCAAGGTTGTTGTTGTCCTAGAAATCAGGGTGAGGTTATCGCTGCCTTCTTTTGTTTTGATTATATGGTAATTCACTCCGCCCTGCAGTCTGCTCCCTGTGTGAGCACAACCCCAATGTTCATCCTGAATGTAGTGCATCTTTCGTTCAGGGCGAACATGTCAGAATATTCAGCCTTTCATTTTCCTCTGTGGGGTGTATTTTTTGTTGCTTTATTATGGATGCCAAAGAGGAATTAGATAATCAGTTTAGAGTCCTTTCCTCAGAGGTAGCTGGAATCAAACAGCAGTATGTGGGTAGAATGAGCCCAATGAAGGAGCCTAAATTGGATCTGCCCAAACGTTTTTTTTGGGTTTTTTTAATTGCGCCACAAATAAATTCAAATTATCATGGTCCCAATAGTGTTAATAGTTAAAAATGGAGTCAAACCAAAGAATTAATCCGTAACTAAAAAAATATTAAAAGAGGAGAAAAAATTATGACAGAGCACGTCATATAAAAAAGGAAAAACATCACCAGCTACATAGAAATAGTTTAGTTCAAAGTAACCTGTATTAATTGTTAGAAAAAAGCTGCTATATCCCTATACCATTTTAATAACTTCATTTAAGCCTTTTGGATGCAAAGTCTACAATTTAAAGATCCAATATGACTCCATTTTATTTAGTGCCTCTGAAATATTACTCACATTTCCACTGTGCCTTTAAAATTAAATGTCTAGAGAGACATTACTTGAGGAAGCCAATTTTGGTCTTCTACATAATCAATATAGCTTTTACTAAGTGATAATATACAATCATAAAAAAAACTTAAGTATACCCTTTTTGAATTCTGGTCCTTAAATGGTTTTAAAATTAGGCAAATACAACCTCAGATGAACAAAAAATTACAAATTACACTATCTCATTATTTATTTATATGCTAAAACATAGAAGCAGTGTGTGAAAAATTAAAGGGGTTGTCCCGCGAAAGCAAGTGGGTCTATACACTTCTGTATGGCCATATTAATGCACTTTGTAATGTACATTGTGCATTAATTATGAGCCATACAGAAGTTATTAAAAGTTATTCATTTACCTGTTCCGTTGCTGGCGTCCTCGTCTCCATGGTTGCCGTCTAATTTTCGCCGTCTAATGGCCAAATTAGACGCGCTTGCGCAGTCCGGGTCTTCTGCTCTTCTCAATGGGGCTCCGTGTAGCTCCGTGCAGCTCCGCACCGTCACGTGCCGATTCCAGCCAATCAGGAGGCTGGAATCGGCGATGGACCGCACAGAAGCCCTGCGGTCCACCGAGGGAGAAGATGCCGGCGGCCATCTTCATCGGGTAAGTAAGAAGTCACCGGAGCGCGGGGATTCAGGTAAGCGTAAGCGCTGTCCGGTGTTCTTTTTTAACCCCTGCATCGGGGTTGTCTCGCGCCGAACGGGGGGGGGGGGGGGGGGGTGTTGAAAAAAAGAAAAAAAACCCGTTTCGGCGTGGGACAACCCCTTTAAGTACACTCGTAATACTTCCATAGGAATTAAGAGGGTAAGTAGCAGCCAGGTTCTGCTAATCAAATGCCCTTGAATTGATCATCAGCAAGTGTGACCTCCTCTATAAAAGCAGACGTTTTGACAGTTTGTTGGTCTGGAGCATTGAGGAATGTGTTACTACTATATCAAGGAGGAAGGACCTAAGCAGTGAAATTTAGTGACACAATTGCTGCTGTCCATAAATCTGGGAAGGTGTGTACTGTCATTTCCAAATGATTTGGAGTTCATCATGTTACAGTGAGCAATGAAGATTATTCACAAATGGAAAATATTCAAGACAGTTGACAATCTTCCCAGGGCATCCTAGCAAATTCACACCCAATGTGAGCATCTTCCGGCACTGGATAGGAGCCATGGGTGTAGTAACCGTACAGGATAACCAAGATTAGTCAAGATAGCCAGGAGTCATTTCCAGGGATTCTCGGTTCACAGTACAGATAGAGGAAAGCCAGGAGATATTATTGGGAAGTCTCAAGCCACAGTCCAGATGGAGGAGGTGGGTAGCATTGTCAGGAGGAAAGCCAGGACTCGGTTTTGGGAAGTCTCAGGTCACTTGTAGTGGAGAAGGAGGAGAGGAGCTAGATCACGTCTGTAAAGCACACTAATCACATGCTGGTACAGTGACAGAGCCAGGTTTTTATAATGAGCCTGATTAAAAGCAAGGTGGGGCCAGGACAGGGAGGCAGGAACTAGTTTAACAGGGGCATGGAACAAGGCTAGGTTCAAGAGGGGAGGGACACTATCCGGAGCACAGGAGGTCCCAGGTTCGAGTCCTGACACCCAAGGCCATAAAAAGGATCAGACAAATTGTATATAATAGAAGAGCTAAATATCAGATTCTAAAGGCCTAAGCTAACATGAAAATGTTCAAATTTATTACAAAAAAGTTGCCAGGAGAAAGCCTTCTAAAAAAGAAAAGGAACAAACCACAATATCGTTTGACACACAAGACCATAGTGGAGATGTTTTGCCATAATGCCTAGTGCCCGTTTGACCAAAACCAAACAGCATATCAGCACTAACATACCAACTGTCAAGCATGGTGATGACTCCTCTGTATACCAAACGTGAGGCTATCTTTCCAAAAAGCTAAAGCGAAACTGGATCATGCAACTGGACAACATAGTAACATAGTAAAATAGTATGTAAGGCTGAATTAAGACAATGTCCATCTAGTCCAGCCTGTCTATACTCCTTTGTTGATCCAGAGGAAGGCAAAAAAACCCAAGGCCAGAAGCCAATTAGCCCTTTTGGGGAAAAAATTCCTTCCCGACTCCCTAATGGCAATCAGACTGTTTCCTGGATCAACCCCTAATAGTTCCTACCTTCCTATATACCCGGATTGACAATTAACCTAAGATTTATATCCTATAATGTCCTCCAGAAAGACATCAAGTCCCCTTTTAAACTCCTCTATGGATTTTGCCATCACCACTTCCTCAGGCAGAGAGTTCCACAGTCTAACTGCTCTTACAGTAAAGAATCCCCTTCTATGTTGGTGATGAAACCTACTTTCCGCTAATCGTAGCGGATGTCCTCTTGTTACCGTCGTGGTCCTGGGTGTAAACAGATCTTGGGAGAGATCCTTGTATTGTCCCCTCATGTACTTATACATGGTTATTTGGTCGCCTCTTAACCTTCTTTTTTCTAGAGTAAATAGTCCCAATTTGGATAGCCTCTCTGGGTATTCCAGTCCCGTCATTCCATGTATTAGTTTAGTTGCCCTTCTTTGAATCCCCTCAAGCACCGTGACATCTTTCCTGAGCACCGGTGACCAGAATTGTACGCAGTATTCCATGTGAGGCCTGACAAGTGCCTTATATAATGGAAGGATAATGTTTTCATCCTTCGCCCCTATACCTCTTTTAATGCACCCCAAGACTTTATTTGCCTTTGCAGCAGCTGACTGGCATTGGTTACTCCAGTTTAGTCTATTATCCACTAATACCCCCAGATCCTTTTCCATATTACTTTTCCCCAGTGGTACCCCATTAAGTGAATATTGGTGACATCCGTTTCTCCTGCCCATGTGCATAGTCTTACATTTTTCAACATTGAACTTCATTTGCCATTTTCCTGCCCAAGCACCCAGCTTATCTAGGTCCGTTTGTAGCCGCACATTGTCCCCCGTTGCATTAATTATATTGTATAATTTTGTGTCATCTGCAAATATTGATATTTTGCTGTGCAGCCCCTCTATCAGGTCATTGATAAATATGTTGAACAGAGTGGGGCCTAATACTGAACCCTGTGGCACCCCGCTAGCGACTGTGGTCCAAGCAGAGTACGAACCATTTATTACCACCCTCTGCTTTCTATCACTGAGCCAATTTTTTACCCACTTACACACGTTTTCGCCCAGTCCGAGCTGCCTCATTTTGTATATTAGCCTATTATGTGGCACGGTGTCAAACGCTTTAGAGAAGTCCAGATATACAAGATCAATAGATTCTCCCTGATCCAGCTTAGAGCTTACTTCATCGTAGAAACTGATCAGATTTGTCTGATATGAGCGACCCTTCATGAATCCATGCTGGTGAGGAGTTATTCCCTTATTCTCCTTGAGGTACTCATCGATGGCGTCTCTCAGAATCCCCTCGAAAATTTTTCCCGTTACTGAAGTGAGACTTACTGGCCTGTAGTTACCAGGCTCACTTTTGCTCCCTTTTTTGTAAATTGGAACCACGTTGGCAATGCGCCAGTCCAAGGTACTACTCCGGTCTTCATAGTGTCTAGAAATATTAGGTATAGCGGCCTAGCTATTTTGTCACTTAGTTCCCTTAGTATCCTTGGGTGTAATCCATGTGGGCCCGGCGATTTATCAATTTTAGTTTTCTTTAGTCGCTTCCACACCTCCTCCTGCGTTAGGTATGAGATATTTTGTGAGGGGTTCATTTTATTCCCCTGCATCTCGTGTGGCATTTCCTTTTCGTTTGTGAATACACTTTAGAAGAAACTGTTTGGTAGATTTGCTTTCCCTTCGTCATCATCAATGATTTCTCCTGCATTATTTTTTATAGGGCCAGCGCTCTCCCTGCAAATCCTTTTGCTGTTAATATAGTTGAAAAATAGCTTCGGGTTGTTTTTGCTCTCTTTGGCGATCCGTCTTTCTGCTTCCTCCTTGGCAGTTTTGATCTTATCTTTGCATATTTTGTTTTTTTCCCTGTATGATTTTAGCGCTTCTTCGCTGTCTTCTTGCTTTAGTAGTTTGAACGCTTTCTTTTTTTCGTTTATTGCCCCTCTTACCGTCTTGTCGAGCCACATTGGTTTCCTTTTAGTTGAGTTTCTTTTATTTTTAAAGGGAATGAACTGCTCACATGAGGTGATTAGGATCCTTTTAAACTTTTCCCATATGTCCTCTGTACTGATATTTTTGAGGATGTTGTCCCAATTAATGTTACCGATAGTAGTTCTAAGCTCATCAAATTTTGCTTTACTAAAGTTTAGTTTCTTTGTTGCTCCCTGATAAGGCTTCCTATTGAATGACAGCTGGAAGTTGATTATATTGTGGTCACTGTTCCCCAAGTGCCCCTCAACCTGCACCCCCTTTATACGTTCCTGTTTGTTGGTTAGCACTAGGTCCAGAATGGCCCTCCCTCTTGTTGGTTCCAATGATCCCAATCTACAAAATAAAAGAATCAAGGTGCTGCACCATAATTGAAATGCTGTGGCAGGTCCATAAGAGAGCTCTGCAAAGCGAAGGCCCACAAACCTCAATGAACTGAAGCAATGTTGTAAAGGAGAGTGGGTCAAAAGTCCTCCAAAACGATGTGAGAGATTCAATTATTCAGAAAATAATTACTTCAAGTTGCTAAAGGTGGTTCTGCAAACGATGGATTTCTAAAGAAAACTTTTTGTTTAATATATAATGACACTGTCATGTCCGTGCGGCACACGAGCACCGCGCTCAGCACGGACGCAGGGTGACATTCACACTACTGCAGTTGTAACACTATGCACTGTAGAACATTGCACACCACACCTGAAATCTGAAAGCCAAAGCCTGTGCGGCACAAGAGCCCCACGTTCAGCACGGCACAGAATATCATACACACTACGGGAAAATAAGAAAACTCCACACTATGTAGATCAGTAGCACTACTGCAGGGGGGAAGGAAGCCTGGCCCTAAGCTAGCAGGGAGGTGACGGGTCCCTGCCTAAAGCGGAGTCATTGCCTCAATAGAGGCGGCCCCATGGTCTTCTTCATGGGCCCTGATTGTCCCTATAGGTGCCTCTGGAGAGATGAACCAATGCAGCAAAGCAATAACAATCAGGAAAACCAAAATACAACAGATAGCAAAAAACAGCACTTATCTCTATGTGTAGCAATTCACCCAGCCTAAAGGAACACCAAACTCCAGCCTTTTCTCTAGGGAACTGAATAAGCAGCATTGAGCAAAGGGAGGGATGAGAATATAAAGCTACTTCACACCTGAGGACTGGCAATTAGAGAACCACACCTCCAACCTTCTCCCAGGCTTGACTAATCCAGCATGTATCCATTCAACAAAGAGTGACAGCACCCAGCAGTCTCTGCACATGGTGCATTAAACCTTGTCCTGCATAACAAGGCAACAGGAATTGGCCTGCATCGAGGCCACCATGCCACGACGCTATTGCAACCGACAAGCTGTGATAGACACAGAGTAATTTGTCATGTTTTGTTAATTTGCCTAATTTTAAGACCTTCAATTACTTATTTTGGTGCATATTGCGTACTGCAATAGGCCATTGCAGTGAATGGGTGGGTGCAAATACTCAGTGAATATGCAGTATTCACTGCATTTATTGTGCATTTATTGTGTATTTGTGCACCATTCTTTTTGCATGCGCAAATGCGCAGTGTATTATTGCACATAAGAACATGCCAGAGTGGCTGAAAAATGTAGACATGGGTGATTTGTGGTGATGCAAATGCGCAACGTATTGTTGCATCTGAAATGCGCTTATGCCCACGTGAACAAACCCTAATAGTGGTGCTCATAATGGCTGCAGTAGTTATAATGACCCCCATAGTGGCCACAGTACTAACCTTGCCCCCTTATTGGTCCTAGTAGTAATAGTGACCCCCATAGTGGCCCCAATAGTAATAGTGACCCCCATAGTAGCACCAAAAGTAAATGATCCCCACAGTGGCCCCAGTAGTAACAGTGTTCCCCATAGTGACCTTAGTATTAACAATGACACCCATAGTGGCTCTAGTAGTAATAGTAATGCTGCCCAGTCAGAGGCCCATAGCAAACCCCTATTGGCCTCTGGCCAGGCAGCATCCCTATAGGCTTTACACTCATCTCACCTGCAGCTGTGGACCTGCAGCTGCAGAGTCTGTGACCACTGACCTCTCACCCTGGCACAGATGTCAGTGGCTGGGAGAAGTCAGTAGTGACAGAGTCTACATTGCTTTGGTGCCAGAACGGAGATGTTAGAGATGTGAATAGAATTTAAAGAGGGTTATCCAGGTAGCGCCTGCCGGGACACACCAGAGGTTGGAACGGACGCACTGCTCCGACCCCTGGCGCTCGTAATTTCAAGTGCAGGTCTAATTGAAATCAATGGAAGCTGTGCTTGTAATTGCAGGCTTCCGCTCCAACCCCAGTGTATTCCAGCGGGCCATATAAAATGAGGCCGCAGGCCGGATTCGGCCTGCGAGCCTTGTGTTTGACATGTGTACTTTAATAGTTCAGACTAATGTTGAGTGATCTGAAACAGCAGAACCCTGTTTTGCGTCAACACTTTGCTAAAAGTTCAGCTTGGCAAGAACACAAACCTCAGGCTGTTCATCTTGGCCATAACTGCTAAAAGAAGAAGCAAAAAAGGAGATGGAGGAAAAAAAGAGAAGAGAAAAGGGAGAAGAAGGAAAAAGGAAAAATACGAAGGAAAAAGAAGGAACATTATTTAAGTACTATATGATGAGCTTGAGTACTGTATGGTAGCATTTTAGTACTTACCCTAAAATAGATACTCCCCAAATTACCACTTATCACTTATAGGTGGTAAACTGTATGTTGATTTGTATGTTGATTAGCATAGTGTATCTATCTATTAAAATCAAAACATATTCGAAATTACATATTTACTGCTCTGCCTGATTTTAAACTGTGGTGGAATATGCTGGTTGGTTAGTATAATTACATATTTTTCAAGATAGTACATGTACTTTGAAAGTCAAAGCATAACTCCAGTTATAAAAGGAAATAATCATTGTATCGGATCCTTCAGAGTTGGTCCCGCACTAAAAACGGTAGCCTAGGAGGAAGAGCAGAACTGTCTAGTTCAGCCTGCAGCAGGTTTAACAGCAATATACCCTAATACAATAAGTTAGAAAAACAGTTATTTTGCAAACTCCTGCACTATAGTGTTTTTTCTTTTAGAACTGGAGGTACGCTTTAAAAATGATATAAAGAAGCATGACCAAAAAGAAAAAAAGAAAAAACGAAAACAAAGTATGGATTGTGAACTATTCATAGTAATAAATTGTAGATAGAAAGAGAAGATAAGTGATTATAACACATTTTGACAGCCGCATTGGACTGCAGAAAGAGCATCGAATGTCAGGCTTGGGGCATATGGTGTTACCTTCTGCTGGCAGACCTCAAAACTATAATGACACTGCTCACACAGGTCTCTCTTAAGCACAGGAATCCTACAAAAACAAATACATGTTTGATTCAGTTTAACATATAATTATTGTTCCCTCCCCCTGTAAATTTAAAAGAGTTCACTTGTGTCTATATTGAAAATAGTTTATAGTACTATGTACAGAATTCAGCAACTTGTCATAGTAATTATATCTGGTGTAACCTTGGAGATTTCTTCATTATGATTGTTGTTTTCAGAATTATAGCAATTGGAGTTTGTTGCTAATTGCTTATAGATGAAAAACGCCACACATATCACACCTATTGAAGCTTCAACAGGGGATTAGTATGCATTTAAAGTATTTGGGTATAAAGCATGCAGTGGGTAGAAAAAGCCATTTGGAAAGTTCCTTTTTTGCCTTTATATACACCACTATGTTATAGTTTTGTATGTGTATTCTAATTTGTGGAACGTGTCAATGGTGGCTATTCATTCTATATGTTTTATCTATACATGTAGTATACAAATCAAATATAGTCCCGTATTGTGTATTTTGTGCATGCATGTTTTTGCAGTTTGAGAGTCTTCTCCCATCACTCCCTGTATGTTTCTATGTTATTATGCTGAGCATGTGTATTCCACACTCCTGTATGTGCTAATAGTGGCTTCATGGTTATCTTTTCACACTCTTTTCCCATTCAAAATTTTTTTTCCGGCACCGTCGACAGGGACTCAGCGTCGACTCAGAATCTGCGACCTATCCGCAATATTTATTGCGGACAGGCCGTGGGTCGGATGGCTTTTATTTACTTCAATGGAAGCTGTCCGTGCAGAGCCCGCAAGAAAATGAAGCATGCTGCGATTTTTCCTCCACGAGCGGAAATCGCAATTTATTTCCGATCGTGTGTAGGAAGCAGCGGATCTCCATAGGAATTACCGGGTGTTATTTGCTGTGGATTCGTGGTGCGGACGCTGACCTTGCATTTTGCAGCAAATATCCACCCGTGTGCAGGAGGCCTTAAATTTATTTTTATTTATTATTTTTCTTCTTTATTATGCATTGGCACATTATATCGGTTTTTGCTTGGGATTGTATTATATGAATGCTGGCCATATCTTAGATCTTTTGCACCAATTACAGGTGCAACTGTAGTGACCTTACATTTTATTATAATGTCTGATTGAGTATATGGATGTTTTAAAATGTTTTTATTGTGTCTTATGGTCCTCGTTTTGTATATTAAATAAAGACTTCATTTGTGTATTTTGGGTTGTGCAACTGTTTGTTCATATGAACCATTTTCATCTATTATATACTTTTACATGGGACGACTGTTGGGCTTTTAAACGCCTAACTGTTGTGCCAACGATTATTGCTCTTGTGCTTTCACACAAGAAATAATAATTGTTCACTGACTGGAGGCAGAGCATGCCAGAGGTCACTTCTGGACACTCCATTGACAGTAAACAGGCAATCTTCATAGCTGAATGACTGTTTGCTTACATGGAATGATCGTCGTTTGACTTTTATGCCTGCATAAACTGAACAACGAACAATAAGCAAACAAATTATTGTTCGGCATTGACTTGCTAGCAGTGTTTATACTGAATGATTATTGTTCAATTTTGCATAATACAATGATAAAACGGAATGACAATTGTTCCATGTAAAAGGATCCTTAGGAGTCTACACGGGTACACACCTATCTCATCATTGATTAACACTCCTGTTTTTTTCATCTCCACTGCACCTCTTTCTATTGTCTTTTATGCTTAAATGGAAAATAATACGTATATTGTTTTACTAGATAATGAAACATATTCCCTTTTTCTAATCCATTTTGATTTTCCAGTTGTACAGTTTTTCATTCTATTTTTCCTGCTTGACTTAGGGGCTCCTTTTTGGGCTGTGTTGTAGTTAACAGCATTTAGAGATACAGGAGCTTCTGTACTCTAAGCGGCAGCTCTTCCTGCTGAGCTATGCAGCCCTCTGGATAGATCCCTTGCTGAACCGTGTTCTTGTTCCTATGACATAACCTAAGACAAGGACAACGCCCTGTTGCTGAATATACAGCAGATTTTTGTCCTGAACGATTGATACGATATAAAATCTAAGCGCTCAGAGGAGTCAGTTTTGACAAGGATTATCAGAACTGGTGAAGGATTAACTTGCTAAAATTGAGACCCCTGATAATTTGGACGACTTTATTCAATTATGCATCTGAATAGATCAGAGACTTACTGAATGAAGAAAGCAAAAGCTGCGGGTATCTGGAAACAACCCTGCCTCTTTCTTGAGTCAATCAGCATTGATTGCAAACTCCCACAAATGACCCCATTTAAAAAATATATACATTTGAATGTATACACTGAGGTGGGTCATGAGTATTTTCACCCAACAGTTTCTTTCCAGGCATTAATGCAATTTAGAGGAGAAAAA
Source organism: Eleutherodactylus coqui (assembly GCF_035609145.1). Classification (NCBI taxonomy): domain Eukaryota; kingdom Metazoa; phylum Chordata; class Amphibia; order Anura; family Eleutherodactylidae; genus Eleutherodactylus; species Eleutherodactylus coqui. The sequence continues at coordinate 153,125,876 of NC_089838.1, forward strand.
ATAAAATTTCATATTTTTGAAAATATGTTATTTAAAAGACAGGATTTTTTTCTGTAGTGCACATGAAAATGAGGATTTGCACCCAAAATGGATACCCGTTTTCCCCTTATCTTATGTCCGTATGCACAACAGGGCCCAAACTGAAAGGAGCAGCTGGTGATTTTTAAAACAGACATTTTGCTTAAAGGTGTTTGAGGCCCCATTGCCCACTTGTAGAGCCCTTGAGCGGCCAAAACGCTGTAGAACCCCCACAAATGACTCCATTTTGAAAACTAGACCCCTTAACAAATTCATCTAGGGGTGTGCTGCGTATTTTTACCCTACAGTTTTTGAATGAATCTGAGCAAAGCAGAAGAAAAAAATTATGATTTTATTTTTTTGGCAATTATGTCATTTTAAAAACATTTTTTTTGTGCAGCACACATATAAATTAAGACTTTTACCCCAAAATGGATACCTCAGTTTGTGTTCAGAACATACACATCGTGGCCTTAATATTATGTCCGCATTCACAACAGGGCTCAAACCGAAAGAAGCATTAAACTTCAACTGTCTTAACTTTTACATAATTGCCATTATCCATTGGATAACGGGGATCACGTGACTGGAGACCACTTACTGTGGCCCTTGGTCACTGCTCCAGGTTCTCGGCTACTTTTAGTAGCCAGGAGCAAGAAGACTTTAAATTTCCCGGGCCATCCCTAGCTTCTGTGCTTGTGGCCACCACTTTGCCGATGGGCGCATGCACCGAAGTTGGGGAAAGGTCCATGGATAAAGATCCCATCGGGGGACATCACCAGAGACCTTAGATAAGTAATTTCACCTTCCCTCACAGATTGGATCTATGATGGGAGGTGAAACTTTAACTTTTTTTGTTACTTTTACATGATCGCCGGTTTTTATTGGAAAACTGTGATCACGTGACCAGGGACCATGTACCACGGCCCCCTTGTCTCCAGGCTCTTGGCTACATTTGGTAGACCAGAGAAGGGAGATTTTAAATTACCCTGGCAATTCGCGGCTTTTGCACAATGCGTCCACCATTTTGGAGGCGGGCGTGTGGGCAGAAGCTGGGGTAAGGTCTGCGGCTAAATCTGAGGGCCTTTGGTACGTAATTTCATCTCCCCTCACAGATGTGATTCGTGAGGCGAGATGAAACTTAACCCCTTAACGACCAGCCCATAGTGTTTTTACATCCTCCCAAAATGGGCTTTATTCTCTGAGGACGTAAAAACGTGTCCTGCAGAGAATAAAGCCCCTCGGGCTGTGGACGTGACAGCTCCATGCTGTCGGTGTCCGCAGGTAGCCAACAACATGGAGCTGTCATCCTGGGCTGTTCTGCCCCCCCCCTCTCGGCATTGCGATCAGCGCTATCCAAGGGATAGCGCCGTTCGCAAAAAAGTAAACAAAAGTTGAAAAAAGTTACATATTCAGCTGCCCTGATGGATCGGATCCATCGGAGCAGCTGAAATTACTCACCCGGGTCCGGCACACTGCTCCCCGCTCTCCCGATGCTCCGGGCCCCGTAGCCATCCTTCTGCGCATGCGCGCCAGGTGGCATAACGTCAGCCGCATGCGCAGAAGGCCCGGCGGCACGCGAAATTTAAAATCTCCTGGCACCCGGCTCCTGTAGGTAGCCGGGAGGCAGGAGATGGCAGCGGGGACCGCGGTGAGCGGTCCTCGGTACTGCGATCGCCGTTATACAATGGATAACGGCGATCGCGGAAAAGTGTAGAAAAGTGTAAAAAAAAAAAAAGTTTCACCTCCCCTCATGGATCGGATACATGAGGGAAGGTGAAAATACTTACCCCGCTTCCTCCATGTCGTCCGGCTGGTCTCCGGACCCCCCGCTGGCTTCTGCAATGTGCCGATGTGGCGCGCATGCGCAGAAGGCCGGCGAGCCCGGCAAATTCAAAATCTCCCTGCACCCGGCTGTCACAGTTAGCCGAGTGCAAGGAGATATGACTGGGGACCGCTGTATGCGGTTTCCAGTCATATGATCACCGTTATCCATCGGATAACGGTGATCATATAAAGTTAAAAAGTAAAAAAAAAAAAAGTTAAAAGTTTATAAAGTTAAAGTTTCATCTCCCCTTATGGATCGTATCCGTAAGGGGGGATGAAATTACGTACCCAAGGTCCCTGGATTTGTTCCCTGATGGGATGTTCATCCGCGGACCTTACCCCAGCTTCTGCGCATGCACCTGTCAGCATGATGGCATACGCATGCGGAAAAGTGAAATATTGCCCAAGAAATTTAAAATCTCCCTGCTGCTGGCTACCAAATGTAGCCAAGAGCCTGGAGATGTCACGGGGAGCCGCGGTATGCGGTAACTGGTCACGTGATCGCCGTTATCCAATGCATAATGGCGATCACGTAAAAGTTCTTTAAAAAGTGGAAGTTTCATCTCCCCTCACCGATGCGATCGGTGAGAGGAGATGAAACATCTTCTCGGAGGCTATCGCATTTGAATCCAGATGCGATTATCCTCCATGGACCCTTCCGGCTGCTGCGCATGCGCCCGCCGGCAAAATGCCGGACATATTCGCAGGAGCCGGGGAGCCCAGGAAATTTTAAATCTCCTTGCTCCCAGCGACCAACGGTCGCTGAGTGCTTGGAGCAGTGACCGGAGACCTCGTTGAGCGGTCCCTGGTCACGTGATAAAGTAGCGATCTAACATTAGGCCGGTCACACATGACCGGAGAGGAATTACGGGTTCTGCATGCGCTTGATCAGCGGTATTCCACGGATCAATCGCATGCATTGGATTACACAATTCCTCCCAATTAGTGGGTCGGAATTACGTAATCCACTCGCAGAAACAGAACACGGCATGCTATATTTTACCGCGGATATCCACGACCTAGAGCCCATTGTGCTCTATGACCGCGGATATACCCGCAGCCCATATGCAAACACATTGTGTACGGGCTGCGGGTACCTGGGTCATCTCTAAGCGACGGCGCGGGAAATAAAAACAAACAACGGTGTACTGCGCATGACCGCCTGTGTGAGTAGACAGTTATGCGCAGTACATTACGCGGCTGTACGCAGGGTCACAGCTGGGCTCACAGATGGGATCCGCTGCGAGCCTCCGCAAGCGGATTCCACCTACGGCCGTGTGAGCCCGGCATTATTCAGACCGCTATCTGTAATCCATAATTTACAAGAAGCCCCGGGAACGCTCGCCTTCATGCAGTTCCAGGAGCACCTTGTTGAGCGCCTTCTGTATGAGACCGCTGCACCGCAGCAAGATTACAAAGCCTCACAGAGCGCCACTTTTTACACCCCATACCTGCCGCTGAGGTTACAAAATACCCCCCAAAAAGCATGAGATTCACGGTTTTCTTGCCCCATGTGCCCAACCCAACCAGCCTCCGTAATTACCCCTGTCTTCGGACATAAAACGCAGTTTATATTATTACCTTTATCTAATATTTAGGGAATGCCAAAAAATGGGGATGGCGGGGGGAATTATTTTTAGGAAGTCAATTTTTTTTCCGTATAAGTGGGCAATGGGGCCTGGAATTTATTCAGTTCTGCCCTGAAATCCAGCGGGCATTCCCTCCATTATGGGCCTAGCCATGTGTCCTGTAAGTAGATTAGGGCCACTATGGATGTGTTTCTGAACATGGGACAAATGGGGGTATCCATTTTGGGGTGAACGTCTTCATTCCTATGTACACTGTACAATAAAAACAGTTTTTAAATTGACAAAATTGCCAAAAAATGAAAATCGTAATTTTTTCCTTCTGCTTTGCTTAGATTCATTCAAATACTGCGGGGTCAAAAAAGATGAATTTGTTAAGGGGTCTAGTTTTCAAAATGGGGTCATTTGTGGGGGTTCTCTATTGTTTTGGCCGCTCAATGGCTCTACAAGTGGGCAATGGGGCCTGGAATTTATTCCGTTGTACCCTGAAATCCAACGGGTGCTCCTTCCATTATAGGCCTAGCCATGTTTTCTTTAAGTAGATTAGGGCCACAATGAGTATGTTTCTGAACACAGGACAAATGGGGGCATCCATTTTGGGGTGAATGTCTTCATTCCTATGTACATTGGACAAAAAAAAACTGTTTTTAAATTGACACAATTGCCAAAAAAATTAAAATCATAATTTTTTTCCTTCTGCTTAGCTTAGCTTCATTCAAAAACTGTGAAGTCAAAAAAGTCATCGTACCCCTAGATAAATTCATTAAGGGGTCTACTTTTCATAATGGGGTCACTTGTGGGGGTTCTCCATTGTTTTGGTCACTCAATGGCTCTACAAGTGGGCAATGGGGACTAAATCTTCTTCAAGCAAAATTTCTGTTCCGAAAGCCACTGGTTGCTCCTTTCATTTTGGGCCACATTGTGCATACAGACTTAATATTAGGACCACAATCGGTATGTTTCTGAGCACAGGACAAACAGGGGTACCCATTTTGGGATGCAAGTCTTCATTAATATATGTGCTGTACAAAAAAACTGCTTTTAAAAAGACAGAATTGCCAAAAAAATGAAAATTGTAATTTTTTTTCTTCGGCTTGGCTTAGATTCATTCAAAAACTGTGAAGTCAAAAAAGTCATCGTACCTCGAGATAAATTCGTTAAGGGGTCTACTTTTCAAAATGGGGTCACTTGTGGGCGTTCTCCATCTTTTTTGTCACTACGAGTGTGCAATAGGGCCTAAATCTCCTTCAAGCAAAATTTCTGTTCCGAAAGCCACCGGTTGCTCCTTTCATTTTGGGCCCCATTGTGCATACAGACGTAATACTAGGGCTACAATGGGTATGTTTCTGAGCACGGGACAAACAGGCTTATCCATTCTGGGGTGCAAATCCTCATTTTCATGTGTACTATAGAAAAAAGTCCTGTCTTTAAAATGACATATTTGCAAAAATATGAAATTTTAGTTTTTCTCTTCTAAATTGCATTGACTCCTAAAAAAAAACTGTGGGGTTAAAACACACATGACACCCCTCAGTGAATACGTTAAGGGGTGTAGTTTTTAAAATGGGGTCATTTGTGGGGGTATCTATCATTTTGACTCCTATGAGCCTTTCCAATCTTGGCTTGGTGTAGGAAAACAAAGTGTTCCTCAAAATGCTGAAAAGTAATGTTAAATTTGTACGTCTCCTAAATGGTAAAAAAAAAACGAAAGTTTTTCCAATGTGCGCCCATAATAAAGTAAACGGAATGAAATATACAGTTAGGGCCAGAAATATTTGGACAGTAACACAATTTTCGCGAGTTGGGCTCTGCATGCCACCGCATTGGATTTGAAATGAAGCCTCTACAACAGAATTCAAGTGCAGATTGTAACGTTTAATTTAAAGGGTTGAACAAAAATATCTGATAGAAAATGTAGGAATTGTACACATTTCTTTACAAACACTCCACATTTTAGGAGCTCAAAAGTAATTGGACAAATAAACATAACCCAAACAAAATATTTTTTTTTCAATATTTTGTTGCGAATCCTTTGGAGGCAATCACTGCCTTAAGTCTGGAACCCATGGACATCACCAAACGCTGGGTTTCCTCCTTCTTAATGCTTTGCCAGGCCTTTACAGCCGCAGCCTTCAGGTCTTGCTTGTTTGTGGGTCTTTCCGTCTGAAGTCTGGATTTAAGCAAGTGAAATGCATGCTCAATTGGGTTAAGATCTGGTGATTGACTTGGCCATTGCAGAATGTTCCACTTTTTTGCACTCATGAACTCCTGGGTAGCTTTGGCTGTATGCTTGGGGTCATTGTCCATCTGTGAAGCGCCGTCCGATCAACTTTGCAGCATTTGGCTGAATCTGGGCTGAAAGTATATCCCGGTACACTTAAGAATTCATCCGGCTACTCTTGTCTGCTGTTATGTCATCAATAAACACAAGTGACCCAGTGCCATTGAAAGCCATGCATGCCCATGCCATCACGTTGCCTCCACCATGTTTTACAGAGGATGTGGTGTGCCTTGGATCATGTGCCGTTCCCTTTCTTCTCCAAACTTTTATCTTCCCATCATTCTGGTACAGGTTGATCTTTGTCTCATCTGTCCATAGAATACTTTTCCAGAACTGGGCTGGCTTCTTGAGGGGTTTTTCGGCAAATTTAACTCTGGCCTGTCTATTTTTGGAATTGATGAATGGTTTGCATCTAGATGTGAACCCTTTGTATTTACTTTCATGGAGTCTTCTCTTTACTGTTGACTTAGAGACAGATACACCTACTTCCCTGAGAGTGTTCTGGACTTCAGTTGATGTTGTGAACGGGTTCTTCTTCACCAAAGAAAGTAAGCGGCGATCATCCACCACCGTTGTCTTCCGTGGACGCCCAGGCCTTTTTGAGTTCCCAAGCTCATCAGTGAATTCCTTTTTTCTCAGAATGTACCCGACTGTTGATTTTGCTACTCCAAGCATGTCTGCTATCTCTCTGATGGATTTTTTCTTTTTTTTCAGCCTCAGGATGTTCTGCTTCACCTCAATTGAGAGTTCCTTTGACCGCATGTTGTCTGGTCACAGCAACAGCTTCCAAATCCAAAACCACACACCTGGAATCAACCCCAGACCTTTTAACTACTTAATTGATTACAGGTTAACGAGGGAGACGCCTTCTGAGTTAATTGCAGCCCTTAGAGTCCATTGTCCAATTACTTTTGGTCCCTTGAAAAAGAGGAGGCTATGCATTACAGAGCTATGATTCCTAAACCCTTTCTCCGATTTGGATGTAAAAACTCTCATATTGCAGCTGGGAGTGTGCACTTTCAGCCCATATTATATATATAATTGTATTTCTGAACATGTTTTTGTAAACAGCTAAAATAACAAAACTTGTGTCACTGTCCAAATATTTCTGTCCCTAACTGTATATCTTAGCAAAAATTTCTATATTATGTTTGCACATATTTGAGATATTGCAGTTGGAAATGTGAAAAAATGACGATTTTTTCAAAATTTTCCCAATTTTGGCGCTTTTAATAAATAAACACAAATTCTATCGTTCTTTTTTTTCTGCCTAAATTAAGTACAACATATGGCGAAAAAACAATGTCAGAATCGCTTGGATATGCAAAACCTTTCTGGTGTTTTTCCATGCTAAATTGACACGTGTCAGATTTGCAAAATTTGGCCTGGTCATTAAGGTGCAAACAGGCTTGGTCACTAAGGGGTTAAACTTTTTAAAAAACTTTTTAAAAACTTTTTTTCTACTTTACATGATTTCTGTTGTCCATTGGATAGCAGTAGAGATGAGCGAACGTACTCGGTAAGGGCGATTTCGCAATCGAGCACCGCGATTTTCGAGTACTTCACTACTCGGGTGAAAAGTACTCGGGTGCGCTGTGGGGCGGGGGGTTGCAGAGGGCAGTGGGGGGTAGCAGCGGGGAACAGGGGGGAGCCCTCTCTCTCTCCCTCTCCCCCCCACTCCCCGCTGCAACCCCCTGCTCACCCACAGCGCACCCGAGTACTTTTCACCCGAGTAGTGAAGTACTCGAAAATCGCGGTGCTCGATTGCGAAATCGCCCTTACCGAGTACGTTCACTCATCTCTAGATAGCAGCGATTATGTGACCAGGAACCACATACAGCAGCTCCCAGTGACACATGTTAGCCGGGAGCCAGAGAGATTTTTGAATCTCCCGGGTCGCATACCCTTCTTAGCATGTGCCCGACAAATGACTTCTGGCACGCATGTGCAGAAGTCGCCATCGGGATCAGGAGGCCAGAACACCACGGGATATCGCGGAGAACGGGGGTGAGTATTTTCAGCTGCCCCGATGAATCCAATCCCTTGCGGCAGCTGAATCTTTAACTTCTTTTTACTTTTAATTGAGTTTCAAATGATTGCCGGCATTTGGAAAATAACAGCGATCATGTGACTGGGGGGAAGAGGCGCGGCCTGGGATGACAGCTCCAGGTTACCGGCTACCTCCGGTAACTGATAGCATAGAGCTGTCATGCCCACAGCTTGCAGGGAGCATGTTTTTACGTCCCTGGGGATTAACACCCAGCAAGCTCGGGTGTAAAAAGGCAATGAGGTGGTCACTAAGGGGTTAAACATATCCAAGACTCTGAGGCCTTAGTCAGACGGGCGTTTTTTGCCCGATTTGCACATGCGCATGCGTCCGGCGATTTTTAAAGACCATTGCTTTGCAATGGTATCGGACACATGAGCGCTTTTTATGCGCTCGTCCGATAAAATATAGAACAGAAATCGCAGATCGCACCTATCTGCGATCTGCGATTCCTGTTCTCTTCTCTATATGCGCTCAATGGGGACGGCGGCAGCAGCGCCGATCCCATTGAGAACATATAGAAGACAAATCATTCTTCTCTGCCACAGCTGTAACAGCTGTGGCAGAGAAGAATGATGTTTGCCCATTGAATTCAATGGAGCCGGCAATACAGCCGGCTCCATTGAAAGCAATGGGCTGCCGGACAGCGCTGGATGAATTGTCGGGAAGGGCTTAAATATATAAGCCCTTCCCTGCAATTCATCCAGAAATGTGTTAAAATTAAAAAAAAATATTCTTACCTTGTCCCGGCAGCCGGAATTCAGCGCGGCCGGCCTGTAGTGGGTGTGAAGGGGGTGTGCGTCAGACCTGCCCCCTGATTGGCTCAGCATTGAGCCAATCAGAGGCAGGTCTCACTCACACCCATTCATGAATTCATGAATGGGTGTGAGTGAGACCTGCCTCTGATTGGCTCAGGCTGTGCCAATCAGGTGTCAGGTCTGACTCACACCCCCTTAACACCCACTGCAGGCCGGCCGCGCTGAACTCCGGCTGCCGGGACAAGGTAAGTATATATATAATTTTTTTATTTTAACACATTTCTGGATGAATTGCACGGAAGGGCTTTTATATTTAAGCCCTTCCCGACAATTCATCCCACGCTCGCCCGCAGCGCATTGCTTTCAATGGAGCCGGCTGTATTGCCGGCTCCATTGAATGCAATGCGCTGGACAGCTCCGGCCCGTTTCTAATGAAACGCGGCTAGGAGCAGATTTTCGGGCGATTTTCAGGCACCGGTCACGCGATTTGCGGATGTGCATCCGTCATGCGATCCGCAAATCGCGCGAAAAAAACGCCCGTCTGACTAAGGCCTAAGAATCAAAGTTGTGATAAGTTACCACCTCAGCACCATCAATTCAGTGATGTCTGCAGCAGGAAAAAAGCTGATCATCTACCTCCTCATCAGCCATACAATTGTCCAATAAAATTGTTTCCCGTAACAACCATTGCTTTTGGGCAAATTTACTGTCTTGCCGAACCAGAATTAAAAGTACTCAGAGAGTACTTGGATGAAAATTTAAAGAAAGGCTTCATTCGACCTTTGTCATTCCCAACTGAGGCACCTTTATTCTTTGTAGAGGAGAAAGACTGAACCTTGCGGCCATATATTCATTATAGAGAACTAAATAAAATTACTGTTAAAAAATTGCTACCCTCTCCCCTTAATTCCAGAATTGATGGAAATACTCCGTTTTGCCAAGATTTTTACCAAATTAGATCTAAGAGAGGCCTGTAATCTTATACAGATTTGCCCAGCAAATGAGTAGAAGACTGCCTTTAGAGCCAGATATGGATATTTTGAATACCTGGTTATGCCTTTTGGCCTTTGCTATGCCCCTGACACTTTTCAGCATTTTATTAATAAGGTGTTTTGAGATCTTTTGGATCAATTTGTTGTTGCTTATCTCGATGACCTTCTTACATTTCCAGACATCTTGGAGAAACATCGCAGGCATGTCCGGTTAATCTTGAAATGTCTCCAAAAGAATCATCTTTATATCAAACTGGAAAAACATGAGTTTGAACAACCAAGGATTCAATTCCTTTGATATATCATCTCCTTAGTACAGGTCAAACAATTAGTAGGCATACATGTCATATAAAAAGTAACCAAAACCTGTTAAACTACATGGTGAGAGAGTTATTGCTAAAGAGAGTAAAACAACCCTTAAATGTTCTTTAACTATATATATAGTAAAAAGATTAATACTGAAAATGTTGGCCCTTTAATAAATAATGTAGAAGAAATTGTAGAGGATGATGAGGAGAAAACAAATCTATTAAATAGCTTTTTCTCCAGTGTATTCACAGAGGAAAATGGAATGTCAAATGAAATGCAGAGTGATAATGTAAACTCTCCACTAAATGTCACTAGTCTAACCCAGGAAGAAGTGTAGAGTCATCTTAAAAATATTAAAATGGACAAATCAATGGCATACATCCCCAGGTTTTTTTTAGGGAATTAAGTAATGGGATACACAGACCCTTGCTTCTTATATTTAAGGACTCTATGGTGACAGAGTCTCTTCCACTGGATTGGTGCGTAGACAATGTGGTGCCGATATTGAAAAAGGGGTCAAAAAGTGAACCTGGAAACTAAAGGTAAGTCTTACTTCTATTGTGAGTAAAATGTTTGAAGGATTTCTTAGAGATGCTATTCTGGAGTACCTCAGCATGGGTTTGTGAGAGATCACTCCTGTCAAACAAACTTGATCAGCTTCTACGAGGAGGTAAGTTCTAGACTGGACCAAGGAGAGTCATTGGATCTTGTGTATCTGAACTTTTCCAAAGCGTTTGATACAGTGCTGCATAAAAGGTTGGTATGTAAAATGAAAGTGCTTGGTCTAAGTGAGAATGTGTGTAAGTAAGAAAGCAGAGGATGGTTATAAATGGTACATACTCTGATTGGGTCACTGTTACCAATGGGGTACCACAAGGGTCAGTTTTAGGCCTCTTCTTTTTAATATATAATTATTAACGACCTGGTAGAAGGATTGTGTGGAAAATTTCAATATTTGCAGATAATACAAAACTATGTAAAGTAATTAACATAAGAGAGGACACAATGCAGTTGCAAGTGGATCTGGATAAGTTGGGGGCTTAGGCAGAATAGTGGTAAATGAGATTTAACACTGCAAATGTAAGCTTATGCACATGGGCAGGAAAAATACATGCCACCATTACACACTAAATAGGTGACCACTTGGCAAAACTGACATGGAGAAGGACTTGGGGATTTTAGTTAACTGTAAGCTTAACTGGAGCAATCGGTGTCAGGCAACTGCTGCCAAGGCAAATAGGATCATGGGGTGCATCAAAAAAGGTCCGAATCAACATTCAAGAACCCCGCTGGTCACATCATGTCTATATCCTGTAGTATCATAGTGCTCTAGAAAGACATTTAGTCCCCTAATAAACTCCTCTATGGATTTTGCCATCGCCACATCCTCAGTCAGAGTTCCATAGTCTCACTGCTCTTATGGCAAAAAAACCCCTATTGTGTTGGTGATGAAAGCTGCTTACTTCTAGACGTAGAGGATGCCCTCTTGTTATCAACTGGGTATAAATAGATCATGGGAGAGATCCTTGTATTGTCCCCTAATGTATTTATACATAGTTATTTGATCACCCCTTAGCTGTCTTTATTCCAGGGTAAATAATCCCAATTTTGATAGCCTCTCTCTGTATTCCAGAGAGGCACATGGAGTATTATGTACATTTTTGGGCACCTGTCCTCAAGTAGGATATATCAAAGCTTGAGCAATACAAAGGTTGGCAACTAAAGTAATAAACAGAATGGGTGGACTACAATACCCAGAGAGGTAATCAAAATTGCAATTGTATAGTTTAGAATAAAGATGACTGAGGGGCAACCTAATAACTATGTATAAATATATCAAGTAACAATGCAGAGATCACTCCCATGATCTATTTATACCTAGGACTGTGACTGTAACAAAGGGGAATCCTCTATGTTTAGAGAAAATAAGGTTACTACACCAACATAGAGGAGGGCAGCGAGACTATGGAACTCTTGGCCTGAGGACGTGGTGATGACAAACTTGATAAGAGTTCAAGAGGTGCCTGGATGTCTTTCTTGAGCGATACAACATTGTATGTTATAATCATTATTAACTTCAAAGGGGTTGTTGATCCAGGGATTATTTTGATTGCCAGATTGGAGTCAGAAAGGATTTTTTTACCTTAAATGGGAAGAATTGAATTTTACCTCACTGTATTTTTTTTCTTTCTTTCTCTAGATCAACTTGGGGGGTGGTGGTGGTGGTGGTGGTGGTGGTGGTGGTGGGGGGTTATAGGCTGAACTAGATCAACATATGGCTTTTTTCAGCCTTCATGCTATGTTACTATATGGGCCATAAACACAACGTGCAGGAAGGGGATCATTTGACTTCTTTGGGAAAGTGTTTTAGACATGCCCTGTGACCATTGCAGAGGTCATTGTATAGGGTGGAGGAGGGGTTGGGTAGTGAATATCACCTATTGTTAACAATGTCATCCTGTATTTTCTAGATATAGGGGTTACCTTTCATTGTAATACTGTAATGATAATGAGTAGAGATGAGCGAGCACCAAAATGCTCGGGTGCTCGTTACTCAGGACGAAATTTTCGCAATGCTCGAGGGTTCGTTTCGAGTAACGAACCCCATTGAAGTCAATGGGCGACCCGAGCATTTTTGTATATCGCCGATGCTCGCTAAGGTTTTCGTTTGTGAAAATCGGGGAAATTCAAGAAAGTGATGGGAACGACACAGCAACAGATAGGGCAGGCGAGGGGCTACATGTTGGGCTGCATCTCAAGTTCACAGGTCCCACTATTAAGCCACAATAGCGGCAAGAGTGGCCCCCCCCCCACACTGTCAGCGTAAAGATCGTTCTCCTCTGCCATAGCTGTAACAGCTGTGGCAGAGAAGAACGATGTTTGCCCATTGAATTCAATGGAGCCAGCAATACAGCAGGTTCCACTGAAAGCAATGGGCTGCCGGCGATCGCAGGATGAATTGTTGGGAAGGGGTTAAATATATAAGCCCTTCCCTGCAATTCATCCAGAAATGTGTTACAATAAAAATATATACCGGCGTATAAGGCGATCCCCCAACTGTCACCTTATACGCCGGCAATACAGTGGAGCAAAGAATAAAAATCATTACTCACTTCTTCTGACGTTCTGCGCCGCTCCTGCAGGCTGTTGCTCCCTCCTGGTCCACGGCAGAACATTGCTTTCTGGACGCAGGGCTTGAAATCCCCGCCTCCAGAAACACAGCCAATCACAGCCATTCAATGACATCATTGTCATTGGCTGTGATTGGCTGAAGGCACGTGTGTTTCTGGAGGCGGGGATTTAAAGCCCTTCGTAGAGAAATCAATGCTCTGCCGGGAACCAGGAGGGAGCGACAGCCTGCAGCAGCGCCGCAGAACGTCAGAAGAAGTAAGTAATGATTTTTATTCTTTGCTCCACTGTATTGCCGGCGTATAAGGTGACAGCTGGGGGGTCGTCTTATACGCCCTGTCGCCTTATACGCCGGTATATATTTTTATTGTAACACATTTCTGGATGAATTGCAGGGAAGTGCTTATATATTTAACCCCTTCCCGACAATTCATCCCCGCGCTCGCCGGCAGCCCATTGCTTTCAGTGGAACCTGCTGTATTGCTGGTTCCATTGAATTCAATAGGCAAACATCGTTCTTCTCTGCCACAGCTGTTACAGCTGTGGCAGAGAAGAAGGATTTGTCTTCTATATGTTCTCAATGGGGTCGGCGCTGCTGCCGCCGGCCCCATTGAGCGCATATAGAGAAGATTTATGGCCTTAAGAAGGACCGTTGTGGTTCTTGAAACCTAAAATACTCCTAACACACTCCCTATAGCAGCTCCAACACGATACCACTTTCCCTGAACTAATGTCAGAATGCATCTGTGGCGAGCCGCGGGAGGGGCAGATTTTAATACTCGGGTGACACCTGATCTCCCCAGCCACTCACTGCAGGGGGGTGGTATAGGGCTTGAACGTTGCAGGGGGAAGTTGTAATGCCTTCCCTGTCTTTCTATTGGCCAGAAAAGCGTGCAAATTTCTCAGGGAAGAAAATGAAAGTAACCCGAACATCGCGTGGTACTCATTACGAGTAACGAGCATCTCGAACACCCTAATACTCGAACGAGTATCAAGCTCGGACGAGTATGCTCGCTCATCTCTAATAATGAGATGTCTCCTGAAATGTTTTCTCTACACATCAGGAGGTATCAACCTATTGTTACGTTTAGTTATTCATGTGAAAACTGTAGGATTTTAGGATTTTCTTTTAAATATAATTCATGGCATCAAAAAATAATTTTTTAAAAGAATTTATAAAGACGTTATTCAAACAATAGGTCATACTTTGATAACACATTCCCTTTAAGCAGAAGTATTTTGTCTGACATAGAATTTCAGTAATAAGACCTTTTGGTTATCTTTGGTCACAATGCTTTCAAACTGTTGCAATGTAAAAGTTCCAAGTTTGCTTAAAATGACCTTAAGGTAAAACCTGTTCAAGCACCTGTTTTAAAGCATCTTCATTAAAGACAAAAAACGAAAAATGCTGTTCATAGCAAAAATACAAAAAGGCGATAATTGTAGTTAATTAGAAGTCTCTTTCTATTTTTTATTTATTTTATTAACATAGCGTAAAGTAGTGCTCTGCACACTTTGTTTCTTTTCTAGTGTTATATAGTATTCAAGTATTCATGTCCATGATTCGAATACTATAGTGTTTATCATTGAAAAACACTTTCATTAATACACTGATCTATAGTAACAGGAAGGTGTTTTCTGTCCTGATGTAAAATTAGCTGAAGAAGTGACATACCCAAAAGCTAAAGGATCTAACGTGCACCTTATTTACCATCATCTGGTGAGCCTCCAGCATAATTTACAAGCACTGAAGCTTGTAACCTGTCATCTTGACTTTGGTGGCTAAGTTTTTGCTTATAGGATCTTAATAAATTGAACTATTAAATAATGCTTCAATTTTTTTTCTTCATGTACTTCACAGAAAATATTAGGTCACCTATTATCTTTACTTAAGCTTTTAATTACAGACATTCATGTTTATTGGGTTATAGAATGAAAATATTAGTTTAATATATATAAGATGAAGAAAAGAATTTATAGTTAGGATTTTTTTTTTTTAACCCAGTCTGGCAGAAGACTTTTCCTTAAGCATGTGTAGATTGCTGTCGGGGAGTAACTGGAATAGGGAATTTGATGAACAAATGTTGCCCACTGTCATTTAAGATTAGGTTAGTACACAGTGATGCTGTTCTAAAATTGTAAAAGATACTGTAAATATATTTCTAAAATGAAAGCTGCTGGATCTGTTAGTGATCTACAACAGTGTGCTGCTGATAATTTGACTTACAAGATTTGATTAAAGAGCCAAAGCTGTTTCATTGTCTTCTATCAAAATGCTGAAATCCTGTTATGACCTTTCAACCTTGTCAGCTGTTATGGCCTATTTGACACTGATTTTCTACCAGGTTTGGAGTTAACTCTCTATGGCTCAGTACATTACTTTTATTGGGATATTAATTCCAGGAGGTGTTAATCTCATCACGATTTCCTACCATTTTATTTCGAAGACTGTTCTGATTTGTTTTTTTTTTCTCCTTTTCACAGCAGTATTAAATACCAAACCTTCTCAGATATGGAAGTTCATTAGAGATATGTCTTTGATGGCAGCCCTTTCAGGGCTTCAGTTTCAAATACCTTGATGTAAAGCTTAAGAAGCCATTGTGTTGTAAGCCCTCCTTGATGTGCCTTATTTAGATCTGCATAGTAAATCAAGGAAAGTAAATAACAAGGCAGCAGATGGAAGCATGGAGATAAGGCCAGTGAACAATTGTATTTGTATTTTGTTATGATGTTGACAGGAGCTAAAATTCACTAATCTAGTTCAACTGATCTGCATTTCAAAGAAATCTCATTTAGCTGCAACTTGAAGGCTTGAAGGATAAAGTTCTTTTATTGCAGCTTTTTGTTGCATTCTTCGTTAATTTATATGGTCAAGATTGAGGTTTGCTAAGTTAAAGAAGCATGCATGTTACAAAGGGCATTAAAATCCAACAACAGTAATGTCTAGATATTAAACTGAGAGTAATTACATTTTCAACACTGTTCTGCAAAGTTTACAAAACACAGTTATCCATTCAAAGCTGTCTCAGCAGTCTGAAGTAAAAGCTCTGTGTCCTTGGATTGAAAACCATGCAAGTAATATGCATTATTTCAATTTACAAATATTTGTTTTTGCTGTGTCAAAACATGGGAAATCTTTTTTTCTTCTTCTGCAATGATAGATGTAATGATCTTTCAAGGGACATCTAATGTATTTAATTTTAGTTCCATTAGTTAATTCTAATCTGTAGAAGATAAATAATATGTTTTTTTTTCTCAAATGTTGTAGCTAATTTTTTTTCTTAAAAAATAAAATTCTATGGGCGGTCTTCTTTGAGCCACACACATTCTTGCTGTATAGACTGGGAAGCAGGATGTGACTGCTTAATGGCAGTTAAAATAAACAGCCAATTGACAGACAAATGTCATAAGGTGCATTTTCACAGCAAGATGATTTCTCAAAATTCACTCATATGGCAGTTTGAGTGACAGTTTTGAGCGATCACTTTGCATTAACTCTTAAGTAGCTAATTAGCTACTTAAGAGCATATTGGTGTGTATATTGAATCCATAGCAGATGGTGAGATCTACAAGTATATAGGATTCCAGCAGGCCAAATTTACAGAACATGCACAAATAAAACAACGATTATCTAAAACATACAACAGATTAAACTCTATTCTAAGAACACACCTAAATGCCAAACACACAATCAAAGCTATAATACATATGCCATCCTGGGCTGACTTATTCCTTTGTGGTTTCCCAGACACACACAAAACTAGAAAAACACAAACAACACTAACAAAGAATAAACAGCACCATCCAAAGTCTACAATAGAGATGCTAATTCTCCCTCATAAAGAGTTAGGATGATGCCATATCACTATAATAAACTTACACTACAATCAAATACAAACACTGCGAGAGTTCTTTTACAGAAAACAAGAGACAACATAGCTATATAAAGCAGGAGCTCTAGCAGACAGAAACAACACACCACTAAACTTACATTCCTGCAATCCAGACATTGCACAACACATGAAAACAATAGACACCAATCATGGGCCAAGAAGGAGCTCCAGGATGGGCATGCCTTTGATTAAAATTGAGATAATATTGACAAAACTGCGTCAAACTGCTGGTTGGCTCGGGGTAACCTCTTTAGAGAAAGAGGGGTTCATGATTGCCATACAGGATCACGTCATAAACACAAAAAACTACAGAAAACACACCCTAAAAGACACTACACTTACTGATGACACATGCAGCAAATGCCAAATCATGGCAGAAGCAATAAAACACATAACCTCCAGTTGCAGCTCTTGGCACAGACAGATTTACACATATACAATAAAATGTCAAATGTAATACACCAAGAGCTTTTACACAAGCACAATGTTATGTGTTACTCTTGGGACCTGTAGTTCTATGGGTTACCAGGAGCACAATTCCACAGGTGTGGGATGATTGAGCTGGCTGGGTCTGTGGATTGCTCCAGTCAGCGAATCACCACCAGTCTGTGCTGATAAGTTCCAGCCCCTTTTGCTTAAGAGTGCTTGACATTTATCCATGAACCCTTTTTCCTTCCCCTTTATCAGATGTAGCCTCCAGAAATCTGGTGTGTTGTACATGGTCAGATGGGTTACATCTGACTCTATTCCTTTTATGTCAGATTGGTGTCTGACGCTCTTTACCCTTTTTCGATGTGTGGACACTTGAACTAGCTCCTGTTCATTTATGAGATTTTGAGTGGTGTTTTCCTCTGTCTGTGAGGTCAGTAGACTTTAGGTGTGAACAATGACCTGTTCAGTGTATGCCTGAAGGTCTGAACTACACTTAATGTGAACAATGTCTTGTTCTCTGTGGCATTTCCTTTATGTTGCAGTCACTTGAGGTGAATAGGGTCATGTTCTGTGTATGTCTGTAGGTATTGACTACACTAGGTGTGAACTGTCCTGCTTAGTGTGTGTTATGTTATATTTCCCTTGTCTGGTGCTCCTGCTCATTGCCATCTAGGGTGAGTCAGTCGGTCCCTAGTTTCCAGCGTGGAGCTGTCTCTATTGGGACAATTGCCCTGCTTGTGGGCAGGGTCCCCCTTTCCCTTGGTGTGGTTGTTTTGTTAGTGCAGGAACTCACAAGACGAGGACCCTTGATGTGGCCTTATGAGCATACATGTGTTGGCCAAAATGCAAACCAATACCTCGTACCTACTTATAAATATTTCCATCTGTCTGGTTTTCTAGTACATAGGTAAGTATTTTGCTGCCTGTTGTTGTCATTGTCTGGTTTATGTATGTTTGAAGTTGGTGTCCTATTGTGTATGCACGTACATACCCCCCTTTCTTCCCTCCAACCTGTATTTAGGTTGCATTCATGTAGGTTGTTATTCCCATGGCCTGCATGGATGTAACACACAGTCAGACACTCAAATTTCATATTACAAATATACTCCACAGACAGTCCTAGAAAAGAACACGCACAAATTGTACCACAACAGAGTCAAATTACAGACAAAACAATCAACCACAACAGACTAAACATCACAGTCATTGACAAACATTACCAAACCACATCCATCATAGACATATCAATTCAAAACATTCACAACATACATACACTGAGAAAATCAATTAGTTCACTGAATTCACACAGGAGATGAGACGCTGTGCAGAATGGATGGGGTTCTTATTGGGCCTGTCATCCATTCTACCACTTGGGTTGCACCACATACACTACACGAAAGTCTAAAAACTTTGTATCTAAACAAAAACATTCATGCTGCTGCAGCAAGCAGTCGTACTAAATCCATGTCACATCATTAGGAGGTTTCTAGACCTGGACACACACAGACAACACACAGGTTTAATTTTTGCATTGATTTGGTCGTTCTGCCTTGACCGTTGTTCGACTTAGTACTTCGTACCAATAATAACTGAGTTAAACACTTAACACACCATAACAATAATGTACTCATCAACTTAAAACATTCACTAATAAATAATAAAACACTGAAAATACTGCCCACCCATTCCATCAACAGGGCCAAAGTACTCGCTTGTGAAAGTTCCCAGGACTGCCATGGCTATGCCATGGCTCCCATCAGCAGGGAGGGCAAAAAAGTTGAGAATATGTTTAAAGGATCCAGCACACGCACAATGATTTACTGGTCATATCAAAAATGACATCACAACGCATGCGCCGGATCCTTTATTAGGGCGCTGGGCATTTTTAGAGAAAGGAAGGGGGAGAAAGTCCAGATAAGAGTGAGAGGTGAGCTACGTATTGGATGGTTTACCTGTAGAGATGAGCGAGCACCAAAATGCTTGGGTGCTCGTTGCTCGAGTCGAGCTTTCCGCGATGCTCAAGGGTTCGTTTCAAGTAACGAACCCCATTGAAGTCAATGGGCGACTCAAGCATTTTTGTATATCACCGATGCTCGCTAAGGTTTTCATTTGTGCAAATCTGCAAAACCCAAGTAAGTGATGGAAACAACACAGAAACGGATAGGGCAGGCGAGGGGCAACATGCAGGGCTGCATCTCAGGTTCCCAGGTCTCACTATTAAGCCACAATAGCGGCAAGAGTGGGCCCCCGGCCCTAGCAATTTTTACTTCGGACAAACCCTCATTAGCAAGGCACACCTTAGCTAAGCACCACACTACCTCCAACCAAGCACAATCACTGCCTGCGGGACACACCGCTGCCTCTTCTCCTGGGTTACATGCTGCCCAACCCTCCCGCACGACCCTGCGTCCACAGCGCACACAAAAGTGCCCCTGCGCAGCCCTCAGCTGCCCTCATGCCACACCACCTTTATGTCTATTTATAAGTGCATCTGCCATGAGGAGGAACCGGAGGCACACACTGCAGAGGGTTGGCAGGGCCAGGCAGCGACCCTCTTTGAAAGTGTGGGTGATAGCCCACAATGCTGTTGAGAATTGATAATAGATTGACGTTCGATCTTCATTCCAATCCTTTGCCATCTCCGTCAGGAGCTGCAAACGTGGGCATAAAGGGAAGTCCGCTGCCAGCCCAGCACTTCTACACATCTCCACAATGCAGCAATACTCGGTGTGGGAAGTATGTGAGCAGGCCCTGGGTCAGCCTCTGTCCCAGCAAACACCCTGAGTGACCCAAGGTGCTGCGAGTGACATAGCAATGGGGACTCCATGTGTCCACACACTACTCATTTTGTTTGGGTGTCGGATACCTCATCGAGAACGCAAGGGGTAAACCATCTGCACTCTGCACCCTACCCAAGTCTGTCAGTGTTTTGGGGATAGACAGGTACAACTCCACTATGGCAAGTCTGTGTGCACCCGCAGCATGGGTGGCTAGCAGGTTCACACAGACGGTACAGAAAGAAATCCCATTGCAGTGCCCCGGATAGCTGAGGTTACTTGAGAGGGAATACATGTTGGCTGCAGCCCACATGCCATGCCCTAGTCAGTCTGAGTTTTTTTTTGGGGGGCCAGATAGGTAGAACACATGAAAAGACTTAGTGCACCCATAGTATAAACAGCCCCCTGTAATATTCCTGTAGCAAAGGTATAAGCTGACCCCAGTAACAGTTATGTTGCAGAAGTCTAGGGAGACCCCAGTAACATTCCTGTAGTAACAGTATAGACAGACCCCAGTAACATTTCATTAGCAGAAGTATAGGCAGACCACTGTAACATTTACGTGCCTGAAGTATAGGCAGACCCCAGTAACATTTTAGTAGCAGAAGTATACGCAGACCCCCTAGTAACATTTGTGTAGCAGCAGTATATGCAGACCTCTGTAACATTTCAGTAGCAGCAGTATAGGCAGAGCCCAGTATTTGTAACATTTCAGTAGTAACAGTATAGACAGACCCCAGTAACATTTCTGTAGTAACAGTATAGACAGAGCCGAGTAACATATCTGTAGTAACAGTATAGGCAGACCCCAGTAACATTTATGTAGCAGCAGTATAGGCAGACCCCTGTAACATTTACGTGGCAGCAGTATAGGCAGACCCCTGTAACATTTTTGTAGTAACACTATAGACAGATCCCAGTAACATTTCTGTAGCAGCAGTATAGGCAGACCCCAGTATCATTTCTGTAGCAGCAGTATAGTCAGACCCCTGTAACTTTCTCGTAGCAGAGGTATAGGCAGGCAGGCAGACCCCAGTAAAATTTCTGTAGTAATAGTATAGGCCAACCTGTGAAACATTGGCATACCATGAGCGTAGGCGAAGGCCGGAAAAATTAGTTGGATAAGAGTGTAGGCGTGGGCCCGGAAAATTAGTGTACCAAGAGTGCAAGTGTACCTCTGAAAAATTTATCAACCGAGAGGGCAGGTGAAACCCATAAACATTTTTTTATAGATACAGCTCACTGTTGCCTAATTTGTAACAGAGCCTGGAGGCAGCCCTGTTGAAAAAAATTGGTTCATGTAACAGTCTCAATACTTTTGAAACTTAGAAAAATTGTAAAAACATTGGTAGATGTAGATGAGCCTTTTAGACCGCAGAAAAATTGGCCGTTCAGCGCGAGGACATGTTGTTTCTGGAGGAGGAGTAGCAGGAGGAGGACTAATGTCAGAGACAGATTGACAAAGATAAATGCGCCATTTTGCCGGTGATATAGAAGAGTGCTTTTATCTGCGGTTGCTGCGAAAAGAATCTTTAGGTTCTGGGGAAATCCAGGCTTTGTTCATCTTTATGAGTGTAAGTATGTCGGCACTGTTGACAGGCGGGTACGCTTATCCGTGATGATTCCCCCAGCTGCACTAAACACCCTCTCTGACAAGACACTAGCGGCAGGGCAAGCAAGCACCTCCAGGGCATACAGCGCAAGTTTGTGCCATGTGTCCAGCTTTGACACCCAGTAGTTGTACGGAGCAGAGGCATCACAGAGGACGGTGGTACGATCGTCTATGTACTCCCTCACCATCTTTTTACAGTGCTACCTCTGACTATTCTGGGTAGGACATGTGCGGTCCCAGGCTCTGCCTTGGTGCTGCTGTAGGGCTGGGACGGCACACCGGGAAAAATAGTGGTGACTGGGGACCGAGTAGCACGGGACCGCCGCCATCATGTTTTTGAAAGCCTCCATTTCCACAAGCCTGTACGGCAGCATCTCAAGGCTGATGAATTTGGCAATGTGCACGTTTAATCCTTGAGCGTGCAGGTGGGTGGCGGCGTATTTGCGCTTCCGCTCCAATGATTGCGCTAGCGACAGCTGGACGCTGTGCTGAGAGACATTGCTGGATGAGGCCAAGGACAGCAGAGGTGAAGGTGTGGGTGCAGGCCGCGAGGCGCTCGTGCTTGTGTCCTGAGAGGGGGGTTGGATCTGAGTGGCTGCGATTCACCTGGACCAGGAACTCGTCCTGTGCCCACACCCTCACTTGGACCTCCGCGTCCTCGCCTGCATCCATGGCCACGTCCTCTAGGCCTACCCCTACCCCTCAGCATGGTGTATTACGAATAGAGCATGTATATGTCTTTCCCTCTATCAGCGGCGGTGGACATACACTGTGCGTGAAGTTGACGGGACGCACAGAGCGGTGTAAAAAATTAGGCAGTTATTGGCCTGCACTTGGAGGGTCACAGTGGTTATGTAGCGCACACTATAGGCCCAAAAAATATATATGCTTGGCTGCAGAAAGGCCTAGCTGACTAATAGTGAGCCACTACAACAGTAATGCACACGCTCACAGGTAGCCCTAAGGAGGATTTTTTTTTCAGAATTTTTTGAAAAAAACAGCAGCCTAGATAGCGTGTATATGTCTTTCCCTCTATCAGCGGCTGTGGCTGTACGCTGTGCGTGAAGTTGACGGGACGCACAGAGCGGTGTAAAAAAATTGGACAGTTATTGCTCTGCACTTGGAGGGTCACAGCAGTTATGTAGCTCGCAATGTAGGCCGAAAAAATATACGCTGGGCTCCAGAAAGGCCTAGCTTGCTAATAGGGAGCCACTACAACAGTAATGCACACACTCACAGGTAGCCCTAAGGAGGAGTGTTTTTTCATTTTTTTTTTAAAAAACAGCAGCCTAGATAGCGTGTATATGTCTTTCCCTCTATCAGGGGCTGTCGCCGCACGCTGTGCGTGAAGTTGACGGGATGCACAGAGTGGTGTAAAAAAATGAGGCAATTATTGGCTTGCACTTGGAGGGTCACAGCGGTTATGTAACGCACACTGTAGGCCAAAAAAAATATATGCTGGGCTGCAGAAAGGCCTAGCTGCCTAATAGCGAGCCACTACAACAGTAATGCACACGCCCAGAGGTCGCCCTAAGGAGGAGCTTTTTTGGGGTACTTGTTGACAGGATTCTACACTACCACTGTCCCTGCCTGACCAGTACTGTCCCTATATTCTGTATAATTGGCTGCAGACTGAGAACGCAATAGTCTGCACAGCCCAAGATGAAAAAAAAAAAAAGTGCAAAACTGCTCCCAGCAGCCACAACAGTAATGCACACGGTCAGATGTGGCCTTAAGAAGGACCGTTGGGGTTCTTGCAGACGCTAACACTATGCCTGATCTCTGCCAGCATTTGTCTGAGGCGAGCAGCAGGCAGGACTGCTTTATATACTCGGCGGTCACTTGATCTCGCTAGCCACTCACTGCAGGGGGGTGGGATAGGGCTGGAACGTCACAGGAGGAAGTTGTAATGCCTTCCCTGCATGTCTATTGGCCAGAAAATGGCGCAAAACATGCAGGGAAGGAAATGGAAGTTGACTCGAGTACCGCTTGGTGCTCGTCTCGAATAACGAGCCTCTCGAGTACCCTAATACTCAAGCGAGCATCAAGCTCGGACAAGTACATTCGCTCATCTCTATTCACCTGTCATTTGCATTCCGGGTGGTTATTTCTGGACTGCAGAATCAATTGAAGAAAATAAAGGTACCATTATCATAATCATCAAGTTCCATATGTTATAATACAATTAGTTTACATTGCAAAAGTGATGAAATATACATCTTTTAATAACCACATTGATGTGAATATGATTTTTATATTTGCAGATACCATTAATTGGCATAATATAAGCTCTACTCCATCAGAATTCCTCTTTTGCTGGGCTGAATAGTGTAATGTGTAACATTGTATTGAAATAGAGAAATGCCCTCTTTAATGTAAAACATTATTAATATTTATTATTAAAGTTCCATTAATTGCAGGGAGCTGTATATGTGAAAAGCGTTTTGATACATAACATAAGAAAAATGAACAATAAACATGACTAAATGAGTGGCAGAATAGTGCATGGGTAAAGAAGACCCTGTCTGTGAGGACTCACAGTATACAACGTTAGTAGACATTATGTGAAGGGGCTGATATAATAGTGTAATGGCGGGAGGGTAACTTGTAAGCTTTTTTAAGAGGTGGGTTTTCAGGTTGCTTTTAAAGGTGTGAAGATAAGGGAGAGTCTGATGTATTAGGTAATGAATCTTGGGGACAATTATATGATGAACAAACAAGAGAACACCAAAGAAGGAGGTCTTATGAGGACCAGAGATCATTTATGGGGAGGAGATGAGGTCAGAAATGTATGGAGGGGACAGGTTATGGACAGTCTTGTATGTCATATTTTGAACTAAATTTGCTAGCCAATGGGTGGACAGTGATGAGATTGTCAAAAAGGAGAGGTAGATAAACCTGTCAGCAGAGTTTAGGGTGGGTTGAAAGATTGCAAGAATGTGGGATGGGAGGCCACAGGAAAAGATGCTGTATTAGTCTAAGAGAAAGATGATTTGTACAGTAAAAACTAAATAATTATTTTTTATCTGTACAAATGTGTGATGTTAGTGTTAATAAATGCTTCAAATGTTGCTTTCTTTTATGTATGTATATACATATTATACATTTTGGGGGGAGTATATTAAAAAGTGAAAAATGTTTCTCTAGATCAGTGGTTTCCAAACTTTTTTAGCCATGAAGCCCATTTTGAAGCAAAAGTTTCAGGAACGCTGCAGTGCTCGATGGGCTATTTAAATACATTATATTTAAAATTTACATGCTGCGGAATTAAATCCTGCACCACATGTCAATATCCACACGGGTTTTATGCAGATTTTTTTAAAGCGTGTTGATGAGATTTTGAACATCTCATCCACTTTGCTGCTACAGCTACTGTAAATTCCACAGCAAATCTGCCTCATGTAGTAATAGTGACCCTCTATATTGGTGACCCTGTTAGTAATAACGTTCCCTCTATTGGCCCCAGTAGTAATAATGTCTCCTATATTGGTCCCAGTAGTTATAGTGTCCCCCACAGTGGCCTCAGTATTAATAGTTTCCCCTACTGCAGCCCCAGTAGTAATAGGTGTCCCCTACTGCGGCCCCAGTAGTAATAGGTGTCCCCTACTGCGGCCCCAGTAGTAATAGGTGTCCCCTACTGCGGCCCCAGTAGTAATAGGTGTCCCCTACTGCGGCCCCAGTAGTAATAGGTGTCCTCTACTGCGGCCCCAGTAGTAATAGGTGTCCCCTACTGCGGCCCCAGTAGTAATAGGTGACCCCATTGCCACCCCCCGCCATTGGTCCTGACTCTACTCACCACTTTAGCAGTGTCTGGACAGGCTGTAGTGAGGAAATCCGTCTCGTGTGATCCACGTTGCTATGCCAACCACAGGTTCTATTCGTTTAATTCCTCACTACAGCCTGTCCAGACACTGCTTCAGGGGTGAGTAGAACGGGGACCTAGACCCTTGATTGGAGCCCCTGAGAAGCTCTTGTGGAGCCACAAGGGCTCCATGGAGCACACTTTGGGAAACCCTGCTCTAGATGAACGCTGGCACTTCTTTGTTCTATAGGATAAGTAGAAATTCTTAATTAAAAAGATAGCAAAAATGTCAAATGGTTAATAAATAATAAAACCAAATGAACCTCAGTATTAAAAATTAATGCTACTGGTTTTAGAATTAGACCAGTGCCTTCATCACACACTTTACTTTTTTTTACACTATGCTAGCTTTCTTATAGTATGTTAGCTCTTAAGATACTGTATCTATGGCTGTCTTTTGTGTTTTACATATTACACACATCTGCGTAGCCTGAACTGTGGGTGGGTCAATATTCTCTCATTTTGTTCCTTTTCTTCCCTCCCTTCTGCACTACGTTATATCATAGTGCTTACTTATAGCTAGGTAATAATGCACTGGTGACATAGGAGCGTGAGAAAGACTGGGAAAAGATGTAATAGAAGCATGCAGTTTGTGTACACCACATAGGCAACGAGATGACGTTGCATGACTGATAGACCTACAAAAGAAAATAGGCAGGGCTTCAAAAGCATAAGACAAATAGTCTGTAAATCACGCATGGTGGTCACAGATGGAGATGGAGGCAGCTTGTTTTATCAAAAACACATTTTACTAAACAGTAATGGAATTTGCATTAGCACATCATAGGAGGGTTCATATACCTAAATGTTACATAATAACATTCTGTATTACAGAATAATATTCTTTACAATACACAGCATAACATGTAAGCTGACTGAAGAGCTCTTGGGTTTTCCAAGTGGTAGCAGCAGGCATATTCTAACTTGGGTGCTCAACGTGTATGCCTAATCTCACTAGAATTGAGCAATACAATTCTCAATTCTTCCAATCAATTTATGGGTAGAGCTCTAACTATAATTTCCACTACAGGTGACTGCTGGGATTCCAAATGTGCATAGCTAATCAGCTTTCTCCCCCCCAGGACATGCGGAAGCTGATTAGCTATGCACAGTCAGCTCACCATGAATGCACAGAACCTTTCACTGAAATGTATGCTTCTTGTGACATATTCTGGTTCAATCATTCATCCCACCCTGGCCAGGTATTTACACCTAACAGTTTCAGCGGGAAAAGTGCATTCATGACTCTTGGCAACGCCTTTGGCTGAACAATAGGCTGAACTAGATGGACATAGGTCTTTTTTTCAGCTTTACACACTATGTTACTATACTATCTTTCAGCATACCACGACTTACTGACTTTTATGTTTGTCTGTGCAGCAGTTGCTGTGCAGACCTTTGCAAGAAGGCCACTTTGATATAGGAGGAAATGGTGGGGAAAGAAAATCTCTGTCCTCCCATGTGCTATGGGTCCCTTGGCTTCAGTGGTGTGGCTATCATGTCATCCACAATGGCCACCTCTTCATCTGCTGTAGTAGCCACTACAGCAGGTAATTTCTTCATCTATGCAGAGGCTTCTGATATGCCTTTAATGAATACCCCTTGGTCTCTCTCTGCTTGTGACACCCTGCATGGGAATACGGCCGCATGTACTTTCCATGTTCACTGGCTTCTGCCACCTTGAAGGGGTTTTGTTATTAGAAAAAAAATCAATACTTACCTATTTCTCCCCAGGCAGTCTTCTTACCACATCTTCCACTCACCTATCTTCTCCTGGCTCCTCCAGTCCCTTGGCCACGTCACCTCTAGCCATCCGGATCCTCTTCTTCCTGTTTCGGAGTGTCCATTAGCTTCAGTTCACTTCCAGCAGGGCAGTGAACAATACAAGTGATGTAGCGTTCACTGTCTAGCAGGGAACGCCGAAGCATCAGCAGCCGGCTTTTGTGCGCATGCGCGATATCTCGTCGCTAGTGGGACTAGAGGAGCCAGGAGAAGATTGGTGAGGTGAAGATCTGGAAAGAAGACTGTCTGCGGAGGAATCAGTAAGGGTTCTTCTCTTCAAGTCCTGTATCACATACTTGGCTGAGGCACAATTCACGGCTTTTATATAATTCCTACTCAGTTACAAGAACTTTTTGCAGATTCAAAATGAGGAGAAACTTTGGCCTCCTTTCACTTTTTGCTATGTGGTTTCTGATCTTCACGGTGGTGATGCGCTGGCTGCAACACTCCCAAATCACTGAGGGGTGCGGGGCTTCCTTCTGGTTTCTGGAGAGTCTTGTCTCTTCTCTCCTGGCCACTATGCTGGCAAGGGGTGGGGTTTCATTTAGTGGCTGCCGGAGCTGCAGTCAGTGTGGAAGGACATTTTGTAAGGGTAGAGGAGCAGATGTGTTCCTCCACCTCCCTACATATGCCCTTAATTAAAAGAAAAAACCTATAATGTCAAAGTTAAAAAAGAAAAAACCTCCAATGTTAAAGTTAAAACTCCCTGCACATCCAATCAAACATAAGGTCCTTAAGTTTAATCAACCTGTGTAAGGCTACTTGCCACTTTGTAAGAATCCCATTTAAGTGAACTCTAACTTTAAAGTGATATTCCAATCTCAGAAATCCTATTTCAATGTGTTCACAATTGCAAAATAATGCGCTCACCTATAAGATGTTTTTTCCAAAATGTTCCGTTCTCCGGACATTGATTCCTGTGCCCTCTGATTTCTAGGGAAACTGCTCATTGGTAGAAAATTGACCAGGAAAGAAATAGCAGAGCAGGCCGACGCTTCTTACTCCTTTCTTCCATCTACAGTACTGAGCAAACGTTTTAGGCAGGTGTGGAAGAAATGCTGCAAAGTGAAATGTTTTCAAAAATAGAAGTGCTAATAGTTTATTTTTATTAATTAACAAAATGCAGCATGAATGAACAAAGGAGAAATCTAAATCAAATCAATATCTGGTGTGACCACCATTTGTCTTCAAACCAGTATCACTTCTTCTAGGTACACTAGGTTCTAGGTCAGGTATTTTGTGGGAATATAGTCAGGTGTATGTTTAACCAATTATACAAAATAGGTGGTAATGAGCATCATTTTCATATATAGGTTGAAACACAGTCATTAACTGAAACAGAAACAGCTGTGTAGGAAGCTTAAAACTGGATGACGAACAGCCAAACTCTGCTACAAAGAAGAGGTTGTGGAAGGCAATTTCATGTCACAGGTTATATATGATGACAAGACCGAGCACAGAAACAAGACACAAAGTAGTTATACTTTTGAAAGTATTGAATTATATTTTGTGCAATAATGTAATGTGTATAATATTTGTGCCGTGTGCATAGCAAGAAATATGTGAGTAAAAGAAGCATTGTAGCTAAATTTTAGTAACAGAATCCCAGACAATGAGCATGCTGCTTTGTCGTAATAACCTTTTGTAATGTTTTACAAATATAGAAGCCAAACTTTGCAATGTTTGTTTAACCCCTTAGTGACCAAGGCTGTTTGCGTCTTAGTGACGGAGCCAAATTTTAGAAATCTGACGTGTCAATTTAACATAGAATAACTCCGTAAAGGTTTTGCATATCCACGTGATTCTGACATTGCTTTTTCGCCACATATTGTACTTCATTTAGGTGGTAAAAATAGGCCAATAGAATTTGTGTATATTTATTAAAAGTGCCAAAATTGGGAAAACTTTGGAAAAAATGTTATTTTTCACATTTTAAAATGTAATATCTCAAATATGTGCAAACATACTGTACAAATTTTTCCTAAGATATATATTTCCATCTGTTTACTTTATTCTAGGTGCACATTTGAAAAACTTTTTTTAACCATTTAGCAGATGTACAAATTTAACATCACTTATCAACACTTTGTTTTCCTACTCCAAGCCAAGATTGCAAAAGCTCATAGGTGTCAGAATGATAGATACCCCCACAAATGACCCCATTTTAAAAACTACACCCCTTAATATATTCCCTGAGGGGTGTCATGAGTATTTTGACCCCACAGTTTTTTTCAGGAGTTATGCAATTTAGAGGAGAAAAAAATAAAAAAAAATATTTTTGCAAATATGTAATTTTAAAGACATATTGTTTTTCTATAGTGCACATGAAAATGAGGATTTACACCCCAAAATGGTTATCCCTGTTTGTACTGTGTTCAGAAACATACCCATTGTGGCCCTAATCTTATATCTTTATGCACAACTTGGCCCAAACTGAAAGGAACAGCAGGTAGCTTTCAGAACAGACATTTTGCTTGAAGGCATTTTAGGCCACATTGCACACTTGTAGAGCCCTTGAGTGGCCAAAATGACAGAGAATCCCCACAAATGACCCCATTTTGAAAACTAGACCCCTTAACAAATTTATCTAGGGGTGTACTGCGTATTTTGACCTCACAGTTATTAAATGAATCTAAGCAAAGCAGAAGGAAGAAAATTACAATTTTCATTTTTTTTGGCAATCATGTCATTTTAAAAACATGCATACATATGAATGATGACTTTCATCCCAAAATGGATACCCCCGTTTGTCCTGTGTTTAAAAACATACCCATTGTGGCCCTAAAATTATGTGTCTATGCACAACAGGGCTCAAAGCAAAAGAAGTAGCCAGTGGCTTTCAGAACACACATTTTGCTTGAAGGTGTTTTATGCCCTATTATACACTTGTAGAGCCCTTGCACCGCCCAAATAACAGAGGATGTCCACAAATGACCCCATATTGAAAACTAGACCACTTAACAAACTCATCTAGGGGTGTACTGTGTATTTTGACTCCACAGTTTTTGAATGAATTTTAGGAAAGCAAAAGGGAAAATTAAGATTTTCATTTTGTTTGGAATTATGTCATTTTAAAAAACGTGTTTTTTTTGTATAGCACACATATGAATGAAGACTTTCATCACAAAATGGATCCCCCTGTTTGTCCCGTGTTCAGAAATATACCCATTGCAGCCCTAATCTTATGTCCGTATGCACAACGGAGCCCAAATGAAAAGGGGCATTGAAGCTCAACTGTTTTTAACTTTTACGTGATTGCCATTATCCTTTGGATAATGGCGATCACATAACCATGGACTGCTCACTGTGTCCCTCAGTCTCCTTGCTCAGCCAGGAGCAAGGAGATTTTACATTTCCTGGGCCCTCCCTAGTTTCTGCGATTGAGTCCACCATTTTGCCAATGTGCGAATGCGCCGAAGTTGGGGAAAGATCCGTTGATAAAGATTCCATCATGGGACATCGCTGAAGGCCTTAGTTAGTTAATTTCACCTCCCCTCATGGATCGGATCCATGACGGGAGGTGAAATTTTACCTTTTTTTAAATTTTACATGATTGCCATTATCTATTGGATAACAGTGATCAAATGACCAGGAACTGCATACTGCAGTGCCCCGTGAGATCTCCATGCTCTCGGCTATGTTTGGTAGCCAGGAGCAGGGAGATTTTTAAATTGCAAATCCGCGGCTTTCGCGCTTGTGTTCACCATTTTGGTAGTGGGCACATGCGCAGAAGCTGAGGTAAGGTCTGTGGATAAATCCGGGCGCCTTACGCATGTAATTTCATCCTCCCTCATGGATATGATTAGAGATGAGCGAGCGTACTCCTTAAAGCAAAATACGCGAGTATTGCCATTTTCGAGTACATGCCCACTCGTGCCAAAAGATTCGGGGGGCAGAGGAGGCCGGGGGGGGGCGAGATCTCTCTCTCCCTCCCCCCCCCCCACTGCCCCATGCTCACTCCCACAACGCACCGCTCACCCTCGCATCTTTTCTCACAAGCAGGCATGTACTCGAAAACGGCAATACTCGCTCAAGTATTTTGCCTTAATGAGTACGCTCGCTTATCTCTAGATATGATCCATGAAACTTAACCTTTTTATAAAATTTTTTATAAACTTTTCCTTTACTTTGCTCGATTACTGTTATCCATTGGATAACAGTGATCATGTGACCAGGAGCTGCATACAGCTTTATGCATTTTTAACTTTATTTAACTTTTTTTTTTACTTTTCCATGATCACCGTTATCCATTGGATAGCGGCAATCATGAGCCCGGGGACAGGTAACCACGGTCCCCGGTGACATCTCCTGCTTCCCGACTACCTTCAGTAGACGGGAACCAGGAGATCTCAAATGTCCCACAACGATCCGGTCTTCTGCTAATGCGTCACCATCTTTCCTTTGGCGCACATGCGCAGAAGATGGCCAAAAGTTCTTTTCTGACCAGATAGTCATGGGACATCACGGAAGACAGGGGTGAGTAGTTTTAGCGCCCCTCATGGATGCGATCTGTGAGGGGAGTTGAAACTGACTTTTTTTCACTTTTTATTTACTTTTATGCAAACTGTCACATCCTCAGTCCAAAGGGCTTTAATCCTCAGAGAAAGCATGTTTTTATGTCCCTGAGGATTAAAGTCCACTTAGCTAGAATATAAAAAGGCAATGGGGACGTCACTAAGGGGTTAAAATAGAAGTATCACACATGCTGTGGTCTTTGAATTGTTGACTGTGGGGGATGCCACAATAACATACATAGTAACATAGTATGTTAAAACCTCTTAAATTGTAATGATAAACATAAGAGCTTGTCATTGTCTCTTCTCCAATGCATCAATAAATAATTAGGCATACCTGATTGATAATCTATCACCGTGGCAGAATAAGTCCTTCAAACTATATGTAAAGGTCACTAAAAAGAACTAAAATTTAACCTTTATTCAATTATCAATAATAAAATCTAAAAAATGGCGTCAACACACAAAACATACAGATAGTCCTATATCCTGCCTCATATGAACAGCAGATATAACATATATTTGTGTATATTGCGGCCGTATAGCTGCTACTAGTTAGCTCAGTTAGAAGCGCCATCCTGATGAATCAGCCAGTATAGATCAGGGGCTGAAGAAATGCGTCGATAGGCAGCTTACTGAGCAATTTAGAAATAGCTAACTGAGATGAAAGTATCAAGTTTAGTTTAGTTAGAT
Organism: Eleutherodactylus coqui; assembly: GCF_035609145.1. NCBI lineage: Eukaryota > Metazoa > Chordata > Amphibia > Anura > Eleutherodactylidae > Eleutherodactylus > Eleutherodactylus coqui. The sequence goes on from NC_089838.1 coordinate 153,158,388, forward strand.
GGAAGACTAAGGCCCCCTGTCCACGGCCGCGGCTATTCCGCCACGGGGCAGGAGGGGGGAGCACTGACAGGTTTCTGAGATGAGCCTATCTAATAGATAGGCTCACTGTGGAGAATTGTGGCAATTGCAGCATGCCGTGATTTAAATCCCACAGGCAGATAATCGCTATAATTCTCCGCTCGTGGACGCCGACGCTGCGCTTTCCATAGTAACCCTATGGAAAGCTTTACAGAGCGTCATCCACGGGTGATTTATCGCCCACAGATCATCGCCCGTGGACAGGCAGCCAAGGATTAACACTGGTAGTGGGACATTATTGCCAATATATCTGACCTATGCTCTGCAACATGTATTTTACATCTGTACCAATGGGATTGATCATATATCGATCCGGGGCACTGATGTTCTATATATATCTTCCTGTATTGAATGCTTGATAGCTTAAAAATAGAGTATACAGTAAGTGTGAACATTATGTATAAGATATCACGCTTTACTCGTCGGACTCAGTAACTGAGTGTGTGATTGACCCCATGATGAGATGGTTACATGTAGATCTTTCACTTTGATGTAACCACTATTAAAGCATCTTTCTATATGGTACTGTTACAATACATTGAAGTATAAGACCCAGTAAATATCATGCAAAAGCTATATAAATGTGACATCTAGATTTATCAAGTTTCCATTTTTCTAATAAATAATAAATTGGGATTAGAAAATAATGAATAATCTCCTTCCATGTCTTGGATGTATAGTTTTAAACAGGCACCAACTATGAACTGGGATGAAGAACCTATGTCTCTGGATAAATAAGGAGACGGATATTAGTCTATGTGTAAGAAAATAACATCAGTGGAGCAGTATAATATGTTAATAGTTTGATGGAGATACTGACACTGATGTTCTTGATATAATATAACCTCTATATATATCCCTGTGAAAATAGAACTATGAATTGGGATGAGGGATTTATGTCCCTAGATGAATAAGGAGATGGATGTTAGCCAACATGTGAAAAAGTAACATCAGTGGAGCAGTATAATATGTAAAGTGTTTGATGGAGATACTGACACTGGGGTTCTTGATATAATCTATACGTGTGAACATTATTAATCCCTGTGGGAATAGAGCTGAGATGATTACACTAGGATGAGTTAATAAGAATAGTGAGCTAGACGAAATACTGGCTTATACTAGCATAACTCCCTCTGGACCATTATCATACTAATAGTGTACTATACTGAGTCATATGTTATATCTGCTGTTCATATGAGGCACGATATATGATTATCTGTATATTTTGTGTGTTGACACCATTTTTTATATTTTATTATTGATAATTGAATAAAGGTTAAATTTTAGTTCTTTTCAGTGACCTCTATACCTGATTGATTAGCCTACAATGCCCCTTTAGTATCACCTAAATTAAGTGATTACTTTAACATACTCCATTGGCAAGGTCTCTGCCAGGCAAAGATTTCAAAGTAGACTGGGGTTTTTAAATTGTGGTGTTCAAGCTCCTTTAAAGAAGCACTAAGAACCGGGCAACATTGAGGACCGTAGACACAGTGGTTAGCCAAGGATGAAAGACATATCGTGTTTTCGCCACTTTGAAATCGAAAGATATCAATTAGTGCCATTAGCTCAGAAGTGGCATAAACCAGGGTGATCCTTCTGCTGTTTGGAGAAATCTGTTCAATAGGGGTCTTCATGGAGGACTTTCAGGCAAAAAGCCATGCCTTCAAAGTAGAAAGAAATCCAAGCAACTCAACTATGCATGAAAACATAGGAACTGGGGTGCAGAAAAATGACAGCAGGTGCCCTGGACTGGTGAGTAAAAATTTCAAATATCTGCCTGCAGCAGAAGGCAATTTATTTGCCAAAGGGTTGCAGAGCAGTACAATAATGAGTGTCTGCAGGCAACAGTGGAACGTTGTGGAAGTTCCTTGCAAGTTTTGGGCTACATTTAAGTAAATGGAGTTGGGGTTGGGGATTTGGTCAGAATTAATAGTGTCCTTCTGGGCTCTTTCACACGAGCGTATATCAGCCACCGTTTTCACGGCTGGTCGATATACGCTATGATGTGAGGTGTAAAAACTCGTGAACAGGCACACAAATCTAACGTTTGTGTGCCCATTCAGATGGCATGGGCCCCGGCGAGTATATGCCGAGGTTGCTATGCCATTGCCCTGCCCCTTCCCGTTGCTGGCTCACCTCCTCTCTCCTCTCCTTGGAGGGGGCAGGGGAGGGGAGCTAAGCACCGCCCCATCCCGGCTTCTCCCATTGCTGGCTGTGGACAAAGGGTGGGAGCTGAGCCCTGCCCCTTCCCGCCCCTTGTCCGCAGGTAGCAATGAGAGGAGACGGGACAGGGTGGCGCTTAGCTCCGTCCCAGTCCCTCCCCCTTCAATTGCAATCAGCCGGAAGGGGGCAGAGAAGAGGGAGGTTTTTAGCAGTCACACTGCTAAACTTCCTCCCACCTCCCTTCTCCGGCTGCTGTCATTGGCTCCCATAGGAGCCCATGCAGCAGCCGACGTATTCCGACCCAAAAGATAGTTCCAGGACTATTTTTTGGGCCCAACATAAAAACGTCAGGCGCTATATTGGCCGGCCGGGCGCTTTAACGTCACAGGAATACGGCCATGTGATCTGATGCATCGGAATCCAATGCATCAGATCACAGCATATATCAGCCGACCGTGAATACGCTCGTGTGAAAGAGCCCTAATGCTGAGAAAACAGGAAGATACTTATCCAGCATGCAGTACTATCAGGAAGGTATCTAATTGGCTCCAAATGTATTCTGCAACAGTAGGATGACTCCAAATAATGTCATTAAGGCCTCCTTCACACGGGCAAGTCGTGAGAAAATTGCAGCAATATCGCATCGCTGGACCATGTGATATCGCTGCATCTTCTCATGGCAATACTGCAGTTTTGTGGCGCTACAAAGCTGCATAATTTTGAAGCACCACATACAAGGATTTTCAGGGGGGATGAGGGGGGGAGGGTGAAATATAAGCCCTATCCTGAAAATAAGCCCTAACCGCAGATGTTTTTTTTACTTTACTTTACTTTATACTTCACCTAGAAGCGCTGTCCAGGGCTCTGCTGCTGCTTCTTCCCGATCACTGGCACTAGTCGTCTTCATCTCTTCTGGATCTCCGCCGTGGGATACAGCAACGCCCATGGAGAGGGAGCCTATCAATAATAGAAGCCTGTAACTTTAGCATGTTTTTCTAGTTCTCCCGATGACCGCTCTCACTGGTATCTGCCTTCCATGGTCATTGAGTTTTAAAGACACTCTTCTCTTGGAAGATTCATAATTTTACTATATTGTTTGTTGTTGTTAGCTGTTTAGTCGTTCACGCCCGTCGGTGACCCTAAAGGTGAGTTCTCTCCATGTTTTTCAGTTTTGCACTGCTTCTCTCAGTTGTGTGATATCCATGCCAGCATCAGCTTTGACAGTATCAGGCATTGTGTTCTTTGGCGGTCGGGTCTTCTTTTGCCACTAATCTGTCCAAGTATAATAGATGTCTCTAGCGACTCTGACCATTACATGGTCAAAAGACATGAGTCTGAGCCTGGCCATCTTGCCCTCCAATGATATATCCGGTCTCATACGATTCAGGACTTCTTTGTTTGTTAATCTAGCTGTCCAGAGCATGCACAGCAGCTTTTACCAGCACCACAGGTCCAACGCATCAATCCTCCTATCAGCTTTTTTCGCAGTCCAGCTTTCACATTTATACATGGGTATGGGGAAAACGGTGGTTTGCACTATCCTGCATTTAGTTGCTATGCTGATACCTCTACTTTTCCAGATTTTGTCCATGTTCAGCACAGTGCATCGCCCCAATGCTATCCTACATTTTATCTCTGGCATAGATTCTCCAGCCTGGTACATTTTTAAGCCAAGGAAGATGAAGTCTTGCACGCATTCTATGAGCTCATTGTCGATTTTGATTTGAATTTGGCCATTTTTTGCAGTTGTCATAATTTTACTCTTCTTTAAATTCAGGTAGAGAGGTCCATTTTTTCACTTTCAGTTTTGATCTTCCATATCAGCTGATTCAGACCTGCTTCTGTTTCTGCAAGCAGAGTTGTGTCATCTCCATAAAGGATATTGTTGATCTTTCTTCCACCTATTTTCACCTAAACTATATTGTTTACTTTTTGTAAAAAAACAGACTTAAAGGAGTTGCCTCATGGTGGCCATATCCTGGTTCTCTGTAATGTTGGGTTCACATCTGTGTTGGAGGCTCCTTTTATTTTATTACATAATAAATATTAAAATAACGGGCAGATGAAAAAAACAATATAATTGTTAGATATACCTAAAACCCCACCACAATCCTAGACCTAATACACTAAGTAGTCCAGACTACTTCTCAACAGAATAGTTAATTGTAAGTAATTATTACATGTTAAATATTACTTATGTTTCAATTTGTTATTGTGAAACATTTTTACTTGTATTGCATTTAATACCTGATTCGCTGTGAAATGTGGATAGTTTTCAAATATTGAGTTAAATATTATACCTATGTCAATTTTTTTTCTTTGTTCTGTAGCTATTGTGAAAAATATGATGCAACACTTCCATTACATTTAAACTCAGAAATAATTGCACTTGGCAGTTTTTGTTTGCAGCCATACATGGAAGGCTGAAGGCTTTTGTACAGTTCAAAGAGCACATTCCACAGATCTACCAGTTGTTGGTTGCCTGCAGGGATCATTTGAATTCTGAAAAAGGATCAACATTAGTGTCCAGACCACTTGATAGTGTGTTTTATGTATATACACAGACAGCTGTGTGAAACAGTCTTAAGATAATAAAAAAAATGCTTTTACATTGTTAGCACACGGGATATTGCTGAAATAGCTTTAAATATTTATTTGAACTGTGGCTTTTATTCAATGTTAGATCTACTTTTATTACCAACCTTAGTATAATTTTTTTTATGACAACCAATGCCATATCTATCTGTCTGTCTAGTCACACAATAGCCACTCAAGTGACATGTTTGTGCCACTAGGGGGCCAAATGTTAAGTAAAGGTCCAGCTGGGAAAGGGTTTCTCTTCATTTGTGCTCCATTATAAGGTTAATTAGGGCTAAATAAAAGCTGGGGTTTGTCCCAGAATGGCTCTCAACCTGGGAAGAGACAGGCTATTGCCAAGGCCCTGCGGGAGCCACTATGGGGTGGAACCAAATGTGTGATTGTGATTTTGGGGTGCTAGACCTACAACAGAGGGATTGTTAATGTATAGTTAGTGGCTAGTTGACCAGCTGTTGGTCTTTCTTTGCACTGTGATGGTGTGAAGTATTGGCTGTTGTTGTTGTTGTTAGCCGCTTAGTCCCTCGGCGACCCTAAAGGTGACCACCCTCCATGTTTTTTGGTTTTACATTGCTTCTTTCAGTTGTGTGATATCCATGCCAGTATCAGCTTTGAGAGTATCAAGCCATTGTATTTGTCACGTTCATCCTGGACTGCCAACATGGACAGGATACGGAGGGCAGCCAAGACGGACGCGGGAAAAAGCTGGTACAGGTAGCTAGATGCAGCACAGACAGGAAGCACCTCTGCAGGAAGGTGAAGGTGTCTATATCTCGACCGTGCAATGAAAATGAAAAATAAACTAAGGGAAAGCCTATCCCTGCAAACCCCTTCCCCCGGAGGGAGCCCTGCCTGTTTGGCGGGCTGATTGCTTCCGACAGGTAAGGACCCACACTCGTGCCTAGGTCACTACCAATCCCTACCAGGGAGTCCTGAACTCGCGGGGTACAGTGCACGGAAATAAACAGAACAAGGACAAACAAACAATAGACACAAACGGGGACCAAACCAAAGTACTGGAGCCAGAACACGCAGGAGGACTGCTCAGGAATCACTGGAAAATAATCAGCAACTCCCAGGCAGCAAGAGCTGGATCTTATAGGGAGGAGGGAGAAGCTGATTGGCTGACAGACATGTCAATCAGCAGCCACACCTCTCAGACACTAGCAGAACTGATTAACCTAGACTAGAAAGCACAGGAGCTGTTAACCCTGGCTAGTCTGGATAGAACCTACAGAAAATAGGTGTGCTGGCAAAATTATTAACCATGTGCTGACAGAGATGTGACACTATCCCCCCTCAAAAAAGGGGTCTCTAGACCCTTAGGGCAAAAATATATATATATATTTTAACTCCTCCAATGGACAAAAATGTCTTACAGGACTTATCCATACAGGCCTGAAATAAACGCATAACTGTCACAATAAGGAGCAAGAACATACTTAAGACACGTTGAACAGAACTATTGCACCTTACGCAATCGGCCTCAGTCACAATAGTCTGTAATGAATGAGTGTACGAAGCCAGAGGGGAAACATCCCCCCCAAAAAATAAATAAATAAATTATATATATATATCACGCCAGGTGTAGTGCAAAAAGTCATTACTTTCACCAGAATCGGGATGAGGGCTAATAGTCTCTAACCTGGGTATTTGCAGGAATACACCTGGTTAGACAATGGGTACCCCACCCAGAAAACTCATTAGAAACCCAGTTGACAATCGGGTTATGAATCTTAAACCAGGGTAATCCAAGGATTATATCAGTAGGCAGGCCCTCATATACATACAAAGATATAGTTTCTACATGAAACTGCCTAACCCTCAAACTTACGTCCGGAACAATGTGTCTCAGACGTAATGGGGACGAGTCTACAGTGGTAACTGAAATTGGTTTAGGGAGAGTCTCTATCTTCAGACCAGTTTTTAGGGCAAACTGAGAATTTATCACATTAATGTCTGACCCGCTATCCAGACAAACACCAGCAGATATGATGTTATTATCTGAAATTACCTCAGCAGAGACGGTTTGCCTGGAGTTAGCCAACCAAGCAACTTGTGGATCCCGCTGAATAACTGGTTGCTTGTTTCTGGGTCTCACTGGACAACTGCGAATAAAGTGCCCATCTTGCCCACAATAAAAGCACAAACCTTTCTTTAGACGGATATCCCTACGTGCTTTATTAATAGAAACTGTCCCTCTCTCTATAGGTTCATCCGCAACTTCTTCAGGGAACATAGATGATGAGGAAGGAGATTCAAACATTGTCTCCCGCTTTCTCTCCCACAGATGGCGATCAACCCTAATCGCCACGGCGATGGCATCCTCCAGCGTGCAAGGTGTAGCATACTAAACCATTGCATTCTTCACCCTGCATGACAGACCAAAACAAAACTGGCTTCTCAAAGCTGGATCGTTCCACTGGGTTTCATTTGCCCAATGTCGAAATTCCGCACAGTAGTCCTCAATCGGGTGATTGCCTTGTAGTATCATGCGGATTTTACTTTCAGCAAGGGCCACACGATCCGGATCATCATAGAGCAAGCCTAGAGCTGAGAAAAAAATGTCAACTGAAGACAGAACAGGTGAGACAGGAGAAAGGGAAAATGCCCAGGCCTGAGGGTCTCCCTGTAACTGGGAGATAACTATGTCCATACGCTGGGTCTCATTCCCTGAGGAAACTGGCCTTAAACGAAAATATAACTTGCAGGCTTCATGAAAAGAAACAAAATTGCTACGTTTGCCAGAAAAATGGTCTGGTAGCTCAAGCCTTGGTTCAGATTGTGCAGACAAGTCAAATGCTGCAGGCAAAGACTTAATGGCAGACAGCTGCTGCATAATGTCCGCAATTTGCTGCAATAATGCTACCACTTGCTGAACCAGAGCTTTCATTGGATCCTGTGCAGACATGGCACTAATCTGACTAGTAAGTGCCTGAACAGGATCCATACTGCGTCTAGCATTTTTTGGGGGGGTCGATTATTATGTCACATTTGTCCTGGACTGCCAACACGAACAGGATACAGGGGGCAGCCAAGACGGACATGGGAAAGCGCTGGTACAGGTGGCTAGATGCAGCACGGACAGGAAGCACCTCTGCAGGAAGGTGAAGGTGTCTATATCTCAACCGTGCAATGAAAATAAAAAATAAACTAAGGGAAAGCCTATCCCTGCAAACCCCTACCTCTGGAGGGAGCCCTGCCTACTCAGCGGGCCGATCGCTTCTGACAGATGCGGACCCACACTCGTGCCTAGGCCACTACCAATCCCTACCAGGGAGCCCTGAACTCGCAGGGTACAATGCACGAAAATAAACAGAACAAGGACAGACAAACAATAGACACAAACAGGGACCAAACCAAAGTACCAGAGCCAGAACACACAGCAGTTCTGAGCAGGAGGACTGCTTAGGGATTGCTGGAAAATAATCAGCAACTCCCAGGCAGCAAGAGCAGGATCTTATAGGGAGGAGGAAGAAGCTGATTGGCTGACAGACATGTCAATCACCAGCCACACCTCTAAGACACTAGCAGGACTGATTGACCTAGACTTGAAAGCACACGAGCTGTTAACCCTGGCTAGTCTGGATAGAACCTACAGAAAATAGGTGTGCTGGTAAAATTATTAACCATGTGCTGACAGAGACTTGACAGTGTTCTTTGGCAGTCAAGTGTTCTATTGTCACTGATCTGTCCAAGCATTATAGATTTTTCTAGCGAGTCTGTTTGCATTACATGGCCAAAATACGTGAGCCCTAGCCGGTCATCTTGCCCTTCAGTGATATATCAGTTTTATACGATTCTTGAATTCTCTGTTTATTAAGTCCCCTGTGCACATAACAATTATCGCTCAAAATTTGTCCACATTAGCAAATTTGTGCGATAATCGTACAGTATAAATGCACAAAAAATGCTCACATGTTGTTTGTGGTTTGTTAAGCTGACTTTTCAGTCAACTTAAAAAAAACTTTGTTGGGTCGCTGGCTTCTCATCCTGTCTAAGTGCTTCCTGCTCAGTGCTCCACATAGGAGGTGAAGCGCAATAAGCAGATGAGAAGCCCGCAATCCAGTGGCAAGTCTCTCTGTATAAACACTCTATACGACGAGCACTGGCAACCATAGCGGTGACGTCAGCACTTGTGCAGTCATTTGAAAGGCTGCGAGCCTGTGTAAAAGGGCCATTACTCTTGCTGCCCAGGGCTGAAGCCAGATTATAGAGAACCTGTGGGCTGGAAGTGAGATTTTGCATGTGTGCCAACCATCTCTCCCAGTAGATGGCCTTAGAAAGTCTTAAAATTAGGTAAATACAACCTCAGATGAGGGTAAGTACACCCTTATTGCTTGCATAGGAATTAAGAGGGTAAGTAGCAGCCAGGTGTTGCTAAACAATGTCCTTGATTAATTGAATCAGCAAGTGTGACCACATCTATGAAAGCAGAAGTTTTGGCAGTTTGCTGGTCTGGAACATTCTGGTGTCTCCATCTTGCCCCATGATAGAGACCCTGTACACTGACATTCTTTCCATCCTTGTTCTTTAAAGAGTCCCTACCAGTTTGCATCTCACCTCAGACCCTCAACCACCATTTTCTATTGTTGCTCCATTAGAGGGTATAGCCCAGACTCCTTGACTATATGGGGTCCAAAAATTCCTGGTGGCGGCTTTATACAGCATTATAGTATCAGGGTATTTATAACAACATAACTGCCACAATATCTAAAAAAAGGACAAACCTATCAGAACTACTGGGTCATCAAGAAAGCCCTGAAATGTGGTTAACAAAAATGAACAATACAGAGTTTCACCTATTTGTGAATGCTGTTTGTGTCAAGAAAAGCAGAGAAGGACCTTCATACTCTGGTATTCAAGATAAATTCCATTCTTTTAACTACAGTAAAGGCTAGTGTTACACAAGCATAATCAACGAATGTCTTGGTTGAACTGCGAGTCTGCTGACCCAAATAGATTCCTAGAATGCTCTGAGTTTGGGCCGGCAGACCAGCAGTCAGGTCAGGACTCTTGCCTGTATTATGGGTGCATAAATGTGAAACTGGCCAATGACTGATAATTAAAGGGGTTGTCCCGCGGCAGCAAGTGGGTCTATACACTTCTGTATGGCCATATTAATGCACTTTGTAATGTACATTGTGCATTAATTATGAGCCATACAGAAGTTATAAAAAGTTTTTTACTTACCTGCTCCGTTGCTGGCGTCCTCGTTCCCATGGAGCCGACTAATTTTCGCCCTCCGATGGCCAAATTAGCCGCGCTTGCGCAGTCCGGGTCTTCTCCTGTCTTCAATGGGGCCGCTCGTGCAGAATGCCGGCTCCGTGTAGCTCCGCCCCGTCACGTGCCGATTCCAGCCAATCAGGAGGCTGGAATCGGCAATGGACCGCACAGAAGAGCTGCGGTCCACGGAGGAAGAGGATCCCGGCGGCCATCTTCACCGGTAAGTATAGAAGTCACCAGAGCGCGGGGATTAAGGTAAGCGCTCCGGTAAGCTTTCTTTAGGTCCCTGCATCGGGGTTGTCTCGCGCCGAACGGGGGGGGGGGTGGGGGGTTGAAAAAAAAAAAACCCGTTTTGGTGCGGGACAACCCCTTTAAGAGAAGAAAATTTCTGAGGCGAAGCTTCAGCCATTTTCATGGCTGGCCGATATATGCTACCATCTGATGCATTGGATTCCCGTGGTGTAAAAGCGCCCGACCGGGCAATTTTATGCCAGACAGGAAAGATAGCCCTGAAACTATCTTCCTGGCCAGACTATGGCCTGCTGCCATAGACTCCTATGGGAATCAATGATAGCAGCTAGAGCAGGGAGGTGGAAGGGAGTTTAGCAGCGTGACTGCTAAACTCCCTCCCCCTTCTCTCCTCCTCTCTCCTCCCCTCCAGCTGTTTGCAATGGGAGGGGGCGGACAAGGGGTGGAAGCTTAGCTCCATCCCGTATCCTCACACTGCAAACAGCCGGAGGGGAGGAGAGAGAGGAGGTGAGCCGGCAAGGGAGAGGTAAGGAGGAGAGCTAATCTGTCTTCCCCCACCCGATGGCATATACGCCAGGCACGTACATCACATGGTAGCGTATATCGGCCAGATGTGAAAACACCGGCCGATACACGCTTGTGTGAATAAGCCATTAAAGGTTAACTTCCTGGTATGTTGAGGTTTAAAGCAGTATTTCAGAAATTCTAATGGATGATCTAAATTTAGGTTAGATCATCAATATTACATTGGTGGGATATGACCACCCCAATCATCTGTTTGCAGGAGCTGCTGTGCACTGAAACTAGAACAACAGCATACATTGTGCAGTGGCAGTGTACTGCAAACTCCATGCTATTGAATTGAATGGGACTGAGCTGCACTACAATTCTGGTCACCAAATGTACTGATGTCAAAGTGTGCTGAATCTGTACAAAGAATGAACCTTAAATGCTGTATTTTAAATCTTAAGTACTGTGATAACAGGTTTGGTCTCAATTTCTGTATGAATGTTCAATCTACAAAGGATTAATCATGTTTGTTCCTCCTTTTTAGAGACATGTTATAAATTTACCTATAATTATTTTAGTCACTGGCAGTAAAATCAAGAACAGGACAGTTTGAGGCATTTCTGTTTGCCCAAGACAAGAGGGGATGCTGGTGGTAGGAAAAGTAGTAGGCCACTTTAACACTGGCATGTGAAAGTGGTTTAAAAGAAAGACCTAGATCTAATGCACTTGGGCATATTACAAGCACTTCACAAGTACACGGAGCTGGGACACACACTGTCCAGAAACATTAGTAGTTCTAGAATGTACTACCAGAGATTAGAGCACTACAATGTTTTTAGCACACAGGAATGGCTATATTATGGCTTTGCTCACGTTGTATAGAGCATAGCATGGCGCCCCTAGAAGTCTATGAAGCAGATCCTGTACCTCTGTATTTCTTTAATGCCATACAGAATCCATCAGAATTATTTTTACCATGCTCTAATGGATGCTGCATTATGAAGGCATTCTCCCTAGAAGACACCATCAAATATAGGGAACATAAAGCAGCACACAGATCTAAGACCACATCAAAACAATACAGTGTAAACATGGTTTAAAGGGGTTTTCCAGGGCAATACTATTGATGACTTACCGTCAGGTCATCAATAGTTGATTGCCCAGGGTCTGTTGCTCTGGACCCGCTTGCATTGATTTTAATGAGAGCTGTGCCTGCAGTTTCAAGCGCCGGCCACTACACGGAGATCAGTGCGGAGACTCCCATGCCGACCTCTGTGTATTTGCGGTGCTGACAGCAAGCGCTCGTTCAGCTGATCAGTCGGGGTCCCGAGCAACGGACCCCAGCCGATCAACCATTAATGGCCTATTCTGATGATAGCTCATCAATAGTATTTCCCTGGAGAACCCCTTTAAAACACCACTTGTTGTTTCACTTTTTTTCCAAGACATTTTTCATTGTTAATTGTTTATTCTTTATATTTTACTACAAATTATTTATTTTTAATATTCACAGGTTTTAAATGTACACTGCTTTTCTATTGATCAATTAAATATATAATTGTGATTTTAGATGGGAAAATATACAGCAACTATGCAAACAATAAACAAAGTTACCAGTCAAATAAAAAAAATCTTGGCTTTTACCTAGGTGGGCAAAATACACATTTCTTGTAGCAATGTGTGTGTTTTATAATTAATAAATAATACATAGAACACTCATTTAAGAAGATGTCATGCAAACTAGATAATTTAGTTAATAAGATATTATATCTGAAGGTTGATGGAAAAACGGTAATATCACAATCTGGAAATGCTTTCTGATTATTGGGTTTTTGCAAATGATGCATAGATTGCAGACTATTAGAATGTAATTGATTGAAGGTCTCAGGTTACTGATTACTTGATGCCTTCATTAGCGTTTATTCATGGGACTGGCACTTGAAAAATATGTATGATTGGTACACAAATGGTCAGAAGACATGCATAATTAATACTGCCTGTTAACAGATACAATCATATAATATCACACATATTTCTCACTTCAGTTCCCTGGCAACCAAGGATACTAAGAAAGAGGAATGCATTTACATTGTTGTATAGTTTAGCTGTGGGTGTTTAGCATTTAAACTCTTTTTAAATTACTCTTTTGTAGTAAAAGGAAATCCACAAATAACAATGGTGACTTGCCTATGTTATAAAATCAGTTTACGAAAGAAGTTGCTATACATCAGAGAACATACACATTTTTATTTCCAATGATTATTCCCCAGCATTGTTATTAGCAATGAAGTTGTAGCAAAAATGTATTCAAGGTTCTATGCAATTCAGCATGAACAAAACCCATTTACCCGTGAGACTCTAGTAAAGAAACATAGTCAACAAATAAAAAGTGAAGACAATGCGTAGATTTTATTTATTTTTCAGGATTCGGGATTCTATTTAGAGGGAACAGACAAACATACCTTGTCAGATATTCTTACTGTACATATTATATACTCTAATTGGTCACAACATTAAAACCACCTAAAAGGGAAGTGAATTACATTGGTTATCTCGTTACAATGGCATCTGCCAAGGAATGGTATACATGTCCTATATATATTAGTCAGTTCTTGAAGTTGGAAGTGGTAAAAATAGGCAAGTGTAAGGATCTGAGTAACTTTAGTAAGGACCAAATTGTGATGGTTAGACAAATGGATCAAACCATCTCCAAATCAGCAGGTGTTATGGGGTATTCCTCGTATGCCTGTGGTTAGCACCCATAAAAAAATGTTTCCAAGGAAGTAAAAATAGTGACCCTGCAACATGATTATGGTGCCAAAGTTTAATTGATATACATGGGAAACAGAGTAGCCATAGAAAGCATAGGGTAGCCAATCAGGCATAGCTCCCCAGAAGAGCTACAACAGCACAAATTGCTGAAAAAGTTGATTCTGGATATTATAAAAATGCTGGAATTCCAGAAGCCTGATGAAAGTCATTATAGTCAATGGGATCTGTTTGGTGCCATTCAAGTCTGGCATGTTACAAATCTGACGATCCTGGTATTTTTGTTGTTTGGCTCTGAGGACAGAAGTAAACAATGGAAAATTGCTGGAACTGCTGGCACATATGTGAATGGGGCCTTATTAGAGATGAGCGAGTATACTCGCTAAAGGTAATTGCTCGAGCGAGCATTGCCTTTAGCGAGTATTTCCCCCGTTCGAGACTGCAGGTTCGGGTGCCGGTGCGGGGGAGCGATGAGTAGCGGCTGTCAGCAGGAGGGAGCCGGGGGGGGAGAGAGGGAGAGAGAGATCTCCCCTCCATTCCGCCCCGCTCTCCCCAGCAGCTCTGTGCCCGCTGCCGGCACCCGAACCTGCAGTCTCGAGCGGGGGAGATACTCGCTAAAGGCAATGCTCGCTCGAGCAATTGCCTTTAGCGAGTATACTTGCTCATCTATAGGCCTTATCAAACCAAACAAAAAAATCAGCTTATGTCTGCACCATCCTAGTTGGTACAAGGAAGACTGTTTGGTACCGTGTTAGGCAGTGGAACATAATGTTATTGTTCTTAGTAAAAGAAAAAAAATAATCATTTGGATGTGATACCCTGTAGCTGTTTGTTAGCCATTGAAAGGTATTCTAACTATAAGATTTTTTTGTTTCCCTCCTAGTTAGTAATAAACACAAACACAATTATGCAATACAATAGTCTGCCACTGCAGAAATCTGGCAATATAATCCATTAACAGAATCCGGACACGTGAGTTGAATTTTCTTTGCTTTATTTTCGTCTTAAGCTTGCATAGTTAGGTACATGGTATGACAAGAACGCGTTTCGGCGTAATGCATTACGCCGAAACGCGTTCTTGTCATACCATGTACCTAACTATGCAAGCTTAAGACGAAAATAAAGCAAAGAAAATTCAACTCACGTGTCCAGATTCCTACATATCTTCTGTTATGCGAACAAGCCATAGGACCGAATGGCTAAACGGATCTGAGGTTGATTTTCTCTGCATATACAGACCACAAGCACCGCAAGCTCCTCGGGGAGGTGAGATAACTTTTTATTAATATAATCCATTAATGCAGTAATTTTCCATGATGAAGGACACTATCCTTCAAAACACATAGGAGGGTTTTGGTCTTTGACGCACTACCCATAAGTAGAGATGACGTAACATGCTGCATGCAGCTTGCAGTTTCTCCTCTCTCATTCACTCTCTTGATGGGCCAGCTGCCTGCCCGGGCTCCCATCTTTTAATACAAGTGTCTAAATTTCTCTGAGCTATTTGACCTTTCTTTCACACTCACCCTAGACTGTTTTTACTAAGTGAAGCCGGTTGAAAAAATTACTTTTGATTCTTTAAGAATTTTGTCTTATTGTTTATTTTCAGGTAATGCCTCTTTAAGATTATGTACAGGAGGGAGAAGTGAGTTCTCCGAAAAGTCTCAGGAGAGGAGGAAAAGAGGTCAAGAGGCATGAAGCCTAGGCACACATGTGCTCATCAGATCAGAGTGGGCGGTGAAAAAGCAGTGTGTTTCAACCGCTTAGTGATTACCCCTATGTGTTTTTACATCCTGGGTGTCTGGGCTTTAATCTACAGGGCAGTAAAAAGATTCCGGCCCTGCAGACTAAATCCGCGGGGTCTGTATGTGTGACAGTTCCCTGCTATTGGCTGCTGGAGGTTAACGATGATCGCATAAAAGTAAAAAAAGTTAAATACAGTTAAAGTTTCATCTCCCCTAATGAATCAGATCCGTAAGAAGAGCTGAAACTATTCACCTCTGGCCTCCGTGATGTCCTGTGGCGATCTGGTCCTTCATGGCCCTGACGCCACCTTCTGTGCATGCGTGCCTAATGGCAAAATGACGGGCACATGCGCAGAAAGCTGAAGGACCCTGGGAAATTTTAAATCTCCCTGCTCCCGGCTATCAAAGATAGTCGAGAGCAGGGAGATGTCACTGGGGGCCACAGTATGCAGAACCCATTCATGTGATTGCTGTTAACCAATGGCTAACAGTGATCATGTAAAGTGTAAAAAAGTTTTAAAAAAGTAAAAGTTTCATCTTCCCACACAGATCGTATCCCTATCCATCCAAATTACTTCCCTCAGACCCCTGGGTTTGTCCCACAACGGGATCTTTATTCGAGGACCTTTCCTCAGCTTCTGCGCAAGTGCCCGTTGCCAAAGTTAAAAAAGAGTTTAAAAAGCTAAAGTTTCATCTCCCCTCATGGATATGATCAGTTAGGGGAGGTAAAATTACTTACCCAAGGCCCCTGGATTTGTCCCTTGACGGAATCTGTATTCATGGACCTTCCCCGGTTTCTGCACATGTGCTCATCAACAAAATGGCGGATGCAAGAGTAGAAGCTGGGGCAGGGCTTGGGAAATATAAAAGGTAGACGAGAGCCTGGAGCAGTGACCGGAGGCCTGGTTGAGCAGTCCCAGGTCATGTGATCACCATTATCAAATAGAATAAAAAGGCACCAATCTACTTTAGGTCAGTCTCAATCAAATGCATTGGATTACACAATTCCGCTCACATTAGCAGGTCGGAATTACATAATCCACATACAGCCCATACCCATTGAGCATATAGATATAAGATTAGGGCCACAATGATAATCCACATGTTTCTGAAGACAGGACAAACAGGGGTATCCATTTTGGGGTGCAAATCCTCATTTTCATGTGCACTATAGAAAAAAATCCTGTCTTTTAAAATGACATATTTGCAAAACTATGAAATTCTATTTTTTCTCCTCTAAATTGCATTAACTCCTGAAAACAAACGGTGGGGTCAAAATACTCATGATACCTCTCAGTGAATAAATTAAGTTGTGTAGCTTTTTTAAATTGGGTAATTTGTGGGGTTATCTATCATTCTAATACACATGAGCCTTTGTGATCTTGGCTTGGTGTTGAAAAACAAAATGTTCCTCAAAATGTTAATAAACAATGTTAAATTTGTACATCTCCTAGATGGTTAAAAAAGACCTAGAGTCTTTCCAATGTGCTTCCAGAATAAAATAAACAGATTGAATTATATATCTCAGAAAATGTTTGTACAGTATGTTTGCCCATAATTGAGATATTGCAGTTGAAAATGGGAAAAAATGGCAATTTTTTTCAAATTTTCCCAATTTTGGCGCTTTTAATAAATATATACAAATTCTATTGTCTATTGTCAGAATCACTTGGATATGCAAAACCTTTACAGAGTTATTCTATGTTAATGTGACACATGTCAGATTTCCAAAATTTGGCCTGGTCATTAGGGCGCAAACAGACTTGGTCACTAAGGGATTAACTGATATTCTTGTTTATGCATAAATGAAAAAAAATTTCAAGCAGATACATTCCTGAAAGCTGGCAAATCTTAACATTAAGGTAATGGCTACATAGTGACTTTAGCTGCAACAGTGATTCTGCAACCAAAGATCTCAGTATAGCTCTCCAAAATTGCATGGCCATTAAAGTCAATGGGGTCGCAGTACAAATCAGAAGTTGCCACAGTTAAACATTGCAAACATCCAACTTTCATAGATCCAATTATCTAACATCTGAATCTTAAGTAGAGATGAGCGAGTATACTCGTCCGAGCTTGATGCTCGTTCGAGTATTAGGGTGCTCGAGATGCTCGTTACTCGAGACGAGCACCACGCGGTACTCGTCTCGATTAAACGAGCACTGACCATTGAATTCAATGGAGCCAGCAATACAGCCGGCTTCATTGAAAGCAATGGGCTGCCGGCGAGCGCGGGATGAATTTTCAGGAAGGGCTTAAAAATATAAGCCCTTACATGAAAATCATCCTAAAATGTGTAAAAAAAAAAAAAATTATACTCATCTTTCCGCTGCAGCCGGAGTTCAGCCGCGTCTGGCCGGCAGTTCTCCTGAACTGTTCTGAGTAGTATTCAGCAGCCAGGGATTTAAAATCCCCGCCTGCTGAATGAGCTGCCTCTGATTGGTCATAGCCTCACCAATCAGAGGCAGCTCTCACTCACACCCATTCATGAATTCATGAATGGGTGAGTGAGTGCTGCCTCTGATTGGCTCAGCGCAGGGACCAATCAGGGGCAGCTCTCAGCTGTCACTCACTGCGCTGAGCCAATGGATGACAGTGATCATGTAAAGTAAAAAAAAAGTGTAAAAAGTAAAAAAAAAAGGGTAAAAAGTAAAAAAAAAAAGTGTAAAAAGTAAAAAAAAAAGTTTTAAAAAGTTTTAAAAAGTTAAAAAAGCTTGCGTTTCATCTCCCCCCATAGATCATATCCATGAGGGAGGATGAAATGATGTACCTAAGGCCCGCGGATTTATCCGCGGATCTTACCCCAGCTTCTGCGCACGTCGCCGTCGCCACAATGGCAGGCGCATGCGCAAAAGCTGTGATAATTTAAAATCTCCCTGCTCCTGGCTACAAAACTTAGCCGAGAGCCTGGAGATTTCACTGGGGGCCGCGGTGAGCGGTTCCTGATCACGTGTTTGCCGTTATCCAATGGATAATGGCGATCACATAAAAGTAAAAAAAAGGTGAAGGTTCATCTCCCCTCACCGATGCGATCGGTGAGAGGAGATGAAACTTACACCGGAGGCCTCCGTATTTCACCCCGATGCGATCTTCCTCCGTGAACTTTCCCGGATTCTGCACATGCGACCGCCGGCAAAACACCGGACACATGCGCAGGAGTCGGGGAGCCAAGGAAATTTAAAATCTCCTTGCTCCCAGGCGACCAATGGTCACGAGAGCCTGGAGCAGTGACGGGTGGCCTCGTTCAGCGGTCCCCGGTCACATGATAAAAAGGTAGCGATCTACCTTAGGCCGGTCTCACATGACCGGATAGGAATTACGGATTCCACATGCGTCTGATCCGCGGTAATACGCAGATCAATCGCATTGTTTTACACAATTCCGCTCACATTAGCGGGTCGGAATTGTGTAATCCACTTGCAGAAAAGAGAATGCAGCATGTTCTATTTTACCGCGGATATCCGCAACGTAGAGCCTATTGTGCTCCATGGTCGTGGATATACCCGCTGCCCATATGCAACTACGTTGTATACGGGCTGCGGGTACCCGCGTCATCGCTAAGCGACGGTGCAGGAAATGCAAACAAAAAAAAGGACTGCGCATGACCGCCTGTGTGAGTAGGCAGTTATGCGCAGTACATTACGCGGCCGTACGCAGGGTCACAGCCGGGCTCAGAGCTGGGATCCGCTGCAGGCCTCCGCAAGCGGATTCCGCCTACTGCTGCGTGAGCCCGGCGTTATTCAGACCGCTACCTGTAATCCGTAATTTACAAGAAGCCCCGGGAACGCTCGCCTTCATGCAGTTCCAGGAGCAGCTTGTTGAGCACCTTCTGTGTGAGACCGCCGCACCTCATCAAGCTTACGGAGACTCACGGAACACCACTTTTTACACCCCATACCCGCTACTGAGGTCACGAAATACCCCCAAAAAGCATGAGAGGAGGGGGGATACCGGTTTTATTGCCCCATGTACCCATCCCAACCAGCCTCCGTAATTACCCCTGTCTTTGGAAATACTACACAGTTCACATTATTACTTTTATCTAAGATTTAGGGAATGCCGAAAAGGGTGCGGAGTGTGTGGGGGAGGGGATATTTTTTTAAGGTGTCAATTTTTATTCCATACAAGTGGGCAATGGGGCCAGTAATTTATTCAGTTGTGCCCTGAAATCCAACGGGTGTTCCCTCCATTATGGGCCTAGCCATGTGTCCTGTAAGTAGATTAGGGCCACAATGGTTATGGTTCTGAACACGGGACAAACGGGGGTATCCATTTTGGGGTGAAACTCTTCATCCCTATGTGTGCTGTACAAAAAAACCTGTTTTTAAATTGATACAACTGCAAAAAAATTGAAAATTGTAATTTTTTTTCCTACTGCTTTGCTTAGATTTATTCAAAAATTGTAGTGTAAAAATACACAGTACACCCCTAGATAAATTCGTTAGGGGGTCTAGTTTTCAAAATTAGGTCATTTGTTGGGGTTCTCTGTCGTTTTGGCCGCTCAAGGGCTCTACAAGTGTGCTATGGAGCCTAAATCACCTTCATGCTAAATTTCTGTTCTGAAAGCCACCGACTACTCCTTTCATTTTGGGCCCCGTTGTGCATCCAGACAAAAGATTAGGGCCACAATGGGTATGTCTCTGAACACGGGACAAACAGGGGTATCTATTTTGGGGTGCAAGTCTTCATTCATGTGTGTGCTGTACAAAAAAAAAAAAAAAATCACAATTTTTTCCTTTTGCTTTGCTTGAATTCATTCAAAAACTGTGGGGTCAAAATGGGCAGTACACCCCTAGATAAATTCGTTAAGGGGTCTAGTTTTCAAAATGGGGTCACTTGTGGGGTTCTCTTTGGTTTTGGCCGCTCAAGAGCTCTACAAAGGTGCTATGGGGCCTAAAACGCCTTCAAGCAAAATTTATGTTCCGAAAGACACCGACTACTCCTTTCATTTTGGGTCCCGTTGTGAATCCAAACATAAGATTAGGGCCACAATGGGTATATTTATGAACACGGGAGAAAAGGGGGTATCCATTTTGGGGTGTAAATCCTCATTTTCATGGGCACTATAGGAAAAAAATATGTTTTTAAAATGACATTTGCAAAAATATGAAATTTTATTTTTTCTCCTCTAAATTTAATTAATTCCTGAAAAAAACTGTGGGGTCAAAATACTCATGACACCCCTCAGTGGATACATTAAGGGGTGTAGTTTTTAAAATGGGGTCATTTGGGGGGGTATCTATTATTCTGACACTAATGAGCCTTTGCAAACTTGGCTTGGTGCAGGAAAACAAAGTGTTCCTCAAAATGCTAAAAAGTAATGTTAAATTTGTATGTCCTCTAAATGGTTAAAAAAACACAAAAGTTTTTCAAATGTGCATTCAGAATAAAGTAAACAGATGGAAATATATATCTCATAAAAAATTTGTACAGTATGTTTGGACATATTTGAAATATTACAGTTGAAAATGTGAAAAAATGACAATTTTTTCAAAATTTTCCCAATTTTGGCGCTTTTAATAATTATACACAAATTATATCGGTCTCTTTTTACAACCAAAATGAAGTACAACATGTGGCGAAAAAACAATGTCAGAATCACTTGGATATGTAAACCCTGGGACCATTTGTCATTTTACACAATGATATTAGGCTTGTGATTATTTGCTTGACCATGGAACCCCATTTGGTGAAGCTCCTGACACACAGTTCAGATGTTGTCACTTCCAATGGCAGTTCAAAGTCTGTAGGGAAGAATGCAACACAGGATAGGCAATGTTTGCATGCCACATTTCAGCACTCTACATTCCTGCTCTGTGAATTTCTATGGTCAACTCCTTTGAGACTGAGCTGTTGTTACACCTAAATACTTCCAGTTCACTATATTAGCAGCTACCGTTGACTGGGGCAAACAAATAAAATCAGACATTTCATAAACTGACTTGGGGCAAAAATGGCATCCTATGACAGTGCTAAGCTTAAAGTCTTGAGTAGAGATGAGCAAGCACCAAAATGCTCGGGTGCTCGTTACTCGAGATGAAATTTTCGCGATGCTCAAGGGTTCGTTTCGAGTAACGAACCCCATTGAAGTCAATGGGCCACTCGAGCATTTTTGTATATCGCCGATGCTCGCTAAGGTTTTCATTTGTGAAAATCTGGGCAATTCAAGAAAGTGATGGGAACGACACAGCAACGGATAGGGCAGGCGAGGGGCTACATGTTGGGCTGCATCTCAAGTTCCCAGGTCCCACTATTAAGCCACAAAAGCGGCAAGAGTGGCCCCCCCCTCCCAACAATTTTTATTTCTGAAAAACCCTCATTAGCAAGGCATACCTTAGCTAAGCACCACACTACCTCCAACAAAGCACAATCACTGCCTGCATGACACTCCACTGCCACTTCTCCTGGGTTACATGCTGCCCAACCCCCCCCCCCCGCACGACCCAGTGTCCACAGCGCACACCAAAGTGTCCCTACGCAGCCTTCAGCTGCCCTCATGCTACACGCTGACCTCATAGCCACACCACCCTCATGTCTATTTATAAGTGCGTCTGCCATGAGGAGGAACCGCAGGCACACACTGCAGAGGGTTGGCACGGCCAGGCAGCGACCCTCTTTAAAAGGGGCGGGGCGATAGCCCATAATGCTGTACAGAAGCAATGAGAAATCCAATCCAGTGCCACCTCCATCAGGAGCTGCAAATGTGGCCATAGCAATGGGGAACCCATGTGCCACACACTATTCATTCTGTCAAGGTGTCTGCATGCCCCAGTCAGACCGGGGTTTTTTATAAATAGTCACAGGCAGGTACAACTCCGCAATGGGAATTCCGCGTGCACCCACAGCATGGGTGGCTCCCTGGAACCCACCGGCTGTACATAAATGTATCCCATTGCAGTGCCCATCACAGCTGAGGTAACGTCCGATTAAATGCAGGTGGTCTTTGGCCCACACTGCATGCCCCAGTCTGACTGGGGTTTTTAATACATAGACACTGGCAGGTACAAATCCCTAATGTGAAGTCCCTGTGGACGCACAGCATGGGTGGCTCCCTGGAACCCTCCGGCGGTACATAAACATATCCCATTGCAGTGTCCATCACAGCTGAGGTAACGTCAGGTTTAATGCAGGTGGGCTTCGGCCCACACTGCATGCCCCAGTCAGACTGGGGTTCTTTAGAAGTGGACACATGGAGTTACAACTCCGTGTGGACCGACAGCATGGGTGGCTCCCTGGAACCAACCGGCGGTACATAAATATATCCCATTGCAGTGCCCAGCACAGCTGAGGTAACGTCAGCTTTAATGCAAGTGGGCTTCGACCCACACTGCATGCCCCAGTCTGACCGGGGTTTTTAATACATAGACACTGGCAGGTACAAATCCCTAATGTGAAGTCCCTGTGGACCCACAGCATGGGTGGCTCCCTGGAACCCACCGGCAGTACATAAATATATCCCATTGCAGTGCCCATCACAGCTGAGGTAACGTCAGGTTTAATGCAGTTGGGCTTCGGCCCATACTGCATGCCCCAGTCAGACTGGGGTTCTTTAGAAGTGGACACATGGAGTTACAACTCCGTGTGGACCGACAGCATGGGTGGGTCCCAGGAAGCCACCGGCGGTACATAAATATATCCCATTGCATTGCCCATCACAGCTGAGGTATCGTCCGATTAAATGCAGGTGGGCTTCGGCCCACACTGCATGCCCCAGTCTGACCGGGGTTTTTAATACATAGACACTGGCAGGTACAAATCCCTAATGTGAAGTCCCTGTGGACCCACAGCATGGGTGGCGCCCTGGAACCCCCCGGCGGTACATAAATATATCCCATTGCAGTGCCCATCACAGCTGAGGTAACGTCAGGTTTAATGCAGGTGGGCTTCGGCCCACACTGCATGCCCCAGTCAGACTGGGGTTCTTTAGAAGTGGACACATGGAGTTACAACTCCTTGTGGACCGACAGCATTGGTGGGTCCCAGGAAGCCACAGGCGGTACATAAATATATCCCATTGCATTGCCCATCACAGCTGAGGTAACGTCCGATTAAATGCAGGTGGGCTTCGGCCCACACTGCATGCCCCAGTCTGACCGGGGTTTTTAATAAATAGACACTGGCAGGTACAAATCCCTAATGTGAAGTCCCTGTGGACCCACTGCATGGGTGGCTCCCTGGGACCAACCGGCGGTACATAAATATATCCCATTGCATTGCCCATCACAGCTGAGGTAACGCCAGTTTTAATGCAGGTGGGCTTCGGCCCACACTGCATGCCCCACTAAGACTGGGGTTCTTTGAAAGTGGACACATGGAGTTACAACTCCGTGTGGACCGACAGCATGGGTGGGTCCCAGGAAGCCACCGGCGGTACATAAATATATCCCATTGCATTGCCCATCACAGCTGAGGTAACATCCGATTAAATGCAGGTGGGCTTCGGCCCACACTGCATGCCCCAGTCTGACCGGGGTTTTTAATACATAGACACTGGCAGGTACAAATCCCTAATGTGAAGTCCCTGTGGACACAAAGCATGGGAGGCTCCCTGGAACCCACCGGCGGTACATAAATATTTCGCATAGCAGTGCCCATCACAGATGAGGTAACGTCAGGTTTAATGCAGGTGGGCTTCGGCCCACACTGCATGCCCCAGTCAGACTGGGCTTCTTTAGAAGTGGACACATGGAGTTACAACTCCGTGTGGACCGACAGCATGGGTGACTCCCTGTAACCAACCGGCGGTACATAAATATATCCCATTGCAGTGCCCAGCACAGCTGAGGTAACGTCAGCTTTAATGCAAGTGGGCTTCGGCCCACACTGCATGCCCCAGTCTGACCGGGGTCTTTAATACATAGACACTGGCAGGTACAAATCCCTAATGTGAAGTCCCTGTGGACCCACAGCATGGGAGGCTCCCTGGAACCCACCGGCGGTACATAAATATATCGCATAGCAGTGCCCATCACAGCTGAGGTAACGTCAGGTTTAATGCAGGTGGGCTTCGGTCCACACTGCATGCCCCAGTCAGACTGGGGTTCTTTAGAAGTGGACACATGGAGTTACAACTCCGTGTGGACCGACAGCATGGGTGGGTCCCAGGAAGCCACCGGCGGTACATAAATATATCCCATTGCATTGCCCATCACAGCTGAGGTAACGTCAGGTTTAATGCAGGTGGGCTTTGGCCCACACTGCATGCCCAAGTCTGACCGGGGTTTTTAATACATAGACACTGGCAGGTACAAATCCCTAATGTGAAGTCCCTGTGGACCCACTGCATGGGTGGCTCCCTGGAACCCACCGGCGGTACATAAATATATCGCATAGCAGTGCCCATCACAGCTGAGGTAACGTCAGGTTTAATGCAGGTGGGCTTCGGTCCACACTGCATGCCCCAGTCAGACTGGGGTTCTTTAGAAGTGGACACATGGAGTTACAACTCCGTGTGGACCGACAGCATGGGTGGGTCCCAGGAACCCACCGGCGGTACATAAATGTATCCCATTGCAGTGCCCATCACAGCTGAGGTAACGTCAGGTTTAATGCAGGTGGGCTAAAAATTACTAGGATTACAATGTAGGCGAGGGCCCAAAAAAATTGGTTTACCAACAGAACAAATGTACTTCAGAAAAATTGCCCATGCACAACCAAGAGGGCAGTTGAATCCCATTAATCGCTTTGGTTAATGTGGCTTAATTTGTAACTAGGCCTGTAGGCAGCCCACTTAAAATAAATATTGGTTCAGGTGCAAGTTTCAATGCTTTATTGAATTGAGAATTGAAACGTATAAACATTGTTTACAAAAGTTATATGACTGAGCCTTGTGGGCCTAAGAAAAATTGCCCGTTCGGCGTGATTACGTGAGGTTTCAGGAGGAGGAGCAGGAGGAGGAGGATGAATATAATACACAGATTGATGAAGCTAAAAGGTCCCCGTTTTTGATGGTGATAGAGAACGATGCTTCCATCCGCAGGTGCAGCCTAAGTATTGTTTAGGTATCGCTGCTGTCCGCTGGTGGAGAAGAGAACTCTGGGGAAATCCAGGCTTTGTTCATCTTTATGATTGTAAGCCTGTCGGCACTGTCGGCTGACAGGCGGGTACGCTTTTCCGTGATGATTCCCCCAGCCGCACTAAACACCCTCTCTGACAAGACGCTAGCCGCAGGACAAGCAAGCACCTCCAGAGCATACAGCGCGAGTTCAGGCCACGTGTCCAGCTTCGACACCCAGTAGTTGTAGGAGGCAGAGTCGTCACGGAGGACGGTCGTTCGGTCGGCTACGTACTCCCTCACCATCCTTTAACAGTGCTCCCGCCGACTTAGCCTTGACTGGGGAGCGGTGACACAGTCTTGCTGGGGAGCCATAAAGCTGTCAAAGGCCTTGGACAGTGTTCCACTGCCTGTGCTGTACATGCTGCCTGATCTCCGCGCCTCCCCTGCTACCTGGCCCTCGGAACTGCGCCTTCTGCCGCTAGCGCTGTCGGATGGGAATTTTACCATCAGTTTGTCCGCCAGGGTCCTGTGGTATAGCATCACTCTCGAACCCCTTTCCTCTTCGGGTATGAGAGTGGAAAGGTTCTCCTTATACCGTGGGTCGAGCAGTGTGTACACCCAGTAATCCGTAGTGGCCAGAATGCGTGTAACGCGAGGGTCACGAGAAAGGCGTCCTAACATGAAGTCAGCCATGTGTGCCAGGGTACCTGTATGCAACACATGACTGTCCTCACTCGGAAGATCACTTTCAGGATCCTCCTCCTCCTCAGGCCATACACGCTGAAAGGATGACAGGCAAGCAGCATGGGTACCCTCAGAAGTGGGCCAAGCTGTCTCTTCCCCCTCCTCCTCATGCTCCTCCCCCTCCTCCTGCTCCTCCTCAACGCGCTGAGATATAGACATGAGGGTGCTCTGACTATCCAGCGACATACTGTCTTCCCCCGCCTCCGTTTCCGAGCGCAAAGCGTCTGCCTTTATGCTTTGCAGGGAACTTCTCAAGAGGCGCTAATTAGCGCTGCTGACGCTAATGATTGCAGCATCGGTGCTCACCATCTGGGTAGACTCCTCAAAGTTTCCAAGGACCTGGCAGATGTCTGCCAACCAGGCCCACTCTTCTGTAAAGAATTGAGGAGGCTGACTCCCACTGCGCCGCCCATGTTGGAGTTGGTATTCCACTATAGCTCTACACTGCTCATAGAGCCTGGCCAACATGTGGAGCATAGAGTTCCACCATGTGGGCACGTCGCACAGCAGTCGGTGCACTGGCAGATTAAACCGATGTTGCAGGGTGCGCAGGGTGGCAGCGTCCGTCTTGGACTTGCGGAAATGTGCGCAGAGGCGGCGCACCTTTCCGAGCAGGTCTGACAAGCGTGGGTAGCTTTTCAGAAAGCGCTGAACCACCAAATTAAAGACGTGGGCCAGGCATGGCACGTGTGTGAGGCTGCTGAACTGCAGAGCCGCCACCAAGTTATGGCCGTTGTCACACACGACCATGCCCGGTTGGAGGCTCAGCGGCGAAAACCAGCGGTCGGTCTGCTCTGTCAGACCCTGCAGCAGTTCTTGGGCCGTGTGCCTCTTCTCTCCTAAGCTGAGTAGTTTCAGCACGGCCTGCTGACGCTTGGCCACAGCTGTGCTTCCACGCTGCGCGACACCGACTGCTGGCGACGTGCTGCTGCTGACACATCTTGATTGTGAGACAGAGGTTGCGTAGGAGGAGGAGGAGGAGGGTAGTTTAGTGGCCTCCACTAAATTCACCCAATGTGCCGTTAGGGAGATATAGTGGCCCTGCCCGCCTGTGCTTATCCACGCGTCCGTTGTTAAGTGGACCTTGGCAGTAACTGCGTTGGTGAGGGCGCGTACAATGTTGCGGGAGACGTGGTCGTGCAGGGCTGGGACGGCACATCGGGAAAAGTAGTGGCGACTGGGAACCGAGTAGCGCAGGGCCGCCGCCGCCATCATGTTTTTGAAAGCCTCAGTTTCCACAAGCCTATACGGCAGCATCTCCAGGCTGATCAATTTGGCTATGTGCACGTTTAACGCTTGGGCGTGCGGGTGCATGGCTGCGTACTTGCGCTTGCGCTCAAACACTTGCGCTAGCGACGGCTGGACGGTGCGCTGAGAGACATTGCTGGATGGGGCCGAGGACAGCGGAGGTGAGGGTGTGGGTGCAGGCCGGGAGACGGTCGTGCCTGTGTCCTGAGAGGGGGCTTGGATCTCAGTGGCAGGTTGGGGCACAGGGGGAGAGGCAGTGGTGCAAACCGGAGGCGGTGAACGGCCTTCGTCCCACCTTGTGGGGTGCTTGGCCATCATATGCCTGCGCATGCTGGTGGTGGTGAGGCTGGTGGTGGTGGCTCCACGGCTGATCTTGGCGCGACAAACCTTGCACACCACAGTTCGTCGGTCGTCTGCACTCTCAGTGAAAAACTGCCAGACCTTTGAGCACCTCGGCCTCTGCAGGGTGGCATGGCGCGAGGGGGCGCTTTGGGAAACAGTTGGTGGATTATTTGGTCTGGCCCTGCCTCTGCCCCTGGCCACCGCACTGCCTCTTCCAACCTGCCCTGCTGCTGCACTTGCCTCCCCCTCTGAAGACCTGTCCTCAGTAGGCTTAGCAAACCAGGTGGGGTCAGTCACCTCATCATCCTGCTGCTCTTCCTCCGAATCCTCTGTGCGCTCCTCCCTCGGACTTACTGCAATTACTACTACCTGAGTGATAGACAACTGTGTCTCATCGTCGTCGTCCTCCTCACCCACTGAAAACTCTTGAGACAGTTGCCAGAAGTCCCCAGCCTCATCCCCCGGACCCCGGGAACTTTCCAAAGGTTGGGCATCGGTCACGACAAACTCCTCCGGTGGGAGAGGAACCATTGCTGCCCATTCTGGGCAGGGGCCCGAGAACAGTTCCTGGGAGTCTGCCTGCTCCTCAGAATGTGTCATTGTAATGGAGTGAGGAGGCTGGGAGGAAGGAGGAGCAGCAGCCAGAGGATTCAGAGTTGCAGCAGTGGACGGCGTAGAACTCTGGGTGGTCGATAGATTGCTGGATGCACTTTCTGCCATCCACGACAGGACCTGCTCACACTGCTCATTTTCTAATAAAGGTCTACCGCGTGGACCCATTAATTGTGAGATTAATCTAGGGACGCCAGAAACGTGCCTCTCTCCTAATCCCGCAGCAGTCGGCTGCGATACACCTGGATCAGGAGCTCGGCCTGTGCCAACACCCTGACTTGGGCCTCCGCGTCCTCGCCCGCGTCCACGTCCTCTAGGCCTACCCCTACCCCTCAGCATGGTGTATTACCAGTAGTGCAGAAACAGAACGCTGTAATTAAATGTGCCGCTTATTAGCCTGTGGTTGGAGGCTGACTTCGCTTACGGAACGCACAGCAGAGCCAAGAAAGAATTTTGCGCAAGCCTGTAGTGAGATGTAGGTGCGTATGACTGAGCTAGTGAAATTCACAGCGCAGAAGCAGTCTAGTGTCCAAAGGCCACTAGTAGGCCTTAAGTATTTTGCTTCTATTTTTTTAAAGGCTGAGCTGAGACAGCAGACAGATACTGTAGGCAGCATATATATGTATACTGTTTCCCTCTGGACGGGATGACGGCAGTGATGTAACGGGCAACGCAGAGCCAGGAAACAATTTTGCGCAAGCCTGCTGTAACACTTAGCTACGTATTAATTAGGACTACTACCCCCAGCAGAGACGCAGTACACTCAAGACGGTCATAGGCAGTCCAAAGATACTATTTTTCCCAAATTTGTTTGAAAAAGCCCACTGCCTATATAGACAGTATATCTCTTTCACCTTTCCCTCTGTCCCTGCCTCACCAGTACTGCCGTATGCTATGTAAAATTACTGCAGACTGTTTCCCTCTGGACGGGATGACGTCGGTGATGTAACGGGCAACGCAGAGCCAGGAAACAATTTTGCGCAAGCCTGCTGTAACACTTAGCTGCGTATTAATTAGGACTACTACCCCCAGCAGAGACGCAGTACACTCAAGTTGGTCACAGGCAGCCCAAAGATAGTATTTTTCCCAAATTTGTTTGAAAAAGCCCACTGCCTATATAGACAGTATATCTCTTTCACCTTTTCCACTGTCCCTGCCTCACCACTACTGGCCCTATACTATGTAAAATTACTGCAGACTGTTTCCCTCTGGACGGGATGACGGCAGTGATGTAACGGGCAAGGAAGAGCCAGGAAACAATTTTGCGCAAGCCTGCTGTAACACTTAGCTGCGTATTAATTAGGACTACTACCCCCAGCAGAGACGCAGTACACTCAGGACGGTCACCGGCAGCCCAAAGATAGTATTTTTCCCAAATTTGTTTGAAAAAGCCCACTGCCTATATAGACAGTATATCTCTTTCACCTTTCCCACTGTCCCTGCCTCACCACTACTGGCCCTATACTATGTAAAATTACTGCAGACTGTTTCCCTCTGGACGGGATGACGGCGGTGATGTAACGGGCAACGCAGAGCCAGGAAACAATTTTGCGCAAGCCTGCTGTAACACTTAGCTGCGTATTAATTAGGACTACTACCCCCAGCAGAGACGCAGTACACTCAAGACAGTCACAGGCAGTCCAAAGATAGTATTTTTCCCAAATTTGTTTGAAAAAGCCCACTGCCTATATAGACAGTATATCTCTTTCACCTTTCCCACTGTCCCTGCCTCACCACTACTGGCCCTATACTATGTAAAATTACTGCAGACTGTTTCCCTGTGGACAGGATGACGGCGGTGATGTAACGGGCAACGCAGAGCCAGGAAACAATTTTGCGCAAGCCTGCTGTAACACTTAGCTGCGTATCAATTAGGACTACTACCCCCAGCAGAGACGCAGTACACTCAAGACGGTCACAGGCAGCCCAAAGATAGTATTTTTCCCAAATTTGTTTGAAAAAGCCCACTGCCTATATAGTAAGTATATCTCTTTCACCTTTCCCACTGTCCCTGCCTCACCACTACTGGCCCTATACTATGTAAAATTACTGCAGACTGTTTCCCTCTGGACGGGATGACGGCGGTGATGTAACGGGCAACGCAGAGCAAGGAAACAATTTTGTGCATGCCTGCTGTAACACTTAGCTGCATATTAATTAGGACTTGTACCCCCAGCAGAGACGCAGTACACTGAAGACGGTCACAGGCAGCCCAAAGATAGTATTTTTCCCAAATTTGTTTGAAAAAGCCCACTGCCTATATAGACAGTATATCTCTTTCACCTTTCCCACTGTCCCTGCCTCACCAGTACTGGCCCTGTACTATGTAAAATTACTGCAGACTGAGGACGCAATGCTCTGCACGCCCGATATAAAAAAAAAAAATGCAACACTGCTCACAGCAGCCTCAACAGTACTGCACACGGTCAGATGGGGCCCTAAGAAGGACCGTTGGGGTTCTTCAAGCCTAAAATAACTCCTAACGCTCTCCCTATAGCAGCAGCAGCATCAGCAGCACTGTCCCTGATCTCTGTCAGAATGCATCTGTGGCGAGCCGCGGGCGGGGTCAGATTTACATACTTGGGTGACACCTGATCTCCCCAGCCACTCACTGCAGGGGGGTGGTATAGGGTTGGAACATCACAGGAGGAAGTTGTAATGCCTTCCCTGTCTTTCTATTGGCCAGAAAAGCGCGCTAATGTCTCAGAGATGAAAGTGAAAGTAACTCGAACATCGCGTGGTACTCGTCTCGAGTAACGAGCATCTCGAACACCCTAATACTCGAACGAGCATCAAGCTCGGACATGTACGTTCGCTCATCTCTAGTCTTGAGGGCTGATTTAGTACACATTTTAAGCCAAAAACTGACGTAAAAAGTTTTCATGCACACCAAGATTTGTACAAAAGTTTGTAACTTTTATCGATTCTCACCAGTTTTAAAAAGTGGGAAGAAAAGAAGCAGGGCTTCTCGCATAATTTATGTCAGTAACTTGAGTAAATTATGCTGGAAACATGCACCAGCTTGTATGTTGTAGGTTTTCATTCAGGCACATGGGAACCCGAGATACACCTAATTTATTAAGAGTCGTGTACCTCTTAAAGAATTAGGAGCATCTTTACTCTAACGCTCTGTTATTGAAGGTTCTTTCACACGGGTGTTGTTTTGATGCAGAGTAGGTGCTTTAAAAAAAAAAAATCGCATCTAGAAGAAGCTATGGTTTTCTATCAAAAGATAAGACATAGGTGTGATTTTTTGACACTGAGATTTCTGTCCATCAAAAAATAGGAGAAGTCCTATATTTTGACGACACATCGCCGGCAGCATCATAGTTTTCTATGGGAAACTATGGAGCCCACCGGGAAAGGGAGGGGGAGGGAGTGTAGCAGTACCAAGTGCTAGAACTATGAAGGGAACCACCGCTGGGATTTCCTTCATCCCCGTGGCCACTAGAACAATGAAGGGAACCCCCATCAGGGACTCCCTTCATTGTTCTGGCGGCCAAGAGATTTCGGGACTGCTGTGTAAACTTGCAGAGAATTCACGCGATTTAGTGCTCCGATAGCTGCGATTTTCTTACGCGACTAATAATCGCCCATCTGAATGAATGCATTGGAATTCAGTGCTTCCAAATGGTTGCAACGTTTTTTCACGGCTAAATTAGCTTGATAAAAACGCTTGTGTGAATAAGGCCTCACATGAACATGTTAGATTTCTAACATTACATGAACAATGAAACTAATAAGGTAGTTTCATTACAATGATGTCTGTCTTTTCTCACTTAAGTTTATTATTTTAAGCTTTTCTTACTATAGCTTTTGATATTAATCTTTTAATGTTAAATAAACATGAACAATCACAAGTTACAAAAGAAGCATCGACAAGACTATAGCATGTTATCAACTCATGATTAAGCAGTGTTTGAACTCTGCCACATGATTTGTTAATCCTTTTGTTCTTGCAATGGGATTTTGCTGGCATTATGCCTATTGTTGGCAATTGATAGTGAGAATTTGTAAGAGCCAAGAAGTCTCTGTACCATCTGAATTGCTACTTGCCCTTCTTAATATGGCAAACAAATTTGATTCACTTATCCACATGACTAGCATTTATCATTCAACATAAATCCTTTTTACTTTACAAGAAGCCCTTACTAAATATTAAGCAATTGCCACTGTTATTGTTAATTGCATTCCCTTAATTTGCCCAATTAAGTGTTCTAATTATTTCTTTATGAGGTTATTAGATAATTCTGAATTAGAACTTCCTGGTAAATTAGTCTCCAGAGATATCATAGTTGTTTTGACCTTCTATTTGTTTCAATATTCTGATAAAGAAAACCCTGAATACATTTTCATTTTAGTTATTTTTGTTCATATGATTATAGATGAGTATTCCAAACACAAAATGAGCGTTACGCTTACTAAAAATCAACTTTTATTTAATAAGGAAATAGCTGTTAAGTGTGTAATACAGTAAATGACCGAAGCTTAAAATTGTATCATAAACTAAAATGGAATATACTGTACATGGATAAACATTGTGTAAGATTCAAAACTAATCTAATATTGGTGCAAATATTAAAGTTGTATTTACACGCATGTTTGCCATGTCTTTCAATGCTTTAGTCTTTGAATTTGTTTTTTGGAACAATATTGTAAAAATGAAACAAAAGCGTGTTTTCAGTCATTTTCACAAAAAAACAAAAATGCAAAAAGAATGCCCAAGAATCAGAACAAAACTAAATAAAAACCATAATAAAATCTTTATGTGTAAATACAGTCTAATCTAACACCTGCAGTTAGCATCAGTTTTGAAGAGTTACTTGACATGGTATTTGTCATTTGACCATGTGTAGGTTTCTGTACATTTGTGTATTTGTCTACATAAATATGTATGGGCATTAGAGTGTGTATGTGTGCATGCTTGGATGCAACGTGAAGCCTCTGCACCCTAGTGCAAATACTATAACGGGGCTCCCAACTATCACATCTCTTATAGTATTGGTATCCTTCAGTATCCTCATATATTTAAAGAGATCCCTAATAGAGATGAGCGAGCGTACTCGCTAAGGCAAATTACTCGAGCGAGTATTGCCATTTTCGAGTACATGCCCGCTCGTGCCAAAAGATTCGGGGGCCGGCGGTGGTGAGCGGTGAGTTGCTGGAGTGAGCATGGGGTCGCGGGGGAAAGAGAGACCTCCCCCCCATTCCTCCCTGTTCTCCCCCCCGCCCCCCGTGTCTTTTGGGACAAGCGGGCATGTACTCGAAAATGGCAATACTTGCTCGAGTAATTTGCTTTAGTGAGTACGCTCGCTCATCTCTAATCCCTAAACTTCAAGGCCGGAGCAAAAGCAACCTCTGCACCTTCTACAGCTACATCCCTGTTAGCATGTACAGCATTTATATTTGAATACATATCTATGTGTTAATGTCCTATGTTGCATACATATAATAGCCTATATATATATATATATATATATATATATATATGTGCTGCACCACTAGGATAGCTCCATTTATAAGGGCACTTATTGTCAAGCAAGTCATATAAATATTAGAAACAATCACATCGCCACCATAAATTAAATTATAAGATTAGAAAAACAAGGCTCCTTTTTTCAGAAACAGCCCCACTCAAGTCCATGGATTGTGCCTTAAAGGGGTTGTCCCGCGCCGAAACGGGTTGTTTTTTTTTCAACAGCCCCCCCGTTCGGCGCGAGACAACCCCGATGCAGGGGTTAAACAAGAACACCGGACAGCGCTTACCTGAATCCCCGCGCTCCGGTGACTTCTTACTTACCTGCTGAAGATGGCCGCCGGGATCTTCTCCCTCGGTGGACCGCAGGGCTTCTGTGCGGTCCATTGCCGATTCCAGCCTCCTGATTGGCTGGAATCAGCACGTGACGGGGCGGAGCTACACGGAGCTACACGGAGCCCCATTGAGAAAAGAAGAAGACCCGGACTGCGCAAGCGCGTCTAATTTGGCGATTAGACGCTGAAAATTAGACGGCTCCATGGAAACGAGGACGCTAGCAACGGAGCAGGTAAGTGAAAAATTTCTTATAACTTCTGTATGGCTCATAATTAATGCACAATGTACATTACAAAGTGCATTAATATGGCCATACAGAAGTGTATAGACCCACTTTGTTTCGCGGGACAACCCCTTTAACAGCTTCATGTCCATTGAAGTGAATTAGGTTCAGCTGCAATACCACACAAAAGATGTGGACAGGTGTGGAACTAGCTTTGAAATAAAGCAGCCATGTTTTTTTTCTTTAATCTTGTACAACCCATTTAAATGATGAGTGCTCTAATGGCAATTATTGGAATCCAATGGTCTTCCTAAATAAGCTTTACAAACATTTTTGAGGAGTAGAAAGAAATTGATGACCGTGTCTGTCTGAGGTCAACATGCTACGGCTGCATATCTGAAACATATTTCTTTATATCAGACATGGAAGTTCTAAATATATTTCTTGGCTGTGTCACAGTGATGTAATTCATATGCATGAAAATAAGGGAATAAAATGAGAAGTTCTGTTTGATCAGTCAGTGAATTTTGATGGCATAGATGACGAAATAATACTTATATAAGACTTACTTTGGTATAAATAAATTACAAATGATAACTTACATGTGTAACTTCTGACTCAACTGTTCAGTTTGAATCAATGACAGGTTTATAAATTGACTTTCATGTGCTTACTTAATACCCAAGATATCAGCCATATATCTCAAGCGGTTGTCGGGGCCTTCTATGTTTACACATTGTTTTTATTGTAATATCTCACTCTTCCCTAACTAATTCTAAGTTAATGACATATGCAAACCATTTGCCAAATGCTGAGATTGAAATTCACAACAAGGGCTTCATTTTTTTCATGCAATGTGTAACACATCTCGTGTAATGTAGAGACATTGCTGTCAGTTTCACGGTGGACTTGAACATCTGTTCTTTTTTGTTCTGCTAATTGATGAAGGTCTTCAGTTTTATAACAAATCCTGGAAAGTCGCCCAGTGTTGGGGTGGGAATTGTTCTTCATTGTTTTTATACAGACTCATTAGTTCTATGTTGGAAATATCTTATGTGTTTATTTATTTACTCATCTTTTGCGTATGCCACTTACAAAATGATAGTACCGGTATATTGTTTTTAGCTATATCTAAAATTGTTTATTCTATCATTTTTACCTAGATTACCATAATTTCTGATACACATTTTAAGGCAACAAAATGCCTAGACATACAGTAAAAAAATTCCTAACAAAATTTTTTATGATGAAATCAGGAAATATAATAAAAATGTTACATACAATGGCTGCAATATATGATACTATGGCTTATATATTAATCAATATACCCTAAAACTAAATAAGATTTTCACACAAGTCCTAAAAGTAGATGGAGAACCAAATCCAACAAATGAGTAAAAAATGTTAGACTTGGTAATTTATTTATTGGGGCAAAAAATCCATTATCACATGTCTCTGAAGGGCAAAAGTATATGAACTTTTAGGATTAGCAGATAATTTGCAAGTGAATTTAGAGTCACGTGTTTTCAGTCAATGAGATGACAGTAAGGTCATTGGGGAAAACAATTTTATTTAAAGAATAGGGATCTATCACTAAGTCTGATCTTCACAGCATGTCTGTAGAAATCTACTGTATCATGGTTTGAATAAAGGAGATTTCTGAGGACCTAGAAGAAGATTTGTTGACCAGCTCATCAGGCTTGAAAACATTACAAAACAGTTTCCAAACAGCTTGGACTCCACCAATCCATAATCAGACATACTGTGTACAAATGAAGGAAATTCAAGACTAGTGATGAGTGATTAGTGGAATAATAGATTATTATCATGAATCGGGATGGTGGATTCCAAATCCCATTAAAGTCAATTTGAGTAGTTTGCCCTTCAGAAGGTCCCCAATGATGCCAAAGCCCACCCACATTGCAAGTGAATACAGCCACCCATCTGAAAAAACCAATATATTTGCCAAAAGCAACAACCCTGAGTGGATCACCTTAAAAGTAAACCGTTATTGATCACATAAAATTTCACATCAAAAAGATATAAAAAGAACAGGTATGCTGTAGCAGCAGAGCAATGGCTCATGCTGGAGTCAGTGGAGTGAGTGCAGCTACACTGTTCCTTATAAAATATAAATATACCCAATGTATTTAGTGAGGCAGGTAGTTTATATCTTCAGACTCTTTGAGTCTGCATAATTTTGGTCTGCTGCTACAGCATATCTAGAACAGGTCAGGAAATGTGCTCTGGTCTAGGTGGGCTCTCGAAGGCTGCAAGTGGTGGGAATTCATGTAACTGTTTATACACATTGTGTTGAGGTTGTTTACATTCTTAACACATTTTAAACGCTCACTGCAGATCTTACAGGTTACCACTATTCTTTAATCACGTGCATTTTCAAAAAGATGTTGGTACTGCTAAAACTAGTGGTAGCTGATGGTAATGGTGTGGCCCTTATGTGTCAGGACTTTAACCAGGAACCTCTTTTACAGCAATCACTGATCCTTCTCATTGAGCTATCCAGCTTGTGAACACTTTCCCTGCATGTGTCTCAGCCTTGTTCTCTGATCCCAGTCATCTAGCCTCTGCTTCCTGTTCCTGACCCCGCCTCTTACCTTGATTGCATCTCCTATAAAAGCCTGGCTTTGCCACTGTCTAAATGCGTGATTATTGTTTTCCACCACTTTGATCAAGCTCCTGTTTCTCCTGCTTCTCTACTGCATACTGATATCTGCTGCTGACCTTTGGCTTCCATTGACTACGCTTCCATCTCATCCCATTTGTACTACATACGGTGACTTCCTGATAATGACCCCCGGCTATTCTGACTACTCTAACACGACTGGCTTGGCTACCACACAGCGGCTCCAATCCAGCAGCGGTAAGACATGACATTATGTTTTCTGTGACACCCTACTCTCTGCAATGTCAG
The DNA here is from genome assembly GCF_035609145.1 of Eleutherodactylus coqui. Taxonomy (NCBI): domain Eukaryota; kingdom Metazoa; phylum Chordata; class Amphibia; order Anura; family Eleutherodactylidae; genus Eleutherodactylus; species Eleutherodactylus coqui. The sequence continues at coordinate 153,195,636 of NC_089838.1, forward strand.
CCTTTTCCTCTACCTGTGAGCTACTATGATGACTCTCCTTGCCTGTACATGTTGGGCTAAGCACCTCATTATCTTCTACCTCCTCTTTGCTGTTCTTATACTCCTGAGTGGACTGTATGTTACAGTAAGCACAAAGCTGATTGCAAAGTTAGGGCTCTGTTAGACAAGCGTGTTTTGTAGCAGCACAAAATGAACGCATCTAAAAGAACTAATGGATTCCTAGACATGTTTATATGCTAGGAATTAGAGGCGCAAAACGGCACACACTTAAGAAAGATAGAACATCCACTATCTTGGGTGCGTGCTGGGCAGAGTTAATGGAAACTCCTGCGCAGGAAATTGATTCTCCACAGCTTACAGCAGGACATTTAAAAGGTCCCGCTGTAAACTCCTGTTAGTCCCCGTGAGGATGAAGGGATTTCCTTGCGGGGACTAACAGGATTTTACAATGAGACATTTAAAAGGTGCTTCTGGGCAGCAACTTTTAAATGCCCTGCTGTAAACTTTAGGGCATTCCTTCTGCCTCTCTGCTGGGCAATTCCCCAGCAAGGGGGCAGTAGGGGTAGGGGACTCCCTCCACCTCCCTCCCCAAGTGAATTCCCTATAGTAGAGAGAGAGAGGCGGTGGGGTTACAAGGTGTTACCCAGGGCTTTCCCCGTGGGAGATGGGGCAAGACTAGAGGGATCCCCCTCTAGCCCCACCCTCTAGCCACACCCCTCTATGATTTGCTATGGGGAATCTCTGGGGGAAACCATATAGCCCCACCCCATCTCTCTGCACTAAGAAAATCTTCCTCGAGGATCCCCATAGCAGGGAGAGACAAAACGGGATTATGGATTTTCCCATAGCAGGGAGAGAGCGCCGAGCTATGGGGTATTAATCCCCTCATAGCAGGGAGATAGAGTGGAGCTATGGGGGATTAACCTACAGTTCCGCTCCATCTCCCCCTGCTATGGAGAAATCTTCCTGGAGCTTATCCACTTCTCCAAGCACAGCAGCTCCAATGAACAGGCAATTTTCATGCGCGGCGCATATGAAACATTGCCCGTTCACATGTTTACAGCACAAACGAGTGGCGCAAAAAAAAAAAAATTGCTGGTATGACAGAGCCCTTAAAGTGTAGCATATGGGAAGCAGAAATCCACTTACTGCATCTCTTTAAGTGCCGTGGGACCACTGCTATGGTAAATTCTGAAGGGTTCACAAAATTTCAACCACGACTGTATGTACATTTTATTTGCTAGACCTATTGCTGTTAAATGTACCTATAGTTCTACTTACCTTTGACTTGTACCCTCTAAATAGAAACCTTTATTATATATCTTCAAATTCCATCCTATATATTTATTTTCCTACTAATTCTTGTACAGCTACAGATGCATAAAGAGGTTGTTTCTTACGAACTTCAATCAGCTGATTTCAGCTCTATAGCCACAGTGCTTGATACGTTGGTTTTTCTCGGTAACCCTGAACCAATAGACATATGGAGCTTTATCATTTGCTTGCACAGACTTTTCCAACATCTTTCCATATTCCCTGGTATTGGTTCACATGTCATATGGCAAATATTTGTGTTATGGATTTCCACAGTTTTCAAGTTGAAGTATATCTATTCATATGGAGACAGACAGAATCTAAGGAAGAAAAAAAAAGAAAAAAAAAAGGTTCCATTGCATGTGGCACAGCACAGGCACATTGCACAATACAAGTTTAGCAACCCAGTTGAATATTTTGCAAATAGCAAGTGTTTTGTGGTTCTAAACATACCTGCCTGGGATCCAGCAATGCATCCCTTTCCTTCTTGCCACCAAGTCTTACTGTGAAGAGGGTAAGGACACCTTTGCTAGTTAAAGTGTTTTTACCTATTCGACTTACAAATATTTTGGTCGTTTTTTGGAGTCTGTGATATATTGAACTAACCTACTTTGACCTTGACTTGTCAGACTACTCTTCCCATAACTCCATGCAACTACATACCAGTTCTTCTTGACCTTTGCCTGCTGACACTGGCCATCTGACAATGCTACTTAACATAATCATCTCCATTTAATATCCTTTGCTTGGAACATTTTTTCATATACTTTCAGGTATCATTGCCCATGGTGACTATTCCTCACAGCTATCCAATTGTATCTTTGAACCTTAATTCTGATTCCAATAATACTAGACATTATCTAGGGAATTAAATACCAGGCTAGCTGAGGGCACCAAAATCCAGGGGCCAGCTGAGTACCTCAAGCTGAACAGCATTTATGGGAAGAGGAGTCTGATTTTGTGATACTCTGTTGGAAGATGTATATGATATATTTGTCTATGTGTGTCAGCCCAGTGGTTGTGGCTACAATAATGTATTGAATCTGTATCAGAAATTGGAGTCTTTAATAAAATTTGCAGAAATTTAAAAGTAGACACATCTGTACTTATTACCACAAGATGGAACATGATAAAACCTTAACATCTTCCCTGCAAAATAACTATGCAGTTATCACAAACTGCTGTATTATTATGGTGCATTGATGGAGCATGCCACTTGCAGGTGCAGTCTGTGTTGTGCAGTTGACAATCCACTCTACAGTCACGATCAGAAATAACATTCATTCTGGCTGTTTAATCTCCTAAGTGCCAAGGTTTGATCAAGGCTGAACATGGTATTTAAGTAGTTAGACAGAAGAAGGGGGCTCCCTCTGTCACCTCATCAACATCATTATGGACTGCCGATGGATTGTTATGGCAGCCAGGAGGCTAATATTGGCCCCCTGGTTCGCCATTTGTGGAAGCCTATTATCCCTGCCAGAGGTTGAGTGAATGTTGAAGTTCCCTAGTGGGACTTTATAATGTTGTGTATGATAAATGGTAGAAAAAAAAAGAAACAATACCAAAGTTTCAATTTTCTGATCAGCTCATCTCTTAGAAAAAAAAACTGAATAAAAACCGATCAAATGCAAATATAGAGAGACTTATCAACTAAAGGGGTTGTCTCGCGGCAGCAAGTGGGGTCATACACTTCTGTATGGCCATATTAATGCACTTTGTAATATACATCGTGCATTAATTATGAGCCATACAGAAGTTATTCACTTACCTGCTCCGTTGCTAGCGTCCCCGTCGCCATGGATCCGTCTAAATTCGCTGTCTTCTGGCGTTTTTAGACGCGCTTGCACAGTCCGGTCTTCTGCCTGGTGAATGGTGCCGCTCGTGCCTGAGAGCTGGTCCCGCGTCGTCATCGTAGCTCCGCCCCGTCACGTGTGCCGATTCCAGCCAATCAGGAGGCTGGAATCGGCAATGGACCACACAGAGCCCACGGTGCACCATGGGAGAAGACCCGCGGTGCATCGTGGGTGAAGATCCCGGTGGCCATCTTGGAGAAGGAAGAAAGAAGTCGTCGCAGAGCGGGGATTCGGGTAAGTAATATATATATTTTTTAACCCATCCCTTGGGTTTGTCTCGTGCCGCACGGGGGGCCTATTGAAAAAAAAAACCCTGTTTCAGCGCAAGACAACCCCTTTAAGCTGAGCTGGGCAAAGGGAAGCCTGAGGGGAGCTAGAAACGTCTCTTTCTGCCTGGTTCATTGTTAAAAGTATGTTTTCTCTGAAATGCAACAATGTTTCAGAGAAAAGTATAGTACTCTGTAATGAGGGACGCTGTTGGAATTTCGTGCTGGCTGTTGTTCATGCAGCAGGAAACTACTGACAGGTTCCCTTTAAATATTAACCCAGTTTGTGCAACTATTATGTGTCCCTAAAAGAAAAAAAAATAGAAAAATTATAGTTGGCCTTTTGGCATTGCTAAATATATTTCAGTAAAAACATAAAATGCATACAATTGAGGAACATAACAGATGACACACATAATTTAAGAAGTAAATGAAGAGTGCTTTAATAGTGCATACTGTACAAACAAAGAAAATATCAACAGAGATATAAATAATCTGCTCATAGAGACCAGTGCAATTTTATTGTGGGGTATGAACCCCTTCTGAATAACATATGCTCTAAAGTGTAGAGACTGAAAAAATTTCCAATATGGATTGGCACAGTGGCTTCATTTAAGATGGTTCAGCTGCCGAAGATTTTATATTATTTTGAAGTCTACTATTAACTCTACCTAAGTACTTCTTTATAACTATACAAAAAATAATTTCTCGTTTTATTTGGGCAGGCCACAGACCTTGCATCTCTAACAGGTTGCTAAATAGAGACAGTAAAGTAGGGGGTACTAGAATACCAGATATTCAGAATTATTATATTGCCACGCAAACCTCTCATCTAGCTTGCTGGTAGAATATGGAATTGTCCAAATTGGGTACATGTAGAAAATTGTTCTGCAACCCCACCCAACGTATAGATTTGGTCTTAATTAGAGATGAGGGAGCACCAAAATGCTCAGGTGCTTGTTACTCGAGACGAGCTTTTTCTAATGCTCGAGAGCTCGTTTCGAGTAACAAACCCTATTGAAGTCAATAGGGACCCGAGCATTTTGCATTGGAGCCGCGGCTGCTGCCTGCGGCTCCATTGAAAACAATGCTCTGCCGGTACCCCTGCACTGTTTTTCATGAAAGGGCTTTACATATAAGCCCTACCCTGAAAAACAATGCTCTGCTGGTACCCCTGCACTGTTTTTCATGAAAGGGCTTTACATATAAGCCCTACCCTGAAAAACAAGGAAAAAAACTTGCCTATCCGCCGCTGCCGTGTCCCCCGCGGGAATGAAGAACACATCTGCCGCATGCGGCAGATGTTTCCTTCATCCCCGCTAGTAAAAAGAATTCCCTGCTGCTACATCTGCCACATCTGTGACAGATGCAGTAGAAGAATTCTTCAATTCCCTACCGCAGCTGTCACACATGACAGCTGCGGTAGAGAATCCTGCTGCCGGCACCTCCGTCAATAGATTTCAGGGAAGGGCTTTAAATATAATCCCTTCTCTGAAAATCCAGTAAAAGTAGTCTAAAAAACAAAAAAAATGCATACTCACCTCCCTTCGGCTGCCGGGGCTCAGCCGCGTCTTCTCTGCGCCGTCCCTGGCTCTGTAGTGCTGATCTACCAGGAGGCGGGGATTTAAAATCCCCGCATGCTGAAAGAGCTGATTGTGATTGGCTGAGGGCCTCAACCAATCACAAACAGCTCTTTCAGCATGCCGGGATTTTAAATTACCTAACAGCAACTCTTAGGCCTTAGTCACACGGGCGTTTTTTGGCACGATTTGCGGATCGCATGACGGATGCGAATCCGCAAATTGCGTGTCCGGGGCCGAAAAATCGCCCGAAAAAACTGCTCCTAGCCGCATTTCAATAGAAACGGGCCGGAGCTGTCTCAGCGCAGGGACCAATCAGGGGCAGCTCTCACTCACACTCACTGCCGGCCGGCCGCGCTGAACTCCGTCTTCCGGGACCAGGTGAGTATATATATTTTTTTTATTTTTACACATTTCTGGATGAATTGCAGGGAAGGGCTTATATATTTAAACCCTTACCGACAAATCATCCCCCGATCGCCGGCAGCCCATTGCTTTCAATGGAGCCGGCTGTATTGCCGGCTCCATTGAATTCAATGGGCAAACATCGTTCTTCTCTGCCACAGCTGTTACAGCTGTGGCAGAGGAGAATGATTTGTCTACTATATGTTCTCAATGGGGTCGGCGCTGCTGCCGCCGGCCCCATTGAGTGCATATAGAGAAGAGAACAGGAATCGCAGATCGCAGATAGGTGCAATCTGCGATTTCTGTTCTATAATTTATCGGACGAGCGCATAAAAAGCGTTCATGTGTCTGATACCATTGCAAAGCAATGGTTTTATAAAATCGCCGGACGCGTGCGCATGCGCAAATCGCGTGAAAAAAACGCCCGTCTGACTAAGGCCTTAGAGAGATTTTCAAATTTGACACTTTGTCTTCCTCTGAAGCTAACCAATCCAAATGTAATATATTTTTTGATATGATGTTCACAGGCTCCTCAGGTCTTTGCTGGGGAGGTTGTGGCAATAAAGGTTCCCATATTGCACTCTTTGACAGTGCCCTTATATCACTCCATACTGGGATTCTAGCTTTTCTTTGACATTAAGCATTTTATATTTTTATTTAAATTGGGACTGTGCAACATTCAGCCCTCAGGCCACATGACCGGGCAGAGGATTTCTGATGGTCCATTGACTGTGACTTTACTATGATGTCAAAAGCCTAGTCATTAGCCTCTTGACATCATAGTCATGTTACAGTCCACAGCACAGTCATGTCAGGCTAGCTGCTAGCAGTATAGCCTAGCTGCTAGCAGGGCAAAGGACCTTTAGTGAATGACAGTCATCTGGCCAGCTATGTGCTGAGCATTGTGGCTGGTCACGTGACTGTCATTCAAGTCAAGGAAGGTCCTATAGGCCCCTGGAGCAGCGCTATGGTAAAATCTTTCAAACTACAGTATTTGGCGCAATGTGTATATGCTGCAGAGTAAGTGCATTGCAGGGTAAAGAGTTATATTTAAAGAGTTTCAGAAGGGCCTGGTTGTCTTACAATACTACCCGTTATAGTCACTAATTATTTCAGGAGTGTTCTTGATCCAGGGATTATTCCAATTCCTAGAATTAAAGTTGGAAAAGGACTTTTTTTTGCCCTTAAATGAGGAAAATTGTTCTTTTTTGCCTTCCTCTGGATCAACATGGGGGGAGTAATAGGCTGAACTAGATGGACATATGTCTTTTATCAGTCTAATATATTATGTTATATGTGATTCTGCTTGGACTTTTTCTTAGTTTCCTAAGTATATTGTAATGGCAAGTTGTTAGTTTTTCAAATGTTTAGTTTAAAGGGGTTTTCCAGGAAGAACACTACTGATGACCTATCTTTAGGATTGGTTGATCAGCTGGGGTTCGTCGCTTGGGACCCCGACTGATCAGTTGATCAGCTGAGTGGGCTCATGCTGTCAGCGCCTCAAATACACAGAAGTCAGAGCTGAAGCAGCAGAAGTCACCGTGCCAACCTCTGTGTAGTGGCGCTTGTAACTGCAGTCATGGCTCTCATTGAAATCAACATGAGTTGTGCCTGCAGTTACAAGTGCCGGCCACTACTCACAGGTTGGCGCAGAGATTTCCGCTTCTTTAGCTCCGACCTCTGTGTTATTGTAGCCCTGACAGCATGCAGCCGCTGGGCTGATCTGGTGGGGTCCCGAGCGGTGGACCCCAGACGATCAACTATTGATGACCTATCCAATGTATATGCGTCGACGCGTATTTAGATCGCATATGTTCCATTTTTCACGGTTCAGTGTTTTTACCTGACGTATATTCGTCCATGTGAACGGATGCTTTGGAAACCAATTGCTCAGATGGTCATGTATATCAGCTGCGTGGAAAAAGGTCGCCATTTATTGGCTCATGTGAAAGAAGCCTGAGACTGCAGTGTCTATATGTGGAGATATGTAGAAGCTACAGAACAGTAATTGTGCAACATATTTAATTAAACCCTATAGCAAAAATGATTGTCAGCCCAAAATATATGCATTTAAATCCCCCTCACCAAAGTATATTCATAGCATTTAATATTTGTAGAAAAATATTTGTATTCTGTTTTACCATACTATTCAAATATTCTATTATTTTTCATTAATTAAATAAATGGTTAAAGTTACAAACCCTTCAGGATATATAGTTGTGATGCTTAATATAGAATATAGGACAATTCTGGAACAAGAGGGTTATCTAATGCAATTTACCTAGACAAAGTATCTTGTCTAGATTGATTACAATCTATCATGGATTAGCAAGATCATTAGATGACAGCTCATAATTTGGTTGAATTATTGAAACCTGAGCTGATTCTATTTTTGATGCAAGACAGTAATATCCTTGCCTACTGCAGAGAAAAAATAATAATTTGCTACTATCTGAATTTGGCAGAAAATGTCCATAAAAAGAGGAGTAATATGAGTTTGATGAACCTCATTATTCGTTACAAAACTTGACATCTACATACCTACCAATTTAATCTCATGTTGGAAGAGCTTTAATTGAATACTATGTTTTCATCCTGAGACTCAATTTTAGGATTCCAGTGCATCTGTTTTAGTATAATTATTGATAAACTCTTAAAATGTTTACATAATATTGTCAAACAACACTAACAGATTGCTCATTTAATTCAAATTCCGTATGGCAATTATATGTTTTCTTAAAGTATCATTTCATCAACTACAAGATCATAGAGAATGATGCCTAAAGAAAATCATGAACAGTTGGTAATCCGAATGATCTCGTTATAGCATGAGGGAAGAAGAAACTGTTATATGGCATAGAACAAAGGCATATCAATTAATATGAGAAATGGCGATGCAGCTTTTATTTTTGCTTTGTTAACTCCAGTAGAAAACAGCTGTCAAACAGGTCATATTTGTAAAAGTATATTAATAAAAATGACTTTTATCTATATAGTGGTAAGCATATTCTGAAGTGCCTTACAATTTGGGAAACAAACCGCTAGTAATGCAAAGTGAGCATCAAACAATGTTGCAAGGGAGAGTTTTATTACTTTAATAGACTATTAAGAGTATATAGTGCTAATCTTATCCAATTCACCAATACTTACATTTGGAAATGTTAGAAACAAATCTAATGGTCTGAATCAATGACTTCTATAGGATTGATGAAGCTCTAGGAAAGTCCTAGAGATGGTAGTGAAAGGCTTTAATGAGGAAGGATGAGAGTCATAGGTCACTTGTTGAGTGAAGAGCAGAACTGGCTCAGTAGACAGAGATGAAATCTAAAATATATAATATGATGGTACAACATATATCCTATAAGAGATTTTAATTTAATTTTAGAGAAAATACGTAACCAGTACATTTGACAACAGTCATAAGGATAAAGGCACAAATATATGCATTAGTCTCTGAATATGTTAATATCACAAAATGCCCATATACATCTCTGGTTACCTACATCTTAAAAGTGCTGTAGACTTTGTTGTAAACCATTGTTATATTTCCATATTTAACTGTATCATATAATATGCCTAATCCAAGATGTAGGCAAATATATTAATAAATATTAACCCATACATTTGCGATTAGAACATGCAGCAACAGACTGACCAATATGACTCTACTACTAATACAGAGTTACTGGCAAAACTGACATTCTGAACCTGATATGATTGATATTCAGGTGCAGCAATGACAAAATGAAGCATGAGCTTGTCATAAACCAGTTGTCAATCTGATATTTTTCTTTCTTGACAACTGTAAGTTTATAATGAAAGTTTGGAACTCATTTCTCTAAAGTAAATTATTTAAAGGGAACTTGTCACTGGCTATGAGCACCATAAAGTCATAGGGAAGATTATCAGGAGCCAGAGGAGGTATATTTTACACTTGCCCACCTCCCAAGTGCTCACACTGTCAGCCCCAACAGTCGTTGTGCAGACCAAGTATTCAGCCTGTGGACTGTGCCATCAGACTGAAAGACTGAGATCAAGAGGAGCGCATGCACACAGCCTGCAGCTTTCATTCCAATGTCACGATTCGCACACTGAATCTGGGCATTGACTTTCGAGGCTGAAAACATAGACACTGTGAGGCGGGTAAGTATAAAAAATACTTAAGGCTACTGGGTACCTATCCTATGTTGCCCAATGAGCACCAAAACTTAATTTATGGCGCTAATAGCTGGTAAGAGGTTCCCTTTTAAGAAACTTAGATCACATTCATAATACACGTATTAGCCTTGTTAGTTTTCTTAAATAATTTTACCTTATACACTGTGAGGCCTTAGTCAGACGGGCGTTTTTTCGCGCGATTTGCGCATGCGCATGCGCATGCGTCTGGCGATTTTTTTAAAACCATTGCTTTGCAATGGTATCAGACACATGAGCGCTTTTTATGCGCTCGTCCGATAAATTATAGAACAGAAATCGCAGATCGCACCTATCTGCGATCTGCGATTCCTGTTCTCTTCTCTATATGCGCTCAATGGGGCCGGCGGCAGCAGCACTGACCCCATTGAGAACATATAGAAGACAAACCATTCTTCTCTGCCACAGCTGTAACAGCTGTGGCAGAGAAGAACGATGTTTGTCCATTGAATTCAATGGAGCCGGCAATACAGCCGGCTCCATTGAAAGCAATGGGCTGCCGGCGATCGCGGGATGAATTGTCGGGAAGGGCTTAAATATATAAGCCCTTCCCTGAAATTCATCCAGAAATGTGTAAAAATAAAAAAAATATATATACTCATCTTGTCCCAGCAGACGGAGTTCAGCGCGGCCGGCCTGCAGTGGGTGTGAGTGGGTGTGAGTGAGAGCTGCCCCTGATTGGCTCAGCGCTGAGCCAATCAGAGGCAGCTCTCACTCACACCCATTCATGAACCCATTCATGAATTCATGAATGGGTGTGAGTGAGAGCTGCCTCTGATTGGCTCAGCGCTGGCCCCGGTCACGCGATTTGCGGATGCGCATCCGTCATGCGATCCGCAAATCGTGGCAAAAAACGCCCGTGTGATTAAGGCCTGACAGTGCAGTCTGAGCTACCAGGGGGTGGTAGTATAGGAAAAGGGACAATAGAGAAAGGTTCTTTAACATGAAGCAGCCTTATTATGCTTCAAATGAAAGGCTATATTAAAAAGAGGTGGGAGGTTTCCTCTAGCTTGTGAGTTCCTGGGTTTCTGGCTCCAGTCCTTACCAGAAGTGACAGGCCATGCATGATAGAAGAAGAGATGCCTCTTGTGCTGAGAGATGAGTCATAAGGGCTGACACGGTACGGTATTTGGTATGCTGTAGTGATGTTTGAGGCATTAGGCCTGCTAAAGAACACTTTCGTCAATAGTTAAAGAACAGACAACTAGGTGTTGTTCTGGTTCCTGTTCACCGTTGTGTTGTCAAGTGTTGTAAACTTGCTACAAAGTCGTGCAATAAAGTTGACTGAAGTCTGTCTAAAGAGAAACTTGATTGTGGATGTACGTTCTTGAGAGCGTGCCACCCGTCTTTTATGAAAAGATGGCAGTCCCAAGAGCGTGACTAATTCCCCTAAAGTCACAACACACATTAGGCAGAATTTTTTTTCCCACTTTAGAATTCTTTTTACTGTTTCCAGATTATGCGATGAAGCCATGGGATACTTTTTTACTGCTATTGTTTTCTAATGAATTGATTCTTTCTTGAATAATGAATCTTTCTAATGAATCTTCAGTAGACCTACGAGGTGACTTTAACTATTCTTACCTATGCCAATGACTTCCGTAATCTGTATAGAAATATCTGATTACTGACCAGTGTTGAGGACTTTTGACCAATACTTCTTAGCAGTTCTTGAAGCATTTATAAAAGTTATATAAATTTGAGAAATCAGACCATGTCTTGATCGTGCTCCGACTCAGATACATGAGGTCCCTAAAGGTTAGACCAGTACAATTTAAAAACAATCTCCACACTACAGCAAGACTGCTTTGTTAAATCTGACTTGACATTGTTTAATATTTTGACCAAAAGCACAAATTAATATGCTGCTATATACACTGGTGCCTAAAACTTGCATTGAACTATAAAAATCCCCAGCTCAAAACCCTGGTTTAAAAAAAAAAAGAGTTAAGTACAGGGAAATCATACACTGCAAACTAATATATCAATCAGATATACTTGCCTTTGTATTATTGCTTCAAACTACAAATATAAAAAAAAAAAAAAAAAAGCTACTTTGCTAAAAAATACCCTGCTTTCTGTCCAAGGGCTTTTTCACACGAGGGTATACATTTTGCGTTCTCTCATCTGCGCCATAAATTCACATGAATAGATGATTTTCCACTATCAAGTCCCGTGTTTAATAAGCATTTTTTCGTCCATTCACATGACTGGGTGCAACGCTTTCAGTGAAAAATACGTTGCACGTCAGCATAAATCCTTAGAATGATTCCCAATATCTATATAGAGACACCTGTAAGATTTTCGCAGCTTTGGACACTGCTAAACTGTCTCCCCCTTCCTTTTTTCCAGCTCCCATTGCAGTCTATGGACGCAAGCGTTGTATATTGGTCAAAAGATAGAACTAGAACTATCTTTTTACCCACCGTATATTCACTGACACTTACTTCGGGTCCCGCATGTTCCATATTTTTCAGTGTGACGTTTTTATGTGCCGTATATTCGCTCATGTGAATGAATGCATTGGAAACCAATGCATCAGATGGTCACGTATATTGGCCGGGCGTGAAAACGCGACCGATGTACGCTCGTGTGAATAAAGCCTAAAGCTTATGCGCAGACAGATGTATCTCCATGATTATAAACTATAAGGAAACTCCGACTTTTAATCTTTGGAGAAGAAAGAACAAGTGTGGTGGCTCAGTTGTTAGTACTGTTGTCTTGTATCACTGACGTTCAGGGTTCAAATCTTGACCAAGGGCAACATTTGATAGAGTTTTTATATCTTCTTTGTGTTTGTTCATTTCCCTCTACTCTGGAGAAGAACTAACAGGTGGAGTGACTCAGTTGTTATCACTGCTGCCTTGCAGTGCTGGAGTTCTAAGTTCAAATTTGACCAAGGGCAACATCTGTATGGAGTTTTTCAAAGTCCATACAGATGTTGTCCCTGAAAAGATTTGAACCTAATACTCCAGCACTGAAAGGCAACAGTGCTAACCATTTATCCACATTTATGGAAGGACAATACACACATGATTCTGCAAAAATCTTCTGGTTTTATTACCCAGCCAATCACGATGAGTAAATGGGAATAAGAAATGCCAGATCTTGGGTCTGTGTGAGCAAAGGTGTATGAAAATAGCCTCTTAGGCTTTAAAGCAGCCATCTGATGTTTCTGGATTTACAAGGACAGCGCACAGCCCAAAAATAAAGCTGTGTGCTTTTAGCCTTGTGGTGTAAATTAGTTTATGTTCACTGAATCAATGAAGCATTTGTAGCAGGATATAATCAATCATTGATTTAAAGGGGTATTCCCATCTCAGCCAGTCTTGGTTGAGATGAGAATATCCATCTGCATTCTGCAGCCACTGGTGGCCAGAATTATGGAAACAGTCATGCTGGCTTTTCTACTCTGTTTTCTTAACTGACTTAAAAGTGAATTGGTGAATGGGAATGGGAGTCATGGAAGCAACACATCATAGCAAGCTATGCTGCTCCTGTAACTCCTGAGTGGTAGATAAAGTGTAGATTGCTTTACTATGCTGTTTCTGTAACCCCCATTCATTTTTAATAAAGCTACATAAACTCTGTAGAATAGCCAGCGTGGCTTTTCTGTAATTCCAGCCACCTTTGGCAGGATTGTCTGAGATAGGAATACCCCTTTAAACCTTTAAGAATTAAGCAGAGTAAATTTATGGGGCTTAGTCCTGGGCTTTAATCCGGCTATAGCAGAAGTATGGTGGACAAGCTAGCAGGAACAGGTCGGGTCCTTGACTGTCAGACGCAGCTTAGGACCCGGAGGAGATGAGAGAAGCAGATTTCAACCACTTCTGCCTTCTCCTTTCCAGGCTACATAGCGCTCAATGAGCACTATTTTTTGAAGAGAGAAAGCGGTAGTAGTACTTCTACTATGCAACTCGACGATCACGTGACCACCATGTATTGCCTGTTACAGCAGAGCTGCAGGGTCCTAGCAGACCCTGATCAGCTCTGTTAGTGACTACTGTCATTACAGATAGATGTTTTTCCCTGTAACTGGGGCTGCTATAGATTCTCCAGTTACAGTGGAAAAAAGAGAAATACATTTTAAAAAGTCAGTAAAAAAAAACATAAAGAAGTAGCCCTATATGTTACAGGGAAAAAAGTGCAGCAAAAATAATTTTGGTAGGTGAAGAAAAAAAATACGGCAGTAAAACCACCACATGGGTAAAATCTCTAAAAAGTGTCTGGTCCTTTAGGACCAAAACACCCTGATCCTTAAAGGGTTAAGCATATAACACAAGTGAAAAGTAACATATGAAGAAATGCCATGAGTTTATGTGTTCATAACTATGATTTTCATCACATTATGGAATAAAATATCCCCAAGTGCCCTCCTCGAGAATGTATATATTCAAGCGTTTTACTTTACACTTTTTAATGACAACTATATTCTAATGGCTTAATAATGATTCAATGAGAAAGCTATTTCAAATTTGGATATTTCATTTAAGGTACATGTTTGCTTTGTATTGTTGACTATTATGACACAGAGCTCCAGATACAACTTTGAAAATGAAGCCAGTACGCCTGCAAAAGTAATAAAGCAGTCATAAGTAGCAGTAAAACTTAGAGACAGCTGTTTTTCAATTTTGCATTAAGCACCAGTCTAGTCAATGGGAAATTATAAGCATGAATTTAAGAATGACATGATTGTCTGCCAAGCCAATAATAATACTGTAAAAAAGTTTAAGAATTTTGTTATAACAGTGAATTAGTTTTAACCATTGCATTACTGGAATAAGTAGCACAATGCAGTGATAGGAATATTTTATTTTATTGACATAATTAATAGCATAAGGGGAAGGAGCATACGTTACTTGGATGCACTGAGGGAAGGTCTATTCCTTCCATTGCCTGGATGTGCTGATATTATGAATGGCTCCACTCAAGTGAGCAAGTTGACACCACGGAGTCCCAGTCAGCATCTCTAGAGACTTTCCCTCCTACTGTAGACTTCGTTTTCAAGGCCCTAAGTCCCCAGAACTCCCAGCCTTCTTGGCTGGATCATTAAAACAGCTCTTCCACCTCTTGATGACTGCAACTGTAATAGCTTCCCTGTGGCCTCTTCCACATTCTGGACAAGGCTGTATAATAAAACAAAAGGGGGAAATCTAGCTGACTACCAGTAGGCTGAGTTGGAAGGAGTCTTCCACACAAAAAAAGTTGTAGGAGAGAAAACCTCTACAAAGTATGGACAGTAGTGATATCAAACCATGTTATTTCTTGCATGTTATTGCTATTTTGCACTAACTTGTTAAATGTGTCTTGTCAGAAAGAGTAGCAAGCTTCTGTTGAATATAATTAGGAGAACTAAGCACCCTAGAAAAAAATAAACCCTCCAACTTTTAATAAGTCAGTGCTGTTTCCCTGCACAGATATATTGAATCTAAAGTTTCCTGCTCAGTGAATTAAAGTGGTTGTCCATTTACCTAAAAAGTTATTGCAAAGTCTTAGGTGACAGGACAAGATTGCAGCTCATTATTTATAAGAAGCAGTTTTTAAATTTTGGTTTTAACACTACTCACAACTCAGTATTTTCCTCACCTATTTGAACTGCAAATCCTTTCATGTAAACAGGCATCGTAATAATTTGCTGAATAGAAACCATTGGCAGGAGGGTTGATTCGAGGGATGGTTATATCTGAATGAACGATTGAATTACCCAATTATTGTTCAGTGTAAATGCAGACCAAGTGAACGATATATAATCGATACGTCAGCGCTGATTGCATGCGCTTTCCAATTTATCATGCCATGTGAAGGAGTTGAAGAAGATAAAAAGGGACAACCAGGATTTGAAAAATAGAAGAATCAATTTGGAGGATAGATCACAGTGGTGTAATCTCAGAACACATAGATTCCCAAAATTAAAGTAAAGTAATATAAGGAATAGGTGGACTACAATACCCAGAAAGATGATCAAAATTGGGATTATTTAGTTTAGAAAAAAGACGGCTGAGGGGCGACCTAATAACTATGTATAAATACATCAGGGGACAATACATGATCTGTTTATGCCCAGGAATGTGACTGTAACACGGGGGCATCCTCTATGTCTAGAGGAAAAATGTTTCTACACCAACATAGAATGAGGTTCTTTACTGTAAGAGCAGTGAGACTATAGAGCACTCTGCCTGAGGACGTGGTGATAACACATTCGGTAAAAGAGTTCAAGAGGGGCCTGGATGCCTTACTTGAGCGATACAATATTACATGTTATAATCATTAAAAACTTCAAAGGGGTTGTTGATCCAGAGATTATTCCGATAGCCAGACTGGAGTCACAAAGGGGTTTTTTCTCTTGGAGAAAAATGGGGAAAATTAACTTCTACCTCATTGTTTTGTTTTTTTTGCCTTCCTCTGGATCAACATTGGGGTGCAATAGGCTGAACTGGATGTACATATGTCTGTTTTTGGATTTACATACTATGTTATTATGACTGGGCATACATTTCAGCGGTGTGCGCCTCTTCATGTATTCAGCACACCATGTGCTGGAGGGAATCTTACTAAGCCCCATTTAGACAGGACAACTGTTGGGCGAACATGGTTTTTGCACAGGGGCGAGTATTGTTGCTTCACAGCGGGGCAGCTGTAGGAGATTTCCCTCCTCGCTCTCCCCCCGGCCGTCTCCATTCACTTATTTACACAGAACAATCATTGTTCAGGATTCTATGAAGCTTAAAATTCTGAAC
Organism: Eleutherodactylus coqui; assembly: GCF_035609145.1. Taxonomy (NCBI): domain Eukaryota; kingdom Metazoa; phylum Chordata; class Amphibia; order Anura; family Eleutherodactylidae; genus Eleutherodactylus; species Eleutherodactylus coqui. The sequence continues at coordinate 153,211,985 of NC_089838.1, forward strand.
GCTGATCGTTCAGTGTAAATAGCAGACTTTCACTTCTGAACAGCCGCTATGGTTAGTGAATAGAAAGGGACGGAGGAGTGTGAGGAGTGAAATCTCCTCTAGCTGCCCCGCTGTGAAGCAACGATACTTGCTCCTATGCAAAAGTACGTGAGCTAGTACATGCGGGGATAAGTTTCAGACATTGTTTGCCCGATAGTTGCTTCATCTAAATAGGGCTTAAGCCTAGTACAGGAAATGCCAGGTTTAGTAAATCCCCCTCCCACCATATTGTAAAATATAATTTGTCACCATTATTTGGCATTAACACGGTTTCAAAAAACCCACCCCCACACAGGGAAGTGTTCCTAGACAAATATTTGTCAAGGTGCTGTGTTCTAATGACAAAGACACCATGCTTGGGGCCCTTTTACAGGGAATGGTTATCGTTCAGTTCATCTATTCTCTTCTGTATTGAGAAACTTAAATTAGGAATGCATTATGTATCATATCATCAATTTGACTACATGTTCCATTGTACCTTATGGAAAAATGACTTCAACAACAAAGCCAAAGGATGATAAAACTTTTGTCAATAAAAAAAAAAAGCAGAACATGTTTACCAGACTTTTCCTATTGTTTTTAACTTCTACTTCTTCTAATAAATAACACGTTTAAGGTTTCTGGGTGAAAAGGCACTACAGTGAGCGATACGCTATGTAGCCATTCTCTGCTCTGACTAATAGCTGAAGATCCTGAATGGGATTCTCATTTTATTAAAAGGAGTTGTATAGTTTTAATATGAAAATGTTTAAGGGCTAGGCATTAGCTAAAATAAAAAAATAATGCATACTCACCTGTCTTCGGGGCATAACTAACCTGCTCTGGCTTATCTGTCCCCATCCTCCAATGTTAGACGTTAGGTGACCTGTGTGGCCAATCAGAGACTGCAACATTACCTTCCAAACTCCTGGCATCAACACTCATATCCTAAGTGCAATGGTGCCAGGAGTTTGTTGCAGCAACCTATTGGCTGCAGCAGTCACCTGACTTCCTGCAGTGAAGGACTGGGGCCATGTTAGCTGTGCCCCCGGGGGTGGGCGGAGTGAAGATAGGTGAGCATGCGTTTTGTTTTGCTTTTTCATTTTAAAGATGCCCAGACCTTAAACATTTTTTTACTGAAACCACACAACCTCTTTAACTGAGAATTTATTATATGAAACTAATCTATCTACCTATCTTAGGCCTTCACTTCATTAGTTAAAAAGTCAATATTTCTGGGAAAATAAACCATTATTATTCCAACTACATTCATAGTCACAGAGGTGTACATATTAAGAGAATTGGTTACTATTCTGACTTCTAGTCTTTGGTGCCAGAATTTCTGGACATTGTCTGAATGCCATGATTTACAATGGTCACTTAATTCACTGCCTTAAGCATTATTTCTGCTATACATATTCCTAGTTCATTTTTTTCCATAGTGATAGTAAGAAAATAAACAGCAATAGAAGTTTGACCTCCCATAAGATTTTAAACAATAGTAAAAAATAAATGAGTCTTGGTATCAAGAGATCTCTAGCATATAAATGAAAGAAGAATAATATATGACAGTGAAAATTAACATAATTAAATAACCCATCCCCCACTTACCATTACATTCACAAGCTTCTCTTATCTCAAACTACAGAACCAATATTAAATATAATAAAAAAAAGGTGTTTGTGGGTTTCAATTTCTAGAGATGTCATATTTTTGACAGTTCCTATAGAAAAACATGTATCTTAAATTATTGATATCTTACAAATGTGCAGCAAATTTAACAGAGAATTTAATTTAACAAGCCATAGCTCAGAAAATATTGAAAAAAATCATTAGTAAGCAAATGAGGATACTAAATGCTAATGTGACATCGTGATGATGGTGAGCAATTCTCAAGTGATAGTTTGAGAAGCTGTCAATCACTGATAGCTACAGAGGAATTCTTATTAAGGTTGTTCTCTACTTCAAAACATCCTCCATATCTCGTCAATGATAAAATAATCCAAATTACACCTTAGTGGCTGCGGGAATGGTCACACTAGATTTGTATTATTGTTGTAATGATAGTTTTTATATAATTGTATTTAAAATGAAATAGCATTTGTTTAATCAAGAATTTGCCTTATTATTATAAATTAGAGTTCCAGCAAAAAAAATAATTTCCAGCAAAAAAATTGTGACTTTTAAAAATGTTTTATGCCACACTCTAGATATTAATAAAAGGTGGATGGAGTAAGGATGGCATTGGTTCTCCATGGCCCAACAAATTGTTGCCAGATTCTGCAATAAATTATATCACATAGCTGGAATAGATTTGCATTTCTGCAACACAGACAGACAAAGAATCACCATGCCTATAAGGCTCAGCTCACATGACCGTGAGCGCGGTCACTCATGCAATGATATGTGTACTTGCTATGTGACGCCAATCCCTATGCCAATCTCAGTGTGGAATACATGCCAAGATTATGCATGCTATGTTTTGTTTCGCATGAGTAATACACACGTGAAACAACGCTAGTGTGAGTGTCCTAATAGAAATCAATGGGCTATTGGCATTGCATGTCATGCACGGGGAAATTGCAATGACAATGCGCGTAAGAATGGCCTAAGAAGCATGCTCCTCTTATGAAATTTGATGTATCTTTCCCCAGCTCACTGCTGTTAAAGACTGATGTAAGATCTTTAGTCTTTAGTAATGCTTAGTTTAGACATAACGATTGTCATTCAAAAAAAATAAATTGTTAAAATGAGATAAAGTGACCAATAATCGTTCAGTTTAAATGTGAACCAACGACCAGACGGTGGAAGAGAATTGCGCACTATTCATTCATCATTCATGCTACTTAAATACCAATTATCGTTTAAAATACCAAATAATCGCTTAAAGCTGTCGCTCAAACTGTTGTTTGAGCGATCTTTGAGCGATTATCTGCTCGTGTAAATGGGCCTTAAGCTGGGAAATTTGATAAGGAAAGAGATAAAAAATTATACTAATGAGATCGACAAGCCCAATTACATAGAAACTGTATCTATTTGCAGAGTGTTTTTTAAGGTTGAGCGCATATTTGCCGTGTGTGAGTTGGTCCCCAAAAGGTTCAGATGCAACTTGCATCAGACACCATGTTGACACCTGTCCATGTTCTCTCCAAAACAAGGCCCGCAGATTGACATGTATTTGCATACAAACAAGAATAGGATAAGTAATGAGCTTCTTCATAGGAACCGCTGGTCCACAGGATAAATAGCAGTGTGCATAGCCCCATAGGGCATGATGGGTCTGTGTGCTGTCTGTGAATTAACACAAACTGAATAGACCACAATACATTAGTGTGCCAGAGGGTTAACTCTATCATTTACAGATTGTACAGCTAAGAGGGAACAGAGCTCAGATATTATTTAGTGTGATATAATAAGCTACCCCAATAATTATAGGGGTAGGAATCATTAGGTCAAGGGGAAAATTAAAAGGCAAAAACTTGGAAAATATTTATGTAATTATGAAAAGTAGCATATGCAAAATGTCAGTAACATGAAAATGTGTACTATAGGCGTAGGGTTATTATATAATAAATCTCTATTGATATAGTGCTAACATATTCTGCAGTACTTTATAATTCACTGTGTAAATATACAAAAAATCAAACACCACAGTTGTCTGCATTTGCCGACAGAGGGTTGGACACCAGACGGAGGGTTTTTAATTACAGACTCAGGCGTACTCGGCGGCTGATAAGTAAAGTGTTTTTTATTTTTTATGTAATTCAGCTTCAACTTTTTTTCGGGGTAGGGCTTATGTTTCCTACAATCCTGAAAAAGCATGGTAGGGCTTATTTTTGGGGAAACACAGTATTATAAGACATTCCCCCAAAATAAGAAAGTATGCCTCTTTAAAGGCCAAAAAAGACAGGGTCTTGTTTGTGGGGAAATGTGCTAGAAACATGGCAGGTTTTAAATAAAGAACATTTTTTTTAAATAAATCTTTTTTTTAGTTTGTTATAGATTTTGGTACAGTGCGTAACCATCACTGCAGGATGATGTAAATTGCAGGTTGGACTACACTGTGGCGGAGGGCTGATCCTTAGTGCGATCCAAACTTTGTGGCCTGGCGAACGTTTGGGTGGGTGACTGCCAAGCTGCGCCTCGCACTGGCCCATGCATCCCGTAAGTATAATGCCTTGTGTTGTGTGTTGGGCTGTAGGTATGGGAGGGGTTGTTAGTGGTGGCGGAGGCTGTGTACTTGCTAATGGACGCTGAGTGTGTTGCAGGTGAAATTGCTCGATCGTATAATGAAGTTCATATCATTGATTGGGGTGTGCGGCCATTTCTATCAGAAACGACATATAGCTTTGGGTGCTTAGCCGAATAATGTCTGGAATGGTGCGCAGCGCTGCAGCTACAAACTGTCCATATGCGTCAGCAGCATCAGGTGGGGCATTCTGCTGCCGAAGGTATAGCCAACACCTCCTGCTGCATTGCCTCCCAGCTGGCCATGGCTGATGTTGTTGCAGCTTCAGCTGCCATTGGCCTACCCCTTCTTCGCTTCTGTGTGTGTGTGTGGGGAGAGGTTGAAGGGGTACCAGATATGCTTGAAGATGCCGACTCTGATCCCATAACCTGCGATGTACCTTCTCCAGACGAGTCCACGGAACCTGCCTCGGAGGTATATTCCTCTACAGGCAGATCTGGTGTTTCCGCTGCAGGCGAGTTGTCACTGGACCTGTGAAAAAGAGATATTAGGCCTCCCTCACACAGGTGTTGCACTAATTGTGGCAAAGTGCAGTAAAAAAGCACCTGTGTGAGGGGCCCTACTTTCATCATCTGTCACACTTCTGTTCTATATTGCACTTACGAAGGTGTTTGCATAATTGTTCTTAGGTAAAGTAGCTGGTTGAAAAACATATACTTTTTTTGGTTCTTGCCCCGTCTCCACTTTTGGATACCGCCATGAACTCCTTTTGAAACTGGTCGCAGGCAGTGCGCCATTTCTTAATTGTTTTCGCTGCAATAGAGCGAAGATGAAAAAAGAAAGAGAAATTAGATTTCTAAAGGTATACAACTATACAGCACATACATTTGAAAAAAGAACAAACATACATGAGACCATGCAAACACAAACATGCATGTGACCATGCAAATACAAACATACATGTTACCATGCGAACCCAAACATACATGTTACCATGCGAACCCAAACATACATGTTACCATGCAAACACAAACATGCATGTGACCATGCAAATACAAACATACATGTTACCATGCGAACCCAAACATACATGTTACCATGCGAACCCAAACATACATGTTACCATGCGAACCCAAACATACATGTTACCATGTGAACACAAACATATATGTGACCATGCGAACACAAACATACATGTGACCATGCGAACACAAACATACATGTGACCATGCGAACACAAACATACATGTGACCACGCAAACACAAACATATGTGTGACCATGCAAATATAAACATACATGCGACTTATGAGAACCTAAACATACATGTTACCATGAGAACCCAAGCATACATGTTACCATGCGAACCCAAACATACATGTGACCATGTGAACACAAACAGACATGAGACCATGCGAACACAAACATACATGAGACCATGCAAACACAAAAATATATGCGCTCTAGCGAACACAAGCATATATGCGACGTTGCAAATACAAATATACATGCGACTAATGCAAACCCAAACATACATGTTCACATGTGAACACAAACATATATGCGATGATGCAAATACAAATATACATGCGACTAATGCAAACCCAAACATACATGTTACCATGCGAACACAAACATACATGAGACCATGTGAACACAAACATACATGCAACCATGGAAACACAAACATACATGCGCCCAAACGAACACAAACATATATGCGACTAATGCGAACCCAAACATACATGTCACCATGTGAACCCAAACATACACGTGACCATGCGAACACAAACATACACGAGACCATGTGAACACAAACATACATGCGACCATGCAAACACAAAGATACATGCACCCAAACGAACACAAACATATATGCGACTAATGCGAACCCAAACATACATGTCACCATGTGAACCCAAACATACACGTGACCTTGCGAACACAAACATACATGTGACCGTGCGAACACAAACATACATGCAAATGCAAACATACATGTGACTAATGCGATCCCAAACATACATGTTACCTTGCGATTCCAAACATACATGTAACCATGCAAACACAAACATACATGCAAATACAAACATACATGCGGGCATGCAAATATAAACATACATGCAAACACAAGCATGCATTCAAACATACATGGAAACAAGCACACACGTAAATTCATGCACACATGGACGCATGCTACATTCGCACTCACACGCAGCCATGTATATAACATAGGGGAAGAAAGTACTTACAGATTGTCTGTTTAGCTGAGACGGTGCCTTCTGACTACTCTGTGCGATACACGAGCAGTGCCATATTCCTTCCAGCTGCGCTCCGTAATCATCCTGCCCATAAAGTTTTAATGATTTGAATCCCATATCGCTGGAAATTCCTCCATTCGCTCCACCAACTTGCCAATGTCAAACATCTTGCCGAAAATGGTCGCAGGAGCTCTTTGCCTGGAGTTAACAACCCTTTTCTCCACCTCCCTGCGTTCAAATCCACAGTGAAGTCTACAAATGTATTTTTGTGTATTTGCCGATGAACTGCGGATCTTGAGCTTCCATAGAGGGGAATGGAGCCCGATACGCGCATCATCCGCACTAAAATGGAGCATGCTGTGATTTCTTATCCGCATGGGGTATCCGTAAAGCAAATAAAATCGAATCTGCATGTTTTAATTGATTTGGGGATGCCCCGTGCTTTCCTATGGCCAGCTTGATTTGTGGGTGCCCCGTGAGGATTCCGCAAATCAAATCCGCCCATGGACATTGGGCCTAAGGGATTAGTTTTCTATGTCATGTAAACTTCATAAGCTCAGCCATAAACGTCTATCACCTCTGCTAAATTGTAATGTTTGTTAACCTAACATATCTCTGATACTTGGAAAGTGCATTAGCACTCAGCATGATGCATCATATTTGGTGGGGTATGACCTACATTTGCCCTCTATGGTAACAGGTTATTTCTGTCTACAATACCTTGTATAGGGCAAGCTAAGTACATTCCACCTGAAATGACTAGAGATTATTTGTTTTCAGATCCTAGTTCTAATGGCCCTTTTACACGGGATGATTAACGTTCAGAATCACGGGAATCTGAACTATAATTGTCCAGTGTAAATGTATGAGTATTGTTCAGTCATTCAGTTTCTGCATGTAGGAAACTTAACTACGAGCCGATCAGTGTAGACAGCAGTCGGTCACTTCTGAACGACTGCCTGTTTACAGTGAATGGAGGCCGGTGGGGAGAGAACGCTCCACCTCCATGCTGACACTACTTTGAGTGAGCATCATTTCCGGGTATCATTTGCCCAACAGCCCATCCTTTGTAAATGGACCATAAGATTAATAAAGATATGCCTTGTTTTTACATGCTGGCTGTCAGTTAGATTATTCCACTATGGATATCTTCAGTTCCCTTATTTGGCCTGATGTGGGTAGAAGTGCTCAAGACTCTTCTTTTGGTTTAGACTAAAGGTCCGTCTACACCAAACAATATATTGTTTGAACAAGCGAGCAAGCGGGCAGCCTGATTATACAGGCCGATACATCATTGGTTCATTCAAGCAAGAAATTGTTCACTCGCTCACATTCGCTATATAAGTGAATGAGAACAAATGAATTATCAACATTTCAACCAAACAATTAGTGAACAAGCCAACTAGGATTTTTATGCCTGCATACAATGAACAAAAAGCGAACAATTTATTGTTCGCTGTTCAATCATTGGCTGTGTTTACACTGAATGATCATCGTTTTCACTTGTTTAAACGATAATCGTTCAGTGTAAATGAGCCCTAATGTACACCAATAACAATACAATTCTCTTTCTTAACCCTTTCCAATCCACTGTGTTACATCTAAAGACATTATGATTTAAGGCTGTACAGCTCCGATGTTGGAAGACATCCATCGAGGTTCTCTTACTGTATATTGCCAGCCTCTCTGCTGTCGGAGCCTATCCTACGTGTCACCTCATGCAGTACTGGCTTTAGCCAGCATATAGCGTCATTGTATGACGACAGAAAAAGAGTAAGCCCCCTAGGAAAACCAGGATACAAATTGGAGTGGAAAGGGTTAATGCACACCCCGAAGAACTCAGCTTCTAAAGCCAAGTTCTCATTGGTCATCCACTCCGTATCATTTCTTGGGAATATCCTGCTCTTAACACTTGGATGGACATTAGATACCCCTCATTACACTGTTCATATGCCCTCAATGCCTCGCCATCTCTCCTAGTCGATATTTTCCGATGAGCTGCTTTCCTTGACTTCAAACGTCTTTGACTTTTTCTGTTTTTTCGTGCACCAAATTTTTTACCAAGTATCACATCTGCACAGCTTTTTAACCCCTTTGTCCCGCACCGAAACGGGTTTTTTTTTTTCCAAACCCCCCCCCCCCCCGTTCGGCGCGAGACAACCCCGATGCAGGGGTTAAAAAAGAACACCGGAGAGTGCTTACCTGAATCCCCGCGCTCCGGTGACTTCTTACTTACCTGATGAAGATGGCCGCGGGGATCTTCTCACTCGGTGGACCGCAGGGCTTCTGTGCGGTCCATTGCCGATTCCAGCCTCCTGATTGGCTGGAATCGGCACGTGACGGGGCGGAGCTACACGGAGCTACACGGAGCCCCATTCAGAAAAGAAGAAGACCCGGACTGCGCAAGCGCGGCTAATTTGGCCATTAGACGGCGAAAATTAGTCGGCTCCATGGAAACGAGGATGCTAGCAACGGAGCAGGTAAGTGAAAAACTTCTTATAACTTCTGTATGGCTCATAATTAATGCACAATGTACATTACAAAGTGCATTAATATGGCCATACGGAAGTGTATAGACCCACTTGCTGCCGCGGGACAACCCCTTTAAGGACATGGCCTATTTTGGCGTTGAGGACCAAACGATTTTTTGTATTTTTTCATCTCCATTTTTAAAAAGCCATAACTTTTTTATTTTTCCCTCGACGCGGCCGTATAAGGGCTTGTTTTTGCGTGGCGAACTGTAGTTTTTTATTGGTTCCATTTTTGGTTCCATAGACTACATTGTAAAACTTTTATTATTTTTTTTATGATCGTAGGGATAGAAAACGCATCAATTCTGCCATAGAGTTTTTGTTTTGTTTTTAAAGCGTTAATTATGCAACATAAATGACACACTAAAGTTTTTTCTGCGGGATGGTATGGTTACAATGATACCAAAATTCTTATATTTTTTTTAGGTTTTTCCACTTTTCCACAATAAAAACCCTTTTTTTAAAAATTGTTTTTTTTTCTAAACTCACTGCATTCAAAGTCCTATAACTTTTTTATTTTTCCATGGACGGAGCTCTATGAGGGCTTATTTTTTGCGAGATGAGCTGTAGTTTTTATTGGTACCATTTTGGGATACACACATTTTTTTTGATCACTTTTATTGCGTTTTTTGGGAGTCAAAATGCTAAAAAATTAGCACTTTGCCTCAGTTTTTTAGCATTTTTTTTAATGGCTTTTGCCGTGCAGAACAAAAAGCATGTTCAATTTATTGTACACGTCGTTATGGACGTGTCGATACCAAATATGTGGGATTTTTTATTTTATTTAGTCTAATATGAGAAAGCATTAAAAAAAAGGGTTTTTTAACATTTTTTTTACATTTTTATTTTTTGTACTTTATTTTGCTCTTATTTTTACACCATCTGTGTCCCTCTGAGGGACTTTTACTACAGCACTAATGATTGCTGCGATAAGGCATGGCAGGACTTCTTTCCTGTCATGCCTTATCGCTTATTACAGCGATCTTAGGCAATGGCAATACAGGACGCCGGTATCTGGCATCCTGTTGCCATAGCAACCAGCCGGGCTCTTGCAATGTTATCATGAGAGCCGGCTGGAATCACAGAGGGAGCGCGCTCGCTCTGTGAACCCTTTCCCTGCCGCGATCTACTTAGATCGGGGCTGTGAAGGGGTTAACAGCGGGGGAGGGGGGGCGCATCTCCGATGCCCCCCGCTGTCGCAGTGGGACGCATCTCCGATGCCCCCGCTGTTGCAGCGGGAGGCCGGCTACTAGTGATAGTGAATAATTTCTTAATGGATCCCGGTATCAAAGTGAATTAGTTTGCATCGGTCTTTATCCGTCTGTATATATTTTAAAGATTACAAAAAATGTGGTTGGCTTTTACCAGTTTCCACCTATCACCACCAATTTTTAATGGCTTTAAATTCCCATTATAGAAATATAACTGTTGTTAACTGCACTTCTATAATAAATGCATATTTTAATTTTTATGTAGGAGTAGCTTTTGATATACAGTAGAAGATGCTTGTGCAGTGTATTTTGCCCTTTTGACACTCAATCATTTAAATGGTTTGTAAGATACTTAATTACAAAATGCCATGATCACTATTCATTTCATCATTTGATATGTAATGTCAAGTGAATTGCCTCCCTGGAGTGCAGTGTGTTTCACAGATCAATAGTTTTAGCTAGAGCTTGAAGGAGATTTTTAAGCACTTTTATACATACAGAAAGCCATAACCCCTTTAAAGCCATTTTGTTACGCCAAAGCTTCAACCTTCATATTTTCTTTCAAAATTATATAATAATCATTCTATGAAACTGTATGTTACATTGAACTTGTGAAATGTACTGTATTGTGAAATATCATACGTGTTACACATATAGATTTACAGCTTTATTTAATCCATAGTTTTAGGGTATAGCAGTAATATGACAATTCTGGAGCATCTTTTCTTGTAGCTCTCGGTTGTACCATTTACTTGTTATTTTAACTAGAAATTTATTAGCAAATTGACAAATGGGTGTCACCAGTTGGGGTCCACAGTCTGACCCTGTTCAATCAGTGCTGACTGTGTCGGGACGCATCTCTTTGATAAGGGAAATTATAACACAGGTGTGAATTTAAACAAACGAATTTGAGCGATAATCGTGCAGTGTAAATGCACAGAAATCGCTCACTATTCATTTACAGGTTTTTAAGCTGACATTTCAGTCAGACAATTAAAGACCATCGCTGGATCGTGGGCTTGTTGTTCAATGTAAACGCTCCCCTCTCAGCACATCATGTAGAAGTTGAAGTGTGGAGCGAGAAGCCTACGATGAAGTCGTTTAGTGTAAATACTCTGCACGAGCGCTAACGACCTTAGCCGTGACGTCAGCACTCCTGCAGTTGTTTACCCTATTGTCGACCCGTCTAAAAGGGCCATTACAGGTCATTCATGATAAGAACGCCAATCAACAAGAACATTAAAACCACAGACAGGTGAAGTGAATGATTATTTTGTGACAATGGCACAGGGAATGGTATGTGAAGCAAGTGAACAGTCAGTTTTGAAGATGATGAGTTGGAAGCACAAAAAACGGGCAAATATAAAGATGTGAGTAACTTTGTCAAAGGCCAAATTGTGATTGTTAGATAACTGGATTACAGCATCTCTAAACCAGCAGATTTACTGTGTAGTTTCTGATATGCAATTGTTATTATCTACCAAAAGTGGTCCAAGGAAGCACAATCAGTATATGAGCAATGGGGTGGTTGGCGTCAAAGACTTATAGTTGCACATGGACAGCAAGGGCTAGCCTCTCTGTTCCAATCCCATAGTGAAGGTATTGTAAGACAAATTGCTGGAAAAAAAAAATATTGGCTATGATAGAAAGGTATCAAGCACACAGAGGGGCAATTTATGTAGGACTGTGTGATGGAATTCTGGTGTAAAAAGGTTGCTCCTATGCATTAAAGACAGCCAAAACAGCCAGTGGTTGGTGCGTGCATGCCACATGGACACTGGGGAGAGAACGAGGGACAAGCTACTGCGAGATAAATTGAAGCCAAAGTCAGATGCAGAGAGTCAGTACCCAAAGGAAGGACTGAAGACAAGCCAGAGTTTCATGTCTGGAAGCAGAGGAGAGAAGGCAGAAGAAAGAAAGAGTAAAGCAGCCGTAAAGAAAGAGGCATGCCGAGAGAGAATAGAGAGGCTGGGAAATGGCTGAGAATAAAGAGATTGTTTGAGTTTCCAATGCTGCAGATGTTGAATTGGTGAAAAACATATCCTTTCAGGCAATAAACCCAAGTGTAAAGGACTACTTCATAAGTGAGATCAAACCTACAGTACTTAGAGTGCTGGTAGTTAGAGAGGATAGATAGAAGTTAACTGATTAAGGGTGCATTCACACGAATGTATATCGGCTCGGTTTTCACGCTGAGCCGATATACGTTGTCCTCGTGTGCAGAGGGGGGCGGATGAAAGAGCCAGGGCCAGGAACTGTGCTCCCGCCCCCTCTCTGCCTCCTCTCCGCCCCTCTGCACTATTTGCAATGGGGAGAGGTGGGACGGGGTGGGGCTAATTCCCGGACCTTCGCCCCTCCCCCGTCCCGCCTCCTCTCATTGCAAATAGTGCAGAGGGGCGGAGAGGAGGCAGAGAGGGGGCGGGAGCCTCAGTTCCTGCTTCTGGCTCTTCCATCCTCCCCCCCCTGCACACGAGGACAACGTATATCGGCTCGGCGTGAAAACCGAGCCGATATACGTTCGTGTGAATGCAGCCTAAATGGAATATTATTAGAGGTCAGTTACTAAAATTTCTAATTGCTCTGCATTGAGAAATAAGTAATGAAAATTAACTTTTAACCCCTTAAGGACATGGCCTATTTTAGTCCAAAGTACATAACGATTTTTTGGGAATCTTCATCTTGACTTTTCAAAAGCTATAACTTTTATTTTTCCATTGACATAGCCATTTGAGGGCTTGTTTTTTGCATGGCAAACTTTAGTTTTTATTGGTAAAATTGTTTTTTCTTTTACAACATTAATCATGCAGCATAAATGAGATTATAATTTTTTTTTCAGCGTCTGGTATGATTATAATGATACCAAAATTATTATTTTATTAGTCTTTTCCACTTTTACATAATGAAAACCCTTTTGGGGGGATTTTTTTCTTTTTACATCCTTATACTCAAAGTCCCATCACTTTTTATTTTTTCATGGACAGAGCTCAAAAAATGAACAAAATGAGCAAGTTTTTAGGTTTTGTTTTTTTAAACGTGTTTCGGTATGCAGGATAAATAATCTGTTACATTTTTTTTGTACAGTTCGTTGTGGCTACGATGATGCCAGATCTGTAGGATTTTTTTTTTACAAATGGCACAGTGTGAAACAAAGGGTTTTTTTGTTTGTTTTTTAATGTGCTTTTTTTTCACTATTTTAAATTTATTTTTACATTGTTTATGTCTCTGTAGGGGATGTGAACCATAAAAGCTCTGATCGCTATGATAATGCATTGCAGTACTTCTGGCATCCGGTTGCCATAGCAACCCATCGGCCATCCCTGTTTACAACCTGGAAAGCTGATGACATAAAAGATGGAGCTTGCTCTCTCTGCAAACCCTCTACATGCCACAATGTATATTGACCGCAGCATTTCAGGGGTTAATAGTGGGGTTTGCTGTTCTCATCTATCCCCGCCTTTGCAGCATGAGGCCGTCTGTCAGTCACCGCCATCTCCCACTCAACACTGAGCCCGTGCCATCCACAATATATAAGTTTACGTCCCATTGAGTTAAATGTGTCCCCAGCCAGGATGTAAACTTGTGTCCTGTGGCGTTAAGGAGTAAACTATTGTGCCCTATTATGAAGACAAATAGCAGACTTTACCATAGACTGTTATGCAACGTTCAAGTACAGAACCCTCCCGTGAACTGATGCAATGTAAATAATTTTTGTTTATTAAAATGAATTTTGCTACAATGAACTGCCTCCGCCTCCATCTGTCACCATGGCACCATCACACATCTGTATCTTACACATAGTTATGGTGACAGGCATAAATACTAGACAGCCTTGAGGGTCTTTAATAGGTTGTAGGCTGCTAGTTTAAGATGGAAGATGGAAAAGGGACCTCCCTCTCTTTGTCAGCACCACAATCAGTGCTGATTGCAGTGCTTGAATGGCTAAATTTTCCAAATATAAATTTTCTCTCACCCTGATCACTAGTGTGGGAGCATGACTGTGATGTACAAGACATGTGCAAATTTTAGGGAATATCTAATTCTAGCCGGTCTTGTAAGGTGGTGGCACTCTATCATAGCTTTGCCGGTGGTTGATTGCTCAGGCACAACTGCTCTATAGTGTAAATTGTGAGACACTGAAGGGGTTAATAATGGACGGTTGGTATGTTTCACCTCGATTCAGATATTACGCCCAGTGGGTATGAAGGAAGTTCATAGTGAGACATGGGGAAAACCAGGAAATGAAATCCAGGAAATGTGATCTTCAGCAGAGATAGCTGCTGGAGATGTTTTGCAAAATGTGTTTGGGCCAGTTTTTTTTTGAATCGATGGCAGGCTAGGTAGTAGGGCTGTCCATTCCACTCCCACCACTTCAGGTTTTTTTATGGGGAGGCAAGATCCTCAGGTGCAGAGGCTGGGTATTTAACCTGGTCCATAAAGTCTGCAAGCTGCAGACAGAATTGAGGCTGGGTGCAGCTAGGCATGCTGGAAGCTGCTGGTTTTAAGGGACGCTCTATCCCTGACCCAGGAAAAACTGGGCGTTGCACAAGTGTTTGGTTTTTGTGCAGCTGCAGCGAGCCGTATGTATAGTTAGGGAAGTCTATGTATAGCTAGTGCTGGATAAGCAGGATTTTGTTTATGCCTGAGGTTAAGGCTATGTTTTGTTTATTTTTGTATCTTTTAATAAACACAGGCCAAGCCTGTAGGGACTATATCTGCTATCTTGGTCTCTGACTGCCGCTCACACTGCAACCCTGCGCTCTACCTGAGTTGACTCTCCCACAAAATGTACAATGAAAGATGTGAATTACAATCTTTTAGCACTGTGAATTTATGGCAGATGTTACCAAGGGAGTAAAACTTATTATGGACATTTGGATTTCAATGTCAACAGCATCAATTATCAATTTGAAATACCTTTACATGCAATGATGCAGTCTGAAGGGGAAGACCAACTGATTCACCTCTACTAACTCTATGTTTTTAGCGGTGCTGTACCTGTGTTTGCATATAATGCAAGTTTAGCATATTGGTTTTTTGTATATATCTTTGATAACAGTACTATAACAGTTTTACACCATAGTGCACCACGTTGTTCCTTCTCTAGATCATTCATGCATAGTGCAGATTTTTTAAAAATGCAAGATGCAAGGGAGAAAATTGAAGAATAGTTAAAAGTCCCCTGAAATGGCTCAAATCATCACTTAGCGTATGTTCACATGTTGCAGATGCCCTGCAGATTTTTTATCAGAAAATCAGCATTGATTAGTGTAGATTTTAATACATTTTCTACTTTCCGCACTACTTGTACTTTAAATGCTAGTTTTGCTGTAAAATATCTGTGGCATTTCTGACCCATGTGAACACACCCTCAGGGTGTATTCAGACGTGCGTGTTTATGTGCGTACATACTTGTGCACATAACCACCTGTCTATTAGAACCATTGGTTCCCTATGGTGTGTTCACATGCCTGTGTTTTACAGGTGGGCAAACGCACGTACCTATAAAACATAGGACATGCACCATCGGTCAGTGGTGTGTGTCAATATTCCCTGCGGGAATTCAATGAATGGCCAAGCACTGCTTGCGATTGGCTGAGTGCTGTGACCAATCACAGGCAATGCTCAGCTGTCATTCAATGAATGGATGAGCGCTGCCTGTGATTGGCTGATTTTAAATCCCTGCCTGCTGAAAGAACTTCATTACAGTGACGGGACCCAGTGGCTAGATGCGCCTGAGCCCCGGCAGCAGCAGAGAGGTGAGTACTTATTTTTTTAAATTTTTTACACCAGCTAGGAATGATTTTCAGGGAAGAGCTTATATTTAAAGCGCTTACCTGAAAATCACTGCAGGGGTTGCCAGCAGACTATTGCTTTCAACTGGGCCACCGGCAGCAGTTGCAGCCCCAATGAAAGCAATGGTGCACGGACCTGCATTCACATGTGTTTGTGCACATACATGGGTGCTTCGGTTTTGTGCGCACCTATGTACGCACTAACACACACTCGTGTGAATGCACCCTTATAGTCCTACAAACATCATATTCTTTTCTGTTGATCAGTGTGAAATGTTAGAGCCACTGTGATTGAATGTTGTTACATGATAAAATTTTATACAAAGTCTAGATAGTCTCTGTGCATAATGTAGTAGTTCCTGGAATAATTTTATTTCATCCTAAACAAAAGATAAGGAAAATCAAACTAACCTTTTTTTATCGTAAGCTATTAGGCAGGATACCTGCCTTTACTATATATGGCAGTGTCCTGCTTTCTCACAATTATAGTAATGTATAACAAAACACATGATGGTGTCCTGATATACATTTTAATTGCATCACAAAATGTATATATGAAAAGAAATCATATTTTCAAAAGTGAATATATAATTAGTTTTACATTTCAATGCAGCACAGCAGCACATCTCCTTTGTGAATCCATAAAACGTTCTAAAACTCATATTCTATTGACTTTCTGCTTGGAGAAGCCCATTCATTGCATAAGTATATAAGAGATGAATTTCATACCTATTGTAAAAATGTAAAAGAGTGAGAGGAGGATGCATAATGGGCTTATGTATAACATACATTTATCTGGTGAATGCAAAAATGATACTTTTTTTCAGGAAATGAATAAGTATCTCATGTTCATCCCTTATCTTGTGTTTAGTGAATCTTAAAGCCCGGTTTTGTAAGGCTGTGTTTATGCTTTCCATTTGGAGACCATCTTGGGCTGCAACAGTTTTCAGTCAAAACGTGGAGGGGACCCAAAAAATGGAGAACTGTAAAAGTTTGGATTCACACGTGGCATAAAAATACGCTACAAAATCCACACTTCAATTCCACCAGCATTTCGTGCTGCAGAACTCTCTTATGGATTTTGTGTATTAGCTGCAGATTCATGTTATGGATTTCAGAATAGAATTTTCAACAGCAAGTTGATGAAATTCCGCATCTAAAATCTGCAGAACATGTAAACCCACATTTACTAAGACTTGTATTTCATATGCTATCTAGGAAAAGAATTTTTTTTTTAGAGTGAATATAATAATAAAGACATCTCTGCTCTGCACCTGGCTACAGATACGGGGCCCAGCAAGCATGGTTCAATGTTCTGCAGGTGGGACATGAAGCCAAAAGTAGTGATCCATGTTTTATGGTACCCCCCCCCCCCCCCCCCAAGACCTGCATGACATTCATCCATGTCTGTGACGTTCACACCCCCTCCTTCTCTTTTTTTTTACCTCTTTGTACCACCTTTGGGCAGGAGGAGGAAAAAGAGGAGGAAGATGAAGGGGATAATATAGGTCTAGAGAGAGGGAAGGGGGCTATGCAATATTCCATCCATTCATCACTAGCCCCTGCTATTTTACATGGCTATATGGATGGCAGGACCAGCCAGAGGATACTCTTAGGCTTGACCCCAAGGAATGTTATTCCTGCAGTGGAGAGGGACCACAAAATGTAGCACTATCAAGACATACCGTTAATCGCCTTAAGCAGAGCATTTCCCCATGCCCGCTGGGATGCATCCTCAATGGATCACAGCTCTATGGCGGATGAGCAGGAAGCTGTCACATTAGCATTATCAGTAGTAGCTGGGGAAGTCTTACAGAGGTGTTGCATAGTTTTTTCAGTCAGGTGTTTTCAGTGACACCCCTATGCTGCGAGATACCCCCACACCACTGTACACTATTTTTACCAATTATTGAGAAAAAGCAAAGTGTTCCCCAGAAGTGTAGCTATGTTCCCATACAATTTGGAGGACTTTGGATGCATTAGCAACCTTCTGGATGGCAAATTAGTGAATCTCATCTTTACTTCCATTGACTTTAATGGGAGTCGGAATCAGCTGTCCTGATTCACAATGATTTTGGTGAAATTTACCCAATCTCAGCATGAACCAATTATTCCACTAATTGCTCATCACTACTATTTATCTAAAAATGGTGACTCACTTTAAATCCAAGGAGTGGAATTTGGAATGACAACCCCAGACAAATCCAGTAGGCAAAGTAGCTTGGTGCTATCGATATCCCACATCATGTATAGTTTAACTTGACGTGCAAGTATAAGACTATTTTATTTTGTAAGTTCTGAGTGCTCCCCTGACATGCCTGTCTTAACCTGTAATTGACACCACTATTGAAACGGTTAACAGCCGCGATCGGTGATGGCCGACAACTGCTGCACGAACTCCTGAACCAGGTCTATACAGACCCCACCCACATCCAACATTCATATGTTGGATGTTGCAAACAAAAATTCTCATCCTGTCAAAACATTTTTTGTTATAATATTTCTTGAAACTATGCATTATAGATTATATGTTGTACCATGTAGTACTCCATATGTCCCAATTATTGGTAGATTATATATATTATAGCTAAATCTAGACTTTAAAAGTTCAGGAATCAAATGATATCATGAAAAAATTGTCAGAAAAGAGTACTTCCAAAAATACAATATTAAAATGGTAGATATAGTGCTACATTGGGACTACATACATAAGTACCAAAAATCTCATATGTTCCATATTGTAATGGCAAGCAGATATATAAATAAAGTATACTCATCTATGCTGTACCATGCAGTATTCCAGATATCCAATTATCGGTAGATTGAATATATCATAAACATATATAGACTTCACAAGTTCAGGAATCAAATAGAAATGTCATCTAATAGTACTTCCAAAGGTGCAGTCTTGGAATGGTAGATATGGTTCTAAATTGGGACCACATATATAAGTTTCACAATACTGCATCATTCCATAATGCCATATGTTCAATATTGTAATGGCAAGCATAACCAGGACAAACCACTAGGGAAAGCATAAGTGAATACTTTCAACTTTATAGATGTAAAAATTTCACAAATATCACAGTATATCAAGATTGAATAAAGCCTGACATTAGTACAGAGGTCTTATCATATCACTCATATTCAAATATCAAAGCTTATAGCAAAATATCACATTATACCATAAATCCAATCTGTCCCATATTATAATGGTAAGCATATCCCTGAAAAGTAAAATGTGAGAGCGGGACCCAACATGATAATGATAGATAGTACAATTGGAACAATACACTCACATCCATTTAGATATTATGCAGCGTCTTCTCCTGATAGATAGATTAATCCTGGAATGCTGCTTGGTGATAAGTATGAGCCACAGAAAGCGACCAAACAGCCCTCCTTAAATATTCTGCTTAAACTACGTCATCATCACGTCCATCCTAGCCACGTCACATATGCAATGAAATGGACGTGAGAAAGGAATAATACACAAATGTGCATGCAAAAACGTGATATCTTGACTGAAAATACGCATGCACCAAGTGTCTATTTTGTGCGCAAATGAAGAACAAAAAATTCATGCATGTGCTTATTTCCTCCACACTTACCATGGCAATCGGAAGCTGAGTCATTTAAAGAAACATGCATTTAAAATTTCTGCCATATGCATGTATACAACGCTCTTATCACTAATTGTACCCCCATGCGCAAGGTCCATATCTACCTTTTGTATCTTAGGCCTCATGTCCACAGCATGCATGGATTCCACGTGTGAGTTCCTGCACAGATTCCGCCAATGCCCACAGACAGCGACCCTGCGTACCTGTGCGTGTCTTTTTTCTTCTTTACTGCGGATGTGCCGGACGTTGTGCCATGCGCAGTATAGATTTTTTTTTTTCAAATTCCTGCTTTTTTCCAAGGAATCCACGGCCTGTTCACAATGTCAATTTTAGATGGGCTGCGAGTTGAACGGCTTTCATTGACTTCAATGGAAGCCGTCCATGCGGGACCTGCAGTGAAATGGAGCATGCTGCTATTTTTCATCCGCGAGCGGATGAAATTGGTTTTCACTAATATGCATGAAGAACCACAATTGGTTTCCACTTGTGTGCATGAAGAATAATTTTATCATAGCATGCTATAGAGGGTTATTGCTGCAGAATCTGGAGGTGGATGCCCACTCTGGATTCTGCAGCGAAAATCTGCCCGTGGGCATGAGGCCTTACCGTCCACATGAAAGCAGAGGCACTAGATAAGAAAGAGAAAGTACAAACGATCAATGACATTCAAGCACACCTATATGTTCTTAATTCTATTTCCATTTTCCCATATCATCCAACTGAAATATTTCCACAATAAATTGTACTCGGGATTGAGGGATATATTGTCATTTGAGCACCACAAGAATGTTTAAAGCCAACATTAGGAAGCCTCTCTGTAGCAATTTCAGGCACTAAGATGGAGCCTCAGGTGTAATAGCTATACGTCTGGAGAGTAGTCAAGGAAGAGCCAGGAGTCAGCAACAGGAGGTCTCAGTTTGCAGTACAGATGAATGAGGTGGGTAGTGAAGTCAGAAGGGAAGCCAGTAATGGGAGGAGCAGAATAATCCCGCAAGGAAGGAGTGATCAGGGCCAGGTTAATATAGCAAGCCTAATAAGAGGCTGAGGCGGAGCCAGAACAGAGACTGGATAGCAGTATCCAGGAACAAGACTAAAGTATGCAGGGAAAGTGTAAAAAAGCAACAGGGAGAGCCATCGCCTGCAGTCCCGGGTTCGATTCCTGACAGTGGGCCCCTCCTTCGAGGATAGTCTCTGGATATCACAGGACATTACTCAGGTACCTCTTGTGGAACTCCTTTGTGAGTTTCAGGGCATACAAATTCTGGTCTGGCTCCCATGAGTTATCCTTTGGTCCATATCCTTGCCACTGCATGAGGTATTGTAGTTTTCCTCGGTGTCTTCGAGAGTCCAAGATTTTCTCAATGGCGAACTTCACAGGAAGGGAAGCGGTTTCTGTCTCCCCGTGAAGGTATTCTCCCAGAAAAGCTTTAGTAGGGACACATGGAAGACTGGGTGGAGCCTTAGGCTGCTTGGGAGCTTCAAGCAGAAAGCCGCTTGGCTAACCCTTGCTGAAATTGGAAAAAGGTCCAATAAACCTTTGCCCAAGGTTGGGAGAAGGTACATGGGTCTTCAGATTCCTGGTGGATAACCATACCTTCTCTCCTAACCCAGAAAGGAGGAGCTGCTTGAAGGTGTTAGTCTGTCACTTCTTTGTAGGCTGCCTTAGCTTCCTGTAATTGGCATAGAATGGGCTCTGGGTGGTAGAACTATGTTGGGCATTGTTATATGTGAGCTATGCTGTTGATAGATAAACTACCCTGTCATCCAGGAGGGGGGAGATAAAACATCAGAGATATTGTTCCAAAGTCCGATTTGTTCTCTCGGTCTGACCGCTGCACTGGGGTTGGAAAGCAGAAGACAGGTTAATAGTGATGCCCAGGGCCGTGCAAAAACTTTTCCAGAACTTAGATATGAATTGTACTCCACTGTCTGAAACTACATCATCTGATATTCCATGCAGTCTGAAAACTTCCTGGATCATCAACTCTGCAGTGTGCTTGGCACTGGAAATCTTGTTTATGGGGATGAAGTGAGCCATCTTCGTAAGTCGGTCCACGACAACAAAGATGGCAGTCATTCTTTTTGAGGAGGTTAGGTCTACTATAAAGTCCATTGATAGAGATCCGCATGGCCTGGATGAGACCGGAAGAGGCTGTAGGAAACCCAGAGGGCAGGCTCGTGGTGTCGTGTTCCGAGCACATACCTTGCAAGAGGTGACATACTTCGTTACATCCCTCCTGCAGTCAGACCAGCCGAAAGAATGAAGCAGGAGTTCCAGAGTCTTTGAGACCCCAAGGTGACTGGCCAGCTTAGAATCATGGACCAGTTGGAGGACTTCGAGTTGACCAGCTTCAAGAACATATAGTTGGTGTTCTTGCTTCCAATTCTTAAAAAAAATTGGAAGCAAGAACACCAATTCTTGAAAAAAAGCTTCATATCCTTAGAAGGACAACTCAGGAAAGGGTCACTTTCATAGCCTGCCCTTAGCTTTGTTAGGAGGTCCTCAGAATGCAGGATTCCCAAAAGATTTTTTGGGGACAGAATTGTGTAGTCTATATTTGACCTCTCCTCAGGCTCCAAAAATATCCTGGACAATGCATCTTCCTTGCCATTTGGGGAATCGGTGTTGTAGGACACAATGAAATTAAATCTGGATAAGAACAGGGGCCATCATGCTTGTCTCGCAGATAACCTTTGAAGAACTTCTAAATTTTTATGGTCAGTAAGAACCATTACTGGATTATGGGCTCCTTCCAAGAGGTGCCTCCATTTGAGGAAAGCCACCTTGATCATAGTTTTTCTCTGCGGGTGATAAGGTGTAGGACAGAAATGCACAAGGATGTAGTTGTATTTTATCTCTGAATCATTGTGACAGGATAGCTCCCACAGCTACTGAGGCGTCCACCTCCACAACAAAAGGCAATTCTGGTCTTGGGTGGATCAGTACTGGTGCTGTAGTAAACAGAGTCTTTAGTTTCTCCAAAGTGGCTTGTGCCTCCAGAGACCAGGAAAATGTGTGTACTTTCTTTATGAGGGAGGTGATAGGAGAGATGACCTTTGAGAAGTTCTTAATAAATCTTCTGTAGAGGTTCGCAAAACTGATCAGGCGCTGTACTTCAATCCAATTTCTTGGAATGTGCCAATCCAGGATGGCTTTAATCTTGCTTGCGTCCATACTTAGGCTGTCTGGTGAGATAATGTATCCCAGGAATTGCATTTGGGTCTGTTCAAACACACTTCTATAGTTTGATGTAAAGGTTATTCTTTTGAAGTCATTCTAAGGCAACCCGAATATTCCTGCGATGTTCCCTACAAGTTATCAGAGAAAATGAGGATGTCGTCGAGATATGCCACTATGAATTGGTCCAACAGATTTCAAAATAAAGCATTGATAAAGTGCTGAAAGGTGACGGTAGAATTGCAAAGGATAAATGGCCTCACTAGAGATTTGAATTGTCCATATCTTGTCCTGTAAGCCGTTTCCATTCATCTCTGGGGCGGACTCATACCAGATTATATGCTCCTCTGAGGTCCAGTTTGCGATTAATGGAAGAGGATAGCAATTCTTAATAGTGATCTTGTTTAGTTCCCCGTAATCAATGCACGGTCGAAGAGTAGAATCTTTCTTTTCAGCAAAGAACATAGGTGCTCCCGTCAGGAAGGAAGAGGGCTGGATGAAGCTCTTTAGATTCTCATTCAAATATTCCCAGAGGGTTTTTAACTCTGGTTCTGAAAGGTTGTAGATACACCAAAATGGAATAGAAGATCCTGGGAGCAGTTCAATAGGACAGTCATATAGCCAATGGGGTGGCAGCTGGTGAACCTTTCTGCTGCTGCAGACATCCCTGAACATCTGGTATTGAAGCAGACCATGTTGACCATCCTTGCGGTCTTGTATTGATTTATTGGCAGATGGTGCTATCTAGCTCTCCTGACAGTATCCTGAAGTGAAGGCAATAGTCCTTGAGGGATTATGGGTAGAGAACCAAGGGATACCAAAAGTCAATGGAAATTTAGGGGATGACATGAGCTAGAAGCTGATTATTTCTTGATGGTCAGGTTTTATGCCAAGCTCCAGTTCAATTGTCTTAAGTCGTGTGGCAATGTTTTTGTCAGGAGCGACATTTAAGTCCATGAAGTTTCCTCATGCTCCTGTGTCCAACATCGCTGAGCACTGAGTCTTCTGATTGCCTGTTAAGATCTCTATTGGGAGGACAAAATGGTGGAGCGAGGGAAGGGTTTTCACAACGTCTTGATCTACCACTGCATAGGTGTGTTTGATAGCATCCAATTGTTTTGTGATGGCTAGATTGGTTGTGGACTTGGCGTTGGCTAGGGCAAAAGTCCTTTGGAACTTGTTTGGACAGTTTAAGGCAGAAGGTCCCGAGCTTCCACAATAGAGGCACAGATTTTCCCCACGGCTCCTTGTTTTTTCAGTGGTGGAAAGGGGTTTGCGGATAACATCGACCTGGATCAGTTCTGGTGTGGCTTCAGTCCTCAGGCGGGGGACTCAATGTGGATTGACCGAAGGAGTAAGGAGTTTTGATGCCCAAACCCAGCAGTCTCTCTTTTTGCCGCTCGGGAAGTCTCTGGTTTATTCAGATGCACAGGTAAATGAAGTCTTCCAGGTTATCAGGGGTCTCTACTCTGGCAAGTTCATCCTTTACCCACTCAGATAATCCCTGACAAAATTGGCTCTGTTGTGCAGCTGGATTTCACGTGGTATCATTTGCCCAACAACTAAATTCCACCGCATACTCTGCAATAGAACATCACTTTTGTCGTAGGTTATGTAACTTCCCTTCAGCCATGGCACAGCGTTTCGGATCATCAAAGAATTGACTCATAGTGGTCATTAAAGCTTCAAGGCTATCAAAAAGGTTACTGTTGAACTGTATGCATGACAAGGCTCAGGCAAGCACCTCATCAGTAAGGAGGTTGATAATAAAGAATACCTTTTTCTGGTCACTTGTAAACAAGGTATGCTGCATCTGAAAATAGATTCGGCATTGATATAGGAAACTGTGGTATTGGCGCCAATCTCCCGCAAATTTTGTTGGCAGTGGCGTGCAGACATCCGCTCCTAAATGATGAAAATCCAAAGTTGTTTTGTAAGGTGATTATCTTCTTCTGTTCATCCAGCAGCAGGGTCTGTAATCCAGAAAACTTCTGAGCTGTGTCACTTGTTTCTGCAGAGTGGTTACTATAGGCTCCACTTTGTGGGTGATTATTTTGTAGTGATTTCAGCACTAAGGTGGAGCCTTAGGTGTAATAGCTGCAGGTCTGGAGAGTAGTCAAGGAAGAGCCAGGAGTCAATAACGAGAGGTTTTGGTTTTCAGTACAGATGGATGAGGCAGGTAGCAATGTCAGAAGGGAAGTCAGTAACGGTAGGTCTCGGTTTGCAGTGCAGAGGGATGAGGCGGGTAGCTAAGTCGGAAGGGAAGACAGAAGTTAGTATCAGGAGGTTTTGCAGAAATGGCAGAGGAACAGCAAAAGGGAGCTTGATCAAATGGTTCTTTGGGGCAGAATAATCATGCAAGGAAGGAGGGATCAGGGCCTGGTTTATATAGCAAGCCTAATCAGAGGCAGGGTGAAGCCAGAACAGAAACTGGATAGTAGGATCCAAGAACAAGGCTAAAGTATGCAGAAAAAATGTAAAAAAGCCAGATAGCTCAACAGGGAGAGCTGCCAACTGGAGTACAGGAAGTCCTGGGTTTGATTCCTGACACCCTTTAATCAAAGCATCAACAATTGGTGCAACATATATACAATAATAAGTAGAAGTATATACTGGTCAGTTCTTTTTGTGGACATAAGAATAAATAGGCTTACAGAGAGGATATAAACAACAGTGTCTTGTTCAGACTCTTTGGGTGCACAGTTTTAAGTCTGCACATCCATTGAGTTTCCCTTTGCAAAATCTTTTTGTGCCCATCACACCTTCTTTCATCATAACGGATAACTTCAATTACCTGGAATTCCATGGCCAATGGGTTCCCAGGGTGCTTCAACCACATGTGATTCACACTCATCCTTTTTCTCTTATTCTCATTGTCTCCAATGTGCTCCAAAATTTGTCTCCTTAATTCCCTCTTCATTTTTCCAATATATGTATAGGAGACAAGGGTATGTACACATATACACCACTCCTTTTGTGCACTCATTAGCAAAATCCCTTATTTTAGAGACAACACACATTGTTACACTTTGAAAGGTACTAGGCTTTTTAATATAGGTGCATGCCTTTCATTCACCTGTCAATTTATTCTCCAACCAAGTAGTCAGACTCTTTTTGGGGGCAACATATCTATGTACC
The DNA here is from genome assembly GCF_035609145.1 of Eleutherodactylus coqui. NCBI lineage: Eukaryota > Metazoa > Chordata > Amphibia > Anura > Eleutherodactylidae > Eleutherodactylus > Eleutherodactylus coqui. The sequence goes on from NC_089838.1 coordinate 153,237,925, forward strand.
AGGAAATCCCCCATTTTTCTACCATGTCTATAGGTGATAGATGGTCTCTCCAGTAAATCGGCTAAATTACTACTGGGGTAAGTATTAGGATGACTACCCACTACAGTTTTTTTTCACTGCGAAATTCGCAGCGTTTTTTTTCCTGCAGGGGTCTATGGGATTTGTAATGTTAAAATCGCGATCGCGCAAAATCACTTTGCGGTAAATTGTGATTTTGCACGATCGCGATTTTAAAATTACAAGTCCCATAGACCCCTGCAGAAAAAAAATGCTGCGAATTTCGCAGTGAAAAAAAAACTGTAGTGGGTAGTCACCCTTAGGGGAGTCTGTATTACTGCTGGGGCAACTATCCTTTTTATCATTATGTCTAAAAAAACATAACTCCCTCGATTGCACCTCATAAGTGACCCACAGATTGTTATTTTTATTCAATCCTTTTACAAATAGTTCAAAGTCGTCCTTTTGTCCCAACTAGATAACTATGACATTATCAATATAAGTGCCCCATGAAGTGATCTTATGTTATTATTGCTGTAATGGCTCACCAAACACTTGTTTGTCTTCCCACCAGCCCAAAAGTAAATTATCATACGTGGTGACCACTGGGCTCCCGCATCGCTATGCCCCTAACTGGTGGTAGAGCCGTGTGTCAAACAAAAAAACCTTTATGAGTCAAGACAAACCTTAAAGGTCTCAATACAAACTCATTATGTAATTAGAAGCCCTTCACAGTATAGGCAGTTAAATCCTATAGGTCAATCCTGCCAGAAATGCTCTAAATGTTCACTAATATTTTGAATATTTTTGAAATCATAGGTAGAGATGAGCGAGCACCCAAATGCTCGGGTCCGCGTTATTCGAGTCGAGCTTTTCGTAAAATTCGAGAGCTCTACTCAAGTAACGAACCCCATTGACTACAATGGGAGACTCAAGCATTTTTGTATGTGGGACGCCGGGTGCCGAGCTTTTTTTTTTATTCCCCTAGGTCGGTCTCTCTCTCTCTCTCTCTCTGCAGAGTATGTTCGCTCAACTCTAATCATAGGATTTCTTTTAAACAAACGACCTACAAAATGTTAGTATGACCTCTGAGATATCTCCCCATCTTTTTACTCCCTCACAGAAGTTGCAGAAGACCATTCGCAGTTTACCTAGTTCACATACTTGGAAATATCTGGTTCATTGCACAAAAACATTGTGAGCAGTTTTCTTCAGTACTTCTATTCCCACTTATGTTGTAAATATAGGTTTTATTGTAAAGGTACCTTTATATGGGGCAATTATCACCGAAATAATCTCTAGAAACAGCTAATTCGGGCATCGCCTGTGCATGCTGCCACCAATGAGGCACTGAGCGATTTCTCGCTCACTTGTCAGAGTTACTTAGTTTTTAGCTTACCTAAAAGTGAGTGTCAGCCCATGTAAACAGCCGTTCATCTGTAAAAGACTGCCTCTTTGCAGTAAAAGGGGAGGGGCAGCTGGAAGAGATCCCCAACTGCTCCACCTCCATTCTCTGAGCGACTATTACTCCTGTGTGAAAGCACAGCACGGTAGTCCGTGAAACAGCTGTTTGGGTATTAATGCACCCGACAGTCATGCAGTGAGTTGATACCTAAACATAACAAAAAAAGTGTAATATCAGGCTGTATAGCGGTAGGAAAACGTGTTTCTAATAACACACTTACCTTTGCATCCAACCATAACTTGCACGTTACATTCTATCCAATAAGAACTTTTAATGAAAAAATCTAGTAAATTATGGCGAGATACAGCAAACTATTTAAGCTATTTTGATAAAAGTAACTTACATGCTGCGTATAGTCTAACAATTAAGCCAAACATAACACAGCTATGGGTTGAAAGTGCTGTGTTCTTTGATGTAAACGCTGTTTTTTTAGTTCAGCCATTTAAGGAACGAAGATTAGCATAAACAGAATGTGGATAATCATTTTGCTACTAAATTATGTGGATTAATCATGCTGAGTTTATGCTAATCTGTAACTTCAGATTGTCCAATAGGCATCTCCTATTTCACAGCAGATGGTAATACCACCTGAATCATCAACAGTACTAAATATTTATCATCTCTTATTAAACAACTGCATTCCGGGACTATGTAGAAAAGTCTAATTTTAAAATCAAGTGTCTGAAAATGAATTACTATTATTAAGTCATAAAGTAGTACAAATGTTGAGAACAGTATTTTATTGCATAATTTGGCATGCTACTCTGAGATTGGCTTTTAAGTTTAGGAGTTGATATGTTACTATTGATATTAATCACTTAAGTCCTCATGTTAATTTAAATGACTGTATTAGTGAAGCATGCAAATGATATAGCTTGTTGTAAATTACTTTCAATAAGCTAACCACTGTGGGTTATTTTCAAAACGGTAATTACAAGTGCCTCATGCATGCAAGCTGACAATGTGACTTTATTTCTGCTACTTGCTCCAAAGCATTCATAAGTGTATTCTAATGGTGTGAAAATAGAAAATCTACATTTCTGTTTCCATATTGAAATACAATTACGAAATAGAGATGCAAATAAGCACATAATATACATGCACTGATAAATCTACAATTATGTTTAAAAAAAACTACAAATCCGGGTAAAAAACCTAGTAAAAGGGAGACCAAAGAGGATCTGTCTCACCTATTGAACCCTATTGTTCCATCCTGATTTTTGTGCCCATGCAGTTTTCTGCATTAAAGACAGGAACTAGGTCATAAAAACAGTATATGAAAATAGCCTAATAGTGATGGTGTCAGGGCTGTACAAACAGTACTTTTCTAAGGGCCCATTTATATGCAAAGATTATCGCTCAGACTCTCGATTGATCATGCAAATGTAACTGATAGTAGTTCAGTGTGAATGCTGCCAGTGACTGAACAACAAACAATTTGTTTAATTTTCATTCATAGTTCTCATTCATCTGTGAATGACTATATCAGGGGTCTATTCACATCATTACATAATATGGCTACAGATACACCAGAATGTCAAGTGTTGCAATATTTGCAACATGCCATTATGCAGTTATGGAGTCAGGAAATTTTTTTTAACTCCATAGGAGCTAATTGGCTTGCCGGCGTTTTTTTTGCCTTCCTCTGGACCAATAGGAAGGGGGGGGGGGGTCGAAACAGGCTGAACTAGATGGACATTGTCTTCATTCAGCCTAACATACTATGTTACTATCTTATAGAAAGGCATTCAATATTTAATTAGTGTGGATCTAACTCCAAGCACCCACAAAGATTACTTCAATAAAGGGGCCATTAGTATGGTAGTATTTGTATTAAGTATGACAATATTATTTTGTGTAGTGCATTCTGACATTGTTTGAACATGATGTGAAAATCTTATTTGGGAATTGCATTCTAACAATATTTGGGCATTGTATGACTGTTTTGTAATTGCATGTATTAGTAGTTTGGGGATCAGAAAGGTGATAACTAATAGTCAGCTGATTGATTGATTGATTGATTAAATCAGGAATCAAAGGTTTTGATTTTTTTTTACAATTATTTAATTCAGTTTTCAAAAATCAATACAGGGTTGCAAACCCCCATCTTTTCTTGCTACATGGAGAAAACCTGTCTGCACTGGTTAAGAAGGTCTTATGAACCCCTTCCATAAACTGTAAGCAATATATTCCTTTAATGACTGTCGTTCAGGAGGTGAGAGGTTAAATATCCATTCCTTCGAAAGTGTAGCTCTGTTTATAAAATCAATAGGGCAATCACACTCTATGAAAACATGTCAGCAAAGTCTCTCCAATACTAGCATGGTGGAGATAAAAGCAATGCTGAAAGAGTTGCTCCAAATTGTATCCATTAGATTGATTATTTATTGCCTAAACAAAGGCATTACAATACAATGACATAGGGTATGTGTCACTATCATGTAGGATAAAAAAATTGCCTTCAATGAAATATCATGGCAGGTTTACATGTAATAACAGTGGAGTGAACATTTGTCCAACCAAATGCTTTACAGAAAAAAAGAGACACTATGAGAATTTAGTTCTGAACAATTAGTTTTAATTTCAAACAATTACACCTCTCCTGTGTGGCGCAATAAACGGGATGATCAGTAAATAATGATCCATCATGTTGGGAGATACAATAGTTAACATGACATGCCATCAATTCCATACTGTCCTTGGTAGTGTTGACTGTGTGATATTAACCATAGTTCACAGATCATCCTTATTATGATGATGTAGGACAGCATTCATGTCCCACAGATTTTTCAGTGGAGAGAGATCTGGGGATTGTGCTTGCCAAGGATTCATCTGGATACCTTGCAAATCATGACTGCTAATTAGAGATGAGTGAGCATACTTGTTAAGGGACAATACTCGAGTGAAAAGGGGGATCTCCCCCCGCTCCCCTCCCCTCTGCTCATTCCCACAACCCACTGCTCACCCCTCGCTCGAGTATTTTCCCTTAACGAGCATGCTCGCTCTTCTCTACTGTTAATGTTCACTGTGTGGGACTGTATGTTACTCAACACCATTTTTCAGCAGGATATGTGCTGAATATATGATGCAATGGCTGTAGCATGTCATCAACATAACAGAATGCGGTCAATGATCCCTTGATGCATACTAGAAACTAGAGGTGACTATTGATTCTGATGGCACTCCAAACTATGCGCTGTGTAGTGTTCCAAAAGGAAAAAATGATTAGTCCGTTTATCACATGGCCTCCAGACTTTCACTTGGTAACCATAATTGCAGAGACCATCTTGATTCTTCACTGAACAGCACATTGTACCATTTGACACATCAGGTAGCTCTGGAACGACCCCATTGCAAGCATTCATGATGATAGTGTGCTGTGAGGGTCAGTCTTTACAACGAACAGCTTGACAGCAATCAGGTCTCAGACAATCTTCAATAAACGTTCCTCATCTATATTGAAACATTCAAATGCTGCTAGTTGTGGATTGTGGAGCTGCTACTGCATGATAACTGATGCATCGATCCGTGCGTTGTGACATTCATCTCAGTACTCCAGTCTCCACTACAGTGATGCACATTTCACTCTGCTGAACATGGTCTCAAAATTTGATCCATGGGTTAGGATTAGAGATGAGCGAGCATACTCGTCCGAGCTTGATGCTCGTTCGAGTATTAGGGTGCTCGAGATGCTCGAGGCGAGCACCATGCGGTACTCATCTCGATTAAACGAGCACTGACCATTGAATTCAATGGAGCCGGCAATACAGCCGGCTCCATTGAAAGCAATGGCCTGCCGGCGAGCGCGGGATGAATTGTCGGGAAGGGCTTAAATATATAAGCCCTTCCCTGCAATTCATCCAGAAATGTGTAAAAAAAAAAAAAAAAAAAAAAAATTATATATATATATATATATATATATATATATACTCACCTTGTCCCGGCAGAACGATGTTAGCCCATTGAATTCAATGGAGCCGGCAATACAGCCGGCTCCATTAAAAGCAATGGGCTACCGGCGATCGCGGGATGAATTGTCGGGAAGGGATTAAATATATAAGCCCTTCCCTGCAATTCATCCAGAAATGTGTAAAAAAAAAAAAATATATATATATATATACTCACCTGGTCCCGGCAGACGGAGTTCAGCGCGGCCAGCGGCAGTCCTCCTGAACTGCTCTGAACAGCTGTGAGTAGTATTCAGCAGCCGGGGATTTAAAATCCCCGCTTGCTGAATGAGCTGCCTCTAATTGGTCACAGCCTGACTAATCAGAGGTAGATTCCACTCACACACCCATTCATGAATTTATGAATGGGTGTGTGACTGCTGCCTCTGATTGGCTCAGCGGGACCAATCAGATGAGAGGCAGCAGTCACTCACCCATTCATAAATTCATGAATGGGTGTGTGATTGGAATCTGCCTCTGATTGGTCAGGCTGTGACCAATTAGAGGCAGCTCATTCAGCAGGCGGGGATTTTAAATCCCCGGCTGCTGAATACTACTCACAGCTGTTCAGAGCAGTTCAGGAGGACTGCCGCTGGCCGCGCTGAACTCCGTCTGCCGGGACCAGGTGAGTATATATATATTTTTTATTTTTACACATTTCTGGATGAATTGCAGGGAAGGGCTTATATATTTAACCCCTTCCCGACAATTCATCCCGCGATCGCCGGCAGCCCATTGCTTTCAATGGAGCCAGCTGTATTGCCGGCTCCATTGAATTCAATGGGCTAACATCGTTCTTCTCTGCCACAGCTGTTACAGCTGTGGCAGAGGAGAACGAACTTTATGCTGACAGTGCGGGGAAGGGGGTGTGTATCACTCTTGCCACTATTGTGGCTTAATAGTGGGACCTGGGAACTTGAGATGCAGCCCAACATGTAGCCCCTCGCCTGCCCTATCCGTTTCTGTGTCGTTCCCATCACTTTCTTGAATTTCCCAGGTTTTCACAAATGAAAACCTTAGCGAGCATCGGCGATATACAAAAATGCTCGAGTCGCCCATTGACTTCAATGGGGTTCGTTACTCGAAACGAACTCTCGAGCATCACTGAAAGTTCGACTCGAGTAACGAGCACCCGAGCATTTTGGTGCTCGCTCATCTCTATTTAGGATGCAAAGGCCAACTGGCTGTACTTGGCCCTATGATGAAACATCTGGTAAATTCACTCAAATGATAAAATTGCTCTCAACAGTATCTTAGAGGCATCTTATCATGCTCCCAGATCATGTCATTGGCCACAACTGCATCAATTTGCATAACTTGTTTGTTGGAACATATCTTGATAATGAGACTCCAGTTTTGGGACAAAATTCTGTCCTGGGACAGTAGTGACACGTATGCAGATTACCCATAAGTGTTCTTCTCTGCTGCCCATTTGGTCCAACAGTTTGGGGCTCTGTTTTCAGTCATCCAAGATGGCTGCTGCAATTTTCTAACTACCTAATGCACACTGTGCACTGATCTCCTATTGGCCAGTGCTAATCACATGAGCACCTCTGGCCAATCAGAGAGCAGGTATAGTGAATTAGTAGTCTAACACTACTAGTGCACTGTGGAGGATTAAGCAGTCTAAAATTGTATCAGCATGCTTGGATAGTCAATAACAGGACTCGGAACCATTGGATTAGAGGCAAAGCAGAGAAGAATAACTGCAGGCAATATGACCCCCAACCCCTTCAGTTCTCAGACAGAATTTTGTCCCAAAACTGGAGGGTCACTTTAAAATTGCATAATGCTGAGAAAAAATCTTTATGGTTTGGTATATGTTGAGCATTTAAGCATTACTGATGAAGATGGAGCATGCATCAAGATCGTAGCTTTTTTATAATTTGCTTTAGACTCTTTCATTTATTTTTGCAACTTGTTATGTTGTGGCCTTGTGCAAATAAAAAATACACTTCAAGTGTTCCCTTATCATTCTGCACTCAATACCCCATAATGATAAAGTGAAATAAGAATGTTAAAATGTGATTTTGCATTGACTTAAGTATACTAGAACTTGCACTTAGTACTTAGTTGAAGCACTTTTGTCAGCGATTACAGCCTTCAGTCTTCTTGGGTATGATGCCACAAGGTTTGCACTCCTGGATTTGGGGATTTTCTGCCATTTTTCTTTGCAGGTCATCTCAAGCTCTGCCAGGTTGGATGGAGACCATCTGTGGGAAGCCATTTTCAGGTCTCTCCAGAGATTTTGGATTAGGTTAAGTCAGGGCTCTTGCTGGGCTGCTCAAGGACATTCACAGAGTTGTTCCTAAGCTTCTCCTATGTTATCCTAGTTGTTTATTTAGGGTCATTGTCTTGAAAGGTGAACCTTCTGTCCAGTCTCAGGTCCCTAGTACTCTGAATCAGGCTTTCATTAAGAACATCTCTGTACTTTGCTCCTTTCAGCTTTCCATCAACCCTAACTAGTCTACTGTCCCAGTTGCTAAAAAACACCCCCACATCATGATGCTACCCCATGCTTCACTTAAGGGGATGACATTGGGCAGGTGTTGAGCAGTGCCTGGTTTCCTTCAAGCATAACACTTAGAATTGAGGCCACAAATTTCAGTCTTTGGTTTCATCAGACCATAGAATCTTGTTTCTCACAGACTGTGAGTCCTATAGGTGCTTTTTGGCAATCTCCAGGTCGGCTTTCATGTCTCTTTTACTGAGTAGAAGCTTTTTTTCTGGCCACTCTACCATAAAGCCCAGATTGGTGGAGTATTCCAGTGATGGTTGAGCTTCTGGAAGTTTCTCCCATCTACACACAGGATCTTTGGAGCTCAGCCAGACTGGTCACCTGATTTCTTGGTCACCTCTCTTACCAACGCTCTTCTCTCCCAATTACGTAGCCTGGTTAGTCGGCAATCTCTAGGAAGAGTCCTGGTCGTTCCAAATGTTTTCCATTTAAGAATTATGGAGGCCACTGCACTCTTGGGAACTTTCAGTGCAGCAGAATTTTCTTGTACCCTTCTCCAGATCTGTGCCTCCACACATTCTTGAAAATAGTAGAGAGCGCCACAGGTCGGTATGATCCAAGGCTGATGGAATATGTATAGACAATCACGGTGAATCCTTTCCTCAAAACTCCGATCCTCTGAGTCAAAGGAGAGCTGCAGATACAAACCGGGGGGTCTGGAACCAAAACTCCCTCAGGTATAACAGAAAATAGGATGTCAGGAAAAAAAAAAAAATCCGCGCTCAATATGGAGTAAAAGCTGAGGACAACTTCACGTACAAGGAATGGTTTGTTAAAACACTTACTTGGAAGGAGGGGGGTATGATGCACAGATGCCCCCTCCTATGAGTGTCTTCCACAAAGTACAGAACTATGTTCCAGGGCACATAGTGAAAAATGGGATACTTTAATCAGGCAACGCGTTTCAGTGCAATATACAGCACCTTTCTCAAGCCATACAAACAGATAAGTATACAATACATACATTTATACATAATAAACAATGAGAACATACCCTTCACATGTTTGTCTGTGCCGTGTTCCCGGCGTCTCGGAGGGTAGGCATATACTGATGACGTCAAGATCGTCATATAGCATGGGGGCTGTGCTCCATGACGTGTATAAGATCTCCGTGCACTATAATGACATATTTGGGCTTCCATGAGGCGGGATGACCCCTATTTACGTGGCCCTAGTAAATATATCATATAAAAGTTTGCTCAATGCTATACACCCCAGACAGTGAAAGCACTGTCCGATTGCCGACTCCACCCCCTCCACTCGGTGATCGGACAGTGCTTTCACCGTCTGGGGTGTATAGCATTGAGCAAACTTTTATATGATATATTTACTAGGGCCACGTAAATAGGGGTCATCCCGCCTCATGGAAGCCCAAATATGTCATTATAGTGCACGGAGATCTTATACACGTCATGGAGCACCGCCCCCATGCTATATGACGATCTTGACGTCATCAGTATACGCCTACCCTCCGAGACGCTGGGAACACGGCACAGACAAACATGTGAAGGGTATGTTCTCATTGTTTATTATGTATAAATGTATGTATTGTATACTTATCTGTTTGTATGGCTTGAGAAAGGTGCTGTATCTTGCACTGAAACGCGTTGCCTGATTAAAGTATCCCATTTTTCACTATGTGCCCTGGAACATAGTTCTGTACTTTGTGGAAGACACTCATAGGAGGGGGCATCTGTGCATCATACCCCCCTCCTTCCAAGTAAGTGTTTTAACAAACCATTCCTCGTACATGAAGTTGTCCTCAGCTTTTACTCCATATTGAGCGCGGATTTTTATTTTTATTTATTTTTTCCTGACATCCTATTTTCCACACATTCTTGTCTTTTAGCTCTACAGGCAGTTCTTTCCTACTCATGGCTTGGTTTTGGCTCTGAAAAGCATTGTGAGCTGTGAGACCTTACATAAACATGTTTTTTTTTATTGTGTCTAACCAAGTAAATGTATGATCTCAAAGATGATCAAGAGAAATTAGAGGTTCTAAGAGCTGAATTTCAAGTGTCATACCAAAGGTCCTGGATACCTATGTCAATGCAAAATGTTAATTTTTAAGTTTTTAAACATGTACAAAGATTGCTAACATTTTGTTTTCACTTTGTCATTATGGGGTATTGAGTGCAGAATGATAGGGAAAAACTTTTATTTGCTTTTTTATTTGCTCAGGGTAACAACATAGCAAAATGTAAAAAACATCAAAGGGTCTGAAGACTTTCCAATGGCAGTGTATGTTTTTATCTCACTAACTATCCATCTAACCTAACCACAATTGGCCCCCTAGATAGGCCATACTTCACAGAGTATACAGATAAGGTGCATAGACTATGGTATGCCAAGTGTAGACATCCACTCATGGTTGTCTCAAAGTAGCCGTTTACTTAAACATCTTTATTGAGTTTATTGAAATTATACACAAAAGGTTATCTATCTAACTAGATGACAACAGATTGCTAGAGATACATAACACAAGAACCAGCATTGTCAGTAAGTCCAGCAATCAGCTGATCAGTGGGGATCCCAAGCAGTGGACCTCCCCGATCAACCTTTGATGACCTATTCTAAGAATAGGTCATCAATAGTAAAAGTCCTAGACAGTTCCTTTAATTGCACTAAGCATTCTTTAACTTTTGTACCTCTACTCTTTAGGCAGTCATTAGTGACAGGCTGCATTCACACATGCATGTTAAAAGACATTTGTACCAGATAGCAATTCTTTCAGGTTCTTGAGAACCATACTAATGGCAGCAAACAGAGGGATTGGGTACCAGAGGAGGGAGATCATATGAGAAAAAAATTATAATCTTATTAATGGGCCTGTTTGATCTCCAGTCCTCGGTTCCCAGTCTGATTACATTCCAGCCACCTTTGGTTTCCTAGGTTTCATCATTATATTGTTGTGAATAAAATGATGGTCAAACAATTGTTCCAAATTTTATGCATTATTTGACTATTTATTGCTTAAAGGGGTTGTCCCGAGGCAGCAAGTGGGTCTATACACTTCTGTATGGCCATATTAATGCACTTTGTAATGTACATTGTGCATTAATTATGAGCCATACAGAAGTTATAAAAAGTTTTATACTTACCTGCTCCGTTGCTGGCGTCCTCGTCTCCATGGTGCCGACTAATTTTCGCCCTCCGATGGCCAAATTAGCCGCGCTTGCGCAGTCCGGGTCTTCTCCTCTTCTCTATGGGGCTCCGTGTAGCTCCGCCCCGTCACGTGCCGATTCCAGCCAATCAGGAGGCTGGAATTGGCAATGGACCGCACAGAAGCCCTGCGGTCCATGGAGACAGAGGATCCCGGCGGCCATCTTCAGCAGGTGAGTATGAAGACGCCGGACCGCCGGGATTCAGGTAAGCGCTGTGGGGGTTGTTTTTTTAACCCCTGCATCGGGGTTGTCTCGCGCCGAACGGGGGGGGGGGTTTAAAAAAAAAAAAAAAAACCCGTTTCGGCGCGGGACAACCCCTTTAAGTAAAGGAGATACAAAACAGTAACACATTTTATGCATCACTAACATGTAGCAATAAAATATCATAAGGAGTTTATAAAACATCAGATTGTACATTTGTCTAATCCAGGAGCCGGCACATAGACAGTATTAGTTCCATTTTCTGATCCATTCTATAGGCAGTGTTGTTAAAGTCTGCTTTTTTTTAGACATAAATGTCATTGCATGCATAAGCAAAATTTTTAAACTCAGCAAAATATGTTGAGTAGTTAAACCTTGTTGATTAATATACTTTAAAAAAGGAAAGTGCCTCAGGATATAAGTGATCTGGACTCACCTGGTGTGGACACGTGGATCCAAGTGCCTCACCTGTGGTCCTGCAGATAAGGTCAATCGGCTGTTTCCTATGCTGGTGGCATCCGCTTGAATAAGAGAAGAGCTGCACGAATTGCTGGGGACCTCTTAAAAGAGGATGACTCCCCGGCACATAAAACAAGGAAAGACAACAAAACTATTACAAAAAATCATGCGATCATATGATAGCCATATTCCACCTCCAAAGTAAGTGTCAGCTATTTCTCTGGGAAATTCTATTGACTAGTATGGAATACCATCCTATGGCTATCCTATGAGCACAGGATTTTTTGTAACAGCTTTGTTTGTTTTTTAAAAAAGACACAGACAAACTGGAGCAAGTTCAGAGAAGAGTTACCAAGATGGTGAGCGGTCTGCAAATCATGTCCTATGAGGAATGGTTAAAGGATCTGGGAATGTTTAGCTTGCAAAAAGAAGGCTGAGGAGACTTAATAGTGGTCTACAAATATCTAAAGGGTTGTCACACTGCAGAGGGATCAGCCCTATTCTCATTTGCACAAGGAAAGACTAGAAGAAATGGGATGAAACTGAAAGGGAGGAGACACAGATTAGATATTAGAAAAAACTTTCTGACAGTGAGGGTGATCAATGAGTGGAACTGGTTACCACAGGAGGTGGTGAGTTCTCCTTCAATGGAAGTGTTCAAACAAAGGCTGGACAGACATCTGTCTGGGATGATTTAGTAAATCCTGCACTGAGCAGGGGGTTGGACCTGATTACCCTGGAGGTCCCTTCCAACTCTACCATTCTATGATTCTATTCTTGTCTTGTTGAGAAATATGGAGTGTTTGACAAGATGGTAGAATAAATAAATTTCTTTCACATCAGTCAATAACAAAGAAGTTGTCTCTGCTTAGTTAAAAGACAGTGTCAGACAAATAAGAATAACAATCAGGGTTCCATATGACTATGTCCTCCTGACACCAATCTCAATTGCATTATGTTCTTGTAGCCAGACAACCAGGGCTGCCACAATAGAAAGTGGTGCCAAGCTTTATATGCCTGGCTCATTTATTATTGGTGGGCCTGGAAGGACGAATGTGCATAGGTTCCTCTAAATGGGCTAACGCTACCTGACACAGCTCCGGAACCTTCCTGCCCAATTGATACTTATTGACATGGCAAATTCAAGTGAATTTGGGGATGGAATGTTAACTAGCATATGCTTTATTACATCAGATAGAACCAAATGAAATTGGCTCCTGAGAGCTGGGTCATTCAATTGAAAGTTAGTAACTCACATCTGAATAGTTTGCAGATTCAGGGACTTAATACTATTTTCTGCAGTTGTAACACTGACAAGATCGTTATGGAAGAGTCCAAGTGTGATAAAGAAGACATTCACCAAATAAAATTCTACAGAATCAGGTGGAAGAGAAAAGGCCTACATACATCTGTGGATCTCCCTGCAACAAGGATATAATTAATCCTACCTGCTTTTTTTGAACCACATGAATGAGAATGGAGCCTGAAATATAAATGACAACTTTACACAGAAAGTTACATAGTTTTTATGGTTTCCATAAAATTCATCAGATAGATTAACTTTGGGCTTTGAGACAAGAGTTGGTGCTACAACACTTGAGATGTTCTCTGCTCAGCAAACCCACTTATCCAATTTATGAACAAGTTGAGATAAGCCTTGCATTTTATGCATGATCATCTGTGCACACTCTATACTTTAGCCAATTATTCTGTTACAATGTTCATAACATTAACTTTTTTTTAATGTCATTCACCAAAAACTATGAATAGCATGTCATTTTTATGATATGGGTTGAAATGATTAAGGGGATATTAAATGTGTATATTTTCTCATGTTTTATGACTTATATCTGAAGAAAAGTGTCTTCTTGAGTAATTCATTTTTGTTTTGCTATTAAGGCTTTTTTTAACTTATTAAACTTTTTTGGTTTCACTAGAAAATGTTTTCTTTTAATTCTTATATTATAATAATGCACTGAAATGCCTATGAATGCACAGACAGTTGATATGACTTATCTAATGTATCCCCGAATAAGCATTATTTCAAGACAGCTCTGAGGCCTTTCGTGACTTTTGGGCCTCTTGTGACTTCTAAAAAGAGGGGCATAATTAGGTAAAAGGAAGATGGGCATCACAGGCTTGTCATATTTACTGTATTTAGACTAGAAACAGGCATAAATTATAGTTGAAATGTACGCCAGCTTGTAGCTGCCATAGATTTCAGTCTGGTGCGTAGGACTACCCAGAAATGTGACATGTATATTAAGTTGTTGTGTGCCTCTTAATAAGCTTGGTGCTCTTGACTCTGGTGGACTCTTTACTCAAACTGGCATACATATGAAACACTGTTCTTAGTAAATTTTCCTCTATGTACCCATGTTATCACAGTGACCTAAATGAAGAGTACAAAGTGCTAAGGCTTAGAGTATATGCAATAACTGCAAACCAAAATGTATTCTCTTTGGAACTCCATGCAGTACGAGGAAAAAAAACATATCAGGGAAATTTTCCTTAAGGAGAACTAGAGGGTTACAACCACTGCCTACTAGTGGATGGTCCACCCTGATAATGATGTATCCACCCACATGCCTGTGCCACTCACTAACCCTGATAAATGACAAAGGAAAAACCACCATAAGAGTAAACTAAAACCTCAACAAATAAATTTCAGTAATAAATCTCTGAATTTATCGGAAGAGCCGCTGAAAGAACCATGGAAACCTGATCCAGAGATGTTCTCATTCTACAGCAGAAGGAGACTGCACTGAAATTAACTAATACAGAACCCAGGCCAGGAGGGAACTAAAAATCCGCCCTAATTGTCCTAATTGTGCACCAATAGCTGACACACCCATTAGAGTCAAAGAGGACTAAATGCACAGCAATATATTTACAGTGTGAAGATGTTAAAGGAAGGTAGTGTGAGTAAATGTAGTACATTTTTCATTTTGTATAGCTTATGCCAAGTTAAAGATTAGTAGTGGATTGATAGTTGGTTTATGGTGTGAGATATATAACGTAAAAATCTTTCTCTAAGAGTGCTGATAATACAATGCTCTCTGTATCTATCCAGCTTCTACTAACCCAGGAAACCTTTTACAACCACTTAGCAGTCTCCTGAATTCTCCAATAGTAAGGCTGCATGAAAAAAATTAGGGAAGTGTTCTTGGAGACCACAAACAGAGATGACTTGTCTGTGTTTGACAAGCATCCAGAGACCCACTCCTAACATACAGAACAGCCACTTAAGTGTATAAGTATGGGTCTGACAGGATATGAAGGTTATTAGACATACAAAAAAAATCTGAGAATTATTTTCTAGACAACCTAGACAACAATTCTACCATAAAACAGAGCCAGGGGATTCCCCCTTCCTGCTGCAGATGTAAAAGCACACTTTAAATTTTTTATCCTATTTAGGCCATTTCACAACTACTTCGAATTTTCAGAAAATGTAATCACAAAATTATGTTACACATTTTAAGGTACTTTAAAAGTTAAATCTAAAGTTTCCCTGAAAATATTCACAAATTTGAATTCATTTTTTATTTGATACAATTTGCAAAATCCACTCATTGGCTTTACCTCCATTTCAGGGAATTAGAGTAGTTAGCGCTTTTTTTTGTTGTTGTTGTAGAATTTGTAATTTTATTTAAATTATATTAATGATCATCTTAATGATTATTATTATTATTATTATTATTATTATTATTAAAACATACTAAAAAGTGGTAGTAATGCAACACATGATTAACTGTTTATTAAGAATAATGTTAGGAGATGGAATTTATTGCTGAAAATTTTCTGCAAAGCATGTGCAGGACGTTTTAATAAATGAAAAGCACTGAAAAGTATCACATGATGGCACTGTTTCCATTCCCACTTTGTCAAGCTATACAACTCTGATAAACTGCATTGCAGAATGGCCTCATCATAAGCCATGGAATGCATCATTCACACAACTCTTCAACATAGCTGAGAATATATATATATATATTTTTTTATTTAAAAAAAACACACTATACTATATATATATATAGAGAGAGAGAGTGTTTTTTTTTTTAAATAATGAAATAAAATACATTTTATCTTCAGTTTTTAGTAATGTGCATGTTATTACACATGTGTTTTTCATAATGTCATGTATTATAAAGAGAAAATATGAAACCAACCTGTAATAAATATTAATTGATAATAAATAATAATAATGACAACAGAAACAAAGTATATTGTATCTTTTAGATGATGCTGAAACTAGTTTTGTCATATCAGTATTAACTATAAAAGATAATAAAGATAATACAGTCTACAGTAGATAAAGAGCTATCTATGTATCATTCTGCATTTTTCTTATAATAAAGACTATTATGATGGTTACATTAATGCTCAAATTTTGTCACTTTTGTCACTTTTACATGCTATCCCCTTGTGATCTTTCAACTCATACAAATAAGCATAAATCAAAGTCAGATGATTCACCGCAAGTTAATGTATTCATTATTTTAACTAGCAGAAATGTCTTTAGTTTTGCAATCAGTGAGGACATTATTCTAGTACATAACAGTAGAATGTGTCATGCAGAGACTATTCCAGTTATTCTCATTTAACTTACTGTGAATGAGTACGTTTGTTTTTAGATTTTCGTATGAAACAGACCCAAAGCTATAGGATACAAATCAATTTATAAGCTACAACTATTAGGTCATCACTTTCCCAACTACTGCATTATATTAATCAGTTAACAATAATCTCACATACATTCTAATGTGTTTTCTATTTACTATGATATGTGAAAGAAGTCTTATATGACAAAATAAACATGTGTCACAATAAAGTGGATACTTTCAGAAAAATTGTAAGGCATTAGACACCTGTAGTGTAAAATAGTTTGGGAATATTGTAAGTGTATTAGAACTCAACTAACATATAAAATTACTGAACATGATTTATATATTTAGGCTTAAAAATAAGTTAGTTATTAATAGAAAAGCACGAGATAGGATAAAGTTTGCTTAAAAACAGTGAGACAAGACACAATTCACTTCATCGGGATTCGTCCTCTTCATCTGAACATTGAAGGTAACTTTTATATTAATTATTCATTAGTCTTTAAGCTTCCGCAATCAGCAAATTCTTAGGCACTTCATGTGAAGACTGTTTTAAAGCAGTCTGTAGTCTGCTGCTGTATTCCTGGCTATTTATGTAATCCAAGGAAAATAAAGCATTGTGTAAAAAAGAACATAAAGGTAATTACTGGTCAAGAAATGAACATAAACATAAGTACTGTAAAATCTAGTCATTTATTAAATATCCTAAGAATTCTAACTAAAGCCCCATTTACACAGGACGATTATAGGTCAAAATTCTCTCAAATGATGTCTTTTGAGCGATAATTGTTGCTTGTAAATGCAACCATCATTTGCTTTTCAGCCAAACAATGATTTTATGTTAAGTTTAAAATCCTTCGTTCTGCCGGGCAGCTGATAGCCGGGGCCACATTCTGTGATTCTCCACAGGAGCACTGATAATATTGTTTTCAGCTGCTGTCCCGCGGCAGAACAAAGGGCTGCATGCATATAACAGACCGCCTGCTGTTATCTGCATACAGCAAAGGGAGCCTCATTTACATGCAATTGAAGCTAAAATGCTACTAATGGGTATTAGTGCCCATTAACAGCTTATTAGAGATGAGCAAACATGTTTGGATAAGTCAGTTACTCAAGAGAGCCTCGCTCTTTTCGAGTAACTGCATTCTTGTCCGAGCGTGCTCAGGGGGCCGGCAGGGGTGAGCGGAGGGGCGGCGGGAGGTAGCAGGGGGGGAAAGAGATAGAGAGATCTCTCCCCCGCTACCCCCTGCCCCCCCCCCCCCGAGCACGCTCAGACAAGAATGCAGTTACTCGAGAAGAGCGATGCTCGCTCGAGTAACTGACTTATCCGAAAGAGCTCGCTCATCTCTACAGCTTATGCAAAATGATCACTCAAACTATCATTCTCCATATCTTTTGAACAAATTTTAAGCGATCATCTTTGGTGGAAAAAGGGGCTTTAGTAGTTGAAGTAACCCCTAATGGATGGTCAACTTTTCCAAAGTGTCAATTATAAAGAAAAAGAAACCATGAGTCAGCACTTCAGGTCATCTCTCTGACTTGTCATGGAGTCTGCAAGATGATCTACATAATGGTCCAAAGTTTGTAAGAAGATCCTTCCTAGGTGTCTAAGATTGATGTAATGCCTCACATTGCATTACATTAAGGCCCCAGGTACAGAGCAGAACTACTATTTGAGTCATATTACAATTAGAGATGAGCGAGCATACTCACTAAGGACAATTACTCGATCGAGCATTGTCCTTAGCGAGTACCTGCCCGCTCGGAAGAAAAGGTTCGGCTGCCGGTGCGGGTGAGAGGTGAGTTGCAGCAGTGAGCAGGGGGGAGCGGGGGGGGGGGGGGGAGAGAGGGAGAGAGAGATCTCCCCTACGTTCCTCCCCGCTCTCCCCCGCCGCTCCCCGCCCGCCGCCGGCAGCCGAACCTTTTTTTCCGAGCGGGCAGGTACTCGCTAAGGGCAATGCTCGATCAAGTAATTGCCCTTAGCAAGTATGCTCGATCATCTCTAGTTACCATGTTTCCATACAGCACCACATTACAGAGATTTTCTCTCCTAAAAGTAAAGTTCCTATGTGAGACGCGCTAAAGCCTATTTAGACTTAACGATTATAAGTGAAAAATCGTTATAACGACGGAAAGTGCACAATAAGTGTTAAGTCTAAGTGTGAACAATCTTGCACTTTTCGTTCATCTTCAGTTTCAACCAGCATAACAATCATCAGCGGCTTGTTCACTCCTCATTATGTTTAAACACTCCCCATTCAGTGTTTCACATAGCACATAAAGCAAGTGAATGAGAAGTAAACGATTCTCAATGATGATCTGCCTGTCTAAAAAGGCTGCATGAGCGCGAACAATTGTGAACGAGTTAGCAGTGATGTCAAATCACCGTTCAATGAGCTTGTTCAAATGAGAATTGGCTTGTGTAAAATGGGCACTACTAATGTAGTATGGCATCTGATGGGACATGCCACAGATTATTGTTCCGCACTGCTCGGAATTTGTGTGGAGGTGTAACACAACCAAGTGCAGGAACACTCACAGAGGTGTATTTTTTATTTGACCGTATTTGCACCTTAATTCTATGAATAATGATGTATTTAAACGGCATAGTTCTGCAGTATGCTATTGTATTTCATTGCTTGGTATGTTTTGTATTTTATCTATAGCATATCATATTTTTTCTATGTTAGACAGCAACACTGTGCCAAAGATGCTGGGCAAAATGATCAAATCATTTGCAACACAAATTATGCCTGGATGTGATGTTCACCTTCAGGGTCTCTTTTTAATGAATTTCAATGTTTTTTAAAGGAGTAGACAAAATATGTGTTACAATCAACTTATTCTTTTAAATTTTCATATGGTTACTGATAACAAGAATATGAGAATAACAAGATAACAAGAATTTCAAATAATCAGCTCAAATGCATGCCCAATTTAAACTAGATATTGTTTGAAAATACATAGAAAACAAGGGAAACATTTTAGCCCAGGAGCTTCTGGTGTGTAGCGTTTCTAGCATGTAGTCACTTTTCAAAAATTGCTACAATTTTCTATACAGTACTGTATATACAATATATGTTAATGCACAAATGCAACATGATATGCATGGTGATTATCATGCGCCTAACTGCACTATTTTATATTTAACTCTTTAGGTTAGAAAAAACTGTGTAGGTAACATGCTATAAGGAAAGCAAAGATCAGTGCCATGCATTAAATATTTGGTAGAAATTGTATACTGCTATAAGCATCTTGTGAATATAGCTCACCTGGTTTGTATCAGTCTTTTTTTTAAATGTACCTGTCTGATACAATTTGCTGACTGTAAACTAACTAACTAGGTGCTTATGCTTTAAATAAATATATTTTTTAAAGTATATTTGGATGATCATAATATTTACATTTGGATTACTTTTAATATATCTTACACATCAATGTATCACATACAGTATATTTAGTTATGCATGGGGTTAATGAAAAATGTTACATCATTATTACGTAATAAAGATAAAAACATTGGTCAACATGTCCTTGATAAACATGAACATAATGTCAATACAAAGTTAACTATTACAAATAATTCCTTAATTCTCATATTTAGATGTCATATTATTTTTGTTTTTGAAAATAACTTTCGGTAAATATGCTAATTAGTATCTAATTGCCATTCAAAAAATACTCTGAAAAATAAAGGGCATTGCTGTCATGTACCCAGCATGCTAATAATTGCTACTTCTACAATGACATTTCATAATTATAAACCAAATTTAATTTGATCCCTAACCCAAATCAATGCAGAAAGCATTAGGCTAGATTCACACACAGCTTACAAAATACGATTTTTGTTGCCACAAATCTTAGTCATGGCATTACAATAGGTGAAATCTGTGGCATCAAATATGCAACACATAGAGCATGCTGCTGATTTTCTTATATGGTGCAAAACTTTTTCACCTAAAACTTTGTTCATCTGCGATACATGAGATACTTTTTTCAGAAACCTTAAAGCCTAGGGAAATGATTTGTATACTGAAAAGAATCTACCTCCCCTCTACGTGTATATGCTGAGGACTATCTAATGCTCTTCTATGTGTATATACTAAAAAAATCTAAGTCACCTCTGTGTGCATTTACTGAGCAGAAGAAAGCGGCCATGAACTGCAGGGATGGAGCATGCATTTAAGGCTAAGAAGGGGCTGCAACCTCCAGTTGGGAGTAAATTTGAATAAAAAGGGGCATCACCTTTAAGGGTAAAAAGTGAGGAGAGTGGAAGGGGTGGCACATTCTACAGAGGGACATCGGTACATGCAGTCTGAGGAGAATCTAACGCTACTCTGTGTATACATATTTTATTCCTTGGTTCCTCTAAAGTAACCAAGACTTGATAAAATTTTCTGTATGAACAACACATACACACCTGTATCAAATTAACTTGGGCGAAGACGGGTATATCATCTAGTATGATATAAACCTGTTAGATAACAAAACAAAGACAGGAAGAATAAAGGAAAAAAATTACTAATACTGTCTGATAGATAGACAGCACAAACCTAGGGTCCTTTTATATAGGACAATTGTCAAGCACTTAAGGCCCATTTACAAGCAAAGATAATCTTTCAAACGACTGAAAGATTGAAAGATTGAAAGATTTTGTGATCTACTTGCATAATGTGTTAATGGCTAGAGATGTGCGAACGTACTCGGTAAGGTCGATTTCACAATCGAGCACCGCAATTTTCGAGTACTTCACTACTCGGGTGAAAAGTACTCGGGTGCGCTGTGGGGCGGGGGGTTGCAGAGGGGAGTGGGGGGTAGCAGCGGGGAACAGGGGGGAGCCCTCTCTCTCTCCCTCTCCCCCCCACTCCCCGCTGCAACCCCCCGCTCACCCACAGCGCACCCGAGTACCTTTCACCCGAGTAGTGAAGTACTCGAAAATCGCGGTGCTCGATTGCGAAATCGCCCTTACCGAGTACGTTCGCTCATCTCTATTAATGGCCATTAATCACATGCCCAGCTGTGCCCATAACCGGATTGTTCTCCTTGCGGCTGCTGGCAGGTTACACTGTTATCTGCCAGCTCTTGTGGAGATAACAGTATGCGATCTGTTAAGAGATACTTTATCTCTCACTAGCTGAACGATGGATTTTAAGTTCACTTTAAAATCATCCTTCAAGCAAAAAGTGCATGATGCCTACTAGAGATGAGCGAACTTACTCGGTTCGGGTGTTTTTGGACCCGAGCACAGCTTTTTCCGAGTAACTGACTACTTGGACGAAAAGATTCGGGGGGCGCCGGGGAGCGGCGTGGTGGAGCAGGGGGTAGCAGTGGGGAATAGGGGGGGGCTCTCCCCCCCCACTCCCCCTGCAACCCCCCGCACACGCCCGGCGCCCCACGAATCTTTTCGTTCGAGTAGTCAATTACTCGGAAAAAGCGGTGCTCGGGTCCAAAAACACCCGAACCGAGTAAGTTCGCTAATCTCTAATGCCTACATTTACATGTAATGATTATCGCTCATTTTAGGTTGTTTTGAGCTATAATTGTTAGTTGTAAATGCGCCTTTACTTGTAAGCACACAGGATCAATAATTACTCAATGAATGGAGGCAGAATGGGCTAATTGGTTCGAGTCACCCGCCTATGTTTAGAGTAAATAGGAAGTCATTCATAGGTGTACAACTGCCTGTTTACATGTGCCAATTATCAGCGGGTTTTTATGCATGCCTAAACTGAAAGATGAACAGTAAATGAACACATTATTGTTCATCATTTACTTGTTGACTATGTTTACACTGAATGATTATTCTTCAGCTTTGCACAATCCAGCGATTAAAAGGGTTGTCTGGTACTTTTGCATTTTTTTTTCTATTGATAAACTATCTTCAGGACTGGTCCTCAATAGATGCTCAGTGAGAGTCCATCATTTGAATCCCCACTGATCAGCTGAATACAAGTGCCACTGTCATTATGGGAACTGCAGGAAGCACATCACTCTGAACATAGCACAGTTGCCCGAGTTGGTACTGCAGGTACAACTTCCATTTATCCACCCTGATATGCATGTGCACAAGCTTGCTACCACTTCTCAGCTGAGAAGCATGGCCCGCTGAGTCCTGCTGAATTGCATTGGATCCTGTAGCATCTCAGGACTTGCCAGGGATGGATTGTTCCTCACCTGCTCCAGTCGTCACCTGTGATTGACATTCAATGAGCCTTCTCATTGCCGCCCACTGTATCTGGGTTAGAGAAGCGGCCCCATTTTTCCAGTTACAGCTTCAGCCTAGGATCTGACCTACGGTGCTTACTCAAACATAATAAATGGAGAAACCATAACCCAGGTACCATTCTAGCTACCATTCTTGTATAATTTCTTCCCAAACTAGAATGTGGCCCCAGCCAGTGATAAAACCGCAAAACACAAAATCTCAGTCATCCTCTTTTAAATAGTAAATTTCTAAATCACATCAAAAGACCACTATGGAGGACAAAACCAAGAAGCCCAACACATCAGTGGCAGGTCTTGGAACACCCCTACCTTCCCATGAGTTACTTACTAATCAAGAAATTACCCTCCAAATGTATCTCCATGCTCTAGCACATCAGATCCACCATCTTCTGAGCATTCACAGGTTGCTGCTGTTGCACTGGAAGTATCCAGATTCCTAATGCCACTCTTTGATTTGAGACCAGATGTGTTGCACTAATTCCACTATATCACAGATCACTCCCAATGCTGAAAGAATCATAAAAATAGGGCCCAGTGTCAGTAGCAGAGAAGTGACTATAGAGCTGTAAGTGCTTCACTGCACCAAAGAGAGATCTTGGACCTCTGACAGAGTAATTAGTATATTTGGAAAACAGAGACTGGAGGAATAATTTGATATTCACAAGCATTACAGAAAAATAACAGGAGGTTCCTAACCCTCCTAACTGAAAACAATCCTCAGGCTCTACACTTGGACATACCTGTAGACTCACTTGTGATGTGAAGGGCCCTCTATGAATGTCCACCTAGAGATCAGGGGGAGAACCAGCCAAGATTTGTTATAGCAAAATTTATGCATACCAAAGAAAAGCTATTACAGACCTATCGCAACCAACCACAGCTTATGGTTAATGATCGCAGGATACTGATCTTTCAGTGAAAGGCATTGTGGACGTATGTGGTTGCCTACACCACCAAAACATCCGCTTCCATCTGCTCTACCTGGCCAAATTACGTGTGCATCACAGTGTATGAACGCTTCTCTTTGACGATCCTACTGAAGCAAAGCGGCATTTTCATCCAGATGACAGTGGCTGAACTCTGAAACGCTGAGGTGAGGAAAATGAACCTACTCTTAATGGACCCTTTCATTCTCTCAGAATGGTTTTCCAGCAAATGCTGATTTCTTATAACTTTTTTATGCAACTTTGCACATATTCAACTTGCACATTCTTTACTGTTTGAGTGTTCTTGGTTTCATGTTTTATATGTTCTTGTTTGCTTTTATATTGCTCTATGTGATGTTTAATACCCTTGTATAAAAAAATAAAAGTATGCTGAAGGTGATACATTTATTGGCTCACCATAAACATTATATATGTAAGCTCTTGAGGGTACTTAGGCCTCTTTATCAGGCTGATATAACAACATATATCTGAAGAAACATATATGTATATCCACAACATAGCAGAGGCATGGTGTGATTAATTTGCATTTATAAAAGGCAGAATAACCAATTAAGTACTGAGAGGAAAAATGCAGTATTGAAATAATGATAAACTAGAATTATAAGACAAAGGTTTGTGTATAGGGTGAAAAGGGAGAAGGTGTGACATAGTAAGCAATTGATCAGGCTGATGGATGTGAAGTGTCCAGGTAATGAAACATAAACCCAGCTACTATATTTAGCCCTTGTGTTAATGTCTGTAAAGTTCTTATCATTTGAATTCCCAAATTTTTATCTCTGGTATTTTTAAAAAGTCCCTTGAGTATTAAGACTGTGATCCAATCCAGGGAAATGGCTCCAGCTTCTTCATGATTGTGCTATACCAGTGATGGGCAACCTTTTGAGCTCGATGTGTCAAAATTCGCCAAAAAATGGAGCATAACTCGGGTGGTGTGTCACTTTGAGAAAAAATCCATAAATTTGCGATATTTATAGTTTAAATAACAAAAATGTATAATTGTAACGTATAACTGTATTTAATAAACCCAAAACACCCATAGCACAGGCCCTCGCCTCTCGCTGCCTCCCCCTCACTTATCTCAGTAATGAGCCCCCAGCGGCGACAGCGCCCCCCAGAGTGGACCCCCAGCAGCGACAGCACCACCCAGAGCGGCCCCCCAGCATTACCTGCCCCCCATAGCGGTCCCCCAGCAGTATCTGCCCCCCTTACATTGCCCCCCCAGCAGTATCTGCCCCCCCTTACAGCACCCCCCCAGCAGTATCTGCCCCCCTTACAGCACCCCCCCAACAGTATCTGCCCCCCTTACAGTGCCCCCCCAACAGTATCTCCCCCCCCTTACAGCGTCCCCCCAGCATTACCTGCCCCCCGTACAGCGGCCCCCCAGTGGTGACTGCCCCTCACGAGACCCACGTACTTACCTCGGGGGATGGTCCGCTCCTCCTGTGCCCGGCGCGCCGCCAGCAGCGATGATCTCCAGCGCACACTGTGACATCAGTGTGTTGCAGGACGCCTCTTCCCCTGGACGCTCCCGCGGAACCAACAGGTAAGAGACATCGGGGGACGGGGGGAGGAGGATCCAGTGTGATGTCAGTGTGCACCGGGATCAGCGCTGTTAGTAGTGCTGGTTAGTGAATACCAGCAGGGGAGTCACGGCCCCTGCCGGTATTCATTAACGGGGTGAGCAGCCGCGTGTCAGCAACTATGGCTACGCATGTCAGTGCTGACACGCGTGTCATAGGTTCGCCATCATGGTGCTATACGTCTGTGCAAATTCATCATGGACTGTAGTTTCTATTTCGTTTCTCCAATTTATATGCCTTATATACTTTATTATGTACTGTTCACCACATTGGAGGGTGTACAGAAGAACGTGTAAGTGATTTTATAGTTCCATAGTGTGTTGGGATTAAAATTAGAACTATAAAACTATAAAACTATAAAATCACACTTTACACACAAACCTTAATCCTATGACTCAAGTTTATCATTATGTAAATGCTGTGCTCTCCCTCTCAGTGTCTTAATTGTTATCCTGCCTTTTTTAAGTGCAAATTAATCAAACCATGCTTATGCTCTCTGAGAGAAAGAGAGATGGCTTGGCATGGCCACAGGATCCCCGACGGTTTATTCTGCTCGCTGGGATGAGAGGTCATGGACCTACAAGCAATTAATCTCATAGAGGAATACCAGGAACCTTCTTGGCCTGATGAGCAAATATCACAAACATCTGTGTACAGGAAAAATCCACCAGCTGTAAGCAAGGACCATTCTGGTTAGAAATGTGTAAGGTAATGTTTTAGATTTTTCTATTAAAATAGATTTTTTATTCTACCCAGACATGCCAGATATATTTTTCTTTTTTCCTAAGTGCATTGGCTGTTGCCAGCAGCAGTCCATGCACCTGTAAGATATAGACTGGGTTTCAGATACATTTGTGCTCACCTATGGTAAGCAAGCATATATACTTGCTTAGACTGAATTTCACAGACACTATTGCATCCACATACACTACCCCTACATCGCTCACATTACTCATGGAAGGCCAAAATACCCTGGTTAAAAGAAAAAAAGTATTAACACATCTTAAGAGATTTAGGCCAGATGCCCGTTTCCTTCACGGAACCCATTGGAAGGGTTCAGCATGGTCTACATTTAAAACACCCTGGCCAGCTGCATATTATACTGCCACTTACACTTCCAAATCTAGAAGAGTGGCCAAGCTATTTTGGCGAGACCTTTTTTGCAAGATCCAAAGTGCCACTGCAGATCGAAAGGGTGTAATATTTACCCTCCTAATTATATATGTGCCTAATGCCACCAACTACTCTTTCTTCATGATTCTAGTCAATCTTGCTATAACCTGTATCCCTCAATATCTGATCTTAGGGGGTGATTTCCATAGAGACTTTCACCCTCATTAGGATTACTCTTGTCTTAGGACACAGTGGTTTCCAATGTCAAGGGCAGTGTTGCAACTAATGGAGAGATTATCACTGTGCGACATGTGGAAAACACTAAACAACGAGGTTAGGGAATACATATGTTACTCCCAGGTGCATGACTTGTTTTCATGCATAGACTTTTTCCTTATGTTCACTGGTCTGCTCAATCAGTTGGAAGAGGCCCATATATGCCCAGTAGCAATATCTGGCCATGCCCCAGTTATAATTAGGTGGTTTCCTATACACTTATTGGTCTCAGAGGATTCTGTCACATACCTAAAGTGACAATGGACTACCTTCTGGAATAATAATGATAGACACATGACACCCCTCTGATTGGAACCAGCTCCAAGATCATTATGCATGGTCACATTATAGCATATGTAGCAAATAAGAAAAAACTGATTCCAAGCATTTTTTAGCATTATTACATTCTGCTTTATTGATAGCAAACTCATGTCATAGCTCCCATTCCCCAAATGAAACAACAGTTTCTCAAGGCTAAAACACTTCTAAAAACCTTTGTTCAAGGCCAGGCATATGGGTTTAACCCTTTCCAATCCACTGTCTGACGTCTAAAGACATTATGATTTAAAGCTGTATAGCTCCGATGTTGGAAGACGTCCGTTGGAGGTCTCTTACTGTATATTGCCAGCCTCTGCTGTCAGAGCCTATCCATGTCACCTGATGCAGTATTGGCTTTAGCTGTTTTATAACAGAGTAAGCCCCCTAGGAAAACCAGGATGCAAATTGTATTGGAAAGGGTTGATTGATGTACCACAAACAAATACTATCTGTATATGAATAGGGCAGGGGCTCTGTAGGCTTTCTTGCCTAGGTTCTTCAAGTTAAATAAACCTACCACCCAGATGCAATGCCCCAAAATAGACCACAAATGTATTAAAACAGATGACATAGATATATATTTTTTTATTACTGTTAGGTCCAGGGGCATAGCTGAAAGCTCAGAAGTCTGGGTGCAAAAGTTCAGGTGGGCCCCTTCCCTCAAACACCTGTACCCATACCCATACATAAACCGAGCTGCATACAGCTGCAAAACGAATTTACATATCTAATCTAGCCTCTGGTCATAAGCTTTCTAAACATGACTCATTTCCTGGCCTATGTGAAAATTAGTTTGTAGCCCCTTAGGCTGCAATAACACAGACGAGGAAATCGCGCAACATTTGTGCATGGAGAGACGCACAAACCTTGCAAAAATTTAAACCCCATTCTTTTGAATGGGGTCATACACATGAGTGATGTTTTCCTGCATGGCATCACTTTCAATGGGGCCTG
Source organism: Eleutherodactylus coqui (assembly GCF_035609145.1). NCBI lineage: Eukaryota > Metazoa > Chordata > Amphibia > Anura > Eleutherodactylidae > Eleutherodactylus > Eleutherodactylus coqui. The sequence continues at coordinate 153,265,696 of NC_089838.1, forward strand.
CAGCAGCATTGCACCATGTGCTAGGTGTACACAATGTGATGCGAGATCTCCCATTGAAAATAACAGCTGTGGCAGTGGATTGCTACTTCACCAAAATGATGCAAGGCAATTTTCACATGAAAACACCTCTCATCCACGGGGATTTCACATGGTGGGGAGTGTGATATGGGGGTCGGATTTACAGCCCCATATCATATTCACCAGTGTGAAGTTAGCCTAAAGCCATGTTCATGTTTATTGTTGCATATTTGAACCAATATTAAAATCACATAAAAAACGCATGTGGTTTTACAAAACATTTTTTTTAAACTTCATGCAAGTTTTTGATGCGATTTTTAATTGTGTGTAAAGTGTGCAGTCATATACAGGAAATTCCCAGGTTATACCAGCATGGTTATATAACTATATACATGGTCCGTATCACTATATACAAGGAGCTATACATCTCTTGTATACAATGATATCAACCATACTGGTATAAGACCAGTTTCACATGTGTGTTGAAACCACCGACTCTGATCTAGTTCAAAACACCGGAAGAAAAAGTGCTGCATGACAGCTGACTGAGCCGTTCGGACACAGGGATTCCCCTTTCCTGCTCCCTGACTCAAGCAGAAAAACAGAATTCCCCAGTGCAAGTGTGAAACCACCCTTACCTGGGTATCTCCTGTATATAAGTATATATGTACAGCTGTTATAAGTTATACATCCTGCATATAGTGATATCAAACATGCTGGTATAACCTGGGCCAGCAGGTATATACAGCAGATACCCAGGTTATACCAGCATGGTACATATCACTATACACAGGATGTATAAGTTATACCAACTGAGCATATGATTATGTACAGGAGATTTCAAGGTTTCTCCGTTTTCACACAGCCGAGAAAATTGCGCAAGATTTGTGCATTGCGAGAATGAACCTTATTCTCAAATTGCGGCATATCCTAACTTTTGGCATGCCCTCACATCGACCATTGCTTTCAATAGGGCTGGCGGCAGCATCGCACCACATACTAGGTGCACGTGGTGCAAGGTCTCCCCATTGAAAGCAATGGGAGAAACTCTACAATCATTCTCTGCGGCTGTCAGACGCAGCAGAGGATCGCTATCTCCCCGAAGTGATGCGAGGTGGTTTTGATATAAAAACGCCTCGAATATGCAGGGAAATCACATGTTGGCAAGTGCAATATTGGGCCGTGATTCACGTGTGAAATTTGCCTTATAACAGCATGGTCCATATCAGTGTATACAGGAGATGTATATCCCCCTGTATATAGTGATAGGGAGCATGGCCACGTAATTGACATCATGAGACCAAATATCCTTCATCCAAATGCCTGGTAATGGTTTCAACAGACCACAGGAGGGATTTATCTTTTCAACAGAAATTTATGAAAAACTCTATGAATCTTCCAAGAGTCCTGTAATGCCAATTCATAAGCCACGGGATTGACAATTCTAGTGACCGGGAAAGGTCCCACAAATTGCGGAGCCAGTTTCAATGCGGGAGCCTTTAATTTCAAATTCTTGGAAGATAAATAAACCAACTGACCAACAGAAAATGAGTCAGAGACAGTGTGTCTGTTCACGTTATTCCTTAGCATGACAATCTGAGAATGCTCCAAATTACAACGTATCTCACCCCAAATCTCTTGAAGCCTCTTGACCATAGAATCCGCCGAAGGATTCTCAGAAGCAGGAGAAACAGAAAAGGAACACCCGGGAGGATAGCCAGCATTGCAAAAAAACGGCGAAGTTCCAGAAGCAGAATTACAGTGATTATTAATGGCAAACTCTGCCAATGCCAAAAAATCTGCCCACTGATCCTGACGATCGCTGACATGTAACCTGAATATTGAATAAGTTCTTGGTTCATACGCTTAGTCTGCCCATTGGATTCAGGGTGAAAAGCCGTGGAGAAAGACAACCCAACCTCGATGTTTTTACAAAATGCACGCCAAAACCGGAACTTAACCCCTCGTTCCAACACTACATTGTCATGGATGCCATGTAAACGCACTATTTCTTTGATGAAAATGGAAGCTAATTCGGGAGCCAACGGTAACTTTTTTAGAGAGACAAAATGTGCCATCTTAGAGAACCAGTCAACTACCACCCATATGACTGAGTGTCCCTGAGACACAGGGAGGTCTGTGACAAAATCCATGGATAAATGCGACCATGGTCTGGATGGAACCGGGAGTGGCAGAATGGGCCCCTCGTGTTGTCTCCTGACAATCTTCCCTCGAGCACAAACTGAACTGGATTCGACAGAACTTCTGACATCCGGGGCCAGCTTCGGCCACCAGTACAAACGTCTGCATAATTCCAACGTGCTACGAATACCAGGGTGGCCCGCCAAAACAGATGCATGAACTAGGACAAGTAAGCGCAAGGCACTGGGTACAAACAACCTCCCTTCAGGAAGGGCACTTGGAGCACTCGGTTGGGCCGCAAGAATTTGGCCGGAGATGTCAGACGACAAAGCTGCCACCACCACCCCAGGAGATAGGATACTCTCGGGTTGCGAATCCTCTTGTTCATGCGCCCCAAAACTGCAGAATGGAGCATCAGCCCTGACATTCTTTGACCCTGGTACATACGTAATTACAAAATTAAAACCTGAAAAAAATAAACCCCACCGGGCTTGTCAGGCGTTTAGGCGCTTAGCGGACTCTAGATAAATCAAATTCTTGTGATCCGTGAAAACAGTAATCTGATGTCTGGCCCCCTCCAGGAAATGCCTCCACTCCTCAAGTGCCCATTTGATAGCCAGCAATTCTCTATTGCCAATATCATAATTCTGTTCAGCCGGACTAAACTTCTTTGAGAAGAAGGCACAAGGCTGAAGATGGGAGAGAGAGGCATATCCCTGGGATAGGACAGTACCCACACCATGCTCAGAAGCATCCACCACCACAACACGGGGGCAGTGGAGAATGCCTTCTTTAGGCATGCAAAGGCTTCCTTAGCCTCAGGTGACCAGACGTTTGGTAAGGTCCGTCAGAGGTTTGGCCATAACTGAAAAATTCTTAATGAATTTACGGTAAAAATTTGCAAAGCCTAGAACCCATTGCAACGCTTTTAAATTAGTGGGTTGACACCATTCAGTTATGGGCCGGGCCTTGTCTGAATCCATCTGAATAGCAGAAGGCGTTATGACATACCCAAAAAAAGAGATCTCTTGGACCCCAAATTTGCATTTCTCTAGCTTGGCGAACAAGTGATGCTCTTGAAGACGTGAGAGCACAACACGTAAGTGACTCAGATGTGTCTCCCATTAGGGGGAAAAGATTAAAATTAGAGATGAGCGAGCACCAAAATGCTCGGGTGCTCGTTACTCGGGACGAAATTTTCGCAATGCTCGAGGGTTCGTTTCGAGTAACGAACCCCATTGAAGTCAATGGGCGACCCGAGCATTTTTGTATTTCGCCGATGCTCGCTAAGGTTTCCATGTGTGAAAATCTGGGCAATTCAAGAAAGTGATGGGAACGACACAGCAACGGATAGGGCAGGCGAGGGGCTACATGTTGGGCTGCATCTCAAGTTCACAGGTCCCACTATTAAGCCACAATACCGGCAAGAGTGGGGCCCCCCCCCTCCCAACAACTTTTACTTCTGAAGAGCCCTCATTAGCATGGCATACCTTAGCTAAGCACCACACTACCTACAACAAAGCACAATCACTGCCTGCATGACACTCTGCTGCCACTTCTCCTGGGTTACATGCTGCCCAACCCCCCTCCCCCCTGCACGACGCAGTGTCCACAGCGCACACCAAACTGTCCCTGCGCAGCCTTCAGCTGCCCTCATGCCACACCACCCTCATGTCTATTTATAAGTGCGTCTGCCATGAGGAGGAACTGCAGGCACACACTGCAGAGGGTTGGCACGGCTAGGCAGCGACCCTCTTTAAAAGTGGTGGGGCGATAGCCCACAGTGCTGTACAGAAGCAATGAGAAATATAATCCTGTGCCACCGCCATCAGGAGCTGCACACGTGGGCATAGCAATGGGGAACCTATGTGCCACACACTATTCATTCTGTCAAGGTGTCTGCATGCCCCAGTCAGACTGGTAATATGTACCTTAACAGTAACCGCGTTGGTGGTAATGTGGTGGTGACTGCGGACCTAGTAGCGCGGTTGTATTTTGTTGGTTTTCGGAATGTGGCCAGGATTAACTTGGCCGTGGCGGGGGATGTTTTTGAGGCACTACGTGTCCTCTCCACGTGTCCGTGGTTATATGCACCTTAACAGTAACCGCGTTGGTGGTAATGTGGTGGTGACTGCGGACCTAGTAGCGCGGTTGTATTTTGTTGGTTTTCGGAATGCGGCCAGGATTAAGTGGGCCGTGGCGGGGGGATGGTGTGGGGGCTCTCGTTGTGTCGGTAAAGGTGAAATTCTTGGACTGCCACCAGACGAACCAATGCAAAGGCATTTGCCAAGAATGTTTTCATTGTTGGAGGAGGAGGGGGATGTTTTTGAGGCACTACGTGTCCTCTCCACGTGTCCGTGGTTATATGCACCTTAACAGTAACCGCGTTGGTGGGAAATGGCCTCGCCGCCATCATGTCTTTGGGAAGCCTCTGTTTCCACACCCCAGAGACATACCATTAGCAGCGGTATAGGCAGAGCCCATAATTCGTAACATTTCAGCCGTAGCATTAGGACAGGCCCCACTAACATATCACTAGCAGCATTATAGAGGGAGCACAGTATTAGTTCCATTTCAGTAATAGTAGCACTCAAGACAGGCCCCAGTAACAATTCCGAAGCAGCAGTATAGTGGGAGCGCAGTCTTCGTTCCATTTCAGTAATAGTAGCACTCAAGACAGGCCCCAGTAACAATTCCGAAGCAGCAGTATAGTGGGAGCGCAGTCTTCGTTCCATTTCAGTAATAGTAGCACTCAAGACAGGCCCCAGTAACAATTCCGAAGCAGCAGTATAGGAGGAGCATAGTCTAAGTTCCATTTAAGTAATAGTAGCAGCCTACACAGGCCCCAGGAACAATTCCGAAGCAGCAGTATAGTGGGAGCGCAGTCTTAGTTCCATTTCAGTAGCTGCAGTATAGCCAAGGCCCAAGTTACATTTATGTAGCTAAAGTGTAGGCCAACCCCACACACCTTTCTCTACCATGAGTGCAGGCGAAGAACATAGAAATTGCTATGATTACACTGTAGGTGAGGGCCCAAAAAAATTGGTGTACCAACAGTACTAATGTACCTCAGTAAAAATTGGCCATGCCCAACCAAGATGGCAGGTGAAACCCATTAATCGCTTTGGTTAATGTGGCTTAAGTGGTAACTAGGCCTGGAGGCAGCCCAGTTTAACGAAAAATTGGTTCAAGTTAAAGTTCCAACGCTTTTAAGAGCATTGAAACGTATAAAAAATTTTTTATAAAAATTATATGAGTGAGCCTTGTTGCCCTAAGAAAAATTGCCCGTTCAGCGTGATTACGTGAGGTTTCAGGAGGAGGAGCAGGAGGAGGAGGAGGAATATTATACACAGATTGATGAAGCAGAAATGTCCCTGTTTTGGATGGTGAGAGAGAACGATGCTTCCATCCGCGGGTGCAGCCTACGTATTGCTTAGGTATCGCTGCTGTCCGCTGGTGGAGAAGAGAAGTCTGGGGAAATCCAGGCTTTGTTCATCTTGATGAGTGTTAGCCTGTCGGCACTGTCGGTTGACAGGCGGGTACGCTTATCTGTGATGATTCCCCCAGCCGCACTAAACACCCTCTCCGACAAGAAGCTAGCCGCAGGACAAGCAAGCACCTCCAGGGCATACAGCGCTAGTTCAGGCCACGTGTCCAGCTTCGACACCCAGTAGTTGTAGGTGGCAGAGGCGTCACGGAGGACGGTCGTGCGATCGGCTACGTACTCCCTCACCATCCTTTCACAGTGCTCCCGCCGACTCAGCCTTGACTGAGGAGCGGTGACACAGTCTTGCTGGGGAGCCATAAAGCTGTCCAGGCCCTTAAAGACTGTTGCACTGCCTGGGCTGTACATGCTGCTCGATCTCCGCACCTCCCCTGCTACCTGGCCCTCGGAACTGCGCCTTCTGCCACTAGCGCTGTCGGATGGGAATTTTACCATCAGCTTGTCCGCCAGGGTCCTGTGGTATAGCAACACTCTCGAACCCCTTTCCTCTTCGGGAATGAGAGTGGGAAGGTTCTCCTTATAGCGTGGGTCGAGCAGTGTGTACACCCAGTAATCCGTAGTGGCCAGAATGCGTGTAACGCGAGGGTCACGAGAAAGGCATCCTAACATGAAGTCAGCCATGTGTGCCAGGGTACCTGTACGCAACACATGGCTGTCCGCACTAGGAAGATCACTTTCAGGATCCTCCTCCTCCTCCTCCTCCTCAGGCCATACACGCTGAAATGATGACAGGCAAGCAGCATGGGTACCGTCAGCAGTGGGCCAAGCTGTCTCTTCCCCCTCCTCCTCATCCTCCTCATGCTCCTCCTCCTCCTCCTGAACGCGCTGAGATATAGACAGGAGGGTGCTCTGACTATCCAGCGACATACTGTCTTCCCCCGGCTCTGTTTCCGAGCGCAAAGCGGCTGCCTTTATGGTTTGCAGGGAACTTCTCAAGATGCATAGCAGAGGAATGGTGACGCTAATGATTGCAGCATCGCCGCTCACCACCTGGGTAGACTGCTCAAAGTTTCGAAGGACCTGGCAGATGTCTGCCAACCAGGCCCACTCTTCTGAAAATAATTGAGGAGGCTGACTCCCACTGCGCCGCCCATGTTGGAGTTGGTATTCCACTATAGCTCTACGCTGCTCATAGAGCCTGGCCAACATGTGGAGCGTAGAGTTCCACCGTGTGGGCACGTCGCACAGCAGTCGGTGCACTGGCAGATTAAACCGATGTTGCAGTGTCCGCAGGGTGGCAGCGTCCGTGTGGGACTTGCGGAAATGTGCGCAGAGCCGGCGCACCTTTACGAGCAGGTCTGACAAGCGTGGGTAGCTTTTCAGAAAGCGCTGAACCACCAAATTAAAGACGTGGGCCAGGCATGGCACGTGCGTGAGGCTGCCGAGCTGCAGAGCCGCCACCAGGTTACGGCCGTTGTCACACACGACCATGCCCGGTTGGAGGCTCAGCGGCGCAAGCCAGCGGTCGGTCTGCTCTGTCAGACCCTGCAGCAGTTCGTGGGCCGTGTGCCTCTTATCTCCTAAGCTGAGTAGTTTCAGCACGGCCTGTTGACGCTTGCCCACCGCTGTGCTGCAACGCCGCGCGACACCGACTGCTGGCGACGTGCTGCTGCTGACACATCTTGATTGCGAGACAGAGGTTGCGGAGGAGGAGGAGGAGGAGGGTGGTTTAGTGGAGGAAGCATACACCGCCACAGATACCAGCACCGAGCTGGGGCCCGCAATTCTGGGGGTGGGTAGGACGTGAGCGGTCCCAGGCTCTGACTCTGTCCCAGCCTCCACTAAATTCACCCAATGTGCCGTCAGGGAGATGTAGTGGCCCTGGCCGCCTGTGCTTGTCCACGTGTCCATTGTTAAGTGGACCTTGGCAGTAACCGCGTTGGTGAGGGCGCGTACAATGTTGCGGGAGACGTGGTCGTGCAGGGCTGGGACAGCACGTCGGGAAAAGTAGTGGCGACTGGGAACTGAGTAGCGCGGGGCCGCCGCCTCCATCATACTTTTGAAGGACTCCGTTTCCACAACCCTATACGGCAGCATCTCAAGGCTGATAAACTTGGCTATGTGGACGGTTAACGCTTGAGCGTGCGGGTCCGTGGCGGCGTACTTGCGCTTGCGCTCAAACACTTGCGCTAGCGACGGCTGGACGGTGCGGTGCGAGACATTGGTGGATGGGGCCAAGGACAGCGGAGGTGAGGGTGTGGGTGCAGGCTAGGAGACGGTAGTGCCTGTGTCCTCAGAGCGGGGTTGGATCTCAGTGGCAGGTTGGGGCACAGGGGGAGAGGCAGCGGTGCAAACCGGAGGCGGTGAACGGCCTTCGTCCCACCTTGTGGGGTGCTTGGCCATCATATGTCTGCGCATGCTGGTGGTGGTGAGGCTGTTGGTGGTGGCTCCCCGGCTGATCTTGGCGCGACAAAGGTTGCACACCACTGTTCGTCGGTCGTCAGGCGTCTCTGTGAAAAACTGCCAGACCTTAGAGCACCTCGGCCTCTGCAGGGTGGCATGGCGCGAGGGTGTGCTTTGGGAAACAGTTGGTGGATTATTTGGTCTGGCCCTGCCTCTACCCCTGGACACCGCACTGCCTCTTGCAACCTGCCCTGCTGCTGCCCGTGCCTCCCCCTCTGAAGACCTGTCCTGTGTAGGCGTTGCACACCAGGTGGGGTCAGTCACCTCATCGTCCTGCTGCTCTTCCTCCGAATCCTCTGTGCGCTCCTCCCTTGGACTTACTGCCCTTACTACTACCTCACTGCAAGACAACTGTGTCTCATCGTCATCGTCCTCCTCACCCACTGAAAGGTCTTGAGACAGTTGCCGGAAGTCCCCAGCCTCATCCCCCGGACCTCGGGAACTTTCCAATGGTTAGGCATCAGTGACGATAAACTCCTCTGGTGGGAGAGGAACCACTGCTGCCCAATCTGAGCAGGGGCCCGAGAGCAGTTCCTGGGAGTCTGCCCGCTCCTGAGCATGTGTCATTGTAGTGGAGTGAGGAGGCTGGGAGGAAGGAGGAGTAGCAGCCAGAGGATTTGGATTTGCAGCACTGGACGGCGCAGAACCGTGGGTGATAGCTTGCTCAAAGCACTTTCTGCCATCCACGACAGGACCTGCTCACACTGCTCATTTTCTAATAAAGGTCTCCCGCATGGACCCATTAATTGGGCGATGAATGTGGGGACGCCAGTAACGTGCCTCTCTCCTAATCGCGCAACAGTCGGCTGCGATACAAATTGATCAGGAGCTCGCCCTGTGCCCACACCCTCACTTGGGCCTACGCGTCCTGGGCCACGTCCTCTAGGCTTACCCCTACCCCTCAGCATGTTGTATTACCAGTGATTTCCCAGGCAGGAAATAAATTGGCGCAAGCCTGCAGGACAAATAGAATGGTTCCCTTTTTGGGAAACGGAGGGCCCACTGACTATATTCAATCAGATAAGATATGTGTTGCACAGAAATGCAGTTATATGAAGTGCAGCAGAGCAGTTACTTTTCACAGGCAGGAAATAAATTGGCGCAAGCCTGCAGGACAAATAGAATGTTTCCCTTTTTGGGAAACAGAGGGCCCACTGACTATATTCAATCAGATAAGATATGTGTTGCACAGAAATGCAGTTATATGAAGTGCAGCACAGCGGAGACTTTTCACAGGCAGCAAATAAATTGGCGCAAGCCTGCAGGACAAATTGAATGTTTCCCTTTTTGGGAAACGGAGGGCCCACTGACTATATTCAATCAGATAAGATATGTGTTGCACAGAAATGCAGTTATATGAAGTGCAGCAGAGCAGTTACTTTTCACAGGCAGGAAATAAATTGGCGCAAGCCTGCAGGACAAATAGAATGTTTCCCTTTTTGGGAAACAGAGGGCCCACTGACTATATTCAATCAGATAAGATATGTGTTGCACAGAAATGCAGTTATATGAAGTGCAGCACAGCGGAGACTTTTCACAGGCAGCAAATAAATTGGCGCAAGCCTGCAGGACAAATAGAATGTTTCCCTTTTTGGGAAACGGAGGGCCCACTGACTATATTCAATCAAATAAGATATGTGTTGCACAGAAATGCAGTTATATGAAGTGCAGCAGAGCGGAGACTTTTCACAGGCAGCAAATAAATTGGCGCAAGCCTGCAGGACAAATTGAATGTTTCCCTTTTTGGGAAACGGAGGGCCCACTGACTATATTCAATCAGATAAGATATGTGTTGCACAGAAATGCAGTTATATGAAGTGCAGCAGAGCGGTTACTTTTCACAGGCAGCAAATAAATTGGCGCAAGCCTGCAGGACAAATAGAATGTTTCCCTTTGTGGGAAACGGAGGGCCCACTGACTATATTCAATCAGATAAGATATGTGTTGCACAGAAATGCAGTTATATGAAGTGCAGCAGAGCGGAGACTTTTCACAGGCAGCAAATAAATTGGCGCAAGCCTGCAGGACAAATAGAATGTTTCCCTTTTTTGGAAAGGGGGGGGCCACTGACTATATTCAATCAGATAAGATATGTGTTGCACAGAAATGCAGTTATATGAAGTGCAGCACAGCGGAGACTTTTCACAGGCAGCAAATAAATTGGCGCAAGCCTGCAGGACAAATAGAATGTTTCCCTTTTTGGGAAACGGAGGGCCCACTGACTATATTCAATCAGATAAGATATGTGTTGCACAGAAATGCAGTTATATGAAGTGCAGCACAGCGGAGACTTTTCACAGGCAGCAAATAAATTGGCGCAAGCCTGCAGGACAAATAGAATGTTTCCCTTTTTGGGAAACGGAGGGCCCACTGACTATATTCAATCAGATAAGATATGTGTTGCACAGAAATGCAGTTATATGAAGTGCAGCACAGCGGTTACTTTTCCCAGGCAGGAAATAAATTGGCGCAAGACTGCAGGACAAATACAATTTTTCCCTTTTTGGGAAACGGAGGGCCCACTGACTATATTCAATCAATAATATATGTCTTCTGGCCCTGCCTACACAATTCTCTCCCTGTAGTATTACTGCAAGGCATAATGCTCTGCAGACAGCCGATTTTGAAAAGAAAAAAATATGCAACACTGCTAACAGCAGCCTGCACAGTACTGCACACGGATAGATGTGGCCCTAAGAAGGACCGTTGGTGTTCTTGAAGCCTACACTCACTCCTAACACTCTCCCTACCTAAGCACCACTTCTGTCCCTGTAGTATTACTGCAAGGCGCAATGCTCTGCAGACTGACGATTTTGAAAAAAAAAAATTTCTGCAACACTGCTAACAGCACCCTCCACAGTACTGCACACGGATAGATGTGGCCCTGAGAAGGACCGTTGGGGTTCTTGAAGCCTACACTCACTACTAAGACTCTCCCTACAGCAGCTCCGGCACCAGCAGCACTTTTCCTCAGCTAACTCACAAGACATCTGAGGCGAGCCGCGGGAGGGGCCGACTTTTATACTCGGGTGACATCTGATCGCCCCAGCCACTCACAGCAGGGGGGTGGTATAGGGCTTGAACGTCACAGGGGGAAGTTGTAATGCCTTCCCTGTCTTTCAATTGGCCAGAAAAGCGCGCTAACGTCTCAGAGAGGAAACTGAAAGTAACCAGAACACCGCGTGGTGCTCGTTAAGAGTAACGAGCATCCCGAACACCCTAATATTCGCACGAATATCAAGCTCGGACGAGTACGTTCGCTCATCTCTAATTAAAATATCATCCAAATGCACTACCACAAAAGTACCCAGAATATCCTGAAAAATAGCGTTCATGAATCCCTGAAAAACGGCCGTGGCATTGCATAATCCAAACGGCATCACTAAACACTCAAAATGCCCAAAAGGAGTATTAAATGCAGTCTTCCATTCTTCCCCTTCTCTAATTCTAATCAAATTGTATACTCCCCTAAGGTCGAGTTTGGAGAACCATCTAGCTCCCACAATCTCATTAAGGAGATCGGGGATCAGCGGAAGTGAGTATTGATTTTTCATAGTAATCTTGTTTAATGCTCGATAATCAATACAAGGCCGGAGACTACCATCCTTCCTTTTCACAAAGAAGAGCCCAGCCCCCACAGGAGACTCGAAAGGACGTATATGTCCCTTGGCAAACTCTCGGGTACCTACTCCTTCATGGCCTCCCGTTTGGGAACTGTAACATTGTAAATTCCCCCCTAGGGAATCTTACCCCCAGGAACGAGGTCAATTTTGCAATCCTATTCCCTATGAGGGGGCAACACTTCTAAAAGTTGTTTAGAAAATACATCAGCAAACTCCTCCAAGTATTTAGGCAGGCCAGGAACCTCACAGTTGGAAGAATGCAGTTGGACAGATGTTAAATGATCTCCCCAGCCCGCTCCCCACTGCATCAACTCAGAGGCTGCCCAATCAATAACAGGTTTGTGAAGACGTAACCACGGTAACCCCAAAACGATATCAACTGATAAATTCTTCATGCTAGAAAAGTACAGGTCTCCGTATGTAGGGCTCCCACTAAGAATGTTAGTTCGGGTGTAATCTTCTTAACTAGCCCCGCAGTCAATGGGGTGGAGTCAATACCAGAGACCTGTATAGGAGGACTCAGGTCCCGCAATTCAGAGGCAAAGGACTTGACAAACTCCAAATTTACAAAATTGGCAGCCGCCCCTGAGTCAATAAATGCATGACTGTAAATCTGACAGGAACCAAACGTAATGGAACAAGGAAGAAGCAACTTAGAAATACCCGGACGTACCTGAGCTCCTAGGCGATCCCTCCGGACATCACCTAGGAGCGGAAGTTTTCCTGCAGATGTCTCTTGTCACAGGTGGAGACCTGATTTCCAGGATCCCCGCAGTAGAAACACAGCCCGTTCTTTAGGCGGAATGTCTTACAATCTAGAGATGACATGTACCCCAGTTCCATGATTCAGTATGGTTGCTGAGTAGAACGGAATTCTGCTCCTTCAGTGCGGGGGAGAAACTAATAGATCTAGCATTAAGTCTGGCCCTAAGACGATGGTCAGCTCTAACTGCTAAAGTCATGGCACTCTCTAATGTCTTAGGCTCAGGATGAGACAACAGCAGGTCCTTTACTGCCTCAGACAACCCGGTGAGAAATAAATCTTTTAAGGCCCAGTCAGTCCACCCAGAATCTACACAGAACTGTCGAACTGAGAACAAAAATCTTCGGCTGAACTTTTGCCCTGACGGAGACTTAACAACTTAGATACAGCATAGCCTGCTAAGTCTGGTTCATCATATATCTGACCCAAAGCTGCAAAGAAAGCATCCATGATCTGACGAGAGGGGGATTCAGGTGGCAATGAAAAGGCCCAATTTTGTGGATCACAATTAAACGAGAGATAACAATACCAACCTTCTGGTAATCAGACCCAGGAGAGTGTGGGTGCAAATTAAAGTATAATCTACATCCTTCACGGAAAGCAAAAAATGCCTTCCGGTCACCAGAAAAGAAGTCGGAAAGTGTAGCTTTGGGTTCGCATACCGATACCGGACCCTGGGAAGACACCACAGGGGCACCAGCTACAACTTGCTCCTGGTGCTGGAGGCGGGTCGACAAATCCTGTACCACCTCGGTCAAAGTTTGCACCTGGTTAACCAATACAAACACAGCCTCCATAGCAGGGAATACTTAGGGCCAAAAATTCAAGACTCGAAAATGGCCAGTGGTTCTGTCAGGACTGGTTAGAAACTAGGGGGCATGAAAGTCCCTACACCAGCCCTCTCCCCTGTCCCTGCCTACTTGCCCCCTGGGCTAAACCCCAGGGCGACAACTGGCCGGTGGTCCCCACTCTGCACTAAGGACGACCCCGTAAGGGAAGGGACAGAGAAGACCAACTAACAAAAAACAACAGACAAAAACACAAAAGCTCATAGTCAGGGAAAAGCCGGGTCAAACAAACCAGGAATGTCAGACCGAGGGAAAAGACAAGCTCAGAGTCAGGGAATAGCCGAATCAGAAAACTAGAGGCAGAACTGATATTGCAGGTGTTAGGTGGACAAGACTAAATCAAACACTGGCACTGGGATCCAGTATCAGACAGGCTAAATACAGAAGTCTCCATCTAGAGTGGGGCAGAGCGTGATGACACGCCGGCCGGTGATGTCATAAATCCAGCCCCACTCCTGCCATGTCTCCTAACAGGGGAACCTTGAGCCCAGCGGGACGGATGTGCCCCGTGCAAGGTGGGACCCACACCGATGACCAGCCTGAGCGCCCACCAGCACGGGGGAAACCCGCGCAGAGACACCCGCAAGACCACCGACAGCACGCCCACGCCGAGCACCAGTGCCCCCAGCGGTGAGCCTCCTCCTAACACTTTGATTGCATCGTAGAGGCATGTCTAGTCATCAACAAGCTCTGCCCAAGTGAAAAAAGAGGTCAATTACAAACAAGTAGCATCTAAGCGCTTTTTTATAGCCCAAGGGTGGAACCACTTTTAGGACCTCAGGTGGCAAGATCGTTCATCTAATTACTCCACAACTCTAATCATTTGCATATCTGCCTGAGATGTAATTGCATGCCAAGTTTTGCAGTAAAATTACATCTCTTTTTCGGTGCTTGATATTTTTTGACAAACAGTGTGTCTTAGGGCTCATGCACACGGGTAGTTTGGATTCCGCATGCGGAATACGGCAGCGTAATCCAGCCCTGGCATCAGCAACATCCACGAGTACCTGCTTTTCTTTTGGAAGTCGTCTGTGTGGAATCTGCACTAAAATGGATCATGCTGTGATTCTTTTATCAGCGAGTGGAAACCACAATTGGTTTACGCTTGTGTGCATGAAGAATCACTTTTCCATAGCATGCTATCGGCGGTATTTGCTGCAGAATCCAGAGGCAGACCCCTGCTCCGAATTCCGGAATGCCAATCCGCCCATGTGCATGAGGCCTTAAACACAAAAATTACAAAAAAAATGATTTACATAGTCCATTTATTTGGGCCAGGAAATTCCCAGATTGAATGATGGACTCAATTCCATTAATACTAGGATTTATAACCTCTCTACAATGTATAGCTATGGATTGGTTGCATGGAACATCCATATAAACAGACATGGTTGTAGATCACTTTTTCACTCTGTGGACTGCACTACCTAATCTAATCCACCTTCAATTTGGTAAGTTACCTTCAGAACTAAAGAGCAACCCTCTCCTATTCGTGGTATGGAGGACTTGGAGGAGATTACACAAATTCCTGGGCCTACATCCTCTGGTCTCCATTCAATTTGCCTTACAAAAAAAATCCTTACTTCCAAACAGGACCCACATTCACTTTCTACAGTTGGCAATTCCAGGGTATTACATCCATTAATAAATGTATTAATCAACAAATAAAATATATAATGTCCTTTACTGAACTTAAAGAAGCATTCCCTATCATAATTTTTCCTTTGTCTATTCATTCAGGAGAAGATCTACATCTCAAAAGTAATTTCCTTTATGACAGAAGGAGACTTGGATTCAACTAGATAGAAATAGTATAATTCAGTGGTGGCGAACCTATGACACGCGTGCCAGAGGCGGCACGCAGAGCCGGTCCTGCTGGCACACGCCGCCGCCGGCTACTCACCAAGTTAGTAGTAAATAACGTCAGGGGTCGTGGCTCCGCCACCATTAATCACTCGCTGCACTACTAGCAGCACTTATCCTGGCGCACACTGTGACGTCAGTGTGCAGACAGGATCCGCCCCCCCTCCCCTGACATCTCCTCTTAGGTTCTGCGAGGCGTCCGGCAACACACTGACATCACCTGTGTACCTGCGATCAGCACTGCTGGCAGCGCGCCAGGCAGAGGAACAGTGGAGCTTCCATGAGGAGGAGGGGGTAAGTATATTGTTCTCAGGGGGGTACTGTCACTGCTGGGGGCACAATTACTACTGGGGGCCACTGTGGAATGTCACTATTAAACTGGTGGCCACTGTGGAGGGCACAATTACTACTGGAGGCCACTGTGGGATGTCACTATTATACTGGGGGTCGCTGTGGGATGTCACTATTATACTGGGGGCCGCTGTAAAGTCTCACTATTATACTGGGGGCTGCTGTGAGGGGGGTCACTATTATACTGGGGGCTGCTGTGTGTGGGGGGGTCATTATTACCATGGGGCTACTGTGGGATGTCACTATTATACTGGGGACCGCTCTGGGGATGTCACTATTACCGCAGGGGGCCGCTCTGGGGGATGTCACTATTATACTGGGGGCCGCTCTGGGGATGTCACTATTACCGCAGGGGGCCGCTCTGGGGGATGTCACTGTTACTGCTGGGACAGCTCTGGGGGATGTCATTATTACCGCTGGGGCTCCTCTGGGGAATGTCACTATTACTGCTGGGGTATGTATGCATGTGGCGGAAATGGGAAGGGCTGTTTCAAAATACACAGCGTGCAGATTTTGACTGCTTTTTGGATGCGGAAATGCTGCAGAATTTGCGACATAAATTTCCACTGAGGACATTCTGCAGCATTTCCATAGCCAAAAAGCTGTCAAAATCTGCAAGCTGTCTATTTTGAAGCGGCCCTATCCTTTTAGAATGACGGGGGTTAAATCATACATCGTGATAAGCTCTGCCCCCCTGACATGTTGGCACTTTGCTATAAATAAGTGGGTTTTCGGTTGAAATTTGGGCACTCGGTCTCTAAAAGGTTTGCCATTACTGGTATAGAGGTACTAACCCTAGCAATAAACAAGCCACAAACAATTATAAATTCATTTACATCTCCTTAGATTATTCTTTTACCCAGTGCACTCCCACTAAATGGATGGACAATCTACTTCAGGCTACCCACCCTTTAGTGCTTAAAGCTATGGCACAGACTCATTGCTATCATCTCTCAGTGCATTTCACAGAAATGGCCATGTAAATATGCCGATACTTAATCACACAGAGAGAACATGCAATAGGAATATACAATACATCAGAATATTTAAAAGTAGGTCACTGAATGCAGGACTATACCATTAGTTTGTGGGAATGCCCAGTGATTATGGAATTTTGGAATAAAAGATATTATCTCCTCTACTACACATCTTACCAACTTTACCCGCTCCCAACACTCTATGGGCCATATTTGGTTATGTGGATCCTAAGGACTATATTTGTACTTCGGAATGCTGCAAGCACCTACATTTAATTGTAGCAGCTAGTAATATGTCAATCTTGCAAACTTGACTCTGTCTTGAAGCCCCTTCACTGAAGCTATTTATGCAGAATTTCCCCAATATAATGGGAATGGAATTGGTGGAGGCTTCATTGAGTAAAGAGATAAGAATAAATTAGTTTTTTTTACAGTTTGAAAAGGCTTGCCAATACTTATCAGTACGGCTAATCATGATTGTTGTTATCTCACTACCTGGTTTCAGGAGAGGGTGATATTGTGTGAAACCCCAATATCTGATTCATAAATTAGATGTCTGGGATCCAGGGGATACCTCTATAGAGGCTTATACTACTTAGGAACATAGAGCAATGGCCTCTGGCACGCTAGCGTATTTGGGGCCGTATGCTGTTTGTGGTAATCCATGGACAGCATTTGGCCCCATTATAGCTTATGAGTAGAGATGAGCGAGCATCAAAATGCTCGGGTGCTCGTTACTCGAGTCAAACTTTCAGTGATGCTCGAGAGTTCATTTCGAGTAACGAACCCCATTGAAGTCAATGGGCGACTCGAGCATTTTTGTATATCGCCGATGCTCGCTAAGGTTTTCATTTGTGAAAACCTGGGACATTCAAGAAAGTGATGGGAACGACACAGAAACGGATAGGGCAGGTGAGGGGCTACATGTTGGGCTGCATCTCAAGTTCCCAGGTCCCACTATTAAGCCACAATAGTGGCAAGAGTGAGACCCCCCCCCTGCACTGTCAGCATAACGATCGTTCTCCTCTGCCACAGCTGTAACAGCTGTGGCAGAGAAGAACGATGTTAGCCCATTGAATTCAATGGAGCCGGCAATACAGCAATGGGCTGCCGGCGATCGCGGGATGAATTGTCGGGAAGGGCTTAAATATATAAGCCATTCCCTGCAATTCATCCAGAAATGTGTAAAAATAAAAAATATATATATACTCACCTGGTCCCGGCAGACGGAGTTCAGCGCGGCCGGCGGCAGTCCTCCTGAACTGCTCTGAACAGCTGTGAGTAGTATTCAGCAGCCGGGGATTTAAAATCCCCACCTGCTGAATGAGCTGCCTCTGATTGGTCACAGCCTGACCAATCAGAGGCAGATCTCACTCACACACCCATTCATGAATTTATGAATGGGTGAGTGACTGCTGCCTCTCATTGGCTCAGCGGGACCAATCAGATTTCATCCAGATACACATTCCTGGATGAATTGCAGGGAAGGGCTTATATATTTAAGCCCTTCCCGACAATTCATCCCGCGCTCGCCGGCAGCCCATTGCTTTCAATGGAGCCAGCTGTATTGCCGGCTCCATTGAATTCAATGGGCTAACATCGTTCTGCCAGGACAAGGTGAGTATATATTTTTTTTATTTTTACACATTTCTAGATGAATAGCAGAGAAGGGCTTATATATTTAAGCCCTTCCCGACAATTCATCCCGCGCTCGCCGGCAGCCCATTGCTTTCAATGGAGCCGGCTGTATTGCCGGCTCCATTGAATTCAATGGTCAGTGCTCGTTTAATCGAGACGAGTACCGCGTGGTGCTCGTCTCGCGTAACGAGCATCTCGAGCACCCTAATACTCGAACGAGCATCAAGCTCGGACGAGTATGCTCACTCATCTCTACTTATGAGGCTATACACATTGTATTTTTCTTCTTGCAAAAAAATGGTCGTTGGGGAAAAAAATTCATCAGATGTACCTCTCTTGTCTGTATCATGGACAAGAAACAGGATAAGCAAATGCAAATCAATGCAATTCCTTCACATAAATCAGACAGCACACAGATTGGTGTCCATGTGCTGCCCGATGGCAGGCTTGGGTGCAACTTGCACACATGGGGTCTGTGCACCTGGCCAATGTTTGTTGTTTTTGTTACTCATGTTAGTACTTCCCTCTTCACCCTTTCCCACCCCTTACTAAATGACAGCCTATAATGCTTTGCGAATATGCCCTTTTTTTTGGGGGGGGGGGGGGTCTCTAACTGGTACTTCTAACATTTAGTAAAAATGTCTTAAAGGGATATTCTCAAGATCACATTGGTGGCTTAGGCCTCATGTCCTCCGGGAAATTTGGGCCTGCACGGACTTCCAGTGCAGAATCCTGCAGCAGGGTCAATCAGCACCGGACTTTAATGAAACTCAACATCAGAAAGCCACGTGGCTGCCATGCCTTACTGATATGGATTTTTATGTATTTGCATTGCAGATTTTCCCACGTGGATTTGCAAAATCTGCATCAAGAAGTGATATGCTGCTCTATTTTCCCAAATTTGGATATCCCATTTGCGTGTGGAAAAAAATCTGTGCCATATACACTGCAGCATGGATTTCCATTAAAACTGATAATTTCAGATACTGATTTCTCCATGGATTTGATGCAGAATCTGGTAGTTCCATGCAAATTCTGCATCAATTCTGTAGTGCAAAATGCTTTATGAACATGGCCAAAAGCACTGTTCATATTACAGGTTTTTTTTTACGTGTCCTTTTGGCATTCACTGCGTAAGTAAGTATGAATTGGCATACTTTTTATTTCACTGTATGAGGCCTTAGTCACACGGGCGTTTTTTCACGCGATTTGCGGATCGCATGACGGATGCGCATCCGCAAATCGCGTGACCGGTGCGCGCAAGTCGCCCGCAAATCGCCCGCAAATCTGCTCCTAGCCGCGTTTCATTAGAAACGGCCCGGAGCTGTCCAGCGCATTGCATTCAATGGAGACGGCAATAGAGCCGGCTCCATTTAAAGCAATGCGCTGCGGGCGAGCCCGGGATGAATTGTCGGGAAGGGCTTAAATATATAAGCCCTTCCCTGCAATTCATCCTAAAATGTGTTAAAATAAAAAATATATATATACTCACCTTCTCCGGGCAGCCGGAGCTCCGCGCGGCCGTCCTGCAGTGGGTGTGAAGGGGGTGTGAGTCAGACCTGCCCCGATTGGCTTAGCGCTGAGCCAATCAGAGGCATGTCTCACTCACACCCATTCATGAATTCATGAATGGATGTGAGTCAGACCTGCCCCTGATTGGCTCAGCGCTGAGAGGCAGCAGTCACTCACCCATTCATGAATTCATGAATGGGTGTCTGAGTGAAACCTGCCTCTGATTGGTCAGGGCTGTGACCAATCAGAGGCAGATCATTCAGCAGGCGGGGATTTTAAAGCCCCGCCGGCTGAATAGTGCCGAGAAGCAGTTCAGGAGAACTGACAGCGGCCGCGGCTGGACTCCGGCTGCAGCGGAAAGGTGAGTATACATTTTTTTTTATTTTAACACATTTTAGGATGAATTGCAGGGAAGGGCTTATATATTTAAGCCCTTCCCGACAATTCACCCCGCGCACGCCGGAAGCCCATTGCTTTCAATGGAGCAGCTGTATTGCCGGCTCCATTGAATTCAATGGGCAAACATCGTTCTTCTCTGTCACAGCTGTTACAGCTGTGGCAGAGAAGAATGATTTGTCTTCTATATGTTCTCAATGGGGTCGGCGCTGCTGCCGCCGGCCCCATTGTGCGCATATAGAGAAGAGAACAGGAATCGCAGATCGCAGATAGGTGCGATCTGCGATTTCTGTTCTATAATTTATCGGACGAGCGCATAAAAAGTACTCATGTGTCCGATACCATTGCAAAGCAATGGTTTTATAAAATCGCCGGACGCATGCACATGCGCAAATCGCGGCAAAAATCGCCCGTCTGACTAAGGCCTAAGGCTATGCACATATAGGTATATTTTTGAGCAGTGTGCTATCTGTGTAATTCTACGAACAGCACCTAGCCCCATTACAGCCTATGAGGTTATACATATGAACATTTTTACATGCAAACTGATAGTGTGAAAAAAATTCATGGCATGTCCTATTCCTGTCCATTTCACAGACAAGAAATAGAACATGCAATACCTGTGTGCTGTTCAATGCGAGTTGCATTTAATCTCCTCAGGTGTAACTCCCCATTATGGCCACATGCACCTACCCTGTGAAAGCTTAGCCTATGCAATGGAACACAGAAAAAAATATAACGTGTGGTACGCATTCTTTTTTTTTTATATCTACAACAGGAGTCAATGGCCAACATATTCTTTTGGATGTAAGATAAGTAAGTCAGCTTTTAGGCCTTATTCACACAAGCCTTTTTATGCGGCTAATTTAGCCATGCTAAAAGATCGTTGCCATCGAGAGCATTGGTTTCCAATGTATTTGTTCAGATGTCTGATTTTTAGCTGCGTAAAAACATAGCACCCAGAAATATAGGACATCAGAGACCAAATACGGCAGCTGATTTTATACACGTCCAGAAAAGATAGGTCTTGCCCTATCTTTTGGCCAATATATGCTGACGGCTCCTATAGACTTCTATGGGAACTGCAGGAAAAGGGAGAGGGAGCAAGGTTAGCTGTGTCCAATGCAGCAAAAACATGACAGGTGCCTCTATTTAGGCATTAGAAGACATTTAGAGGATTTATGCTGACAAAAGCCATATAAATGGATGAGCAAACACTAATTTTAGCCACAACCTGATAGCGGCTTTTTGCCATTAATGCGTTTTTCGCCAGCGTAATGACACATTGCCCGTGTGAAAAAGGCCTTATAGTAATATTCAGTTCTGGGGCAAAACATAGGGCTCCTGTTTGCTGAACGCAGGAGCAGTTGCCTGACCAATGATGTCACAGATTTTTTATAGTTGCCCAACGTATTACTGAAAATATAGCTACAGCATATTAAATGTTATAGATGATATATAGCTTCATGCAATGCTCAGTTGCAAGAAAACGTTAGGGAAGATAGAGCAGGTGCTATTTTTTTACATGCGCATGAAATGCATGCGCAAAACACATTCATGAGAACCCACAGTGACATCAATGGGTTCTATTCTCTTCAATGTGCGCAAAAATGCTTGCAAAAACTGAATAAGCCCTTAATTACAGTGTGAAGGTTGAGGCTTGTCAGTCAGTCGTAAGCCCTGCCTGGCCATAACGCACCTAGGATTGCTAGCTATTCACAACTTCAAATTGGAAAACCTCATTTCAGCCCCTGTTAATTCAATTAAATAAGTTGGATGCTGTCAGGTGTTCTTTTAATAATTGCATCAACATGCAGATACATAATAAGTATAAAAGCGTTTCTAAGGCTGCCGTTAATTTAGATCCAAAAGAATCTGTTATTCCACTACATTTTATATAGATTATTCTTCTATAATATTCCAGTAATGGGCAGCACAAAGGCTGGCTTTTAATTTTTTGCTTTCTCAAATGTCTTTATGTATAATGGTTTAAAACAGAAGGTGTTCAAGAGAGGGTGACCTTTTTCCATTACTGTGGTTCCTGTCATTAATGCATTATAATTTTCTTTAGAAGTCTGAGGGGAAAAAAAAAACCATGTGTACATGTGCAGACTGTAGTGAGCATAAATCAATGCTTGCTAGTTAGACTTGGGGATAGTCTGTATTATTTGTTTAAATAGGATACAATTTATTATTTTCCTCTAAATAAAGTTATAAACAATACGAACTTGCAACTTTTCACATTGAATTTTCAAAACATGTTTGTACACTATGAAAATCCTGAGTTTCAATCCATTAGATTTGCATTCAGTATTATAATTCAATATTTGCTGCTTTTATTCTTAGAAAATGGTGCTTTCAATTCCATTTTTTTTTCAGCAAATCCGAGGATAAATGATCTACAATATGTACAAAATACGTGATTGAAGCCTTGTATGGAAAAGTATAGCTGCTGTGGTAAATATGTGTATTAAATTTGGTCAGGGTATTTATTTTATAAAGAATTATAGCAGCCTGTGTACTAGTAAATAGATAATCACACTGAAGTAATTGGGGTTTTAAAACCCCAATCTATTTTGCCAGCATGAGCTCGTTTGCATGTTAATCAGAAGAATGATTTCTTCCCTCACAAAGGAGCCCACACTCTTTCATAACCGTTTTTAATTGCATTGAAAGTGTTGCTGGGTTGAAACATTAGAATTTTAAGTGTATCTGTGTCAAATTAATAAAAAATGACTGAATTACTATAAACTATAAAGATTACCATATTTAATAACTTCAATGCTTTGATTAAGACACTTCAATTTATTTCAAATATGCAGGTATGCAAAATTAAGTAAGAATGTAATTATTTTGAATATGCACCAAATAATTGTATTCACATCTGATAGATTTGCAGATTTCATTGCTGTATACGACTGTTGACAATCTGGGAACCAAACAGTCACCTTCTGGGGAGAATCTATAGTTTGGTTTATCTCTGTGGTAAATTAAGAGTGACTGCATTTAAGCAATTACATTTCTTTTAGCTGATAGTGTTTATTAAAAATTACTTTGCTTTCTTGTCAATTAAACAGTTTAATTTTAATCAAATAGAACAGATTGTGCTGGGAAGTATTTTCTATGAGACGTTCTATGTGTTCTTATGAATATTATAATTCATGGTTGAATATGTATTTTACAATGTTTAGTAATTATATGCATGCTTATTTTTAGATTTTGCAAAGTGGCGTTAATGCTGCAATGTAAGCTGGATTGGTCTGTAATTGGGACTTTACAGTGGACACCGATATTAACGTCTTGAGGTTGCGATTTAATGTTTGCCTCTCCATCGTCCTGCTAGGTCTGGCACATCTCCATTATTTCACAGACAGGTTTTTGGTTATGTCATGCATTTTAGGCCTCTTTCACACGACTGTATGTGTTTTTACACTTAGCTGTATGTGGTGAAGAATCGTATGAAAGAAGAATAGCTGCGATCAAGCCCCGATCTTAATTAACATATTGTTGTCCACTCACATGGGCAGCTGACGCGTAATGGCAAAAAAATATACACTGCTGCAAGGAAATCCCTCGGTCAGCAGAAATCCGCGGAATGACTGCTAATGCTTGAATAAAGCCAGCTGTCTTCCTTTCCCAGCGTTGGATGTAGGTAAAGTCCCTCCCTCTCCCTTTTTTCAGATCCCTATGGTAGCTTCCAGCATGTCTCAGCAAAAGATAGGGCAAGACCTATCTTTTGACGCTGCTTACAAAATCCGTCGCTGTTTTCAGTTTCCAATGTGCTATTTTTACATGCCCAAAGTTCGCTAACCTGAATGAATACATTGGAATCCAATGCTTCACATGGTCACGATTTTTGGATGAAGCTATAATGACTACGTATATACAGTTGTGTGAATAAGGCCTTACTTTGACATTATGGACAAGTCTCTAATGACCTGGCATCGCAGTAGGCTCTAGAATGACTGATGTTATTAAAACCTTACCGACGCATACACTCATAGCAACCTCATAGCATGACATGCTTCAAAAGGATTGGCTGATCGATGACAGGCCGTTTTAGTTGCTGTGCAGATGCAGTGGCGCATGGGCTAACAAAACAGGAATGCAGTTCTGCTATCAGGTTTTCACAGGATGCAACTGAATTCAGGGAGGCAATGATGTTAGAGGTTAATATCTTTCGTAAAATAACAACAAAATGATGATATAACAGAATGTGAATCCAATCAAATCAGATAGTCTTTTACTTGCTTACTTAATAAAAATAAAACTATATGGCTGGTGTCACACAGACTTTTTTCAGAAAGTACAGCATTTTCATGGTTGTAATGCTGTGTTCTGCCTTTATTTTTGGCAAAAAGCATTGCATCCAAAGGTCAATAGGGAATTATGAAACACAATATAACAGTGTATTTTTATAACACTTTTCCCATGGTGTTACTCCAGAATTCCACGCTTTATGTATGGTATTTTTTTCTGGCAAAACAGTTGGCAAATGCTTCTCTAACATGAATATCAGACATTGGAGCTGGACAATGTGCTAACCAAATACCGCGATGAGTAGCACTCTAAACATCTTCTAGGTCGCATCCTTCCATATGAAAAATATAATTATGCATGATGCAACATGTCTTTATTATGGCATCAACATTGCCTACATTAAGCTGATAGAATGCTAAAGGCACATTCAACATAGTGATAGACTTTTGCAAGATGATAATTGTAGATGCATCTCCTGGCATCTAAAGCGTGCTTGAGAAAAGACCTCACAAGGTGAGTGGAAAGCACAAAAGCCTTATCAGCCTCTATAACATAGGCAATGTCTGTGCCCTGTGTGCCAGGAAGCAGTGTTCAAGGAGGCAAATCCAAACTATTAGTCAAAAACATTGATCAAAGTTTGAGGAAGAAAATAAATGTGTATCCCCTCAACTCCTGTAAGATTTCACATCCACCGTACAGCCAACAAAATAACCGAAAGAAATGTCTTCTCATTAAAAAATGAGAACCAATATATTGATGGCATCCACACTCTAATATACCTACTGTCCAGTGTTTCCACTCAAAAATGAACAAGAGAGGCAAACTGTCCAGATATGTTCATCCCATCATCCCTGCTTGGTACAAACAAATATATTGATTGCAGACTATCTCATATGGAAGTGACAAACAATTCCTACAATAGTAGAAACTCCAAGGAGAACTCAACATGTAGAGAACTGTATGAATTCTCACTCAGCAGAAAACTTAAAAATCCAACTAAAAATTAGCTGTTCTAATTTTTAAACTATAAAGAGAACAATATCTCAGCGCCTCATACACAAACACAGAATAAACATACGGAATCGTGAGTGTCCACTCACCCGGTGCACAGTGGACTCCTCTAGAAGAAGGAGCCACCGGCACCCGAAGTCCACGATAACTTTAAGCAACTCCTGGTCCACAATCCCAATCGATAGGAGAGACGTCCCGGGGTCATAGCCCTCGTAGGGCTATGTATATCCAAATAGATGAAATAACAAAAAAGTACCCCCGCACTCAGGAACCAAGAAGCCGATAATAAGATAATGTTGTACTTTATTGCAATAAAGTACAACATTAGCTTATTATCGGCTTCTTGGTTCCTGAGCGCGGGGGTACTTTTTTGGGTTTTTTGTTATTTAATTTTTAAACTATAATTTTGCAATATTTTAGACATGGTTTAGGTATGCTTTGAGTATGCTATGTAACTATTTTAGATTACTTATATACATATAAGACACATAGTTACTACATTATACGATTCAGGATTTTAAAATGAATTTAAGCTACACTTACTGCAAGGGGTCTCATATTAGTGCTTTGGAATGTGAGGTACGGCTGAAGAAGGAAATGAAATGATTGGATGTACATCTGACAAAAAGAAAAAAAACGTCAGAATGAATTAATAATTCATAAATAAAATAAGAGTAAAATGTCCTTTACTTTTCCTCTAAGTAATGAGAGGATGTACCATAGAACAGAAGATCTCTGCAGCTGACAAAGGGCATTCCAACTCCTTAGCCTCCATCTAATAATGCAAGTAGAAACAGAATTTGTTGAAGGTTCAGACAAAAAAAGAGACCAAAATTCCAAATTACACAGACTAGCTGTTAAAGAAGATTAAAATCTAAAAAAAAACTTTATTAGGACAACCTTTTTATAGACGAAGAGATACAAATAGGAAGGTATGTGATGAAAAGAGCAATTTCACCCTGCAACAGTCCTCAGTATCAAAAAGAGCACATCTGTATTTTAACATTATTGACAGTTTAGGCAATAGCAAAAAAACGAATTACAGAAATATAGAATAAACTCATCATAAATTATTTTAGCCGTTTCCGCATTGGTGAAAAAAACCCTACATACTCACCTGTCTTATTTTCCTAAGCCGGTCTACTGTGTGCCTTCATATTGTCAGGTAAAGTGTACAAGGCAGACATGTGACCGCTGTGAATAGTTTCTGGTCTCAGAATATGAGGCAATGATTGGCCAGCTCTAGTCACATGTCTGTACACATACCCAGAAGTAGGAAGTAGCGGTTTGGGGTAGTGAAATAGGTTATGTTTTTTTTTCCCCTCACCAGAGCAGAAAGGGGTGTAACTGCTTCACACTGGTTCTAGTGAATTGGTGAGAAATAGTGTTGGGGGCCTCCCCAGCCTGCCAGAGAGTGAGCAAGTGGAGGCCACTCTATATAGTGAATATCGTAGGGCCTAAAGTCTGTGCTCCAAGTGCATTAATGATAATCTGGCCCTGTGCAAGGGGCATAATTATTCATGGGGCTGAATAGGGCCTGATCACTTATGGGGCAAAAAAGGGGAATGATTATTTAAGAAGGCAGTAAAGAGGCAATATTTATTTTGGGGGGGGGGGACGGACAGAAAAGTCAGCATTATTAATTAAGGTGGAATTATTAATTATGGGACATAAAAGGTATTTTTATTCATAGGGGCAGAAAAGGAGGTAGTATTACTGATGAAGCATTAAACAAGCTCGTTTGTCATTCAGTTTCTGCATGCATTACTGTGAATAAAGGCAGGCGGGACAAAATGATCCCCGGCCCGCTTCATCTTCATTCAGTCAGAGCAGTCAGCGATGCTCGTTCCTATGTAAAAGCACAAGAACGATTATCGCTGGAATGAGCTGTCGGGCATCTCTGTTATCCGACAGATCGTTCATGTGAAAGTACAAGGTTAGTCATTGACTTTTACATAAAAATGATCTTCAGTTAAGTAACCTTTTTACACATCGATAACAGCAATATTAAGATGGTAGATACATTTAACAAAGTGTTTACTATATTGTTTCTCATTAATGGACTCATTGGTAATTCAATAATGTGACAATGATTTTAGAACTAAATCACTCTTTAAAACTGACCGTCTCATTGTAAATAAAATTTACTGACATTGTCACCATGTGCTATGTAGTTTAGGTACACACCCTAAAAATAATGCTACAACAGGATGCCTAAACAAATAAATCATTGGCTTTGAGATGCAAACTTGTCTAGTGGCTTAAGGGCTCTTTCCGTGAAAATGGACGGCCGATATATGCTCGTGGGGAAGAGCCCTATGATGGATGAAGGTCTTAATTTTGAGACTGAACTATAATGAACGATTCTTGTTGAATGAGCTAACGATGCATCTACCAGTCTAAACAGGCTGCATGAGAACGAACGAGCTAGTGGTGACGTCACATGCTTGTTCACTCATGCAAATGAGAATTACCTTGTTTAAAAGCAGCCTTAGGGCTCAGTCACATGAGCACATCGGCACCCGTACACCGGCGCCAATGCGTCCGTGTGACTGAGCCATTACTGCAGAAAGAAGACGGCCGTACCTGAAGACGGACGTCTCTCTGCAGCGCTGATGAAAGTACACATGACCGGCAATGAAGACGGTCACATGTTCTTTCCTCCGGCGCTGCAGAGAGACGTCCGTCTTCAGGTACGGCCGTCTGCTACCAGCAGTAACCGATGTGCCCGTGGGACTGAGCCCTTAGCGAATGTGAAAGACTGAACAGTTATGCTTTTTAAATGGAATGACTGGTAAATGAGCCAATAATGATTGTTATGCCTGCATAAAACGAACAAGTGAAATGATGCTCATTCGTCTTTCAGTCGTTGGCTCACGAATAGAGATGAGCGAACGTACTCGGTAAGAGCGATTTCGCAATCGAGCACCGCGATTTTCGAGTACTTCACTACTCGGGGGAAAAGTACTCGGGTGCGCTGTGGGGCGGGGCGTTGCAGAGGGGAGTGGGGGGTAGCAGCGGGGAACAGGGGGGAGCCCTCTCTCTCTCCCTCTCCCCCCCACTCCCCGCTGCAACCCCCCGCTCACCCACAGCGCACCCGAGTACTTTTCACCCGAGTAGTGAAGTACTCGAAAATCGCGGTGCTCGATTGCGAAATCGCCCTTAGGGTGCATTCACATGAACGTATATCAGCTCGGATTTCACGCCGAGCCGATATACGTTGTCCTCGTGTGCAGGGGGGGAGGATGGAAGAGCCAGGGCCAGGAACTGAGGCTCCCGCCCCCTCTCTGCCTCCTCTCCGCCCCTCTGCACTATTTGCAATGGGGAGAGGTGGGACGAGGGCGGGGCTAATTCCCGGACTTTAGCCCCACCCCCGTCCCGCCTCCTCTCATTGCAAATAGTGCAGAGGGGCGGAGAGGAGGCAGAGAGGGGGCAGGAGCCTCAGTTCCTGGCCCTGGCTCTTCCATCCCCCCCCCCTGCACACGAGGACAACGTATATCGGCTCGGCGTGAAACCCGAGCCGATATACGTTCGTGTGAATGCACCCTTAGGGCTTAGTTAGACGGGCGTTTTTTGCCGCGATTTGCGGATCGCATGACGGATGCGCATCCGCAAATCGCGTGACCGGTGCGCGCAAGTCGCCCGCAAATCGCCCGAAAATCTGCTCCTAGCCGCGTTTCATTAGAAACGGGCCGCAGCTGTCCAGCGCATTGCATTCAATGGAGACGGCAATACAGCCGTCTCCATTGAAAGCAATGCGCTGCGGGCGAGCCCGGGATGAATTGTCGGTAAGGGCTTAAATATATAAGCCCTTACCTGCAATTCATCCTAAAATGTGTTAAAATAAAAAAAAATTGCATTCTCACCTTCTGCCGGCAGCTCCGAGTGGCCGTCCTGCAGTGGGTGTGAAGGGGGTGTGAGTCAGACCTGCCCCCTGATTGGCTCAGCGCTGAGCCAATCAGAGACATGCCTCACTCACACCCATTCATGAATTCATGAATGGATGTGAGTCAGACCTGCCCCTGATTGGCTCAGCGCTGAGAGGCAGCAGTCACTCACCCATTCATGAATTCATGAATGGGTCTGTGAGTGAAACCGGCCTCTGATTGGTCAGGCTGTGACCAATCAGAGGCAGATCATTCAGCAGGCGGGGATTTTAAAGCCCTGCCGGCTGAATAGTGCCGAGAAGCAGTTCAGGAGAACTGACAGCGGCCGCGGCTGGACTCTGGCTGCAGCGGAAAGGTGAGTATACAATTTTTTTTTATTTTAACACATTTTAGCATGAATTGTAGGGAAGGGTTTATATATTTAACCCCTTCCCGACAATTCACCCCGCGCACGCCGGCAGCCCATTGCTTTCAATGGAGCGGCTGTATTGCCGCTCCATTGAATTCAATGGGCAAACATCGTTCTTCTCTGCCACAGCTGTTACAGCTGTGGCAGAGAATGATTTGTCTTCTTTATGTTCTCAATGGGGTCGGCGCTGCTGCCGCCGGCCCCATTGAGCGCATATACAGAAGCGAACAGAAATCGCAGATCGCAGATAGGTGCGATCTGCGATTTTTTGTTCTATAATTTTTCGG
Source organism: Eleutherodactylus coqui (assembly GCF_035609145.1). Classification (NCBI taxonomy): domain Eukaryota; kingdom Metazoa; phylum Chordata; class Amphibia; order Anura; family Eleutherodactylidae; genus Eleutherodactylus; species Eleutherodactylus coqui. Next base: position 153,295,589 of record NC_089838.1, read on the forward strand.
ACGAGCGCATAAAAAGCGCTCATGTGTCCAATACCATTGCGAAGCAATGGTTTTAAAAAATCGCCGGACGCATGCGCATGCGCAAATCGCGGCAGAAAACGCCCGTCTGACTAAGCCCTTACCGAGTACGTTCGCTCATCTCTACTCACGAACGATTATCGCGCACCTTTGCTTGCTTGAACAATTTTTTGAAAAGTAATCATTCTGTCAGGGTACTTTTACATGGGCTGATAGTCACCAAAGTAAACGCGCAAAAGAGTGATTATGGGCGACTGTCATTCTGTTTAAACATGGGACCCGACAGGGCAAGTGAGCGATAATTGCTCACTTGTTGAAGTTGCTAGGTTTTTAGCTCACCTAAAAATCAAGCAACTGTTGGCCTGTTTAAACAGGCAGTCGTTTAAGCCTCCATTCAGTTAGCGATAAACACTCCTGTATGAAATTATAGGAGCAATAGTCATTGGGATGGCTGTTGGGTGCTTAAGTATCCAATAGCCACCCAGTGTGAAAGTACCCTAAGGGCTCGTTCCAACGATCGCTGTGGGCACGCATTAGGGGTGCGCACAGAAAGCGCTTCTACAGGGACCAATGGATTCCTATAGAGGCGATAACATGAGCGATTGTAAGACATGCTGAATTAACGCATCTAACAAAGATAGGACATGCAAGTGCAAATTCGCATGTCGGCTCCGAGGTGTGCGCACCAACAAATCACGCAACAAAGATAGACATGTCCTATCTTTGTTGTGTGCTTTCCATACACTCCTATGGGAGCTGTAAAGCACACACCACACACCTTGGATTGTGGGAACAGGCTGCTTCAAAGTAGTTTGAATTACCCTGTTCATGCAATCTTTAGAGCGGTATAACTGCAAGCTTTGCACGTGGTTATACTGCAGACAGACAGCGCTCGTGTGAAAGAGCCCTAAGATATATGTTGCACAGAATAATGGGAATATTGATGGATCATTCATAATTATGTATTTACTACTTTAACCCTTTAATACAAAATAAATAAATATTATTGGATATTATTAAGGTTATGGAGTTTTTCAAAGTTGATGCCGATGTTATCCTTGATGGGAATTGAACCTAGAAACCCAGCAGTGAAAGGCCAGAGTGTAAAAATTGAGCTACATTCATAGAAAATACAGACACACCCACACACATCCCTTTTATTTTTAAAATGATTTTCAGTTGATTTTGCTAAAAATTGGGTCACAATGACCCAATCCAATCAATTTTATCCCCTGGCCAATCACGATGAGCAATACAAGTTAAGATGCTTTAGGCTGGGGTCACACAGGATTGAACTTCAGCAAAATTCTCACACAATGGTCGCACTGAAAAAAACCTGAGAATTCCATTGGGACAGCGCAGCTTCAAAACCTGCGACCTATTGGAGTGGTTTTGCCATTGGCTTTTCGCTTTGGCTTTCTCTTCCCATAGAGAGGAGAGAGGCCAGTGCGGAAAAGAGAAAAGAATTAACATGCTGCGGAATTGAATTCCGCGCCACATGTCCGTTTTCGTGTGGCTTGGCCGCAGCATGTGGATGAGATTTGGCTAAATCTTGTCCACTTTGTGGCTAATCCCGGGATTAGGAGCCACGGGCGGAATTGCCGTACAGACTTTCCGCACGGAAATTCTGCAGCAATTCCGCCTCGTGTGAACCCAGCCTTAAGGAATACATATTGAAGCTGAGTGATCGATTGCTAATATTCATCCATTATGCATATTCATATGTGTATAAAATGCTCAACAAATACATTGTGGATATTTTCTGTTTGTCTGGTCTCTTGTGCACAAGATTAACTGAAGAGTGAAACAGCTGTTTAGTTTTTTTTTCAGTAAGACAACTCCATAACAGACTTACATTGTAAAAAAATGACTACATATGACTGGATCTGTATTTTTATAGAAGAGCATAGCAGGCTACAATGTTTTCTCATGTAAAATACAGAAAGAACAAATGTAAACAAATGACTTACAATGCAAATCAGTGATATGATCTAACTACACACCATTGGTTCTGTCTGCACTGTTGTTCTCATGAGGGTTTATTCAGCAATCAAGGTCCTCATAGTGCAACCACAGCGTCAATGTAATACCATAGGAAATATTACAAGAACAGTTAACACATCCATAAAGAGTGCACAACGCACTCCAGGTCTGTATGGGATGTAACTGTATGTATGTATTTATTACCAACTTGAGAGAAAATGTTTGATGCTGCTTTATTACAATAGCAAAACCAAGCAGATCCATCAATATAATTATGAAGAGAGTTTAAGAATAGTTTTCTTTTTTACTGTTTGTATTGCGAATGCAGCCTGAAACAACATGAAAGCAATAAAAGGCAAAATACTTATATAAATGTTGAGCTATTGTTTTCTTTCACAATGGTTATGTGCATGAGGTCTACATTCAATAACAAAAAATAAGATCTTTTAAGAAATCTTGTTTTTATTAAAAAATGTATAAATGGAACCAAGAACACCACCATGGACAGAGCTAATGGTCTGCTTTTAAACTTTTCGAAAGGATAAAGAAAAAGAGCATAAGGACAAATACTAGCCTAAGGCATTCTTGTGTAGCATTCATGTAAGTTAAGGAAAATATCAAAAAAACCATCTTTTATCATCAGTATCTTTAAACATTACAACGAAACATATGCCTAATCAATGAAGAGTCTGTTCTCATGTTGACAATAAGTCATGTCTCCCATAACCTATTGCAAACATTCATCTTGTTGGACCACTCAGTATTGTCCTTGCTTCATGAGAATATTTAAATCGGTACAGAGCCATTGGTCAGACTTAAAGCCCATTTACACCAGTCGATGGTCGCTTAAAAAAAAAATCGCCTAATTGGCGATTGTTTTAGCGATCATCGATGCGTCTAAACGCGTGCCCATCGTGCGCTTTTCGGGCACTGCTAGCTGATCATTAAATTCAGTCCAACCTAAACATCCTTGTTCAGCCTTATCAGCAGTTCTCTGTGGGTAGTGCTGATAGCATTGCTTCCCCGCGGAGAACAAAGGATCTGAGCCCAGATAATAGCCTTGGGCTATTAACTGTGTTCAGGGAAGGCTTCATTTACACACTTAATTGGTACTTAAGTAGCTGAGTAGCTACTTAGTACTTTATGCAAAATGATCGCTCAAAGCTGTCACTCAAACTGTCTTTTGAGCGCTCTTTGAGCGATCATCGGCCCGTGTAAACCAGCCTTAAATCCTTGTTATGCGTAACATACTTTTTAAGGGAAACTCCTATGCTTCTCATTCCTGCTAAAAACCCCTCATTGTTTCTCTCATTAGCAGTCTATGTTCAAGCCTGTTTTTTTCTCTAGTATCATCATGTTTACAGCCCGGTAGGGGAGCATCCTGTAAAGGTCTTCATGTCTCACTGTCAAAGTTTTCTTTTATGCCATGCCACCATTGGGTTTACTGGTCCAACAAGTTTAATCTCTTATCTACTACAGTATTATAGGATATGGGTGTTTGAACTGATAAGTGTATAAGCAATATCCATTAACAATATAATGCTCATGGTCTTGCACATAATGCAAACTTAATTCTAATAAACTAAGGATTATGTGACTGCTTCCTACAGCTGCATTCTAAATCATATGTGTTATAAAAGCGCTTGACCTCATCTATATTAAATTTTACAATACCTCTTGATCAGGGGACAATATTTAGACAATATATCAGTTTTTTAGATATATTGAAGTAGTCTATAGCAAATCTCTAGATAGTTAATCTAAAGCGTATGTCCAGATATTTCAGTAACAACTGTTTAGAATGTGCATTTAGCAAACAATAAAACTGCTATATTCATTTATGAAACATCCCATGCCTTATATTTCTTGTCATGCAGTTATGATTTAGCAAGCTTCTAGGAATTTTACATGTAATTCAATTACTAGAAGGTAGTTGCTTACCAATAAGTATCTTCATTGAACTACTCACAAAAAAAGAAAGAAACCAAAACCTAGTAATATTGTAGGGCATAAAGGATCGGGTTTGTCTAGCACTTTTTGATGGACACATTTCTGCACAAAAAGTGAATGAGAGGAACACAGTCATTTCATTCTGATTGGCTGCCAGAGAGAGCTAAGATAAGGAGGATAGCTTCACTGTGATCTAGTAGCAGCAGAGAAAGCCCAAAAGCACTAACTGAGGAACTGAATGCAGAAGTCTGGCGCACAAACAGCTGAGGTTGTAAGAAAAGCACTGCAAACAGTTACTGTACAAAAGGATTTAGCAGAATATACAGTAAGTAGATGCATGGATACATTATGTTGGCAATAGAACCGTCTACTTCAGTAATCCATGGTAACTGCAGATTGTAAGGCCGCTCTCACACAGCCCGCTTTTTACGATTAGCGCAGCATTTGAAACGCTGCGCTAAACGTGGTACAACATCTCCATTGATTTTAATAGAGCTTCGCAGTAGCATTCAAACACAGCATTTCTAACACAGCGATTGTTGAGTGATGTCTGCTCTATTTTCGTGCTTTTTAGCCTTTTTTATCCCTACCTCATTTCCCATTATAATGATGGGCTGTATTAAAAACCGCTGTTAAGAATGCGTTAGAAAACTGTGAGCGAAATCATGGTAAAACCGTGGGTTCGAACTCGGCCTTTTGGAAACGCATGTGTGAGAGCGACCTTAAGCTTCAAAGTGTCCCTCTAGTCTTGGAGAAACAAAGATAACTGAACTGTTTCCCTTACTACCTGATGCCCTCTGCACACTAGTATACATCATAAGTCTATGACCCTACGTCTGCTTTGGTCAATAAGTGCTGTCCACATGAATAGCACTGGCCAGTCAGAGCAGCATGTAGTGTTGGTTTGGCTATCTTAATTTGTACAGGATCGGAGGGTTGCTTAAAGAGCTTTTAAAGTTATACTAAAATACTCAGAAATGTTTCATTGGCCTTTGCTATCTCTTGAGTATTGCAATTAATCCAGGTTTGGTTATGGAATTTTCAGAATGTTTTTGAAAACCATTATTCTTGATGTATCTGTACTCTATTCATTGAACTATTGCTCTTAATACTTTGGAACTGTTGTTCATAGTGGTGCATGTACTTGTGGGTGTGGCCTCATATACCAGATAGGCAAATTCAATTTAGTTTGGTACAGACTGTTGTGACTGACATACAACTATTAGGTTCTTTTGTCTCACACCAATCCTGATGCCAATTTTTATTTTTAATTTAAACACTGGATAGGACCCCTAAAACATAACCTTTATTATAAATATAGTTAAAATGCTAGTCTAAGAGCAACATGAAAAGATCAAAATAAAAAAAAACAAAAAAATTAATTGTTGACTTCAAAGTCAGATAACAAAAAAAATATCCGATAAAGAAGACCAACCAATACACGGGGTCTTTGATTCAGATTAATAATTATCAATAAATGTCAAGAGCGTGATGTTTCCGGTATGCCACAAATGACAGTTACGGGAGACTGTTTAACATCTGTAATTGTGCTTTAGGTAAAAAATGCCGCAGTGGAGTTGATTCGACATTTACTGCATACGTATAGAAAAACTATAAAAAAAAAACAAGAATATAGAGTCTCCAGCCCAGATATTTATCCCTCTTAACATCCGGACTCTTTCAGGGAGTACTAGGGTAAGGTTGGTGATTGGGGTCTTTCTTTTCAGGGTGGGTGCTCCATCTAGGTAGTCTGACACTAGGATGTTAGTAGGATTATTTGTTACCATTTGCCTATATATATATATATATATTTTTTTTTTTCTTCTTTTATAGGCCACATAATAAAAGTTATATTTTAATCATTTTTTGAACTAATGATAGTTGTTTCTTTTAATCTTGTCATTGAGCCCTTAATCCAGGTTTGAACATAAACCCTAATTTTATGACTACTTTATTCTTCACATAACCTACATTGCTATTATTGTATTTAAATACAGTTAAATCTGTACCTCTACAATTTCATGTATTGCATGGTTTTAAATCTTCTCCCATAGGGGTAGGGCCATATGTTGGGGACACTGTTAATCCTTATTTCATGAATAAAATGTCAGCACTACAGTGAGGACTATAAGGGTTAAACACGGAAGAAGGAAGAGTCACAGGCACAATAAGGGTCAAACACGGAAGAAGGTAGCTATATAATAACGCAGATTTATTGACCCATGCAGAGTCAGTGGAAAGCTAAGCAACAACAAATACAAAGACTGCAATGATGGAGATTCTCATCCAGCATCAGACATGTCCTTAATAAACCAAGACAAATATAATTATTTTATAGGGTTTGGGCAATGACTTTGACTGAGTGATTTTTTTTTTTTAAACGCCGCCTCTTTTTGTAGAATTTATATATAGCCTTGGCCCTGTAAATATCTCTAAAATGCAACAAACTATGAAATGCAGCATTTTCTGAACATCTGTAATGAATTTACAAATTACTTCTGGTAAAATTGTCATGTTCGTGAAAAACATTAATATTAGCATTTAATTTTTTTTAAATTAAATATTTGTTTTGTAAACAAACATATGCAAGTCATAAAATAATGTTTATCATTAAGCAAAATGAAATATATGTGCAGGAACAGCTATCAAAAATACTAAGACTTCTTTGCTTTTAAAGAGAGAATATTTGCTTTCATCAGCAGGTGTTCTTTCTAATATAAATTACCAATATGATGTTTTCATAACATATCTCGAGAAACTCTAGAGATTAAAACTACCAAAACAGTACTATTAAATTTTTCATAGGTATGGTCTATCTGGGATAATAAGCCAATATTTCTTGTCCCATATTCCAGATGTTTTATGTAATTCTGCATCTTTCTAAACCTAAATCTTAGTTTTTCTAGAAAAGATGTACTATGGAGACTGAGATGAAAGACAAGAACTGTTGAAATGTTAATTTTACCATCTGCTGTTGAGGTCTGCTACCTTTTTGTATTTTTTTTCGTACTCCCAGTAGCTCAGCTCTGTTTTATGAATGTTGTGGTATTTCAGTTGTTTGAAGTTTTCAAACTTGGAGCATGACTTAGACTTAGCAAAACACATTGCCACATGGTGTGACATGCAGATACACCATCTTTCATCCTATTCAGATTTACCCCATGGAATCTCATTTTAATTGCAATGACGATAGTTCATATGACAATCACTACTGTGACAACATATTGGCTACTGTTTTACAAGTTAACCAACACATTTACAGATTTAGAAAGATTGAAAACTTGTAAAATAAATGTTGCTGCAATACTTTGTATGCATACTAAAAAAATTAACCTTTCATCTGTTACAATTGAATTAAAATGTTCAAAATGCATGCAGATGCAAAATAAAAATAATAAATGCTGCTTATCCTGCCTTCATTGATAGTTTTATAGACCGAATTGAATAAACAGTGAAACCCATTTATTAAAGGGAAAGGACAATTGCTCTTTGGATATTTTATTTTCAGATTTGTCAAGTTTCTAACCAGAATACAAACAATAGGGGGAAAAATCACCTATTTTTTATTATATATATATATATATATATATATATATATATATATATATATATATATATATATATATATAATAAATATAAGTAAACCATACAGTTGCAATTTGGAGAGAGAGGTCCAAGCATTTTGTGCTATATTCGAATAATCAGTTTTTCATTGTTATCGACATGGGAGTGACCTTTATATATTTATATGGAACCAAAGCACTTGTGCTGATTATGGCACCAACCACCTCCAAGTAAATTCACAAGTCTTTACTTGCACATGCTTATGTGTAGGAATGCTTAATTGTGGATTCTTATGAAAGTGTTACATATAGGTGGATTGTAATATTTATCTCTGGTATCACAGTCTAGTGACCCTTAAACAGTTTTTTTTTTGTTGTTTCATCCCTAGTTATATATGGGTATGATTGCAGGTGCAGTACATTTTGAACATCACAGAAATCTGTGGAGTAGGAGTCTAGACTGTGGCGCTGGTGTGTTATTTATTTTCTTGTAGGTCTTGAGATCTGCAATAGGGTCATGGCATAACAGCCACGGTGGCACTATGACATTTTCTTTGATTGTATATCTATAATCCCTTAGGGTTCCCCCGTCATTGCTGAAGGGTCATTGAGAGTCATATGTTGATATTCCCCTAGGTGTTTCACTCGGCTAGCCAATATATTAGTCGAAGTGTATATATTGCAGCCCCTGCTCGTACTAGTCGCTGATTATACCTCTCTTGTCGTGAAGTTGGTCTAGTGCCCATTTTCTTGGTGTTGTCATCCCGATTCAGTTATGTTGCTGGTTTATTATTTGTATATTTGAGTTGCTTCTGCCTTCGCCCCTGCTGCTTATACCTGTTACCGCCTGCTCTTAGATATTCTTTGTTTCCACCTGGTGGCCCAGGTTCGGGATGTGGGTTCGTCCTTGTCGGGGTTATAGCCCCTCTCTATTAAAGGGTTTTCCCTCTTCTGGCTGTTAAGGCTAGATTTCCAATTTTTACCGCTATTGTTTGGTGGTGGTTTTGGAGTTTTACATGGGAACAACCAGTGTTTATTTTTCCTGTGTAAACATTACTTTGCGTCCATGCTGGGTGTGATGCGTAATGCTCAGTATGGATGTAACAATACCACAGTAAGTTAAGCAAAAAACTAAACAGTTACACATTCAGGACCCTCCTCTATTAGGCAGAGTGGGGAGCTGCTATAAAGAGTCCAACCTATGTATGATTTACAGGAGTAGTCTGTTAATTTTTAATAGCTGCCATGTAATGCCTCATTGAGATTATGCTGGGCATTTTCTTGCATAAGAACAGCTTTTGAACACCTCAGCTTATTGGTGGAGAACTTACCTAACAAACAGCTGATGTCCAACCAGTTATTTTTTGCTGTGTACTTCAGGCATAACCTCAATAAACCTCAAACAGGTCAACTCCATCATAGAATCACCTCTACAATGAATTATATAAACAAAATATATGTTCCCTTTTGGGCAAATTCCCAACTGGCAGTTTGGTGAAGTTATTATTGAACCAGTTGGGACACCAAGATCAATCAAAAGCGCACTTTGTAAGCTGATAGCAGCACCTCTCAGCTAAATTGATACAGAGGCATTACTCATACTAATAGAGGCTTTACTCGTACCAATAACAACCATGTTTTATAAACTTATAACTCTAACGTGTGTGCGTGAAAATGTCTTTGTATATTTGTTTGTTGTTTATAGAGATGAGCGAGCACCAAAATGCTTGGGTTCTCGTTGCTTGAGTCGAACTATTCGTAATGCTCGAGAGCTCGTTTCGAGTAACGAACCCCATTGAAGTCAATGGGAGACTCGAGCATTTTTGTATGGGACCGATGCTCTGCATAGGTGATGACTTGTCAAACACCAGAAAACATCAGAAAGTCATGAACACCACAGAAATGGATAGGGAAGGGCAGGGGCAGCATGCATGGCTGCATCTGAGGCTCTGAGGTCCCACTATTAAGCCAAAATGGGGGCAAGAGTCTGGCGTCACCACCCCAACAATTTACTTCAGACAAACCCTCATTAGCAAGGCACACGCACTGGCACATCTTAGCTAAGCACCACACTACCTGCAACCAAGGACAATCACTGCCTGTGGGTGATACCACTGCCTCTTCTCCTGGGTTACATGCTGGCATTGCTGTCGAACCCCCCCAGTATGACCCTGCATACACAGCGCACCCAAAATTTTCCCTGCACAGCGTTGAGCTGGCCTCATGCCATATGCTCGCTTCATAGCCACACCACCCTCATGTCTATTTATAGCTGCGTAATGGATGAGGAGGAACCGGAGGCACACACTGCAGAGGGTTGGCAGGGCTAGGCAATGACCCTCTTTGAAAGTGTGGGCGATAGCCCACAATGCTGTTGAGAATTGATGATAAATTGACGTACGATCATCATTCCAATCCCGTGCCACCTCCGTCACAAAATTTTCAGGAGCCACAAACGTGGGCATAAAGGGTAATCAGGTGCCAGCACTTCTACACAGCTCCACAATGCAGCAATACTCTGTGTGGGAAGCACGTGAGCGGGCCCAGGGTCAGGCTCGGTCCCAGCCTCCACCTTGTGTGACCCAAGGTGCCGCGAGTTACATAACAATGGGAAATCCATGTGCCCTACACAATTCATTCTGTGTAGGTGTCAGATAGCTCAACACCGCAATGGGAAGTCTTTGCGTTCCTTGGGCTCGCCTATGCTGTCGGTGCACAAAAATGGTATTACACAGGAAGAAATCAGAGTGCCCAAACATGGCAGAGTTTCACCCCGCCAAGGAGCTCCGCCTCGGCCCACATTTCTGCCAAATTTATTCTTTGAATGTGTCAGATAGCTGAACAATGCAATCGGGAAGCCTTTGTGCACCCACACTGTAGGCGAGCCCAAGGAACTCAAACATGGTATTACATATGAGGAAATCAGAGTGCCCAAACATGGCCGAATTTCACCCTGCTAAGGGCTTCGGCCTCAGCCCACATTTCTGCCCTAGTCAGTCAGTGTATTTTTGCCAGACAGATAAAACAACACAATGGGAAGTCTTTGTGCACCCACAGCATAGGCGAGCCCCTGGAACGCAAGGAAAGTATTTCACCTAAAGAAATGAGAGCGCCCAAACAAAGCAGTTTCACCTTGCCAAGGACCTCAACCTCGGCTCACACCCTCAGTAATCGTGGGCATAAAGCGGACTCGGATGCTAGTGCAGCTGTGAACGTCTCATTAATGCAGTAATGCTCCTTTTGTTTGGCCCAAATCAATGTCTCAGACAATTGTGGTAACACGAGAGAAAATACATGTTGCCCAGTGCTGATCCCCAGACCCCAAGCAGGAGGAGGAGGTGGCATAATAAGGCCAAGAAACCATGACCGAGGTAGGACCCACAATACTCTGTGCGGGAAGTACGTGAGCGGGCCCTGGTTTAGGCTCGTTTCCAGCCTCCACCTTGTGTGACCCAAGGTGCTGCGAGTTACATACCAATGGGAAATCCATGTGTTCCCACACAATTCATTCTGTGTAGGTGTCAGATAGCTCAACACCGCAATGGGAAGTCTTTGAGTTTCTTGGGCTCGCCTATGCTGTCGTTGCACAAAGATGTTATTACACAGGAAGAAATCAGAGTGCCCAAACATGGCAGAGTTTCACCCCGCCAAGGACCTCGGCCTCGGTCCACATTTCTGCCCAAGGCAGTCAGTGTATTTGTGCCAGATAGGTAAAACACCACGATGGGAAGTCTTTGTGCACCCACAGCATAGGCCGACCCCTGTAACATTTCTGTAGCAAAAGTATAGGCGAACCCCTGTAACATTTCTGTAGCAAGAGTAAAGGCGAACCCCTCAAACCATTCAGTAGAAACTGTATAGGCAGACCCCAGTAACATTTCTGTAGCAAGAGTATAGGCAGACCCCTGTAACATTTCTGTAGTTGTAGCAAAAATATGGGCAGACCCCAGTAACATTTCTGTAGCAAAAGTATAGGCAGACCCCAGTAACATTTCTGTAGCAAGAGTATAGGCGGACCCCAGTAACATTTCTGTAGCAAAAGTATAGGCGAACCCCTCAAACCATTCAGTAGAAAAGGTATAGGCAGACCCCAGTAACATTTCTGTAGCAAGAGTATAGGCGGACCCCAGTAACATTTCTGTAGCAAAAGTATAGGTGAACCCCTGTAACATTTCTGTAGCAAGAGTATAGGCAAACCCCTGCAACATTTCTGTAGCAGGCGTATAGGCAGATCCCAAGTAACATTTCTGTAGCAAAAGTATAGGCGAACCCCTCAAACCATTCAGTAGAAAAGGTATAGGCGAACCCCAGTAACATTGGTGTACCAGGAGTATAGGCGAACACCTGTAAAAATTTGTTTACCAAGAGTATAAGCGAAGCCTGGAAAAATTAGTTTGCAACAGTATTGGCAGTGGGCTGAAAAATTGGTGTACCAAGAGTACAAGTGTATCCCTGAAAAATTGCTCAACCGCGAGGGCAGGGGAAACCCACAAACATTTTTTGATGATACAGCTCGTTATTGGTTAATTTGTAGCAGAGCCTGGAGGCAGCCCTCTGCAAAAATAGGTTTAAGTTTAACTTTTAAAACTTTAAAAACTGAAAAAACTTTTAAAAGTTTTAAACAGAGCATTTTGGGCCGCATAGAAATTGGCAGTTCAGCGTGATGACATGTTGTTTTAGGAGGAGGAGGAGGAGGAGGAGAAATAATATCCGAGAGGGATACACAAAGCTAATTCTCCCTTTTTTTGGGGTGATAGAAGATGCATTTTTCTCCTGTTGCAGCGAAAAGATTCTTTATGATCCACTGCTTTCCACCAGTGGAGAAGAGAAGTCTGGGGAAATCCAGCCTTTGTTCATCTTTATGAGGGTAAGCATGTCGGCGCTGTCAGTTGACAGGCGGGTACGCTTATCTGTGATGATTTCCCCAGCTGCACTAAACACCCTCTTTAACAAGACGCTAGCGGCAGGGCAGGCCAGCAACTCCAGGGCGTACAGCGCAAGTTCGTGCCACCTGTCCAATAGTTGTATGGAGCAGAGGCATCACAGAGGATGGTGGTAAGATCAGCTACGTACTCCTTCACGATCTTTTTACAGTGCTCCCACCAACTCAGCCTTGACTGGGGAGTGGTGACACAGCCTTGCTGGGAAGCCACAAAGCTGGCAAAAGCCTTGGAGAGTGTTTTCCTGCCTGCGCTGAACATGCTGCCTGATTCCCACGCCTCCCCTGCTAGTTGGCCCTCTGTACTGCGTCTTCTGCTACTAGCACTGTCAAATGGGAACTTTAGCATCACTTTTTCCACCAGGGCCCTGTGGTATTGCACCACTCTCGTACCCCTTTCCTCTTCAGGAATGAGAATGGAAAGGTTCTCCTTATACTGTGGGTCAAGAAGGGTGCACACCCAGTAATCTGTGTTGGCCAGAATGCATCTAACGCGAGGGTCACGGGAAAAGCAGCCAAACATGAAGTCAGCCATGTGTGCCAGGGTCCCAGTACGCAACACATTGTTGTCCTCACTAGGAAGGTGACTTTCAGGATCCTCCTCCTCCTATTAAGCCTATACACACTGAACAGATGAGAGGCATGCAGCATGGGTACCCTCTGCAGTTTGGCCAGCTGTCTCTTCCCCTTCCTCCTCCTCCTCCTTCTCCACCTCCACCTCCTCCCTTTCCAAAACACACTGAGATATAGACATGAGGGTGGTCTGGCTATCAAGCGACATACTGTCATCCCCTGTCTCCTGTTCCAACCGCAAAGCGTCAGCCTTTATGCTTAGCAGGGAACTTCTCAGCAGGCAAAGCAGCGAGATGGTAATGCTAATGATTGCCACATCGCCGCTCACCATCTGGGTAGACTTCTCAAAGTTTATGAGGACCTGGCAGATATCTGCCATCCATGCCTACTCCTCAGTAAAGAATTGGGGAGGCTGACTACCACTCCGCCGCCCATGTTGCAGCTGGTATTCCATTATTGCTCTACACTGCTCGTACAGCCTGGCCAACATGTGCAGCGTAGAATTCCAGCGTGTGGGTACGTCGCACAGCAGTCACTGCTCTGGCAGATTCAACCAACATTGCAGGGTCCTTAGGGTGGCAGCGTCCGTGGTGGACTTGCAGAAATGTGTGCAGATGCGGCGCACCTTGCCGAGCAGATCAGACAAGTGGGGGTAGTTTTTCAGAAACTGCTGAACCACCAGATTGAAGACGTGGGCCAGGTATGGCACGTGTGGGAGGCTGCCGAGCTGCAGAGCCTCCACCAGGTTACGGCCGTTGTCACACACAACCATGCCCGGTTGGAGGCTCAACGGCGAAAGCCTGAGGTCGGTCTGCTCTGTCAGACCCTGCAACAGCTCGGCGGCCATGTGCCTCTAGTCACCTAAGCTGACTAGTTTCAGCACGGCTTGCTGACACTTGCCCATCACTGTGCTGCCGCGCCGCGCGCTACTGACTGCTGGCGATGTGCTCACACTTCTTAATTGAAATGTAGAGGTGGCGGAGGAGGAGGGGGAGGGTTTGGAGGAGGTGGCATAAAATGCCGCAGATACCAGCACCGAGGTAGGACCCGCTATTCTGGGTGTGGGTAGGATGTGAGCGGTCCCAGGCTCTGACTCGGTCCCAGCCTCCACCAAGTTCACCCAATGTGTCGTCAGGGAGATATAGTGACCCTGCCCGCCAGTACTTGTCCCCATGTCCGTGGTTAAGTGGACTTTCCCAGTAACTGCGTTGGTGAGGACACGATTTATGTTGCGGGAGACGTGCTGGTGTATGGCGAGGACGGTACACCGGGAAAAATAGTGGTGACTGGGGACCAAGTAGCGCGGGACCGCCGCCGCCATCATGTTTTTGAAAGCCTCTGTTTCCACAAGCCTGTACAGCAGCATCTCCAGGCTGATTAATTTGGCAATGTGCACATTTAAAGCTTGTGCATGAGGGTGGGTGGCGGCGTATTTCCATTTTCACTCCAACGCTTGTGTTTTAACAGTTGTGCATAAACACCAAGTAGAAAAAATTTGTATTACACGAAGATATGAATAAAAATATCTTTATTATGATTACAAACTAGTAAAAAGACAAAGCCATGATAAAGCAGATCCCAGAGATTACCATCAACGATGTTCAGGGGTCCTGTATGCCATCCCCTGCGATGAAATCGCAGGGAGCTGTGTGGGTGTCATGGCAGCCTTCTGAAAGGCCTCAGGGCTGTCTTGGCAGAATGCCTACCAAGCTATCCCCATGGGGTGGCTTGATAGACCTAATAGTATGATGTAATGCTGTTGTATTACATCATACTGCAGAAGCGATAAAAGCATCGCAGGTTGTTGTCCCCTAGGGGGGGGGGGGGGGCTAAAAAAAAAGAAATTAAAGAGATCAATAAAGTTTTACTAATTATTAAAAAAAAGTTAAAAATGTTTAAACCCCCTTTTGCCATATTTATGAGAATCGAAATAATAAAGCAAAAATACATATTTGGTATTGCTGCATCCATAAAAGCCCGATCTATCAAAGTAACACATTTACCTCGCACGATGAATGTCGGCAGAAAATAAAGATGAAGAACATCAGAAATGTGCTTTTTTTGGTCACCCTGTCTCCAAGAAAAAATGCAATAAAAAGTGGTCAAAAAGTTGTATGTTTTCCAAAATGGTAACAACACAAAGTGCAGGATGTCCCACAAAAAATTAGCCCTGTGGTCAGAAGATGGCTGCAATTTAAAAAAAATTTACCGTATATACCGGCGTATAAGGCGACGGGGCGTATAAGACGACCCCCCAACTGTCACCTTATACGCCGGTATACAGTGGAGAAAAAAAAAAAAATTCATTACTCACCTCCCACGGCGTTCTGTCGCGCTCCGGCAGGATGTCGCTCGCTCCGGCAGGCTGTCGCTCGCTCCTCGTCCCCGGCGCAGCATAGCTTTCTGAATGCGGGGCTTGAAATCCCCGCTTCCAGAAAGCTAATACACACGCCGGCAGCCATGACATCATTGAATGGCTGTGATTGGCTAAAGCACACGTGGCTTCAGCCAATCACACTATTCAATGACATCATTGAATGGGTGTGAGTGCTAACACGTGCGCCTTCAGCCAATCACAGCCATTCAATGATGTCATTGAATAGTGTGATTGGCTGAAGCCACGTGTGCTTTAGCCAATCACAGCCATTCAATGCTGTCATGGCTGCCGGCGTGTGTATTAGCTTTCTGGAAGCGGGGATTTCAAGCCCCGCATTCAGAAAGCTATGCTGCGCCGGGGACGAGGAGCGAGCGACAGCCTGCCGGAGCGAGCGACATCCTGCCGGAGCGCGACAGAACGCCGTGGGAGGTGAGTAATAAATTATTTTTTTTTACACTTTTTTTTTTTTTGTATTACCGGCGCATAAGACGACCCCCGACTGCAGAGCAGATTTTTCGGGGTTCAAAAGTCGTCTTATACGCCGGTATATACGGTAATATCTTTGAAAAAAAATAAAAGTAGTACAGCAAAAAAAGCTATATAAGTTTGATATTATAGTAATCGTACTGCCCCTTGGAATAAAGTTATCATGTCATGTTTGTTGCAATTTGTGTACGGTAGAAACAAGACGCACCGAAAGATGGAAGAATGTCTTTTTTTTTTTTTCATTTTACTCCACTTAGAATTTTTTTAACATTTTTCAGTACATTATATGGTACATTAAATAACACCATTGAAAAATACAACTCATGTATGCAGGGAGTGCGGTTGCTTCCGGGCCGAGGACCATTAGATGGCCCATAAGGTCTGTCTTGTCTATATGGTAAGACTAGTAGTATGAATAAAGCATTATAGTTGGGGGCCCTGTTACAGATTTTGCCAATCATATTTTAGTACGTCATTGAGTCCCTCTTTATCAAGGGTTGTCTATCTCAGGCTCTGGAGCCAAAACTTTTTTACAGTTGCTTACATGTATGCAGGTGTCCTTCCCTCTAATTTGACTGAAGTGGCAGTTGTCAGCGGGACCTGTTATGAAAATCAAATCTTGGCTCCAAACTCTTTCTTACCTGTCCTTTGAGGACAACCCAGTCTCCTGGAAGCAAGTCATGTGACCCCTCTTTTGAATCTGAATCTGAAATAGAAGAAAAGACACATTTATGAGTGACAGTCTATATTTTCTGTAAAGGACTCACATAGATGGAAAGAGGCATGTAAAATTTGCTCCTTTAAATTCATGGAAATCCTGATTGGGTTCAATAAAAAATCATTTGATGGGGTGAAATCTGAGATTGAGAAACAATAGAAACAACTATAGGAACTGTGGAGGTTTGGAATACTTTTAACCAGCAACTGGAGAGATATTTTGTGTTTTGGAAAAAGGAGATCTCAATTCTGGGCCTAGAGATGTTGGGGAAAATACAGGGCTTTTACAGGGGCCCTACCAAACAAAACTTCATATGGGGACAGCTTGGTCTTCCTATTAGGTATAGTTCTTACTAAATAGAAAGCTAAAGGAAGACACTCTGGCCCTGGTTTCCCTCTCTCTTTAGTGGCTTTCTGTACTTTCAACTTGAAGCTGCTATTTAACTTTTCTACTAGAGACGAGCGAGCGTACTCGTCCGAGCTTGATGCTCGTTCGAGTATTAGGGTACTCGAGATGCTCGTTACTCGAGACGAGCACCACGCGGTGTTCAAGTCACTTCCATTTTCTTCCCAGAGAAGTTTGCGCCGTTTTCTGGCCAATAGAAACACAGGGAAGGCATTACAACTTCCTCCTGTGAAGCTCCAGCCTTATCCCACCCCCCTGCAATGAGTGGCTGGGGAGATCAGGTGACACCCGAGTATATAAACTGGGGGCGGCCGCGGCTCGCCACAGATGCACGCTGAGAGACATTAGGGAAAGTGCCGTCCTGCTGTAGCTGCTATAGGGAGAGTGTTAGGCTGTTATCTTCGTCTTCAAGAACCCCAACGGTCCTTCTTAGGGCCACATCTGACAGTGTGCAGTACTGTTGAGGCTGCTTTTAGCAGTTTTGCACATTTTTTTTTTTTTTGTATATCGGGCGTGCAGACCATAGCGTCCTCAGTCTGCGGTCATTTTACTGAGTATAGGGGCAGTACTGGTGAGGCAGGGACAGTGGTACAGGGAAAGAGATATACTGGCTATATAGGCAGTGGGCATTTTCAAAAAAATTGGAAAAAAAAATCTTTGGGCTGCCTGTGACCGTGTTCAGTTTACTGCGTGTCTGCTGGGGGTAGTAGTCGCTCACTATTACCCAGCTAGGTGTTACTGCAGCCTTGCGCATAATTTTTTTCTGGCTGCACTGTGCTTTCAATAACCATAGTCATCCTCCAACAGGGAAATCCATATACAGGCTATATAGGCAGTGGGCTTTTTCCCAAAAATTGGAAAAAAATACTATATTTGGGCTGCCTGTGACCGTCTTCAGTTTACTGCGTGTGTGCTGGGGGTAGTAGTCACTCATTATTACCCAGCTAAGCATGTGACCATCTACAGTTTACTGCGTGTCTGCTGGGGGTAGTAGTCGCTCATTAATACCCTAGACTGCTACTACTACTGAAATGGAACTAATACTGTGCTCCCCCTATACTGCTGCTTTGGAATTATTACTGGGGCCTGTCCTGACTGCTACTATTACTGAAATGGAACTAATACTGTGCTCCCCCTATACTGCTGCTAGTGATATGTTACTGGGGCCTGTCTAGACTGCTACTACTACTGAAATGGAACTAATACTGTGCTCCCCCTATACTGCTGCTTTGGAATTGTTACTGGGGCCTGTCTTGACTGCTACTATTATGAAATGGGCGGTTGGGCAGCATGTTACCCAGGAGAAGTGGCAGCGGAGTGTCATGCAGGCAGTGATTGTGCTTTGTTGGAGGTAGTGTGGTGCTTAGCTAAGGTATGCCTTGCTAATGAGGGTTTTTCAGAAGTAAAAATTGTTGGGGGGGAGGGCCACTCTTGCCGCTATTGTGGCTTAGTAGTGGGACCTGGGAACTTGAGATGCAGCCCAAAATGTAGCCCCTCGCCTGCCCTATCCGTTTCTGTGTCGTTCCCATCACTTTCTTGAATTTCCCAGATTTTCACAAATGAAAACCTTAGCGGAGCATAGGTCCCATACAAAAATGCTCGGGTCGCCCATGGACTTCATTGGGGTTCGTTACTCGAAACGAACACTCGAGCATCGCGGGAAGTTCGACTCGAGTAACGAGCACCCGAGCATTTTGGTGCTCGCTCATCTCTATTTTCTACCTTTCCACGACTCTATGGGTGATAAAGAGTGTGAAATGCATGAATAATTTATTACCCCTGTAGGATCTTCTGTAGTATCTGACCAGTGAAATGTGTATTTCTATAACTTTCTATGACTTCTGATATCCCATATCTACAAATTACTTTGTTCAGCAAATTCTTAGCTGTAGTTTTGCTATTGGCATTTTTCTCAGGCCACACTTCCAGCTAACCTGAGAAGAGGTCTATGCAAACCAACACAAACTGCCACACACTTAACTTAGGAAATTGTATGTAGTCAATTTGCAATAGCTGGAATGGGTAGTGTGACATTGGAGTACAGTGAGGAGATACTTTGGCAACTTTGCCTGGGTTGTGTTGGGTGCAAGTTATGCATCCCTGCACAAAAGTAGTCACAGAATTCATAAACCTTGAGGCAATCAGAGCAGAAGAAACTGCACTACATATTACCTCCTTTGACTGATGAGTTGATCTGTGGCTCCAATGTGACATCATAGAGTACAGCATTCGTGGAGACGCATCCAGTCTCCCCTCTCATCTGGCTTTGTACACTTTCTGTGCCACTTCTCCTTTTTGAGGTCTGTTCCTGTAAAATAAACAGAAAGATATCAAGTTGCTACCAGGTTAATGGCTATTATGTCATTCAGAGGGAGTTGGGCTGCTACCTTAGTTGCTGTGTAGTGTACAGACGTTGATGTGCAGAACGTTCTGGATGTTTTTGAATGGTCTATGTATGTCTTTTGCTTATGTGTATTGTAGAGATGAGCGAGCACCAAAATGCTCAGGTGCTCGTTACTCGGGACGAACTTTTCGCGATGCTCGAGGGTTCGTTTCGAGTAACGAACCCCATTGAAGTCAATGGGCGACCCGAGCATTTTTGTATTTCGCCGATGCTCGCTAAGGTTTCCTTGTGTGAAAATCTGGGCAATTCAAGAAAGTGATGGGAACGACACAGCAACGGATAGGGCAGGCGAGGGGCTACATGTTGGGCTGCATCTCAAGTTCACAGGTCCCACTATTAAGCCACAATAGCGGCAAGAGTGGGGCCCCCCCCCCCAACAACTTTTACTTCTGAAAAGCCCTCATTAGCATGGCATACCTTTGCTAAGCACCACACTACCTCCAACAAAGCACAATCACTGCCTGCATGACACTCCACTGCCACTTCTCCTGGGTTACATGCTGCCCAACCGCCCCCCCCTCCCCCCCACAGCGCACACCAAAGTGTCCCTGCGCAGCCTTCAGCTGCCCTCATGCCACACCGCCCTCATGTCTATTTAGAAGTGCGTCTGCCAGAGGAAAAGCAGGCACACACTGCAGAGGGTTGGCACGGCTAGGCAGCGACCCTCTTTAAAAGGGGCGGGCGATAGCCCACAATGCTGTACAGAAGCAATGAGAAATAGAATCCTGTGCCACCGCCATCAGGAGCTGCACACGTGGGCATAGCAATGGGGAACCTATGTGCCACACACTATTCATTCTGTCAAGGTGTCTCTGCATGCCCCAGTCAGACCGGGCTTTTTAATTCATAGACACAGGCAGGTACAACTCCCTATTGTGAAGTCCCTGTCGACCGACAGCATGGGTGGCTCCCTGGAACCCACCGGTGATACACAAAAATATCCCATTGCATTGCCCAACACAGCTGAGGTAGTAATGTCGTGCTTAATGCAGGTGGGCTTCGGCCCACACTGCATGCCCCAGTCAGACTGGGGTTCTTTACAAGTGGAAACAGATGCATTTATAATTCCCTGTGGACCCACAGCATGGGTGGGTGCCAGGAAGCCACCGGCGGTACATAGAAATATCCGATTGCATTGCCCAACACAGCTGAGGTAGTAATGTCGTGCTTAATGCAGGTGGGCTTCGGCCCACACTGCATGCCCCAGTCAGACTGGGGTTCTTTACAAGTGGACACATGTAGGTTAAACTCCGTGTGCACCTACAGCATGGGTGGCTCCCTGGAACCCACCGGCGATACACAAAAATATCCCATTGCATTGCCCAACACAGCTGAGGTAGTAATGTCGTGCTTAATGCAGGTGGGCTTCGGCCCACACTGCATGCCCCAGTCAGACTGGGGTTCTTTACAAGTGGACACATGCAGTTACAACTCCGTGTGGACCCACAGCATGGGTGGGTGCCAGGAAGTCACCGGCGGTACATAAATATATCCCATTGCATTGCCCATCACAGCTGAGGTAATGTAATGTTTAATGCAAGTGGGCTTCGGCCCACACTGCATGCCCCAGTCAGACTGGGGCTCTTTAGAAGTGGACACATGTAGTTACAACTCCGTGTGGACCCACGGCATGGGTGGCTCCCTGGAACCCACCGGCGGTACATAAATATATCCCATTGCAGTGCCCAACACAGCTGATGTAACGTCAGCTGTAATGCAGGTGGGCAAAAAATTAATTGGATTACACTGTAGGCGAGGGCCCACAAAAATTGGTGTACCAACAGTACTAATGTTCCTCAGAAAAATTGCCGATGCCCAACCAAGAGGGCAGGTGAAACCTATTAATCGCTTTGGTTAATGTGGCTTAAGTGGTAACTAGGCCTGGAGGCAGCCCAGTTTAACGAATAATTGGTTCAAGTTAAAGTTTCAACGCTTTTAAGAGCATTGAAACGTATAAAAAATTGTTTAGAAAAATTATATGAGTGAGCCTTGTGGCCCTAAGAAAAATTGCCCATTCGGCGTGATTACGTGAGGTTTCAGGAGGAGGAGCAGGAGGAGGAGGAGGAGGAATATTATACACAGATTGATGAAGCAGAAATGTCCCCGTTTTGGATGGTGAGAGAGAACGATGCTTCCATCCGCGGGTGCAGCCTACATATTGCTTAGGTATCGCTGCTGTCCGCTGGTGAAGAAGAGAAGTCTGGGGAAATCCAGGCTTTGTTCATCTTGATGAGTGTAAGCCTGTCGGCACTGTCGGTTGACAGGTGGGTACGCTTATCCGTGATGATTCCCCCAGCCACACTAAACACACTCTCTGACAAGACGCTAGCCGCAGGACAAGCAAGCACCTCCAGGGCATACAGCACGAGTTCAGGCCACGTGTCCAGCTTCGACACCCAGTAGTTGTAGGGGGCAGAGGCGTCACGGAGGACGGTCGTGCGATCGGCTACGTACTCCCTCACCATCCTTTTACAGTGCTCCCGCCGACTCAGCCGTGACTGGGGAGCGGTGACACAGTCTTGCTGGGGAGCCATAAAGCTGGCAAAGGCCTTGGAGAATGTTCCCCTGCCTGCGCTGTACATGCTGCCTGATCTCTGCGCGTCCCCTGCTACCTGGCCCTCGGAACTGCGCCTTCTGCCACTAGCGCTGTCGGATGGGAAGTTTACCATCAGTTTGTCCACCAGCGCCCTGTGGTATAGCATCATTCTCGAACCCCTTTCCTCTTCGGGAATGAGAGTGCAAAGGCTCTCCTTATACCGTGGGTCGAGCAGTGTGTACACCCAGTAATCCGTAGTGGCCAGAATGCGTGTAACGCGAGGGTCACGAGAAAGGCATCCTAACATGAAGTCAGCCATGTGTGCCAGGGTACCTGTACGCAACACATGGCTGTCCTCACTAGGAAGATCACTTTCAGGATCCTCCTCCTCCTCCTCCTCCTCCTCAGGCCATACACGCTGAAATGATGACAGGCAAGCAGCATGGGTACCGTCAGCAGTGGGCAAAGCTGTCTCTTCCCCCTCCTCCTCATCCTCCTCATGCTCCTCCTCCTCCTGAACGCGCTGAGATATAGACAGGAGGGTGCTCTGACTATCCAGCGACATACTGTCTTCCCCCGGCTCTGTTTCCGAGCGCAAAGCGTCTGCCTTTATGCTTTGCAGGGAACTTCTCAAGATGCATAGCAGAGGAATGGTGACGCCAATGATTGCAGCATCGCCGCTCACCACCTGGGTAGACTCCTCAAATTTTCCAAGGACCTGGCAGATGGCTGCCAACCAGGGCCACTCTTCTGTAAATAATTGAGGAGGCTGACTCACACTGCGCCGCGCAAGTTGGAGTTGGTATTCCACTATAGCTGTACGCTGCTCATAGAGTCTGGCCAACATGTGGAGCGTAGAGTTCCACTGTGTGGGCACGTCGCACAGCAGTCGGTGCACTGGCAGATTAAACCGATGTTGCAGTGTCCGCAGGGTGGCAGCGTGCGTGTGGGATTTGCGGAAATGTGCGCAGAGCTGGCGCACCTTTCCGAGCAGGTATGACAAGTGGGGGTAGCTTTTCAGAAAGCGCTGAACCACCAAATTAAAGACATGGGCCAGGCATGGCACGTGCGTGAGGCTGCCGAGCTGCAGAGCCGCCACCAGCTTACGGCCGTTGTCACACACGACCATGCCCGGTTGGAGGCTCAGCGGCGCAAGCCAGCGGTCGGTCTGCTCTGTCAGACCCTGCAGCAGTTCGTGGGCCGTGTGCCTCTTCTCTCCTAAGCTGAGTAGTTTCAGCACGGCCTACTGACGCTTGCCCACCGCTGTGCTGCCACGCCGCGTTACACCGACTGCTGGCGACGTGCTGCTGACACATCTTGATTGCGAGACAGAGGTTGCGTTGGAGGAGGAGGAGGAGGAAGGTGCTTTAGTGGAGGAAGCATACACCGCCGCAGATACCACCACCGAGCTGTGGCCCGCAATTCTGGGGGTGGGTAGGACGTGAGCGGTCCCAGGCTCTGACTCTGTCCCAGCCTCCACTAAATTCACCCAATGTGCCGTCAGGGAGATATAGTGGCCCTGCCCGCCTGTGCTTGTCCACGTGTCTGTTGTTAAGTGGACCTTGGCAGTAACCGCGTTGGTGAGGGCGCGTACAATGTTGCGGGAGACGTGGTCGTGCAGGCCTGTGACGGCACATCGGGAAAAGTAGTGGCGACTGCGAACTGAGTAGCGCGGGGCCGCCGCCGCCATCATGCTTTTGAAAGCCTCCGTTTCCACAAGCCTATACGGCAGCATCTCTAGGCTGATCAATTTTGCAATGTGCACGTTTAACGCTTGAGCGTGTGGGTGCGTGGCGTCGTACTTGCGCTTGCGCTCAAACTGTGGCGCTAGCGACGTCTGGACGCTACGCTGAGAGACATTGCTGGATGGGGCCGAGGACAGCGGAGGTGAGGGTGTGGGTGCAGGCCAGGAGATGGTAGTGCCTGTGTCCTCAGAGGGGGGTTGGATCTCAGTGGCAGGTTGGGGCACAGGGGGAGAGGCAGTGGTGCAAACCGGAGGCGGTGAACGGGCATCGTCCCACCTTGTGGGGTGCTTGGCCATCATATGCCTGCGCATGCTGTTGGTGGTGCCTCCCCAGCTGATCTTGGCGCGACAAAGGTTGCACACCACTGTTCGTCGGTCGTCAGGCGTCTCTGTGAAAAACTGCCACACCGTAGAGCACCTTGACCTGTGCAGGGTGGCATGGCGCGAGGGGGCGCTTTGGGAAACAGTTGGTGGATTATTCGGTCTGGCCCTGCCTCTACCCCTGGCCACCACACTGGCTCGGCCTGTGCCCACACCCTGACTTGGGCCTCCGCGTCCTCGCCCGCGTCCACGTCCTATAGGCCTACCCCTACCCCTCAGCATGGTGTATTACCAGTGATTTGATTTCCCAGGCAGGAAAGAAAGTGGCGCAAGCCTGCAGCCAAAATACAATTTTTTCCCTTGTTTTTCAAAGGACAAGCCACACTGCGTGTATTCAATGAATACTACTAAGTTTAATAACTGTGTTGCGGCCCTGCAAAAGTGTCACAGAACTTTACTGTTGCAGAGTTATTAACAGTGGCAGAGCAGGTATTTCCCAGGCAGGAAAGAAATTGGCGCAAGGCTGCACTCAATCGTAGCTGGTTGCGTCTGATTTTTTTACGTTCTCCACGCAGCACACACGTACACAGAGCCCTTAGGACTGACAGAGGCAGGGCAAATATACTTTTTTCCCTTTTGTTTTAAAGGAAAGGCCCACTGTGCCTATTCAATGACTAATATAACTGTGTTGCGGCCCTGCAAAAGTGTTACAGAACTTTACTGTTGCAGAGTTATTAACTGTGGCAGAGCAGGTATTTCCCAGGCAGGAAAGAAATTGGCGCAAGGCTGCACTCAACCGTAGCTGGTTGCGTCTGATTTTTTTACGTTCTCCACGCAGCACACACGTACACAGAGCCCTTAGGACTGACAGAGGCAGGGCAAATATACTTTTTTCCCTTTTGTTTAAAAGGAAAGGCCCACTGTGCCTATTCAATGACTAATATAACTGTGTTGCGGCCCTGCAAAAGTGTCACAGAACTTTACTGTTGCAGAGTTATTAACTGTGGCAGAGCAGGTATTTACCAGGCAGGAAAGAAATTGGCGCAAGGCTGCACTCAACCGTAGCTGGTTGCGTCTGATTTTTTTACGTTCTCCACGCAGCACACACGTACACAGAGCCCTTAGGACTGACAGAGGCAGGGCAAATATACTTTTTTCCCTTTTGTTTTAAAGGAAAGGCCCACTGTGCCTATTCAATGACTAATAACTGTGTTGTGGCCCTGCCTACACAATTCTGTGCCTGTAGTATCAATGCAGGGTGCAATGCTCTGCACCGCCGATTTTGAGAAGAAAAAAAAACAGCAACACAGCTAACAGCAGCCTGCACAGTACTCCACACAGTTAAATGTGGCCCTAGAAAGGACCGTTGAGGTTCTTGAAGGCTACACTCACTCCTAACACTCTCCCTGCCTAAGCACCACTTCTGTCCCTAATGCCGGGTGCAATGCTCTGCACTGCCGATTTTGAGGAAAAAAAAAATTTCTCCACTGCTAACAGCAGCCTGCACACACGTAGATGTGGCCCTAAGAAGGACCGTTGGGGTTCTTGAAGCCTACACTCACTACAAACACTCTCCCTACAGCAACTCCAATAGAACAGCACTGTCCCTCAGCTAACTCACAAGGCATGTGTGGCGAGCCGCGGGAGGGGCCGACTTTTATACTCGGGTGACATCTGATCGCCCCAGCCACTCACAGCAGGGGGGTGGTATAGGGCTTGAACGTCACAGGGGGAAGTTGTAATGCCTTCCCTGTCTTTCAATTGGCCAGAAAAGCGCGCTAACGTCTCAGAGAGGAAACTGAAAGTAACCGAAACACCGCGTGGTACTCGTTACGAGTAACGAGCATCCCGAACACCCTAATATTCGCACGAATATCAAGCTCGGACGAGTACGTTCGCTCATCTCTAGTGTATTGTCAGTGTCTTCTATGTGACTGAATTTAATGTGTATTGCATAGCTGCAGCACTGAATGGGTTACTGTCTGGGTATGTCTGGAAATGTATCTTTTGTATGTCATGTGACTTTGTTTTATATATGTGGTTGCAAGGTGCATGAGTGTGGTCTTTTCCATCAGCCTTCTACTTGAAAGATTCAAGTCAGAAGCCTGTCTGCACACAGACACCTTTATAGAACTTTTTAAACACTCATGTTTGTGCTCTATGAAATATTTCCAGTACTGCATGTGGAATAATGGCTGTTAGAGGGAAGGATAGGGAGGAGAAGCTGATGCTACCTCCTCTAACACTTCCTGATTGTTCTCAATAATATGCATGCCACTATACAGATAACATCTATTCACTTCCACTTCCTTATATCCTCTGACACACACTTTCTGCGACTCTGTGATTCACTCATCAACTTTCTTTTGCAATGTGCTTATCAGGCTTCTTAAGCACACAATTGTCTTAGTAATGTTTTAGCATCATAATTCAATAGTACTCAAATAATTAAAACCCAATACATACTGAATATACCATGTACTTGTGTTGTGCATGCATCAAGAATATATATACACACATATACATTCCACTCAAGTGGAAATACACCTCTTCTTTGTTAGGTTGATCTATGTTGAGGAGGGGCAAACCTATTATGATATAGAAATCCTACCAATTTTCTCTTCCTCTGTACCCTTACATCACCTATCTTACCCCTTGTGGTCAGGCTGTTTAGGAGTGTCTCGCACAGTAAATGCCCAGCCGTTCATATAACTTATACAGACAAAGCAAAAATACGTATATATGGGCCCTTCACACACACAAACCAAAAAGAAAAAAAAAACGCAAAATTAAGATATCCACATTATTAATGATTAGAGATGAGCGAACGTACTCGTCCGAGCTTGATACTCGTTCGAGTATTAGGGTGTTCGAGATGCTCGTTACTCGTGACGAGTACCACGCGATGTTCGAGTTACTTTCATTTTCATCCCTGAGACGTTAGCGCGCTTTTCTGGCCAATAGAAAGACAGGGAAGGCATTACAACTTCCCCCTGCAACGTTCAAGCCCTATACCACCCCCCTGCAGTGAGTGGCTGGCGAGATCAGGTGTCACCCGAGTATATAAATCGGCCCCTCCCGCGGCTCGCCACAGATGCATTCTGACAGAGATCAGGGAAAGTGCTGCTGGTGCCGGAGCTGCTATAGGGAGAGTGTTAGGAGTATTTTAGGCTTCAAGAACCCCAACGGTCCTTCTTAGGGCCACATCTAACCGTGTGCAGTAGTGTGGAGGCTGCTTTTTGCAGTGTTGCAATTATACATACTCCAGGGCCAGTAGTGGTGGTGAGGCAGGGACAGAAGACATATATTTATTGAATATAGGCAGTGGGCCTTTCCAAAAACATTTGGGAAAAAAAATCTATTTGGCTGCCTGTGACTGTCCTCAGTGTACGGGGTCTGTGCTGGGTGTAGTTGTCCTCCTAATTCATACGCAGCCAGCTAAGTGTTACAGCAGGCTTGCGCAAAATTATTTCCTGGCTCTGTGTTGGCTGTTACATCACCGCTGTATTCCTATCCACAGTGAAACAGTCTGCAGTTATTTTACATACTCCAGGGCCAGTAGCGGTGAGGCAGGGACAGAAGACATATATTTATTGAATATAGGCAGTGGGCCTTTCCAAAAACATTTGGGAAAAAAAAATCTATTTGGGCTGCCTGTGACTGTCCTCAGTGTATTGGGTCTGTGCTGGGTGTAGTTGTCCTCCTAATTCATACGCAGCCAGCTAAGTGTTACAGCAGGCTTGCGCAAAATTATTTCCTGGCTCTGCTGTGCATTCGGTAAGCGAAGTCAGCCTCCAACCACAGGCCAATAAGTGGCACATTTAATTACAGCGTTCTGTTTCTAAACTACTGGTAATACAGCATGCTGAGGGGTAGGGGTAGGCCTATAGGACGTGGACGCGGGCGAGGACGCGGAGGCCCAAGTCAGGGTGTGGGCACAGACCGAGCCAGTGCGGTGGCCAGGGGTAGAGGCAGGGCCAGACCGAATAATCCACCAACTGTTTCCCAAAGCGCCCCCTCGCGCCATGCCACCCTGCAGAGGTCAAGGTGCTGTACGGTGTGGCAGTTTTTCACAAAGACGCCTGACGACCAACGAACAGTGGTGTGCAACCTTTGTCGCGCCAAGATCAGCTGGGGAGCCACCACCACCAGCATGCGCAGGCATATGATGGCCAAGCACCCCACAAGGTGGGACGAAGGCCGTTCACCGCCTCCGGTTTGCACCACTGCCTCTCCCCCTGTGCCCCAACCTGCCACTGAGATCCAACCCCCTCTGAGGACACAGGCACTACCGTCTCCTGGCCTGCACCCACACCCTCACCTCCGCTGTCCTCGGCCCCATCCAGCAATGTCTCTCAGCGCAGCGTCCAGACGTCGCTAGCGCCACTGTTTGAGCGCAAGCGCAAGTACGCCGCCACGCACCCGCACGCTCAAGCGTTAAACGTGCACATTGCCAAATTGATCAGCCTGGAGATGCTGCCGCATAGGCTTGTGGAAACGGAGGCTTTCAAAAGCATAATGGTGGCGGCAGCCCCGCGCTACTCGGTTCCCAGTTGCCACTACTTTTCCCGATGTGCCGTCCCAGCCCTGCACGACCACGTCTCCCGCAACATTGTACGCGCCCTCACGAACGCGGTTACTGCCAAGGTCCACTTAACAACGGACACGTGGACAAGCACAGGCGGGCAGGGCCACTATATCTCCCTGACGGCACATTGGGTGAATTTAGTGGAGGCTGAGACAGAGTCAGAGCCTGGGACCGCTCACGTCCTACCCACCCCCAGAATTGCGGGCCCCAGCTCGGTGCTGGTATCTGCGGAGGTGTATGCTTCCTCCACTAAACCACCCTCCTCCTCCTCCTCCAACGCAACCTCTGTCTCGCAATCAAGATGTGTCAGCAGCAGCACGTCGCCAGCAGTCGGTGTTGCGCGGCGTGGTAGCACAGCAGTGGGCAAGCGTCAGCAGGCCGTGCTGAAACTACTCAGCTTAGGAGAGAAGAGGCACACGGCCCACGAACTGCTGCAGGGTCTGACAGAGCAGACTGACCGCTGGCTTGCGCTGCTGAGCCTCCAACCGGGCATGGTCGTGTGTGACAACGGCCGTAACCTTGTGGCGGCTCTGCAGCTCGGCAGCCTCACGCACGTGCCATGCCTGGCCCATGTCTTTAATTTGGTGGTTCAGCGCTTTCTGAAAAGCTACCCACACTTGTCATACCTGCTCGGAAAGGTGCGCCGGGTCAGCGCACATTTCCACAACTCCAAGACGGACGCTGCCACCCTGCGGACCCTGCAACATCGGTTTAATCTGCCAGTGCACCGACTGCTGTGCGACGTGCCCACACGATGGAACTCTACGCTCCACATGTTGGCCAGGCTCTATGAGCAGCGTAGAGCTATAGTGGAATACCAACTCCAATATGGGCGGCAAAGTGGGAGTCAGCCTCCTCAATTCTTTACAGAAGAGTGGGCCTGGTTGGTAGACATCTGCGAGGTCCTTGGAAACTTTGAGGAGTCTACCCAGATGGTGAGCGGGGATGCTGCAATCATTAGCTTCACCATTCCTCTGCTATGCCTCTTGAGAAGTTCCCTGCAAAGCATAAAGGCAGACGCTTTGCACTCGGAAACGGAGGCGTGGGAAGACAGTATGTCACTGGATAGTCAGAGCACCCTCATGTCTATATCTCAGCGCGTTGAGGAGGAGGAGGTGGGGGAGGAGCATGAGGAGGAGGGGGAAGAGACAGCTTGGCCCACTGCTGAGGGTACACATGCTGCTTGCCTGTCATCCTTTCAGTGTATATGGCCGGAGGAGGAGGAGGAGGAGGATCCTGAAAGTGATCTTCCTAGTGAGGACAGCCATGTGTTGCGTACAGGTACCCTGGCAAACATGGCTGACTTCATGTTAGGATGCCTTTCTTGTGACCCTCGCGTTACACGCATTCTGGCCACTACGGATTACTGGGTGTACACACTGCTCGACCCACGGTATAAGGAGAACCTTTCCACTCTCATTCCCGAAGAGGAAAGGGGTTCGAGAATGATGCTATACCACAGGGCGCTGGTGGACAAACTGATGGTAAACTTCCCATCCGACAGCGCTAGTGGCAGAAGGCGCAGTTCCGAGGGCCAGGTAGCAGGGGAGGCGCAGAGATCAGGCAGCATGTACAGCGCAGGCAGGGGAACATTCTCCAAGGCCTTTGCCAGCTTTATGGCTCCCCAGCAAGACTGTGTCACCGCTCCCCAGTCAAGGCTGAGTTGGCGGGAGCACTGTAAAAGGATGGTGAGGGAGTACGTAGCCGATCACACGACCGTCCTCGGTGACGCTTCTGCCCCCTACAACTACTGGGTGTCGAAGCTGGACACGTGGCCTGAACTCGCGCTGTATGCCCTGGAGGTGCTTGCTTGTCCTGCGGCTAGCGTCTTGTCAGAGAGGGTGTTAAGTGCGGCTGGGGGAATCATCACGGATAAGCGTACTCGCCTGTCAACCGACAGTGCCGACAGGCTTACACTCATCAAGATGAACAAAGCCTGGATTTCCCCAGACTTCTCTTCTTCACCAGCGGACAGCAGCGATACCTAAGCAATACGTAGGCTGCACCCGCGGATGGAAGCATTGTTCTTTATCACCATCAAAAACGTGGACCTTTTAGCTTCATCAATCTGTGTATAATATTCCTCCTCCTCCTCCTGCTCCTCCTCCTGAAACCTCACGTAATCACGCCGAACGGGCAATTATTCTTAGGCCCACAAGGCTCATTCATATAATTTTTGTAAACAATTTTTATACGTTTCAATGCTCATTAAAGCGTTGAAACTTGCACCTGAACCAATTTTTATTTTAACTGGGCTGCCTCCAGGCCTAGTTACCAATTAAGCCACATTAACCAATTCACCAATTTTTTGGGGCCCTCGCCTACAGTGTAATCCAATTAATTTTTTGCCCACCTGCATTACAGCTGACGTTACATCAGCTGTGCTGGGCACTGCAATGGGATATATTTATGTACCGCCGGTGGGTTCCAGGGAGCCACCCATGCTGTCGGTCCACACGGAGTTGTAACTCCATGTGTCCACTTCTAAAGAAACTCAGTCTGACTGGGGCATGCAGTGTGGGCCGAAGCCCACCTGCATTTAACATGACATTACCTCAGCTGTGATGGGCAATGCTATGGGATATATTTATGTGCCGCCGGTGGCTTCCTGGCACCCACCCATGCTGTCGGTCCACAGGGACTTCACAATAGGGAGTTGTACCTGCCTGTGTCTATGAATTAAAAAGCCCGGTCAGGTTGGGG
Organism: Eleutherodactylus coqui; assembly: GCF_035609145.1. Taxonomy (NCBI): domain Eukaryota; kingdom Metazoa; phylum Chordata; class Amphibia; order Anura; family Eleutherodactylidae; genus Eleutherodactylus; species Eleutherodactylus coqui. The sequence continues at coordinate 153,326,897 of NC_089838.1, forward strand.
CATGCAGTGTGGGCCGAAGTCCACCTGCATTTAATCTGACGTTAGCTCTGCTGTCCAGGGCATTGCAATGGGATACATTTATGTACAGCCGGTGGGTTCCAGGGAGCCACCCATGCTTTGGGTGCACACGGAATTCCCATTGCGGAGTTGTACCTGCCTGTGACTATTTATTAAAAAGCCCGGTCTGACTGGGGCATGCAGACACCTTGACAGAATGAATAGTGTGTGGCACATAGGTTCCCCATTGCTATGCCCACGTGTGCAGCTCCTGATGGCGGTGGCACAGGATTATATTTCTCATTGCTTCTGTACAGCATTGTGGGCTATCGCCCCGCCCCTTTTAAAGAGGGTCGCAGCCTAGCCGTGCCAACCCTCTGCAGTGTGTGCCTGCGGTTCCTCCTCATGGCAGACGCACTTATAAATAGACATGAGGGTGGCGTGGCATGAGTGCAGCTGAAGGCTGCGCAGGGACACTTTGGTGTGCGCTGTGGACACTGCGTCGTGCAGGGGAGGGGGGGGGTTGGGCAGCATGTAACCCAGGAGAAGTGGCAGCGGAGTGTCCTGCAAGCAGTGATTGTGTTTTGTTGGAGGTAGTGTGGTGCTTAGCTAAGGTATGCATTGCTAATGAGGGCTTTTCAGAAGTAAAAGTTGTTGGGGGGGGGGCACTCTTGCCGCTATTGTGGCTTAATAGTGGGACCTGGGAACTTGAGATGCAGCCCAACATGTAGCCCCTCGCCTGCCCTATCCGTTGCTGTGTCGTTCCCATCACTTTCTTGAATTTCCCAGATTTTCACAAATGGAAACCTTAGCGAGCATCGGCGATATACAAAAATGCTCGGGTCGCCCATTGACTTCAATGGGGTTCGTTACTCGAAACGAACCCTCGAGCATCGCGATAATTTCGTCCCAAGTAACGAGCACCCGAGCATTTTGGTGCTCGCTCATCTCTATTAATGATCAAACAAGAAGATCTGATCCAAAATTACAATTACAATAACACATCTATCTCTTGGAGGCAATGGACATGAGTAAACTTTTTCTAAGTTCTATTTCTACATAATTTCACTACAGTTTCACAATTTGGGAATACATGAGCATTTATCCAGCCTCCACATTCGCCTCTAAAACTATTTTTTTCTCAACATTAAGACAGCCAGTTTTTGGCATACCCAACTTTTTATCCATGACCTTCACCGCACTCATGTCTCTATCCCAAGGACAATTACTGCCAGACCCATAAGCTCTGCTGCAGTCATATCTCTGTCTCCAGGACAGATAATGCCTCCATTCCCCATCCCAAATGAGCAGAGTCATTACTGGAACAACACCCTAACAGAGTCTTTCAGGATAAGCCCTTAACCTGTTAGGCCTCATGTCCACGGGGAAAATAAGAATTAAAATCCGCAGCGGATTTTAACTCTTCTCCCGCGCGCGGATCCGCACCCCATAGGGATGCATTGACCACCCGCGGGTAGATAAATACCCGCGGATCGTCAATAAAAGTGATTTTAAAAAAAATGGAGCATGAAAAAATCTGGACCATGCTCCATTTTCATGCGGGTCTCCCGCGGGGACGGCTCCCGCGGGCTTCTATTGAAGCCTATGGAAGCCGTCCGGATCCGCGGGAGACCTAAAATAGGAATTTAAAAGCATTTACTCACCCGCAGCGGGCCGAGAAAGTCTTCTCTTCCTCACGGCCGCATCTCCCTTGCTTCGGCTCGGCGGATGTGCCCGGCGCATGTGCCGGCGACGTGCCGCCGGCGTGACGAATTCATCCGCCGGCCGAAGAAAGAAGATCCGGCCGCGACGCAGAGAAGATGACGCCGCAGCGAAGAGAAGAAACGGAGCGGATGGGAGGTGAGTTTATTCTCATTTATTGCTATTTTCAGCGCTCATGTCCGCGGGGCAGGAGGGACCCGCTGCAGATTCTCCATGGAGAATCTGCAGCGGATCTGATTTTCCCCGTGGACATGAGGCCTTAGTACAGAATCCCAGATTCTGGTTAAATCACCATTTTGGCACACAACCACAAGACAAAGAGGCGTAATAATTATTAACATGAGGTTGAAGCCTTCAACACAATATACTGCTATCCAGTGGAAGTTTGTCTCACACACTGTTACATTCATGAGTCTCTAATTCACTCACAATAACGGTCATCCATGCTTCAGTCATTCACTCTATTCCTAGTGCAAGTTATTCTAAACTTACAACAAGGCACATACCATCTACATCTAATAATATATGTAAGGTCACAATATAATGCCACCGGAAAAGGCACAACATGTAAATTTAATATTGTAAAGCTGTCTCCAAATTCTGTAATTATTTCACCATAGGGAAGTATTAGACCGTTGTATATGACTTTAAGAATCTTTTGATCCTGCTTGTGTAACAAACAAACACTACACACACAGCCAGGATGTTGTCTGTTCATTTACAAAGAATACACTGATTGATAACACTGTGCAACACAATTTTTGTAACAGATAAGCAGATAGGCGGCTCATAGTAACTTTAGTGTGCTGAATTCGAATATGATATCCATTTGTTTCTGCCATGTAAGGTTTTCCAGTTATGGGGAATAATGTAATCCAATTGTCGTTGTACTTTATTTTTTGGAAATATGTCTATGCAATTAATCCAGTAGGCTTGCCATTAACCTTGATCAATAAAAAGAGCAGAAGTGATTGCATAAGTATTTGGCAATCACTGTTACACACCGTTCACTGACTGAACACTATAAGGGTATGTTTATGTAACATATAGGGTATGTTTCCACATGGCGGAAACACTGTGGATCATTCACCAGTCAGTTGTAGTTAATGAACTATGTTTTTACAGGTCAGTGGTTAGACTGGGACTATTTTTCAAAATTTAATAACTGCTATGTCTGCGGACAGTTCACAACAAAAATATAGAGGAGGAAAATAACATCCTTGGTAAAGTGTACCTACAACAAGTATTTCGGAATAAAGCTTGGGGACCAAGATAAGAAGTGTGTCATGTAACACTCATCTCATATAATGGCTGAAAGGCAAGAGTAGAATGCCATTCGCCACGCCAATGATATGGCGAGAATAAGGAGACCACCATACTCACTGTTATTTCTGCATGACAAATATCAAAGGTTTCTCCAGTAAGCATAAAGATAACATTCTGTATCCAGATATACCTTCTGCAATAAAACTTGTGCCTCATGATGCCATGTTACCTATTCTTGATCCAATGGGAGGCTTACTATTGGCCTCTGGATGGGCAGCATCCCTGGGACTACTATGTAGGTCAATATTACAACCCGAGCCAATATAGGGGACATTGTTACTACTGTGGCTACTATGGGAGTCACTTGCTGCTGTGGCCACAATGGGGATAACTTTTACTACCGAGGCTACTACAGGAGTCACTATTGGGGCTCATTCCCATGGAGGTAAGCACATTTCAGTCGTGCAAATGCGATATATATTTGCATGACCAAAAATTGCTTACGTCTGCATTTTTCGCCTGCTCTGGCATGTTTTTAAGTCCACAAATACACTGCATATTTGTGCATGCAAAAAGGAACATACACAGGCTTATTGAAATGGTGTGCAAATAAGCAGGTTTCCTGCGTACTCACTGCATATTTATGCCTGCCCATTCACTTCAATGGTTTATTGCAGTGTGTAATATGCCCCAACAAGGTGATGTTATGTATTTTTTCTTGCAAATGTACATCATGTGAAAAAATACGCTCATGTGAAATCAATGGATTCTATTCACTGCGTATTGCACGCACTAAACATCTTAGTCATTGAAGACCTTACAAAGGGAAGTACAATTCAAATATGATGGGCAAGTTTGGGTAAGAATAAAAGGAGAGAACAACAAAAAGGATGCCATTGTAGGCATTTATTATAGGCCACCTGCACAAGCAGAAGATATGGATGAACTCTTTCTACATCGGATGTCGAAATTCTCAAAAAAGCATGACATAGTGATCATGGGAGATTTTAACTATTCAGACATTTGTTGGAAATCTCTCTCAGATAAAAGTAATGGATCCACCAAATTCTTATCCGCTCTTGCTGACAACTTTATCTTCCAAAAAGTAGAAGATAAAAAAAGGGGATCTGCTGTCTTGGACGTAATTCTTATCAACAGGGAGGAACTGGTTGAGGAAGTAAGGGTAGCTGGGACCTTAAGAAGCAGTGATCATGCTATCCTTGAATTTTGGATAACAAGGGGAGGAGGAACTGAGAAAACGCAGACCTCAAGGTTGGATTTCAGAACGGCAGGGTTTAATGGACTCAGAAAAACGATAAGAACATTCAGCAATTGGATCCTTCCTAAGGACAGAATTCAGCGATGCAGATTAATTTTTTTTCTTTAAGAGTGCGTTTTTATTGTGCAAAAGTAAGAAAAACAGAAAATCTATATAAACTTGGTATTGCAGTAATCATACTGATCCAGATTAGAAAATTACTACATTATTTTTACCAAATGGTGAATGCCATAAAAACAATAGCGAAACCTTCCTTCCCCAAAATGTAAAAAAAGTTATACAATACATTATTTGTACCCCAGAGTGGTGGCACAAAAATTGCAACTTGTCCCCAAAAAACAAGCCCTCATATGGCTATGCAATGCGTTATGGCTCTCGCAAAGAGACAATGAAAATTGCTTTGTCCCTAAAGAGGTTGTGTGGTTTTAATATAAAGAGGTTTTATGATAAAATAAAAATAAAATAACATACTCACCTGTCCTCCATTCCCAGAGGCACTAGTATCCAGCTTTATTGCTCCATCCCTGTCCTTCACTGTTGGAAGATAGGTGATGGCTGTGGCCAATCAGAAGCCACAACGTTACCTACTGAAATCCTGGCATCAGCGCTCACATCTCAGGCACCATGGCACGAGGAGTTCGCTGTGTCCTCTGATTGGCCATAGCAGTCACCTGACTATGCAGCATGCTCGAGAGTATACTCACCAAATCATTTATTTATCCAGATGGAAACACTAAAATTGTTGTTTCCAAACAAGTTTTACAATTAACACACCCGAGGATAACATTATCCCCTGAGGATAGCATTACATATCACCATCCATAAAGCACATTGGCCCAGAAAAACAAGAGCTTGCGATCTCCAAGCTGTTCGCACAGACAATTATATGTTGCACGTTCCAGAGGTTTTCAAGAAGAATGAATAATTATTAACCAGATTTTCTTTTTAAAGAATGAAATATCACATACTGTCAAGTGTTAAAAAATAATAATTTTTAAAAATGGCGAATGTTTTTCTTTACCTCTCTAATTGGGCCAGACAAGAATTTGTATTCTAAGTAAGACTAATATTAGAAAATATTTACATAGATAGATGTACACCCAGAAAATGTTGAATATATAAACTACTAGTAAATAAATCATTTCACAATTTAAGATTAAATTTCTATTTTTTTTAATTTCCTTCTTTCATAGCAGAAAACATGTTAATTGAGGAAAGATATTCGCAGGCATTACTGCATTGCTGGCATGTCTGATAGAGACAGGGTTTTAGTTATTTGCTGTCCATTGTGGTAGAGAAAGGATGCTCAGTGTCTGCTTGGCATATCTATTATAAATTTGGTAGGTAGCCTTAGCATCTAATATGTGGCATAGATTGTCAAAGCATCTAATACGGTAGGTTAGAAGTACAAAAGGGGTTATCCTGAGATGTAGTTGTGCCAGAAGCCTCATGACTACTGTAATATTATCTCAAAGCAGAAGTCCCATCTTAGCTTAAAATAGCAATGAGGTTCATATAGCAAGTATCTATATAATCTATATTTAACCCTGCAATACTATACCTCCTCGGTCAAACATTGATACTACATTCTATTTTTCATAAGTAACTTTACAACAATTGCCAAGTGTATCATCATACATATAAAAGCTCAAAATGGTGTTGTAATATAGTAACATAGTATGTTAGGCTGAATGAAGACAATGTCCATCTACTTCAGCCTGTTTCAACCTCCCACTTGTTGGTCCAGAAGAAGGCAAAAAAAAAACAAGTAGCCATTTTGCCCATTTGGAGGAAACAAATTCCTTCCTGACTCCATAATGACAGCCAGAGTATTCCCTGGATCAACATTTGAGATAAACAACCCCGCTGGTCACCTAATGTCTTTATCCTGTAAGATCATAGCGCTCTAGAAAGACATATAGTCCCCTTTTAAATTCCTCTATCGATTTTGCTATTACCACGTCCTCAGGCAGAGAGTTCCACAGTCTCACTGCTCTTACAGTAAAGAACCCCCTTCTGTGTTGGTGATGAAACCGGCTTTCTTCTAGACATAGAGGATGCCCTCTTGTTACAGTCGCAGTCCTGGGTATAAACAGATCATGAGAGAGATCCTTGTATTGTCCCCTAATGTATTTATACATAGTTATTTGATCGCTCCTTAGCCATCTTTTTTCCAGGGTAAATAATCCCAGTTTTGTTAGCCTCTCTGTGTATTCCAGTCCTCTCATTCCATTTATTAATTTAGTCACCCTTCTTTAAACCCCCTCAAGCCCTGCAACATCCATCTTTCCTGAGCACCGGTGTCGAACTGTATACAGTATTCCATGTGGGGCCTGACAAGTGCCTTATTTAGTGGAAGGATAATGTTCTCCTCCCTTGCCCCTATACCTCTTTTAATGCACCCCAAGACTTTATTAGCTTTTGCAGCAGCTGACTGGCACTGATTGCTCCAGTTAAGTCTACAATCCACTAGTACCCCCAAGTATTTTTCCATATCTCTTTTCCTTAGCAGTACCCCATTTAGTGTATATTGGTGACATCAATTTCTCCTTCCCATGTGCATAACCTTACATTTATCAACATTGAAAACTTAATTTGCCATTTTTCTACCCAAGCCCCCAGCTTATCTAGGTCCTTTTGTAGCCGTGCATTGTCCTCATTTATATTAATTTCCTTGTATAATGTTGTATCATCTGCAAATATTGATGTTTTACTGGGCAGTCACTCTATCAGGTCATTGATAAACATATTGAACAGAATGGGGTCTAATACTGAACCCTGTGGCGCCCCACTAGCGACGGTGGCCCAACTTAGACTATGATCTATTTATTACCACCCTCTGTTTTCTATCTTTGAAACAGTTCTTTACACAGATACACACGTTTTCGCCCAATCCGAGCTGCCTAATTTTATATATCAGCCAATGCGGCACGGTGTCAAATGCTTTAGAGAAATGCAGATATACAAGATCAATGGACTCTCCCAGGTGCAGCCTAGAACTTACTTCATTGTAGAAGCTGATGAAATTAGTCTAACATGATCGTTCCCTCATTAACCCATGCTGATGAGGGGTTATACTGTTGTTTTCCTAGAGGTATTTTAGAATGGCATCTCTCATAAACCCCTCATATATTTTTCCAATTATTGAAGTGAGACTTACCGGCCTGTAGTTACCAGGCTCCCTTTTGGACCCCTTTTTGAATAATGGAATCACAATGGTAATGCGCCATTTCAGTGGTACAACCCCAGTATCAATGGTGTGCATAAATATAAGAAATAGCAGTCTAGCTATCATGTCACTTAGTTACCTTAGAACCCTTGCGTGTATTCCATCTGGGGCCGTCGATTTATCTTTAACTCATTTTGAACTTCCTCCTGTTTTAGGCATGCAATATGTAGCGGGGGTTCACTTTATTCCCCTGCATCTCGTGTGACATTTCTTTTTCATTCATGAATACACTTGAAAAGAAACTATTTAATAGATTTGCCTTCCCCCCCCCCATCGTCTTCTATAGTTTCTCCTGCATTATTTGTTAGAGGGCCAGTACTTTCAGTGCAAATCCTTTTACTGTTTATATATAATTGAAGAATAGTTTAGGGTAATTTTTGCTCTCTTTGGCGATCAGTCTTTCTGCCTCCATATTTTGTTTTTTTTCCCTGTATGATTTTAGCGCTTCTTCGCTGCCTTCTTGTGTTAGTAGTTTAAACGCTTTCTTTTTTTTGTTTATTGTCCCCCTTACAGTCTTGTCGAGCAATTTTGGTTTCCTTCTGCTTGTAGTTCTTTTATTTTTAAACGATATGAACTGTTTATATGAGGTACTTAGGATGTTATTAAATTTCTCCCATTTGTATTCAGTGCTTTTATGTTTGAGGATGCTGTCACAATTAATGTTATCGATAGTAGCTCTAAGTTGATCACATTTTGCTTTCAGTCCACCATCAGGGCTGACATGCCGCCGTTTTTTTTACTTTGTTTTGTTTTCTGTTTTATATTATTTCTATGCCTATTACCAATGAGCACCATCTAGGCTCTTCTTAGCATAGGCAGGCTAGGCTACTATCTTTTCCTACTTAGCAATTATCAGCATAGTGGATTTCCTTAGCCCTTTACCTTACAAAACAGACGGCTCCGATTGAACCCTTTATAATAGGTTACCTCTTTAGTCTGTGCCTGGGGTGTTACAGCCTTGGTTTCTTGATAATTAGTGGTTTGGGATCCTTTAGTCAAGCAATTCAGCACGGGATATTACGAGAATAATCAGGTTAATACCCCTATTTTCAGGGTGATATTAATACACTATCATTTAGAATCTAAAATCTGAATCCGGCATAATTTCAATGTGTCAATAATCATCAAGTTAGCCACCACCCAGCATATCTAGACTGGGTTTATCTTCTTTTTTGGCCCCTGAGGAGCTCAGTGGTTGGGTGAAACGCATTGGACATTTGGGTATTGACGAGGTTTCTGTCATCTTGCGGATTTAGATGACAGTTAGAAATAACCTATACAATCAAAAACATTTGATAATTTTTCTTGACTATTAAGTCATTACCTTTAGGGTGGCAATTTGCTGTATAGCAAAACAGTTACTGATCTGGAAGAAGTAACCAGATTTTTTTATATTTTCTCTCTCAATAGGGGTATTATTTCTTTATCGCTCCTTGTTGAGTTATATGTGTGTAGATGTTTGTCTTCTTCATTATTTTAACAAATTCTAATAAAAGTTAAATTTTAGAATCATTAGTTTGTAGGTCCAATCAGTAAGTCGATCAAATTCTGCTTTACTAAAGTTTAGTTCTTTTGTCGCTCCCTGGTAAGGCTTCTTGTTAAATGACAGCTGGAAATTAATTATATTGCGGTCACTATTTCCCAAGTGTCACTGCACCTGCATCCCCGTGATTCTATCTGGTTTGTTAGTTAATACTAAGTCCAGAGTGGCCCTCCCTCTAGTTGGTTCCCGCACCAGTTGGTAAGGTAGTTATCTTTAATTGTTCTCAAGAACTTATCACCCTTGTGAGATTTGCAGGTTTCATCTTCCCATATTGTATCCAGATAATTAAATTCCCCCATAGGAATTACTTCGTTGTGGTTTGACACTTCTTCTATTTGCCTTAATAATAAGATTTCTGTTTCTTTTGTTGCTTTTGATGACCAATAAAAGACCCCTATAGGAATTTAGTTATTTTTTTCTCCCTTGTAATAAAAGGGGAAAAAAATAACAGCTCTCTGGTCGTACTAGTTTGAAAATATTGAAAATTTAATAGGGTGAATTTTCACCTAGGGTAGTATTCCAGGGTTAATCTTATGCTCTTGAAATGTTAGTAGGATGAGCAGTGGCTAGCAGTGATGTTTCTGTGAAAGGCAACCTGCACACAGATGGGTAGGACTCCACATGCGGAATCCCGCAGCAGAAACTGTCTCTGGCAGTAGCAGCCACCGTGTCTAGCTGCTTTCTCTTTTCTTCATCTGTATTGCAGATGGTCCGCATGTTTTCCTACACCAAGCCAAGATTGCAAAGGCTCATAGGTGTCAGAATAATAGATTACCCCACAAATGACACTATTTTAAAAACTACACCCCTTATTGTATTCACTGTGGGATACCATAAGTATTTTGACTCCACGTTTTTTTTCAGGAATTAATGCAATTTAGAGGGGGAAAAAAAATTTCATATTTTTGCAAATATGTCATTTTAAAGATTTTTTTTCTATAGTTCACATGAAAATTAAGATTGCCACCCCAAAATGGATACCCGTTTGTCCCGTGTTCAGAGACATACCCATTGTTGCCCTAATTTTATGTCTGGATGCACAACGGGGCCGAAAATGTTAGGAGTAGTTGGCTTTTGGAACAGAAATTGTGCTTGAAGGCCTTTTATGCCCCGTAGCACAATTATAGAGCTCTTGAGCAGCTAAAACCATAGAGAACCTGCACAAGTGACCCCATTTTAAAAACTAGACGTTTTAATGAATTTATCTAAGGGTGTACTGCCCATTTTAACCCTACAGTTTTTGAATGAATTCAAGCAAAGCAAAAGGAAAAAAATGTGATTTTAATTTTTTGGCAATTCTGTCATTTTTAAAACAGCTTTATTTTGTACAGCAAACATATGAATGAAGACATGTACTCCAAAATGGATACGCCTGTTTGTTCTGTTTTCAGAAATATACCCATTGTGACCCTAATCTTATGTCTGAATGCACAATGGGGCCCAAAATTTAAAAAAAATACAATTTTCATTATTTTGGCAATTGTGTCACTTTTAAAACAGTTTTTTTTGTACAGTACACATATAAATGAAGACTTTCATCCCAAAACGGATACCACTGTTTGTGCTGTGTTCAGAAACATACCCATTGTGGCCCTAATCTACTTACAGGACACATAGCTAGGCCTATAATGGAAGGAACATCCGTTGGATTTCAGGATATAACTAAATAAATTCCATACTCCATTGCCCACTTATAGAGCCATTGAGCGGCCAAAACGTTAAGGAACCCCCGCAAATGACCCTAATTTGAAAACTAGACCGCTTAACGAATTCCTCTAGGGGTGTACTGCTATTTTGACCTCACAGTATTTGAATGAATCTAAGCTAAGCAGAAGGAAAGAATTACGATTTTTATTTTTTTGGTAATTGTGTCAATTTAAAAACTGTTTTTTTTGTACAGTGTACATAGAAATGAAGATGTGCACCCCAAAATGGATACCCTATTTGTCCCGTGTTCAGAAACATACCCATTGTAGCCCTAATCTACTTACGGGACACATAGCTATGCCTATAATGGAGGGAATACCCGTTGGATTGCAGGACACAACGGAATAAATTCCAAGCCCCATTGCTGACTTGTGCCGGAAAAAAAATGACTCCCTAAAAATAATCCCACCACCCCCTCCACGCCCTTTTTGGTGTTCCCCAAATCTTAGATAAAAGTAATAATGTTAAGGGCGCCCACCCACTGGCGTTTTTTTTCACTGCGAAATTCGCAGGTTTTTTTTTTCTGCAGGGGGTCTATGGGACTTGTAATGTAAAAATCGCGATTGCGCAAAATCGCGATTTACCGCGATATCGCGATTTTGCGCGATCGCGATTTTAGCTTTGCATGTCCCATAGCCCAAAGACCCCTGCAGAAAAAAAAAAACGCTGCGAATTTCGCAGTAAAAAAACGCTAGTGGGTGGGCACCCTTACTGTGTGGTATTTCCAAAGACAGGGGTAATTACAGGGACCTGGTTGGGATGGGTACATGGGGCAATAAAATCGGGTATCCCCCCTCCTCTCATGCTTTTTGGGGGGTATTTCTTGACCTCAGCGGCAGGTACAGGGTGTAAAAAGTACCATTCTGTGAGGCTTCGTAAGCTTGCTGAGGTGCGGCGGTCTCACACAGAAGGTGTTCAACAAGCTGCTCCTGGAACTGTAGGAAGGCCAGCGTTCCCGGGGCTTCTTGTAAGTTATATATTACAGGTAGCGATCTGAATAATGCCGGGTTCACACAGCCATATGTGGAATCTGCTTACAGAGGCCTGCAGCGGATTCCAGCTGTGAGCCCGGCCATGACCATGCATACGGCCGCGTAATGTACTGCGCATAATTGCCTACTCACACAGGCAGTCATGCACAGTACACCTTTTTTTGTTTGTATTTCCTGCACCGTCGCTTAGCAATGACGCGGGTACCGACAGTCCGTACATGATGTTATTACATATGGGCTGCAGGTATATCCGCAACCATGGAGCACCATGTGCTCTATGTTGTAAATATCCGCAGTAAAATAGCTGTGTTCTCTTTTCTGCGAGTGGATTACGTAATTACAACCCGCTAATGTGAGCAGAATTGTGTAATCCAATGCGATTGATCTGCGTATTACCGCAAATCAGATGCATGCGGAATCCGTAATTCCTATCCGGTCATGTAAGATCATGGGACCGCTCAAGGAGGTCACTGCTTCAGGCTCTCGGCGACCGTTGGTTGCTGGGAGCAAGGAGATTTTAAGTTTCCTGGGCTCCTCGCCTCCCGCGCATGTGTCCGGCATTGGATAACAGTGAACACGTGACCAGGAACCACTCACTGCAGCCCCCCATGAAATCTCCAGGCTCTCGGCTAAGTTTTGTAGCCAGGAGCAGGCAAATTTTAAATTACCCTGGCGATCCACGGCTTTTGTGCATGCATCTGCCATTTTGGCGATGGGTGCGTGCACAGAAGTGGGGTAAGGTCCGCAGATAAGTCCGGGGGCCTTAGGTACGTCATTTCATCCTCTCCCATGGATATCATCTGTGAGGGGAAATGAAATATAAGCTTTCTAAACTTTTTCAAACTTTTTTTTACCCTTTTTTTTTAACTTTAAATGATCACTGTTATCCATTGGATAACAGTGATCATGTCACCAGGAACCGCATACAGCAGTCCCTGGTGACTTCTCTCCTCTCTTCAGGTCCTGGAAGACCGGAACATCATGGAGGACCTGTGGTGAGTATTTTCACCCTCCCCCATGGATCCGATCCATGAGGAGAGGTGAAACGTGAATTTTTTTTTAAACTTTAAAAAACTTTTTGGGGATCGCCGCTATCCTTTAGATGTCATACGTCTGGCGCGCATGTGCAGAAGAGCGGTGACGCGTCCTGGAGGACCAGTTCACCGCGGGACACCACGGAGAAGGCGGGTGAGTATGCTCAGCTGCCCTGATGGATCTGAACCATCAGAGCAGCTAAATCTTTAACTTTTTAAAACTTTTTATTCACTTTATTGCTGGGCGGGTGCTCCCCGCAGCCCAGGATGACAGCTCCAGGCTGCTGTCTACCTGCTGGCACCGACAGCAGGGAGCTGTCATGTCCTCAGCCAACAGGGCTTTAATCCTAAAAAGATGCACGTTTTTACCTCCTCTAGGATTAAAGCCCACTTCGCTGGGACGTAAAAAGGCAATGGGGCCGTCACTTAGGGGTTAAAGAGAACCTGGCATAGTTATTAGCAAACCAATAGAACTACAATTATGTAGTATATGTCTTTCCGACATTACATTTGCTATCACTGTGGATAAAAGATACCTGAATAAGAGAAGTTCGAAAATGTCCCACTGGGCATATAAATGAAGAAGAGCAATTTGGTAGGCAGGCCGTACCATCTCCACTAGCTGCATGTTTTTCACAAAAGTTCGCCCCTCTCATCTCATCTAATGTGGATAATATAGTGGACGTCATGCATGCACCACTGCAAAGTTCTGTGCCTGCTCCATGAGGTCAGCTAGCTTTTATCAACAGTGATAGCAAAAGCAGTATGGGAAAGACATATATTACATAATTGTACAATTGCTATTGGTTTACTTGCCAAAATTTGGTGACTGGTTCCTTTTAAATTCAGGACAAATATTAATGATTAGTGCACTTTTTTAGCTAATAGCTACAGTTCTCCCAAAGGATTTGGACCCTTGATCAGTGACCAAATAGCAGTCTGCTCCTGCTTTCTTGTGTTTTTCCAATTAGATGTCCCTGCACTTTTGCCAGATAACCTTTTTGTTGAATGATGACTGTATATACTATGCAAACTTATTTATATAAAGATGACAATAAATTGATGTAAATGCAACAGCTCATACTGAGTAGAAGAGATAACTTATTTTATAACGTTTTCCAGTAATTGATACATATGAAGGTGAAATGTCATTAGAACCTAATTACTTAGTAGAGACTTTTTAATTGGGCTGTGTACCAACTTCACTACTTATCAATCTATTTTTATTATCAACATGGTTGTTTAATCAGATCTAAGATTTTACGAAGCTAAGTGCTTATTCCCAAACGTTATCTTGGTTTACAATACATAATTCCTTTATCTCGTGAGTTTATCAGAGAATTGTTTTTTACATTTCTGTATATCTTTGTACATCAACAGCAGTTCTTTGTTTAATGCTGAGATGTATCATCTCTTTTATGGCAATTAAAGAGATTTTCTCCCAACCATTTAAAAAAAATAATAGAAAATAAATAGAAGTTCATTTCTAAATGTTTGACATTCAACAACATATGTAAATAATACATTGCTACATGTAATTTCCAATATTACCTTCATTCTAATACTGTTCTAATTGGATTAGACATTGGTGTGAGTTCAAGTTCAAGAACTCTAACCAATACTGTGCTTTGTCTGAAATTGTAAAACATGAAGATAATGTAACTCCTGGGCTCTAATGAAAAATCTGCAATAAGGCTTTACAACGACCATGTGTTTATAACACGTTCATTGGGCAGAGGGACTTAAAGGGATTGTGTAGCTGGCTATGAGTACCATAAATGATGGACGGCTTATGTGCAGTGCCATAATCCGTATATCCGATAGTATGCAGTTCCTATCACAAACTATGACTGCTACATCCAAGGGTCTGCATCTTATGTAGCATGGTATAGGACAAATGACATGAGATTCTACTGATATAGGTTGTCCAAATATGTCTAGTAGAGGTTAGGGAAGTGGATGTGGATCCATTGCGTCAACCTGCCGGATATTTAACCCGATCCGGTGAGGCCGACAGCTGGTCCTCTAGCATGCGGAGCTGAGATACTAGATGACTGCGCCCCAGTCCAGAAATGCAAACTAGGGCAGGTAGCTATCCCTGAGCTAGTATGCAGGAGAGGAAAGACACTGCCTGTAAGCAGGACTAGTGTCCTGATAAGAATGACCCCGCAGTCGTCCTCTAGGACAGAACACCTATATGACAAAAGACAGACCAGGACTGGGAGGAATCAAGAGACAGAGGAAGAGACAGGCTTGTGAGGAAACACAGAGGAACAGGTGCAGAGTACATACAAAGGAACAGGTGCAGAGTATGTACAGAGGTGTGCAAGAACAGACAAGACAACAAAGCACAGGACACAGAATGCAAACAGGTTACTTGCACAAACAGAAGCAAACTAGGAGCCAGAGAGAAGGTCTGAAACAACATCAACTCTGCAGCACTGATGTGAAGTCCCAGCACAGCTATATAGGAAGGAGATTGGCAAAGAGCCTACAGCTGAGCAGAGAAGCCCTGGAGCAATTAACCATAGCAGTGCTGGAAGCATGTAAGAAAGCTCAGGTTACAGGGAAAGCAGGATGACGCCCGCGTTTGCCAGCAGCAGGGAGAGGGAAGTTAGTCTGAACAGAGGATCTAACAGTAGGATAGTGTAGTGTTATGGTTTCCACTTATAATGGAACTATAACAGCTATTGCAGGTCTATTTTTTGAAGTATATGACAAGACCACTGCATGTGATGTGGATATGACTATAAGGAGTCAACCTATTTCATTCACTCAAACTTTCACTCATCTTCCACTCAGGTTGCAAAGTGAGCATAGATCACACCCCAGCATAGTTCATACGCCACAAAATGCCATGTGTGCCATGTGTGCAGTCATGAAAAAGAAAAAAAGAGAAAGCAAAAGGTGAAGAGATTGGCAAAAGATAGCACAGGGTAGCTGGAGCAAGCATCCATATTAAAATTTGCAATAAGGCCAAGATGGATGTAAAAAAAAGTTAATTACAGTGGTGGAAGAATGGCCAGAGCTGTGGGACACCAGACAGGAGAGTTACTATGATCATCATCAGAAACTTAGCACCTTAAAGTAGGCAGCAAAACATATCTATTGTGAGCAGTCAAAATTAAGCAAAATATGTCAAAGGTCTAAAATGTGTAATTATAGCATTCACAGCCCTTTTGTTTCTTTGCTATTTGCCATCACGTGTCACCATACAAATAGAAAGACAAAAAAAAACAAAGATGGTCTGCACCACCCCTAAATATATAGTAAAATGACCACATACGAGTATAATCAGAACCAAAACAAGGTAGCATGCAAACATGAAATGGAATTCCAGCACTTCCATGAGATAAAATCACTTTTTTTTATTGAAATAACATTAAAAGTCTATGCCACATGGTTACAGAAGCAGTGAAACGCCTATGTGTTTCAAACCTGTAGGTTCTTGATCAGCAAATTAATGTGCAAACAGCTAAAAATAAAGAATACCTAAATGTATATAAAATAATGATTTATTGTGCACACAACATAAACCATTAAAAACAGTTAAAAATCAGTACCAGTGCTACAACATAAGTGCAACTTCTACCTCATGTCCCCATGTAGAATGTGTGTAATAAAGCCTATGTAATGTAAGGTGCTAGTAGAATATGGGAAGGGTCTTAGCAAAACATAAAAATAAATAGACATTTATCATCCTGCATTTCTGGTACATTGTAAGGCAAAATATTTTATCAACCATTGAAAAGTGTTTTAGACAGGCTCGGACTGGCAATCTGCCCAACCGGTCATATTCCTGTTGGGCCGAGCTGCAGTGGGCTGTGTGAACACCACTATCAACTATATCCCAACTGTATTGGCATCCATAGGATGATGATACAGTTGTAAAGTATGGTAGAGCAGAGAGACATAAGCTCCCTGTTCTACCATTTCCCAATCTGTAGGCTACAAGTTGCCATAGGCCTGTGGTCTACAAAATGTTGGGCTCACACATAGGACATCAGTGGCCCAATGCAGGTAGCGTGATGACGTCACTATATCTCACCTCCTGCACAGGCAAACAGAGCTTGAAGACACTTCCTAAGGCATCAACTCTTAGCTAAGTTTAAGGCTTTTTTTCCCGGTTGAAAGGGCACAGAGGGCACTGCTATTGTTTCAATGGGAATTATTAATGGTTAAGGGGACTTTTAAGGGCACTAATACTGGTTGAAGGAGCACTGAGGGGCACTGTTAATTGTAAAAGGTCACTTACTGATTGAAAGGCCACTGAGTGTAACTATTACTGGTTGAAGGGGCACTATTAATTATAAGTTGGCACTGAAAGGCACTTACTGGTTGAAGGGGCACTGAGGGACACAATTACTTGTAAAGAGACACTGAGAGGTACTATTATTGGTTGCAGGGGCACTGCAGGGAACTATTACTGGTTTAAGGGGCACTGAGAAGCATTATTAGTGGTGGAAGGGGTACTACTGGTAGAATTGGTTGAAAGAGGCATTAGTATTGTTTTATTCTGAAGTTTAGTATTTTTGTTGCCCCAACAAAACAACATTTTGAAAGATAAGTGGAAATTTATTATATTATGGTCACTGTTTCCTAGGTGCCCCCTGATCTGCAACCCTGTTATTCTGTAAGGTTTGCTGGTCAACATTAACACCAAAATGGCTGTCCTACTGGTTGGGATATGCACAAGGTGGAAAGCTAACCTTTAGTTATTGACAGAAATTCATTTCCTTTACAAGATCCGCAGGTTTGAGTTATATTGGGGGAGTAAAAGTTACTTAATTTATTTGCCTTAGTAATCAATTTTCAGTGGCTTCTCTTACATTTGGTGGCCTATAAAAAACTGCTATGAGGATTTTACTATTATTTTTTCCTCTGTGTATTCCTACCCATAGAGACTCCATATATTAATTTCCCTCACATATATCTTCCTATAAAGCAATTGAGGGAGGTGTCAGGTGAAAACTTATGTAACGTTGTGGGGACGTAGTGAACCCTTTGCAATACCTTATAAGTTTCAGCCAGGGTCACCTGGTAGCTGCCCTTAGCAGCAATGCTAAGCCAATCAGGGGGCAGGTCTGACTCACACCCCCTTCACACCCACTGCAGGCCGGCTGCATGGACCTCCGGCTGCCGGGAGCAGGTGAGTATGTATATATTTTTTATTTTAACACTTTTATGGATGAATTGCAGGGAAGGGCTTATATATTTAAGCCCTTCCTGACAATTCATCCCACACTCGCCCGCAGCGCATTGCTTTCAATGGGGTCGGCTATATTGCCGTCTCCATTGAATGCAATGCGCTGGACAGCTCCGGCCCGTTTCTAATGAAACGCGGCTAGGAGCAGATTTTCGGGCGATTTTCGGGCACCAGTCACGCGATTTGCGGATGCGCATCCGTCATGCGATCCGCAAATCGCGCGAAAAAACGCCCGTCTGACTAAGGCCTTAGGATGATTCTACTCTCTAATTATAAAGCTATGTTATATCTAGATACAAGCAACACCATTACAAAAATAAGCTATAAAAGTTTATATAACTTCACCTGTACTTTGCAAAAATAGTTTTGAAACTCTTGTTCATTTTTTTCCATTGTCTGTATGTTTTTTACTATTTCTCAGTTTCCTTTTGATGCTGAAAATTTTTCACTGTACTTTATTTTTTTCTATGTGTCATTTTTGCATGCTTCAATTTTAGCAGATTTTTGTCTTAATACTTAAATAAGACTTTCAAGGATTGCTAATTGTCTTTTGCTCATATTGAACGAGTTGAAACTATTTTCAAGGAAAGAAATTAAAAAGGTTGATCAGATTAAATGAATGCTTATCTGAATCAAAAATTAAATACCTATTAATTTGAAGAATTAAAATTAGCCTTCTTAAAGCTCTTTACATTTTGGCTTATCAAAAATAGCTGTAGCATGAGTATAGCTCACCAGTGCTTTAACTCTAGTAAAGTGCTGCTTTTTAATCAGCATTTTACTATGTCATTAGGTGTCATTAGAATACTATACTGAACAGGGCTCCAGTATTGCAAATAAAAACACATTATTATAACTAAGATAAGAAATGTAAAATAGAACAAGCTATAATTTAGCTTATAAGCATATTAATATCTTAGCCACTTAGCATACTAATTGCATACAAAAGTAAATTAGGTGTGGAAAGCAAGCACCATTCAGTACCACACCAATTTAGTTGTCTATAAAAACTTACCGTATATACTCGAGTATTAGCCGACCCGAGTATAAGCCGAGTCAATAAGTTTTACCACAAAAAATTGGTAAAGCTTATTGACTCGAGTATAAGCTGAGCTATACTCAAGTATATAGTAGGTAAAAAAAAAAAAGGAATACTCACCTAACAGCTGATGTCTGTGTCCCCGGCGTGATGCTCTCCCCGGCGGTGCGGCCAGCTGCTGCAGTCTTTTCCCTGGCTTCCTTTTGAAATCCCCCACTGAATGGTTGTGATTGGTTTATCGAGCACCGGCTATGATTGGCCGGCGCTCAATCCAATCACAACACTCACGGCGGGGATTTCAAAAGCTAGCCAGGGAGAAGACTGCAGCATCACACCGTCAGGAGACAGACACCGGCTGATAGGTGAGTATTGAGGGTTTGTTTGTTTTTTTAACCTCACTCGAGTATAAGCTGAGGGTAGCTTTTTCAGCACATTTTTTGTGCTGAAAAACGTGGCTTATACTCGAGTATATACGGTATATGCTTATATAGAATTTAATATAAAATGTTTGTATAGCATATTGTAAATTAAGCCATCAAGGGGACAAGTATTTAGAGGTTAAAATATAATTATATACACTTTTATATACACCAACAAAATGGACCAAATGAAGATTCAAGCCTTTACAGAGAACTTGAAACAGAAAATGCACCTATATTATACAATGCTACATTTATGTTTATTAAACCACATGAAAATGAAACTTCACAGACTTTGACTGAAAGAAGAGCTTTATTCAAGCCCTAATCATGTATAAGCTTGGCAGACCAGGAAGGTCAATCAACTCAGATTTGGGAACCATTACTGAAAAAAATCTCAGGATAGACAGAGGGTGTCCTTAAACTATTGTTAAAAAATACAACCAAATATATCTAGGACACTATTGACCTAGTGAACAAATATTAACCATAGGTCATCTCCCTAATGGTGGCATCCTGGTACCAACATAGATGTGAAATGTTTGTATTCCAGCATCCCCCATGAAAATGGATTGACCGCCAGGTGTATCTTGAAGCTAATGGGATTCCTTTGAGTACTGTACACATAACCACATAGCCAATCACTGGTTTCAGTGGTAATACTGCCATGATCAGCATGTGATTGCTGATGTCAGTGAATGGCTGAGCGGTTACATGTACAACGAATTGCCTGTGACCACTGCAGCTTCTTGCAGGACTGGAGGCTCAGGCTCCTATGTTTCACTGGATGACCTCTAACCAGCGTGTAAAGCTTTGTTTAGCCTATTCACTGCTTAGAAGGTTTGGGTTTTTTTCAACTTCGTTATTTATTTATTTTCAAAGTAAAAATACAATTATACATTGTCCAAAGGCAGCGTGAAGAACATGCTTCTGAGTTTCCATATATTTATCTCATGCGGATTATCTAATTAATCGTTGTGCAATTTGCTAAAAATGTTGAACACATAAGCTTACTTAATATTTATCCAAAATATTCCATTAATCTTGGGAGTTGTCCACTGGCTTCAAGAAGTCACGATAGAAGGGGATAGGTTATGACAGGAGAGTAGGGAAGGGGAGATTACGAGGATAGATATGAGGGAGGGGGAAGGGCAGGGAACACATAGGGAGGAGACAAAAAAAAACAATTCCAAGCTACCACCCACAATTTCATTATTGGGCACTAGGTGGAGATTCTAATGAGCTCATTGAGCACACAGGTTCTTATATTCCTCTGAGTTTTGGAACTTAATCCAGTAGTGCCATGTTTTTGAGAACTTGTCCTGTGTGTCTTTGATGGATGCTGTAAGGTCCATGTGCTGTAATTTCCTGGATCTTATGAAACCACAGTGAAATAGAGGTAAGTGACAATTGATGCCAAAGTTTTGGAAGCCATGCCCTTGCTGCGCCCAGCAGCTGTCTCACCACAGAGTGCTTATAGGAATATGAGGGAATCACTCTGAGATGTAGGAGAAAGAATGCAGGTGAATTTGGGAGTGCATACTTCGTGAATTTGGAGGAGCTATGCCATACCTCGGACCAGAAACTTGCTAGCATCGGGCACTCCCAAAATACATGTTATAGGGTCCCTTGGCACATGCCGCACATCCAACAAAGAGTGGAAACAGCGGGTATCATTTTATGATGTCGAGAGGGCACCCTGTATCAATACGAGAGGATTTTGAAGCCTGTTTCCTGAGTCTTGCTTGAAATGAAGGATTTATGTGTAAAGGTGTATATTTTATTTAGCCTTTCAGGTGTAAATGATACTAACAAGTCCCTTTCCCAGGAAAGAACATAAGATGGTGGTGGGGGTTTCAGTTTGCATGGTTAATATCTTAAATACGTGTGAAAGGGTACGTCGAAAAGGGCCCAACCTGCTACAGAGTTGCTCAAATGGAGTTTCTGTTCTTGCAAACCCTTAGGCGCGAGTTAGAGAGAGAAGGAAGTGTCTAATTTGTAGGATTTGCCAGTATGTTAGTGGTGTGGGTTCTGTGATGTTTGTTAGCATGTCAATGGATAACCAATGGCCCTCTGACAGAAAGTGAGTTGCTCTACATCTCCCACTATGGGTCCACAGGTGGAGCCCATCCCCTTCTAGAATAGGTGGAAAAGCTGGGTTTCGCAAAATGGGGTATAATGCAGACGGTCTGGGTGAAATGCCCTGATTTTGGAAAACTCGGCACAGGACTTTAAGAAGAGGAACTATTGTAGGGTGAGAGCTGGCCTCCGGGGAATGTCTCCTGTATTCAAGGTAAGGCAGTCAGTAGTACAGAAGAGAATGTCTGTTCCAGTGAGATCCACTGCTTAAACTCTGTGTGCCTATGCCAGTCGATCACTTGCAGCAAGTGGGAGGCTTGATGATAAGCCACCGTATCTGGAAGGCCTAGTCCCACCATCTCTTTGGACCTCAACAAGGTGCCTTGGGCTATGCAGGTAGGTTTGTCTGCCCAGAAAAATCTTGGGAATAGGAAATACAGATGTAGGAAAAATAATCTGGGGATGTGGATGGGTATGGATGAAGATGTACAAACAAATCTAGATAAGTTGTGGGCTTGGGTAAAAAAATGCTCAGGAAAGATGTTGCAGTGCTTAAGGGGGTTCCAAGAAGGGCAACTAAATTAATAAACGGAATGAGAAAAAAATCAGTTAAAGGAGATGTCTCGAGGAAGCAGTGAATTTTTTTTTTTGCCCAGTCCCCCTAATTAAACATACATTACTAATTACCCCTGTAAATGACTTTCCTAGCTGGTTTCTACTTACCGTTCCAGCGTTTCAGCAACTTATAAAACTTTTTCCCAAGATGGCCGCCAGCTCTTTTCGCATCGCTTGCTGTAGCCCGACGTGCGCGCTCCCGAGACGCTACCAGCTGTGTCTCCATGGCAACCAGACACCCCGCAGCCGCCGACCGGACCCCTGGAGTGAACACGGCCGACCTGTCACCCACCGCCAGGCAGAAGGTAACCGGCGCAGCCCCCCCCCCATCACAGCGGCAGCCCCCCCGTCCCAGCGACAGCCCCCCCCCCGACCCAGCGCTGGTTCCCCCGGCGCAGCGACAGCCCCCCCCCCCCCCGGCCCAGCGCTAGTTCCCCCGGCGCAGCGACAGCCCCCCCCCCGGCCCAGCGCTAGTTCCCCCGGCCCAGCGCTAGTTCCCCCGGCACAGCGTGAGCCCCCCCGGCCCAGCGCTAGTTCCCCCGGCCTAGCGACAGCCCCCCCCCGGCCCAGCGACAGCCCCCCCGGCCCAGCGCTAGTTCCCCCGGCCTAGCGACAGCCCCCCCCATCGCAGCGATAGCCCCCCCATCGCAGCGGCAGCCCCCCCCCGGCGCAGCCCGGCGCAGCAGCAGCCCCCCCGGCCCATCACTTACCAGGACAGCTGGACGGCGGGACAGCTGGGCGGCTTCTCCGGACAGCTCAGCAGCTCTGCACCTTCCTCTATAGAGGAAGGTACAGAATGGCCGCTCCAGCGCGCTCCCGAGCAGTGACAGCTCGTCTGCGCATGCGCAGAAGAGCTGTAGCGGGGAGCACACTGAAGCGGCTCATGCTGAAAGGAGAAGACCGGACTGCGCAAGCGCGTCTAAAAAAGCAAGCTGCCAGCGAATTTAGACGGAACCATGGAGATGAGGACGCTAGCAACGGAGCAGGTAAGTGGAATAACTTCTGTATGGCTCATATTTAATGCACGATGTATATTACAAAGTGCATTAATATGGCCATACGGAAGTGTATAACCCCACTTGGTTTCGCGAGAGATTAGCCGGGGAGCCACCACTACCAGCCTGACCACCATCAGCATGCGCAGGCATATGATGGCCAAGCACCCTGCAAGGTGGGACGAAGGCCATTCACCACCTCCGGGTCACACCACTGCCTCTTCCCCTGTGCCACAACCTGGCACACAGATCCAACCCCCTTCCCAGGACGCAGGCACGAGCACCTCCTGGCCTGCACCCACACCCTCACCTCCACCGTCCTCCACTCCATCCAGCAATGTCTCTCAGCGCAGCATTCAGCTGTCACTAACACAAGCGTTGGAGCGAAAGCGGAAATACGCCGCCACCCATCCACATGAACAAACTTTAAACGTGCACATTGCCAAATTAATCAGCCTGGAGATGCCGCCGTACAGGCTTGTGGAAACGGAGGCTTTCAAAAACATGATGGCGGCGGCGGTCCTGCGCTACTCGGTCCCCATTCACCACTAATTTTCCCGGTGTGCCGTCCCCGTCATACACCAGTACGTCTCCCGCAACATGAATAGCTACCTCACCAACGCGGTTACTGGGAAGGTCCAGATAACCACGGACATGTGGACAAGTACTGGCTGGCAGGGCCACTATATCTCCTTGATGGCACATTGAGTGAACTTGGTGGAGACTGGGACCCAGTCAGAGCCTGGGACTGCTCACATCCTACCCACACCCAGAATAGCAGGTCCTACCTCGGTGCTGGTATCTGCAGTGTTTTATGCCACCTCCTCCAAACCCTCTCCCTCCTCCTCCTCCGCCACCTCTACCTCTCAATTAAGAAGTGTGAGCACGTCGCCAAGCCGGGCTGCAACTAATCAGCTTAGGTGACAAGAGGCACACAGCCTCCAAGCTGTTGCAGGGTCTGACAGAGCAGACCGACCTCTGGCTTTTGCCGCTGAGCCTCCAACCGGGCATGGTCATGTGTGACAACGCCGGTAACCTGATGGTGGCTCTGCAGCTCGGCAGCTTCCCACATGTGCCATGCCTGGCCCACATCTTCAATCTGGTGGTTCAGCGGTTTCTGAAAAACTTCCCCCACTTGTTTGACCTGCTCGGCAAGGTGCGCCGTGTCTGCGCACATTTCCACAAGTCCACCACGGACGTTGCCACCCTTAGGACGCTGCAACATCGGTTTCAGCTGCAGAACACTGACTGCTGTGCAACGTGCTCACACGCTGGAATTCTACGCTGCACATGTTGGCCAGGCTGTACGAGCAGCGTAGAGCAATAGTAGAATACCAGCTGCAACATGGGCGGCGGAATGGTAGTCAGCCTCTGCAATTCTTTTCTGAGGAGTAGGCATGGATGGCAGATATCTGCCAGGTCCTCGGAAACTTTGAGGAGTCTACCCAGATGGTGAGCGGCGATGCGGCCATCATTAGCGTTACCATCCCGCTGCTTTGCCTGCTGAGAAGTTCGCTGCTAAGCATAAAGGCTGATGCTTTGCGGTTGGAACAGGAGACAGGGGATGACAGTATGTCGCTTCATAGCCAGACCACCTTCATGTCTATATCTCAGTGCGTTTTGGAGGAGGAGGAGGGGGAAGAGACAGCTGGCCACACTGCAGGGTACCCATGCTGCTTGCCTCTCATCTGTTCCACATGTATGGGCTGAAGAGGAGGAGGAGGATCCTGAAAGTCATCTTCCTAGTAAGGACAGCAATGTGTTGCGTACTGGGACCCTGTCACACATGGCTGACTTCATGTTAGGCTGCCTTTCCCGTGACCCTCACGTTAGACTCATTCTTGCCAACACGGATTACTGGGTGTACACCTTTCTCAACCCACAGTATAAGGAGAACCTTTCCACTTTCATTCCCGAAGAGGAAAGGGGTACGAGAGTGATGCAATACCACAGGGCCCTGGTGGAAAAAGTGATGCTAAAGTTCCCATCTGACAGCACTAGTGGCAGAAGACGCAGTTCAGAGGGCCAACTAGCAGGGGAGGCATGGGGATCAGGCAGCATGTCCAGCGCAGGCAGGGGGACACTCTCCAAGGCCTTTGCCAGCTTTATGGCTCCCCAGCAAGACTGTGTCACCACTCCCCAGTCAAGGCTGAATCGGAGGGAGCATTGTAAAAAGATGGTGAGAGAGTACGTAGCCGATCGTACCACCGTCCTCTGTGATGCCTCTGCTCCATAAAACTATTGGGTGTCAAAGCTGGACACGTGGCACGAAGTGCACTGTACGCCCTGGAGGTGCTGGCCTGCCCTGCCGCTAGCATCTTGTCAGAGAGGGTGTTTAGTGCAGCTGGGGGAATCATCACGGATAAGCGTACCCGCCTGTCTACTGACAGCTCCGACATGCTTACTCTCATAAAGATTAACAAAGGCTGGATTTCCCCAGACTTCTCTTCTCCACCAGTGGAAAGTAGCGGATCCTAAAAAATCTATTCGCTGCAACAGGAGAAAAATACATCCTCAATCACCACAAAAAAGGGGAGAATTAGCTTTGTGTATCCCTCTCGGATATTATTACTCCTCCTCCTCCTAAAACAGCATGTCATCACGTTGAACTGCCAATTTCCATGTGGCCCAAAATGCTCTGTTTAAAAGTTTTAAAAGTTTTATCAGTTTTTAAAGTTTTAAAAGTTAAACGTAAACCAATTTTTGCGGAGGGCTGCCTCCAGGCTCTGTTATAAATTAACCAATAACGAGCTGCATCTTCAAAAAATGTTTGTGGGTTTCACCTGCCCTCGCGGTTGAGCAAATTTTCAGGGGTACACTTGTACTCTAGGTACACCCATTTTTCAGCCCATTGCCCATACTGTTAGCAAACAAATTTTTCCAGGCTTCGCCTATACTTTTGGTAAACAAGTTTTTACAGGTGTTCGCCTATACTATTGGTACACCAATGTTGCTGGGGTTCGCCTATACTATTGCTACAGAAATGTTACAGGGGTTCGCCAATACTTTTGCTACAGAAATGTTAATGGGGTTCGCCTATACTTTTGCTACAGAAATGTTACTGGGGTCCGCCTATACTCTTGCTACAGAAATGTTACTGGGGTCCGCCTATACAGTTTCTACTGAATGGTTTGAGGGGTTCGCCTATACTTTTGCTACAGAAATGTTACTGGGGTCCACCTATACTCTTGCTACAGAAATGTTACTGGGATCCGCCTACACAGTTGATACTGAATGATTTGAGGGGTTCGCCTATACTCTTGCTACAGAAATGTTACAGGAGTTCACCTATACTTTTGCTACAGAAATGTTCCTGGGGTCCGCCTATACTTTGGCTACAGAAATGTTACTGGGGTCTGCTTATACTTTGGCTACAGAAATGTTACTGGGGTCCGCCTATACTCTTGCTATAGAAATGTTACTGGGTCCGCCTATACAGTTGCTACTGAATGGTTTGAGGGGTTGGCCTATACTCTTGCTACAGAAATGTTACAGGGGTTTACCTATACTTTTGCTACAGAAATGTTAGAGGGGTTCGCCTATACTTTTGCTACAGAAATGTTACTGGGCTCCGCCTATACTTTTGCTACAGAAATGTTACTGGGGTCCACCTATACAGTTGCTACTGAATGGTTTGAGGGGTTCGCCTATACTCTTGCTACAGAAATGTTACAGGGGTTCACCTATACTTTTGCTACAGAAATGGTACAGGGGTTCGCCTAGACTTTTGCTACAGAAATGTTACAGGGGTCTAGCTATGCTGTGGGTGCACAAAAACTTCCCATCGTGGTGTTTTACCTATCTGGCACAAATACACTGACTGACTTAGGCAGAAATGTGAGCCGAGGCCGAGGTCCTTGGCGGGGGAAACTCTGCCATGTTTGGGCACTCTGATTTCTTCCTGTGTAATACCATCTTTGTGCACCCACAGCATAGGCGAGCCCAAGGAACTCAAAGACTTCCCATTGCGGTGTTGAGCTATCTGACACCTACACAGAATGAATTGTGTGGGGACATTTGTATTTTAATTGCTATGTAACTCGCGGCACCTTGGGTCACACAAGGTGGAGGCTGGGACCAAGCCTGACCCTGGGCCCGCTCACATGCTTCCCAGACAGAGTATTGCTGCATTGTGGAGATGTGTAGAAGTGCTGGCACCTGAGTCCCCTTTATGCCCATTACGCACCTATAAATAGACATGAGGGTGGTGTGGCTATGAAGCGAGCGTGTGGCATGAGGCCAGCTGAACGCTGCGCAGGGAAAATTTTGTGTGCGCTGTGGACGCAGGGTCGTGCGAGGGTTGGACAACAATGCTAACATGTAACCCAGGAGTAGAGGCAGCGGTGTCACCCGCAGGCAGTGATTGTCCTTGGTTGCAGGTAGTGTGGTGCTTAGCTAAGATGTGCCAGTGCGTGTGCCTTGCTAATGAGGGTTTGTCCCAAGTAAATTGTTAGGGGGGTGACGCCTGACTCTTGCCCCCATTTTTGCTTAATAGTGGAACCTCGGAGCCTCAGATGCAGCCATGCATGCTGCCCCTGCCCTTCCCTATCCGTTTTTGTGGTGTTTCCATGACTTTCTGATGTTTTCTGGTGTTTCACAAGTCATCATGTTTGTGGTGCATCGGTCCCATACAAAAATGCTTGAGTCCCCCATAGATTTCAATGGGGTTCGTTACTCGAAACGAGTTCTCAAGCATTACGAAAAGTTCGACTCAAGCAACGAGCACCTGAGCATTTTGGTGCTCACTCATCTCTACTGATTTTATCTCTGAGCAAATAGAAGGGGTGATAGTTGCATAAAGACAGAATACAAATGTATATCTACCCATTGCCTGCATAAAGAGGCTCAATGTTAATAGCAAAACACTACAAAGTACAGATTTTATTTATATGAGGAGCTCCTCTCTTTGCGTCAGAATGTACAATATATGCACACCATTAGTTGTAATACTTATATGCATTGTAGTAAGGCAGGGTTAATGGGGTACAATAGACATAGTTGTCAAGTACTGCATGGATTATAACTATGTCCCTAGAACTGTGTGTACCATGAGTTTGAGATTGAAATGATCTCTAATAACAACTAAATGAAAACAGTGTCTATAAATTATATATGGAATTTAAGAGACGACTAAAGGATTAAAGTAATGATTGCAGAGAGATGAACTGAGGCAGCATATCAAATCTAATAAGATATTCAAGCATTCTAACAAGGCAAATGTACAACATTTTCTTTTCAAATTGTAATCTGTAAACTTTTTCACCTTATAATTATTATATTTTATTGGTCCATGTCCAATTACAAGTCCCTCTATTTAAAGGGAACCCATCAGCTCTAATATGCTGTCCAAAATGCAAGCAGCAGATTATAGAGCAGGATGAACTAAGCAGATTGATATACAGCAGTGGTTCCACAACACCTGTCTTCCCCACAGCCTTCTCTCTCAGGAATCCCAGTAATTATCTCTCCACACTAGGGCGCCCCTAAACAGTCTGCAGGACCCACACTACTCAGGCCCTCAGATATATCTAATACATTACAAGATTTATGGAAGATGATCAGTACGTTACCCACCAAAGCAAACCTGGAGTCACATCTGAAACATATTGAGGAAAAGTATGGTAAGCCATACATGTTGTTAAACAATCAATCCAATCCCTGTCTAAACGGGTCTCGACCCTAGAGCAAAAATCCATGACATATTCATCTGATCTAAAACAACTAGATCAAAGTGTAGACAGCCACCATGTGCAGATGAGAGATCTTGCCTTACACCTCAACAACATCGAAAATAGAGGGTGTCACAGCAACTTGAAAATCCGTGGTCTGTCGCATAACGTCCTCCTAGATGCCTTACATGATTGTGCCATCTCTGTCTTCAATAAAATATTGAACTGACCTGAGGACAGAGCAATTGAACTAGGCCCAAGAAACAGGAACCCCAACCATCTACAAGATGTAATCTGCCATGTGCACTTCTACAAAGAAAGGGTGGCTTTACACGAGCGTGTTTTTGTGCGTACATAGGTGCGTACATAAGTGCGCACCCATGTACGTGCAAAAACACGCGTAAATGCAGGTCTGTGCATTGTTTTCAGTGGAGCCGCGGCTGCTGCCGGCGACTCCATTGAAGACAATGGTCTGCCGGCACCCCCAAGTTGTTTTTCAGGGAAAGGCTTTAAATGTAAGCCCTTCCCTGAAAAACAACAATTTTAGTGTAAAAAAAAAAAAAAACACAAAAAAACCTACCTGTCCGCCGTCCCTGCGGGGATGAAGAACACATCTGTCGCATGCGGCAGAAGTTTCCTTCATCCCCGCGTGAAAAAAAATTCCCTGCTGCACCTGCCACATCTGTGACAGATGCAGCAAAGGAATTCTAAATCCCCGTGGGGATGAAAAACACATCTGCCGCATGTGGCAGATGTTTTCTTCATCCCCAGCGAGAATAAAGAATTCCCTGCTGCACCTGCCACATCAGTGATAGATGCAGCAAAGGAATTCTTCATTCCTGCAGGGAATAAAGAATTCCCTACTACAGCTGTCAGAGATGACAGCTGCGGTAGCGGATCAAGCTGCCGGCATCCAGTAATTGTTTCATGAATGGGTGAGTGAGTGCTGCCTCTGATTGGCTGAGTACAGGGACCAATCAAAGGCAGCTCTCAGCTGTCATTCAATAGCTGAGAGCTGCCTCTGATTGGTCACAGTGCTCAGCCAATCAGAGGCAGCCCATTCAGCAGGTGGGGATTTTAAATCCCCGCCTGCTGAATACCCCTCACAGCAGTGCCTGGGTTGGCTGGGTGCGGTTGAGCCCTGGCAGCTGAAGAAAGGTGAGTATAGATTTTTGTTTTATTTTTATCACCATTTTTTCTTGTTTTTCAGGGAAGGGCTTATATTTAAAGCCCTTCCCTGAAAAACAGTTACTGGATGCCGGCAGCTGGATCTGCTACCACAGCTAAAAGTTAATTGAAAGAGTAACAGCACTCCTGAATAAACACCACAATTAGTGGGGGTGCAATAAAATAAAAGCCGTGCACGCTTTGCCAGAGTCCAGACTTCAAATGGGCTCAAACAACACAGTCCATGAATATGTAAAAAGCAGCACAGCACAAAAAGCAAATAGCAGGTATTCACATCTTCTTTACAAGTAAAAAATACTTATCTTTATTGAGACATCCAAACAGGCAGAGCAACGTTTCAGCTGATATAACAGCCTTTTTCAAGCTTAATGCCAAATGACACAGACTCTCTCCTCTCTCTATCTTTTTCTTTTTGATAATCCCAGCCACAATATACACACAAAGAAGATGTCTTTTTTGGTCTGAAAAATGTTTATTAAATATGTTAGTAAAAACACCCAAATTGAAAACAACCAAACATGTGACCCATGCTATATATAACTGTGCATTATCTGCTCTCAGATGACGAGAACAATATAAATATAATTCCCCAACTGTGTAATCGCTCCACTCTTGTACAACCTCCAGTTTTTCGTTGGATGCACCTCTACAGAGCTCCCCTATAAAACAAACAAAAAACACAATAATTACTAAGAAACAGATAAGAGAACCTTCCTATGCTGGCCCCTCCTCTTTTTTAGAGCAACGCCCACCATTCAACAGGCGGACCAAACCACCTATATGGGGCAAAAGAGATGGGGCGGCCGGAAACATAAGCAGAAATCCAAAAGGCCCCATGCAGGTACAAATGAGATCAGGGACCCGACAGAAGAACTTTCTATAGGTAAAGACCCACTTGTAATCAACATTTCGTCAAAGGAACTATCTGATGTTCATACAAGAGCTCTTTCACAGGGTCTTTCTTTTTGCCCAGTCCCCCGAACTAATTGGTTTTCTGTGGACCTCAACTGCAGGAGATTTGTCCAGAATCTCAAACTAAGA
Organism: Eleutherodactylus coqui; assembly: GCF_035609145.1. Lineage (NCBI taxonomy): Eukaryota > Metazoa > Chordata > Amphibia > Anura > Eleutherodactylidae > Eleutherodactylus > Eleutherodactylus coqui. The sequence continues at coordinate 153,357,917 of NC_089838.1, forward strand.
GCACATTTCTCAGGGGCCTCCGACACGGCGGATATTTCCGGCACCTCATCTCTGAGAGCTTTGTCTGTCACATAGTCCAACTCCCGGGAGAGTTTTACCTCGGGTGGAGATGGACTGCGCGGCAAAAGTAACTTTGTTCCTTCTGGTCCTTTTCCAGCTATTGATACTTTTGACCAACTTGTGCGTTCTGAGATATAAAAATTACAAATACACGATCATAGGGTGAGACATAGAAACAACATGCCTAGAGCTGAGAGGGAGTGATTGAAACAGCTGAAAGAGGACTCTGAATTGACTATACGACTTGCCGATAAAGGCGGTGCCGTTGTTGTAATGGATACAATCAAATACCATGCAGATATCCTCTCTCAGTTGTCAGATGCCAATACTTATGAAAAGCTTACCAATAATCCAATACCCTCATACCAAAACAATCTTAGGATCTTTCTAGAGGAGGCTTATCAGTCGGGCATTATTGATGCCAAGTTACGCAATTTTCTGTGCCCCAAATACTCCAGGACACCGATAATGTATTCCCTCCCCAAAATTCACAAAAATCTATTGGACCCTCTGGGACGTCCTATAATTTCGGGGAGGGGATCCTTATTTAATAATATGTCAAGGTTTCTTGATTGTGTACTGAAGGATTACGTAATTACGGCCAAATCATATATTTGTGACACCACTGATTTTCTTCGGAAAGTCAGTCAGGTGACATTTGCCCCCCACAGTCTGTTGGGTATGTTCGATGTTGTGTCTTTGTACACGATCTTCGAACATCAGAAGGGCTTTCAGGCCACTAGAGAGCGCTAACTTGAATCTAATATGCCGTTTCGTGATTTGGAATTTTTGCTTTCTCTTCTTGAAGATGTCTTGTGGTTTTGTATGATGGGGTCTTGTACAGATAGAGGTGCGGTACAGCCATGGGGACCAATGGGGCCCCCACCTACGCTGGCCTTCATATGAATATGATAGAGGAGTCGTCTATATGTACTTCCCCAGCCTAGACCAATGCATCTTCTTTGTATGTATATTGTGGCTGGGATTACCAGAAAGAAAAAGATAGGGAGAGGAGAAAAAGGAGGGGGAAAGAAAGAAAAAAAAATATTTTTTTTAAATGTAAAAAAAATGTTTTATTTTTTTTTATTATTACACATTGGCTCTCATATCCAACTTTATTTGATGGCAGGGATTCAATAGGTCACCTATCCCTTATGGTCAGTGACTGTTTATGGTACCAATTTGAGTTCTTAAACTTGTTGGTATATCCCCCATCATTGATCTCCGCAGTGTGCACTATCCACGTTTGGAGGGGCGTTTCTCCTCCCCTTAATGACACACTTGAATTGGTCTGTTTTCGTGAACGGCGCATAGCACATGCGTGAAATCTGGAGTCTCTCGCGATACATGCGGCTGTGTATCCGGGACCTTTTGGGAGATTTCGTAAATTTTTGCGACTTATGCCGGCAATATCCGGACTCTGGATAGTGACACGTACAACTGTGCTCCCTACATTGACGTCAGAAGCTACAATGTTCTTGCAAGTTTTGTTTTTTAGTAATTATTATCTCCAGCTGAGTGTCCATGGGATGCCCTCTCCAGTGACCCAATCATATGTCTGTATTTTGGGGGTATGTTGTTTTGTGTTCTGCTACCCTGAAGGTATGAAGAATTCCTTTGCTGCATCTGTCACAGATGTGGCAGGTGCAGCAGGGAATTCTATTTCCACGCAGGGATAAAGGAAACATCTGTTCTGGTCTTCATGCCCACAGGGACACTGCAGTGGTGGACAGGTAAGTTTTTTTTTTTTTTTGTTTTGTTTTTTTACACTAAAATTGTTGTTTTTCATGTAAGGGGTTATATTTAAAGCCATTCCCTGAAAAACAGTTCGGGGGTGCTGGCAGACCATTGTCTTTAATGGAGCCGCCGGCAGCAGTGGCGGCTCCATTGAAGAGAATGCGTGCATTCCCTATTGTGCACGCATGTTCTATCTTTACAGGCACGCATCTGTAAAACACTGACATGTGAACACACCATACGGAATGCATTGCTTGTAACAGACGTGTGTTTTTGTGCATGCATATGCACGCACAAAAACACGCTCGTCTGAAGCCACCCAGAAGGAGGACTGGGTACAATGACCTACAACAGTGCAAAGATCATTGTGTTACCAGATGTCTCCAGACTGACCCTCAATATGCAGAGACTAATGCGAGCATTTCAAGAAGCAACCAGAGCAGCTCACGCCACCTACAGATGGGGACATCCTTTTCAAATCATCTTAAAATTTGAAACGGATGTCCCCATCCTTTTCAACACGATTGTACATACACTGTCCCCTCTTCCGCAGATCTAGAAGGCACATTGATTTTCTTGGATGTCCCTGCATTTCTGGTTCCAGATTAGACTACCCCACAGATTAATGTCCCACCAAACGCTCAATGAAACAAGCATCTCCTCATACAGTGTGATATCCTTTAGCAGAGTTCATGAGCCTAAACTCTGTACTATTTTCATTGACTTGCATGATTAGACAAAGTCGATACCTTATTGTTGCACCTTAATTTCCCCCTTTAATTGTTATACCCATAAGTACCTCTAGCAGACATTAGCATCCCAGTAGTGGCGTTTCAGAGCTGCTGATTAGCCAGTATCAAGGCTATTCACACTTTGTACAACCTAATGTCTTCTAACACCGCCCCCCTCTGCAAAGATGTACCGCATTATGCTACACCAATAGGGCATCCTGTTCCTCAACTGGTTCTACTTGCGGGACCATGACCCAAGACTAGTTAACAGAAAAAAGTGTGTTTTTTCCTTACTTTGAGGGATCATTCTGATAAAGGTTGTCTTATCGGTGTCCTTCACAGGTGTTATTTGCTCCTCCATTTGGTAGTCAGCTACCTGCATGGTGAGAGGAGGATGCATCTATATGCAGTCCTCACTCAGTAAGTAACGGCCATTTTCTGTGATTGTTTTTAATTTTTTATTTCCCCTTCCATGATGCATTCTGATGAAGCTTGTGTTAGATGCTTTTATGATTGTTTTTTTATCTTTCTCTTACATATGTCTCTCTCCAACCTTTCCTTCCAGGCATTAGCATTGTGTGGGAGAAGAGAAAAGAAAAAGCCCTTAAACAGTACTAATCTTGTTACTGTTTTCATTAATGCACAGGGACTGAACATCCCAGAGAAAAGGTCCTCCCTCCTTAGTTTCCTCTGGCAGAAGAGGGCACATGTAGCCTTCATACAAGAAACCCACTTCCAAGCAGCCTCAGTCCCCAAGCTGTTGGATGCCTATTTCCCAGATGGCCACCACAGTGCAAATCTGGTTTCCAAGACCCAGAGACTCTCCATACTTATCGCCAGCTCCATACTCTGGGAACACCTAGAAACACGCATAGACGATGCAGGCAGATACTTGTTCCTCAAGGGTAAGCTTGCTAATAGACTGGTCACCTTGGCATCCTTGTATCATCCCAACTTCAACCAGCTTGCCTTCTTTGAACAAGCTTTAGGGGAATTGGAGGAATTCAAGGCGGACATTCTGATATTGGGCGGACACCTGACTGTATGAAGTCTAAAGTTTTAATGATGATCTGACACTTATGACATAGATACAGTCATGGAACCAAACTTACTACCTAGACACAGTACCAGAATCAAGCTACTGCATAAATACAGCACCAGAGCTAAGCTTACTACATATATATGATACCTGGACTGAGCTTACAACATAGATTAGTTGCGCATTTTCCGCTGCAGACAATATATCTTACGTCAAAACACACTTACGCGCATAGATTTAAAGTGGTTGTCAGAAGTTTTTTTATTTTTTAAACTACTGCTAAAATTACAAAGGATGCATCTTGCATGTCCAGCGCCACAACATCGTTCTGGCCACCAGTTCTGTGTTTGCAGGCTGCAGTTAGCCTGTACACTAGACTTCATAAGCTGCTGCAGCCAATCACGAACTCCAGAGCTTGAACACTGAGGTCTGTGATTGGCTGCAGTAGTATGTGATGTCCCATATACAGGCTAACAACAGCCTATAAATGCATCCATCAGCCAGAATGGAGCTGCAGCAGGAATTTAAAAACAAAATAACTTGGGCCAAGCACAGTTAAATATGTCATCTTTTATGTTTGTGCAGACACTTTTGTGCCCGGACAACCCCTTTAAGGTCACTTTGTTGGTTGGACCTTCATCTCTCATAAGATAAAGATATTGAGCTAAATGTAACCTCAACACTGAAGACTAAGCTGCAATATTAGCAAAAGAAGCATGCTTCTCTCTTCTGCTTTGTGTGTGTACATCACTGTTGTAGAGGCTGTTGCTTTAAGATCCAGGTAATTACAATATATCTACTCTATTGCTAAGGGTTTGTGTAATTTTTGTTCTGTCGGTTTTAAAGCCTCAATGTGGCTCAACTCACAATAGCAGGAGCTTTGTAAATGACATTTTTACTTTGTGCATTTCGATTAATGCATTAATACTGATAGTATAATTTTAGTACTAATACTATAATTTTTATTCATTTTATGTATTTCATTTTTGATTAATATTATTTATCACATTAACTTTTTCATTTTTATTAATATTATTTTTTATTCATAGACATTTGTGATCTGTGAAGTTACTTATGATAAGAGTAAAATGCCCATGAATCGCTTTTTAATACAGAATACTTATTAAAACATGAATAATGCAAGACAGCATTGATTGTAATGTAGCAGATCAGAATTAATGTTCTGTATGTCTTGATTTAAATAAAAGTTACAGTATGGTCATATTAGCTGCATATTATTATGTTTTTTCTTGCCAGATGCTGAACAGTATCAGACATCAAGTGTTTGTTCACAAGCCCTAGCGTAAATGTTGAGACATTATTCAAAAAAATATGAAAAAATACCATACTATAAAAGATTATACAAAGGACAGGGATGTATAGTTCCTTTTATTTAAAGGGGTTTCCACCCACTACATTTTTTTTACAAGCAGTGAATAGCAAAAATCAAATCTGATAATATAGTTTTTAAAATTCAGTCACCGGACCCATGCTAACTGAGCATCTCAGCATATGACTGTGGTCGTTGTGGCATTGATAGGCCGAGGCAAGACATCAAAGATGTATTCACTTAATTAGGACACTGTCAGGGGTCAGAGTGACTGCTGTAGAGACATTGTGGCTAGAGTTTGGGCTATTGTGATTGGTATAGGGGGCATTGTGTCTGACATAGAAGCATAGTAGCTGGCATTGGAGCATTGCTGTTGTTGTGAAGGCATTGTGCTGTCATAAGAACATTGTGGCTGTCATGGGGGTAAACTCATTAGAGGTGTGTAATATCTGGAAGAAACCTTAATTCCTAGAATGCTTAGGGGCCATTTACATGGGATAATTACCGTTTAGAACTGTTCACATTCCCGCTCTCCTGCGCGAATTTGAATGATAGACGCCACGTGTAAATGCATGCAGCGACTGAACAACCCGTATAAATGCATGCAGAAAACTGAACGGCGAGCCGTTCAGTTTAAACAGCAGTTCACTTCTCAACGACTGTCTGTTTAAAGTGAATGTAGGTGGGCAAGGGGAGAACGCTCCCCAGTTTGCTCCAGCTCCATTCCGGCAGTGCTTTCAGCAATCTCAGCGATACTCACTCCTGTGTAATAGCACAGGAGCGAGCATCAGTGGGACGAGTTGTCGGGCATCGTTTGCTCATCCTGTCTAAATGGAGCATAATATATTTTGTTAGTTATGATTATAACAATGCTGCTGACCAGTTTGTTTGTTTTTCCAGAGTCAAGCAAAATTAGGGTGTTTTAAGCCACTCTTTCCCTTCGCTCTAAGTAACATGTCTTACAGTTCACAGCTGCCGCCATCTTATCTCCCCTGACACCGCTGTCTGCCACATTGAGCGCTCTCCTATCTTTGGTAGACATCATGCTCTGGCTTTTTCTCAGTCTTTCTCACCCGAAGCGAGCATGCACATGGTTGCAGTTTTGAAGGGCCAATGCACATTCTGCATTTCTGTCCGCTCCAATCCTTGAGCACCTCTGGTTATATTAAGCACCTTTTCCTTAAGAAAGGTACCTAAGCCTTTTGGTCTCCTGGTTCACCTGAAGGTGCTGCTCATTTGTTCTTACTCCCTGGTTACTAATTATAGTTATACCATGACTACTCAGCATTTTCCACTCCTGACCTCAGCTTGCTATATTGACCACTCCTCTTGTCTGCTGTGACTCTTGACCTGTTTGTACTGTGCTGAACCTACTCTGTGTACCATAACCTCTGGGCTCTCTCTTCTATTGAAGTTTATTCTGCTTGCCGGGATCCCAGACTCCTTTGACTACTCCTCTGTTTATGCACTTAGTTACCACAGATCCCAACTGATGAGATGAAAGAGTGAAGACCAAGGTTTCTCAGGTGTCACCTTTACATTCGGCCCAAAGTCATTTCCATTTGTGGCACAGCAGGTCCACATCCACTGATTCTGACAACCGGAGCATTTGGCCAAACCAACCGGAAATGCTAATGGGAGGAGTAAGAGGTGATAGCTTCTGCTGTGTAAAGCTAATTTAATCTAAAGGCTAGTAAATGGAAAGAAAAACATATAAGCTTAATGACCACGCTCTGCACCTATTTTGATGTTGCATTGTCTAGATAATTTCTCTGATATATGAGTGAAGAACACAAGAAAAAGGAAGAGTTAGCAGCCTGATCCACTGCTGATGATTGGAGGAGTAAACAGGCAACAGAGTCAAACAGTCCAGAGGTGAGTACTGGGAAGTCAGAGTACATCAGAGTGAAACATAATTTAATTTTAGACAGAACAGGATCAAATACGAGAAGAACTGCAAAGAACAAAGTGGCAAGCAAATGGGTAGTCAGGCACACCAAGATCAGAATCCAGGTACACAGATCAGGTGAACAGAACAGAAATAGAAAACAGGTATAGGTACAAAAACAGAACAGGTATTTATGGATTCAGTATCAGAATAAGTTAAGGTAATCAGAACAAAAACCAGAGCGGAAGCATACACTAGGAGAACGCCACAGTTACTGACAGGGATAGAAGAGTTGACCAAGTTCAAATAGCACCAAAGAGACTCATCTGTTGTTAGAGAGACACTGTGATTGCAGAACCTGGTTGATAGGTGAGAAGAACAAGGAAACACAGCTTAGAAAGGGATGCACACATCAAAATAGTACACAGAATACAGAAGCTTCATAATGCTACCACCTGACAAAGTAACAGTGTCTGACACAAAGGACACATAGGTACATTACAGCAGGGTCATTGGAATTAGATCTTGCTCTTTATTGCAGCAGGTACATCCACAGATAATGCAATGTTTTGTCAGGTAATATTTTTTAAGCATACAAAGATTTGGAAAACAGATATATAAATACTGTTCCACAATATGTCGTAATATATGTCAAAACACGGGCATAACGGGATAGTTATGTACTCTTAATGTAATGGTGGAGAATTCCAAGCAGCATACATTAAATCGGTGTGAACTATATCTTAGGGATATGGGATTTTACTGTAAGGGCTCAGTCACACGGGCGTTTTGGCACACAAATTTTTGAACGCACGGGCGTCACGGCGGAAAAAAAGCTGCTAGCAGTGTTTATCCTCTCAAAAGGGCTCGGTCACACGGGCGTTTTGACACTCAAAAAGAGCGCAGCCCGCTATCCCCTGCTGCGGCTATGACAGCTGTGGCAGAGGAGTGCGATGTTCTCCCATTGAATTCAATGGAGCTGGCAATACAGCCAGCTCCATTGAAAGCAATGGGCTGCCGGCAAGCGCTGCAGTAATTTTCGGGGAAGGGCTTCAAATATAAGGCCTTCCCTGAAAATCAATCCAAAAATGTGTAAAAAAAAAATCTATACTCACCTCTCTGCAGCTGCCGGGGCTCAGCCACGTCCAGCCAGCTTTTCTCCTGCACTGCTCTGAGTAGTATTCAGCAGGGGGAGATTTAAAATCCCCACCTGCTGAATGGGCTGCCTCTGATTGGTTGAGCACTCTGACCAATCAGAGGCAGCTCTCAGCTATTGAATGACAGCTGAGAGCTGCCTCTGATTGGTCCCTGCGCTCAGCCAATCAGAGGCAGCACTCACACATTCATGAATTGCTAAATACTACTCAGAGCAGTGCAGGAGAAGAGTCGGCTGGACACGGCCAGCGTTGAGTATAGATTTTTTTTTTACACATTTTTGGATTGATTTTCAGGGAAGGGCTTATATTTGATGCCCTTCCCTGAAAATCACTTCAGCGCTTGCTGGCAGCCCATTGCTTTCCATGGAGCCAGATGTATTGCCAGCTTTGTTGAATTCAATGGGAGAACATCGCACTCCTCTGCAGCTGTGGAACAGCTGTGGCAGAGGATCACGCTCTTCAGTATATGTTCTCAATGGGGTCGGTGCTGCTGCCGCTGGCTTCATTGAGCGCAAGGTGAAACCCCTGGATGCAAATGCATCCAGGGATTTTACATACATAAAACACCGGTTTGCCGCAGTTACATGCGTTCTGCGAACCGGTGTCCTTTAATTTTTTATCACAGGCGTTTTTCCCCATGTCAAATTCGCACATGTGACCGCTGTCATTGAGAAGCATTGGTTCTATCAAGTGCGAATTTTTTGATGCGCGGAAAAATGCATGTAAAAATGCCCGTGTGACTGAGCCCTTCAAACATCACAACATTGCTGCAGGCATTCTGCAACAGGATACCCGTAGCTATTCTGCAGAAATTTTGCAGTGGCCAAATCTGCACTTAAACTGTAAGGCCCCCTACACACGGGCGGGAAATTCCGTGTTGAGATTTCACACAGAATTTCCGCCCGTGCCCGCCTGCATAGGATTGCATTACAAAACGCAATCCTATGCACACAGTTGCAATTTGTCCCCCCGAAAACACAGATGGAAAACAAATCACAGCATGTTCTATTTCTGTGCGGGTCTCGCAGAGGCCCGCACAAAAATGTTAGTAGTGACGGGCTGGCTCCGCTCTGCGCACGTGTCGGTTGGCCGGTAGCCGATGCATAGCAGAGACGGAAGACGCCGGCAGCGGGATTCGACCCGGCCGCCTGCAGACGGCCTAAGGATTTTCCCTCTTTTTTCAAAGGTGCAGGGTTTAACCATTGTTATTCAAGGGTTAAATTTCAGAACAGAAATTTGCAACATTAATAGACATGTGGCGAGCTTATTGTGGAAAACTTCTGCACCATGTGAAGGAGATTTCTAAAATCTCCTCCACATGGCTTATACTGTAAATGCTGTGCAATTTCTACAGCAATCCTGCTAGCGGAGATTCCACAGCATTTACTGCATGTGTAAGGCAGCCTAAAGCATACCTAATACTAATTGTTGTACTGAAGCATGGAAACGGATTGTGACTAGACAAATAAATGAATTGAAAAAGGAAGATGGATGTTCACTCTCAAATTTAATGTTAATTTCACCTAATGAGTGTCAGACCTCAGAAGATTTACAACATAACACAGAAATTGCTATAAATTATGTGGTCAAAGGAGGTTCCATTGTAATAATGGACTCCTCCAAATTTCTTGTGGAGATTTACAGGCTTTGACAATGATGTGTATGAAAAAAAATCTGTCACAGCTGTGGCAGAAGTCCGCAGCATTCTCCATATCTTTTCAATGGGGCTAGCGTTGCTGCCGCTGGCCCCATTGAAAAGACTGGCGATGTCGCAGCCATATTCCAGCGACTTTCTCACACTGCTCTGCGAGAGTTTTCACTTACTCTCGCAGTGCAGTGGAGAAAAAAACGCCAGTGGGTGGGAGCCCTTACTGATGCGATGATGCCAATTATGGTTTTTTTTTCTATATATTTTCTATATGATAAATTGAACTTTTAATGTTTTTTAATATTTTCAATAAATGTATTTAACTTATTAAAGTGTTTTTTTTGGTTCCCAAAGGAGACTACAACGTGCGATGACTTGATTGCACAATATATATAGTATTTTTAATGCTATTGTAGTAAGCCCAGAGTCTAAGGGCTCCTGTCCACGGGCGATTGTGCATTGCGTTACTCGTGGCGATAATACGGCCGTGGGTAACGCTTTCCATAGCGTTGCTATGGAAAGCACAGCCTCCTGTCCACAAGCGGAAAATCATAGTGATTTTTCGCTCGTGGGACTCAAATTGTGGCATGCCGCGATTTGCCGCGATTCTCCAGGGTGAGCCTATTTGTCAGATAGGCTCACCGCAGAGAACTGATAGTTCTCTCCCCTGCTCCCGGGTGGCGGAATATCACTAGCGATATCCTGCTTTGCCCGTGGACAGGGGGCCTAATAGACTGCAATACATTGCAACCCTGGGAGCCTTCACTATGCTTTAAATTGTCATGTGTACCCATTGACACCCCGTGATTGTGTCGCAAGGAGTTTGATAAAGCATAAGAGGGGCTCCTCCTTCTAACTAGTGGGTTAGCTGCCACAGTCAATATTAACCTCAGTATCCAAGCAATTAGATGGCCACGATCGGAGCTAGCGCCGATCACGGCCATTGCAGACAGGTGTCAGCTGTTTCAAAAAGCTGGCACCTGCCGGGCTTGGAGTGGGCTCAGCTTTCAAGCTCACTCCATGCAACACCCACAACTGTGCATTGTACATTTACGGTGGGTAGTTGTTAGCAGGTTAACTGCTGGCATCACCAATAAAAAAAAAGTCAAAATGTCCTGGCAGCAGTTAAATAGCTTTATACACCAAAACACTGAATGAAATCCTAAAAACTGTATACAGTATCCTTAGTATCTATCCCTTACTTGTATGATGTCTTCAGAGAGGGCAGTTTACAGGACCTGACAGATGCACTTTAACAATAAACCAGTCAGAGACGGCATCCACTTTCAAATTCTTTTCAGTATGCAATTTGTCGGTGAAAGATTCTTTATTTAAGGCTGTATGCGGTAAGCAAATCACTGCTCGGCTTTTCTGGAGTTATTTACTGTTTAGTATTTGCCAAGTTACAATTGTTTAGTCTGCAAACACTTGGGCTATTGCTTTTTTAGGCAGTGGTTTACAGTTGTATGAAAGCAAATCATTTAGGAAGATATTCTCGATTTCCTGTTCTGGCATAGCGTACTACACAAATGTTCATTTTCAATGTTTCTTTAGTAGCTCTTGTATAGCTGCTGAAATCTATACTTTATATGATCTCATTGTACTGCTGCATTTCATTAATGCCTGGCTTCTTTTGGGCTTGGGGAGTGAAATATTTTTCATATGACACTACAAAATTTGACTGTGCAACACCAGCTGCATAAACCACAAACCATCTGATTTTGTGGTTTCTAAAAGTGTGAAAAGTTCAATTATTTATAGTTAACAATTAATTATGTTTGTTTTACTGTATGGAAAATGACTCATTAGGTTTAATATACGAAAACGAAGCATGTTTCTACATTTTATAACACATAGGTTAATTTCATTTAGTTTCTGGAAATAAAAAATAGTGAAACATTTTGTGTAGTAATGTATTAAAAACACAAATCCAATTTCGTGTCATGTGTATTTAAAGAAGCCACGCATGAATATTAGGAGGTCAAGACAATTGTCCAGTTTTGGACAAAACAGCCTGTTCATTCTGCAAATTCCCACTCCATTCTCAGACTACAGAGTACATTGGATGCCCTCCAAGAATCCTTGCTGGTTCCTGCAGAATGAGGTGGGACAATCCTTTTATGTTTGGTTACTAACACTCACAGGCCTTTTCAATAGAGAGGTATAAAATAATTGTTGGGGGGCAGGGGGACTGTGCAAAAATCATTTTCCAAAGAATGGCAGGCAGTACAGAATATTCCGTAAATTACAGCTTCTATTTCTAATTATTATGAAGAAGACAGTAAGACTAGAAAACAAGCAGAATGCAATAAGGAATATCCATATAGCTAATAGCTATATTCAAATCAAATTGCTACTTGTAGTTCAAAAGCTGAAACAAACAATTCCTAGTTGAAACCATGTTATACCGAGGCAGCAGACATCTGCTGAGGGTCAAGTTGGGGAATGAGGGGGATTGTACTTGTTTACCTATGTATGTTTATATAAACTGCAATTTAGGCTGCAAGATACCAAGATCATTGCACATATTTTGCATATACAAGCCTATATAAGAACAGACTAAGGCTGGGTTCACACGGGGCGGATTCCCGTCGGAAATCTCGCGGTTTGGCCGCAGCAAAAACCGCGAGATTTCCGCCGGGAGAACCACTGCGGTAACACCCGCGGCGGCTTTGAAGCGGCCCGGCCGCTCGCTCTTCCGCTGCGGCCGGCGCTCCCATAGAGGAGAGCGCGGCCGCAGCGGAAAGAAAAAATAAATAGACATGCTGCATATTTGAAAGCCGCCACAGCCGCGGTTCCTGCCTGACTTACCGCAGTGGATTGGCCGTCCCGTGTGGACGAGATTTCTGAGAAATCTCGTCCACATGGCTGGCTAATCCAGAGATTAGCGACCGCAGGCGGATTTGCCACGGCGAAATTCCGCGCGGAATGAACACTACATATTTCTATAGGCAGCATATGCAACGCTGTCCAAACGCAATACATTACATATGGGCAGCATTTTCATATGCAACCCCACTGTGAATCAGAGCGGGAAAATGTTTTTTTTATGACCATGTGCGTGTGATACCTGGGCATGAGCAGTACACTTGCAGCCAAACAAGGTCTCTGCTGACTCTCTGCCGGCAGACCAGGTGTTTACAAACATCAGTAAAAAGCTGGGGTGAGACCCGCAGCGCTTTACCAATACGGCCGTGTACATGAGGTCTAACAGACAGCATTTAGTAATGATAATGTCTTATGCATGGAGAGAAGTGAAATACAAAATACTCTGTAAGGGCTCAGTCAGACGAGTGTGATTTACTCGCTGCTACAGTAGCAAGTAAGCCACGCTGCTATAGGAACTAATAGGTTCCTATGGAAGCGCTCACATGAACCCTTTTTAGAAGCGCAGAATCTGCACTTCTAAAAGAGAAAGGACAGCGAGTGCCGACTCACCTGTCAGCTCCATGGTGTGCAGCAGTGCAGGGTGCTTTCAATAGGCTCCTATGCGAGCTGTGAAAGCATGCAGCCTGCACCGCAGATCATGTGATCAGACTGCTTCATGGAGCAACAAGCAGCCTTGTTCATGTGATCTCTTCATGGACGATAGCAGCATGGTTTACTCATTGCCTAGCAGCAAGTAAAACACACTCATCTGACTGAGCCTTAAGCGCGTAAATGAAAGGTCATTCTAGTGCAGACCAAGAAGTCCTTTTATAGGGCTATACTGGATAAAATATAGCCTTTACTTATATGCTTAAAATGTTTGTGAAGAAGCAATAGTAAATGTTTAAAATAATTGCAGATGCCAACTGGATTCAATGGTTCATGCCATCCTGCTAAGGTCAGGCTCACACAGACATATGATTGCCACATATTGCGTGGACGCTATACGCTAGTGGGATGCATGGTAACTGGCAGGCAATCAATTACATTGGCTTAGAGTTCTGATGATATTAGTGTGTCGGAATTCCGTTATTTACCAGCACAAAAAGGAACACAGCATGTTCTATTTGCCACTTATATATATGAAATGGAGCCCATTGTTCTCTATGGGCAAGTATATATGCACACCTATATGCAATTACATTGTGTATGGACAGCGTGTATATGTGCTGTCATTTCACGATGGTGCAGGAAATATAAACAAATTTTTAAAAAGGTGTACTGCACATGACAGCATAAGTGATATACTTTGCTATGTGCAGTACAATTTTGTCACCATACATGGCAGCACACTGAGTCACCGCCGGCTGCAGAGCTGTAAAACATTGCGTGTCCCCTGCAGCAGTTTACGCTTACAATTGCGCATGATTTGCGCGTGCAAAACGTACAGTAAAATATGACAATAAACCAGCTAAAAAGCAAAGTTCATTCTGCAAAAACGCTGCGCTCATGTGTGTGCAAACATGCATATATGCATGTGAATCCAGCCTTACATTCTGAACATTACAGATATCATAGGAGTAAAGAAGAGATATTTCCTAACTCAGGATTCATATTCCTTCTTTAAGTATTGCATTTTTGCAAATTGACTGCCTTTTTGCTCATGCATGTATGTAGTCAGACGTATAGCTTGAAGCTTATGAACTCTAGTGCAAAATCTGTAGTAGAGTCCCTTACCTATGTGTCATTTATAATACTGGTAACTTCCAGTAAGTAGCAAAGAGGCTTTTGGAGTTCCTCATGCTCAGCAGCCTACATCTGACTGCTACCTATCCACCTCCTAAAGCTACACCACTTGATGTAGTGTTTGATTCTCTAAACTTTGTGAAATTCTATTGTTTTCTAGAAGTGGGCCCATTGTTGTAATGGAGGAAAGCACTTATAAAGATAGCAGTCAAAAACATTTCTCCCATATTACCATTTTTGATTCAAAAGAAGTAAAACTCATTATTGTAAAGTCAATTTGTCAAGCAAAGTTATTGTTGATATATGCAAGAAAAGATCATTGATCTAAAATGTTTAGGTTGTATATAACCTAGTGATATTGTGTCACACACTACAGCATAAAAAATTCTCAAATTCTAATACCCATATAACTATTCTATAGTCATCTAAGTTCAGTAAAATCTGAGAGACCTGCGTACTGCAGATCTAATAAAGCCACTACAATGCCAGAGCCTTTGAATTGTTACTATATTATTTACATATAAATAAATGAGTAAAAAAAATAAATAAGTAAAAAAAATAAGTGCAATAAATAGAAAAAAATGGCCTTAGGTGCAAATGACATATTTGTTAAGCCCTTCACTATTTTAGATTGTGAATCACAATTTGTGATGGATAAAATAGATTATTGCTTAAAGTAACAGTCAGTGTATCTGTTTTCTCTCAGTTTTCTGTTCAGAAATATGAGCAATCTACTACCTGGCATTGTGCAGTAGTGGATATTGTATTCCTATTTACACGTGTGTTGTGTTAGGAAATATAAAGCACACTACATTAAAATGGCAAACTGTTCTAATATGAGGTAGTATGATCATGTTAGCAAATGTACCCTGATATATTGCAATGTATTTGATAAGAATTTGAATACTCAATTTCACTTATCACTCAGTTTCTTATCAGAATAAGCTGTCATTTTCTTGCACATGAAGAATAAAAACACTGAAAAAGTAAGTGCATACTTAATGATAAAAAGGTACATAGGCAGTTACAAACACCAATTCCCAGCACCATTTTGATATGTGGGAGAGAACACAGGTACAGATTACAGCCACTCACACACCCACCATTCGTTTGGGAAGGATAGGAGGGTACCTTAATACTATACTTGCACTTAGATAAAGTTTGTATTAGGTGCCAGTCACACAGAAATGTGTAGTGCAGCATGCAGGCTTACAGCCTATTAGTTACAGCAATACTATCAGATCAGGAGGGTTGCCCCACATCTTGTAAATGGAGCACACAAAGCACTGAGACTCTGGGCTCACCAACATCTCAGGGCCAGACTGCTTCTGTTAAACTAGCAATAAATATGAGGTATTGGTTGATATTTTAGCCAAAATATGCAAGCTTGGAAACCGCGTCAAGGGTCCTCACATCTTGGAACACCCTACACTAATATTACAAACAGATCACATAAATGGGGATCAAATGCTATTATATTCCTGTAATCTGGAGGCTAACGATTCAGATTTCTCTTTTGCTAAAGACCGGTCTCTCACAAGATCATGTAAGTCAGATTGGCTCAGCAGGTAGGCCTTACCCTGTTCAGATTCTGGTTCATAACATGTGTCAGCAGCAACATCATCCTCATGATCCCAATCAGAACAAGCACTTTCAGAAGCACAAGATGCAGGTGGAATTGGCATTGTATTCTCAGCATTATCTGGCACTGGCTTCAGAGCAGAAACACAATTAGGAAAAACTATTTTTGACTTGTTCTTATTTGCAAATCCAGCAACATTGGTCATACACAAATAGCTGACCGAGTGATGATCTTTCGGCTCACGACAAATCACAAGCACAGCAAACAGCATTGCCTTCCTCTTGCCATTGAGCCAGAGTAGCACACAGTGCAGCAGATGTGAAGTGCCCATCTTTTGTCTTAATCTCCAACTTTAGAATTTTCACGGTTTAGGATTCTATGCAGCTTAAAACGTAACTTTTAATAAATATCCACTCAAAACTTAAAATAGACTTAAGAAAGTCTAGAAATAGGACACACAAACAAAAAAAGTCACAAAAAATTCCTCATAGCCCTACTATATGAGTAGAAACCAGGGCTGGAGGGAAAGGAAGAAAGAGGGCAAGAGGGAGAGGCCAATAACAATGCCTCTATGCAGAAAGCCCTCTATACCAGGACAGGTATCCTTAATCAAGAAAGCCAGACCAAAAAGCGCTTGGCTCACATCAATATAAAAGAATCCTGTAGGACAATTATATGTCCCCGTGACTTTAAATCCTGGAAAATATTCAATTTTCTGCCAAAAGACTGGATAAACCACTAATATATGTCAATCAAAGAGGCGATTGTTATCACGATCAGCAAATCTAAAGGAGATCGTTATCACAACCCGGTTCTATAAAACGATTCAACGCGTTTCCACCAGTAAGCCTGGTTTTGTCAGGAACCAAAAAGAAACTGCCAGCAGCCATATCAGTAAGCTGCTGCAAAAAAGAACTAAGATTTCTGATCCTCGTAAAACTAAAGCTGGGTGAGTGATAGCCGATCCTATCTAGCTGCAGCTATTCTAGCATAGCATTCACACCCCATCCCGGCCCCAAGGTAAGAGCAGAAAATAACAAAAAGAGTAGCAGCACCAGCCCTTATGGTAGGCTGGTGGCTACCATAAGGGCTGGTGCTGTTACTCTTTTTGTTATTTTCTGCTCTTACCTTGGGGCCAGGATGTGTTGCAAACAAGGCCCTGAAAGGCACAATCCAAGTAATGGTGCAGCAATTACAATGTTGCCATGCATTAGTACCAAGCTGTTGTCAAACTGTAGTTGGCCTATAACTTGTGATCTAGATGTCCTAGGTGAATTTTAACTTCATACTTGGATTCAGAGCATTCAATTTCATGTAAATAACATGTTTCATTCCCAGTAGCATTTTTTAATGTGTTCACTTAGTGGTTCTTTTTGGAAGTATTACAGTATTCGGCCACAGAAGCTCAGCAGTAGTTAAGCAATATATGTTAGTACTATCTTAGCCAGCAAGAATTGGTGGTATATACATGCATGGACAGTAGCTAGACCCTAGCAATATCACAGATCTTTTAGAGAAATCATTAAATTAGGCCTATTTAAATGCATAATTAAAGACACATAAATAAAAATGAAATGTTTGTCCAATTAATGTATTATTGTGATTACGAAAAAAAAAGGTAGATCAAAAATGTCCTCAGCAACTTTATCCTCTAAGGTGGCTTAATATTCACGTAATAACCAATATATTAGCTCTTAAGACTTTTATTAAAGTCTGCTGATATGTTGACAGAACAGTATCCTGAGATCAGCTTAAATCCTTTAACATAAATACCACCTGAGTTGAGCAATAGAAAAATAACGAAAATCTCTGATGCAATCAGTGCTGGTGCATTTGACTGAGAATACATCTCTTGCCTTTTTTCAAACATGTTTGCCATCACTGAACACTGACATTTTAGAAGAAGAATATCAAGAGCTTGCTTAATTCTATGACGGCCAAACATAGATCAGTGATTTTCATGTCAAAAACGTATCATTGGCTTCTCTTAAACTTGGAGCACAGCCAAATATAAAGTAGCATTTGTAATAAGTATTTTATCTGAACTGGTTATCTTGAAGCTGTGATTAGAATGTATTTCCCATTCATTTTACAGGCCATACATATACTGATATTTATTTTGCATGCTTTACATTCTTTTGTCTTAACTTCAGTCCTGACATTTTTAGGGAAAAAAATAGCATTTAAAAAGAGCATTCTTTGTAAAATGTCAGCCGGTATAGTTCACATTTAAAGTATATTTGTCAATGAATTTGCTATGTAAATAGTTGAAAATGCAATAAAATGAGTTGTGAATTAAATATCGTAATAAAAGCTCAGTCAGTTAGCCCAGTATTAACCTTACTTAATGATTGGAAAATACTTAATGCTTAATAATAGTTAACCCAGAGTTGTCTTGGATTAAGGTCATTTTGTGTGGTACAGATTCCTAACACGACACTAATTTATCATATTACTATGTGGCACCACATTACCATACATATTACTAGAGTCTAAAAGTATGTGGACATACAAGTGAAAGGAGACTTTGGGTCCTTTCACATGGGCCGGTTGTCGGGCGATTAAGCACCCAACAGTCTTCCCAGTGATTATTCTGCTTTCACACAGGAACGATGATCGCTCATTGAATGGAGGCGGAGCAGCACAGAGATCACTTCTAGTCGCCGCCCTCCAATCACAGTAAACAGACAGTCGTTCATGGATGAGAAATTGCCTGTTTACATAGGCTGATCATCATTTGATTTTATGCCTGCACAAACTGAGTGACAAGCGATAGGAAAATGAATTATCACGGTAGCGATCAGCATCTACCACGGAACAATTATTGTTTAGATTCTCACAAAAAAGTGAGAAGCTGAACGATAACTGTTCCATGTAAAATGGCCCTAAGTTCTCTTTCGCATGACTGTATGTGTTTTTACGTTCAGCGTATGTGCTAAAAAAATCTCATGAATGAAGAATAGCCGCAATCAAGTCCCATTCTTTAGCCACGTATTTTCTGCCATTCACACGGGCGGCTGCTGCGTATTGGCAAAGAAATAGCAGCGCAGAAATCCCTCGATCAACAGAAATCCTCGGAATGACTGCTGATGCTTAAATAGAGCCAGCTGTCTTCTTTTCTCAGCGTTGGACACTGCTAAACTGCCTCCCCTCCCTTCTTTTTCAGCTCCCATAGGAGCTTCCAGCGTATCTCAGCGAAACATAGGGGAAGACCTATCTTTGGACGCAGTGTATAAAATTGGCGACCGATGTGCTATCTTTGCTGGCGCAATTTTTTCACATGGACAAAAATCGCTTATCTGAATGAATATATTGGAATTCAATGCTGATTTTTCCCTGATTTTTGGACGCAGCTAAGTAGCTGTGTATACATGGTTGTATCAATAAGGCCGCAGCGTGAGAACAGGCCCAAATTTGTAATACTGTATTTCAAATTAGTATATTGCCTAACTATTTTCTAATTTCGTCTAATAAAAAACAAAAAAAGCTACCTCCTTCTGCACAACCACATCAATGCCGTTTAAGAGAAAACTCTTAGTAAATGTTTACATACTGAGATGGTGGTAATGCACAAAGACAGTTACATCTCTATTTAGGTTGAAAGACACATGTCTATGAAGTGCAACATTTCTCACATCAATTATACATTATTTATTGCTCAAACATTTAGAATATTAATGCAACTGGCCATTAGATAACCATTTAGCATTTTTGAATAAGGTCATTGTTTCTGTTAGCATTACATCTTGGGTAGGGTATCCCATAGTTTGAAGACTTAAAGCATTACCTGTCAAGTCTTATCAGCCTAACACACTAAAGTTCTGAGCTCACAGAAAGGTCGATGAATCTGGAGGTGTGGCTTTTATACTCATCTGCTATCTTGTTACCTCGATTCCACCTGCAAGCAGGGACTCAGTACTTTGAGCAAACTCCTTGACTTCATTGCGTGGTCACGCCCCCACTGTCCATAATGAGATGTCAGTGTGTGCTTGCAGAAACAATGAAGGCAAGGAGTCTGCTCAATATACTAAGTGGTGGCTTTGTGGCTGGCAGAAAGGGAATGAGGAGGCGGACAAGTATAAAAACCATACCTCTGGATGCAGCAGCTCCTCTTCTATGAGCCCATAACTAGTTCATGGAGCTCATAATATGTGACTAGTTCCCTTTTACTGTAAAAAAGCCTTCATAATATTAGTATCTGAATTGCCTCTGCTCCGCTTGTTAAGAATGCATCCCCACTACTTTGTACTTTATTGGAATGAATAAATCACGTGCTAGCTTTTTGTACTTAGCATACATAACATCACCTTTAAGGGATTTGTAGAGGGTCTGTATTTTTTTCTCTCTTTTTTCATACACTCTAATTGTTATGCCACAATTTTAGTACATCATTTTTTCTAAAGCAGCAGCTCTAAGAGATTTAGATATTCTTGATACAAGGAATCCTCCAGGGATAGGGTATACTGCAGTTCAGAAAAAGCATATTAGAAAAACTTAAATTATGTAGTTTTGAACTATACAATGCTGCTAATAATGCTGTTACTAATTTGTTTTCCCATGTAACTGCATTTGTGTTCTTAGGTACAGTCATGAGAAAAACTAAATACACACTATTTGAATTCTATGTTTTTATCAATCAGGAAAAAAAATTAAAAACAAATGGTCCTTAGAAGGTTTTAAACTTAGGTAAATACAACCTCAGAAACACAAGAACAAGACATGACAAATTACATTTAAGAAAAACTAGGCCAAAATGCAGAAGCAGTGTGTGAAAAATTAAGTATGCCCTTACTGCTTCCATAGGAATTAAGAGGGCAAGTAGCAGTCAAGTGCTGCAAATTAAATTCCCTTAATTAATTGATCACCAGCAAGTGTGACAACCTCTATAAAAGCAGAAGCTTGGGCAGTTTGCTGGTCTGGAGCATTCAGGTGTATGTTAATACAATGGCAAGAAACATCAGAAATAATCTTAGAGAAACAGTTTTTGCTGCCCATCAATTTGGGAAGGGCTATAAGGCCATTTTCAAATAATTTTTCTACAGTGAGAAAGATTATTCACAAGTGGATAACATTCAAGTGCTATATGGGACCATGTCTAGCTGCTGAAAAGAGTCAAAAATGACCAATGGAGAAGAAGCATTCCAAAGATGATAGTACAGATACTCTGCATAAAGAAATGTCCACAAACCTAAATAAACTGAAGCAACGTTGTAAAGACTACTGGGCCAAAATTCTTCCAGAACCATCTTAGAGACTGATACGGTCATAAAGAAAATTATTACTTTAATCTATTGTTATTAAAGGTGGTTCTACAAGCTGGTAATTCATCCAGTGTACTTAATTTTTCATACATTGCTTCTGCATTTTGGTCTTGTTTTTGTTTAAAAAATAATGACGCAGTGTAATATGTCATGTGCTGTTGTTCATCTGAGGTTGTATTGCCTCATTTTAAGACAATATAAGGACCAGATTTTTTATATATATCCTGATACGTAAAACAACAGAATGTAGAGAGTGTATACCTACTTTTTTTTTATCATGACTATAAAGTCCTTAACAGTTATGAAAAGGTGGATGGTGGCCATTTTGCTTTTAATTCTGTAGTTTCTCAGTTGGTTATCATTAGAATTTCTTCAAGTAGTTATCTCCAGTCTGCTAAAGTGGTTTGCACTTTGGCAGGGAAGGTTCTTGCCAGGCAAACTTTCTCTCCATGTAAATCAATTTGTTAAATAAACATACATTGACCTTTATCATAAAGGTAATCAGAAAGTCTCTGACGTTCTTTCTTTATCTTCTAGTATTTTTGAAAGACGTCAGAAACATAAAATGCAGTTAAACAAATATTCACATAGTTTACATAACTTTAAGAACAGAATATGGAAAGGGTGTTTTCAATATAACTATATATTTTCAATATTGGTCTAGATAATTGCATCGACAGATCAGTACAACTATGGAACAGATGTAATACACGCAGAGATGTTCACTGGCCTACAATCAACAGGAAACATAAACAGATGTTTTTTTTCTGTTACCCAGTAGGTAGCAGTAGTATCAAAAGAGCTGTAATTTCCTTTGTACAGTGATGTGTAAACGTAATTGATGTTTGGCATTGCTTTCCTTATTGTACATTAGATGTGATGTTATTGATCCAGTGCTCCAACATACAGTATTAAAGGGAACCAGTCACCTGGTTTAGAATAAGGCATCCATAACAAGTCCTGTTAAAGACAATCTGGAGGGTGCATGCCAATAACTAGATTTTTTCCTTTTTAATGAGTCAAATGGAGGGAAAAGTTGAACAAGTACTGTTTCCTTCCCAGTTGAGACAATAGGTAGAATAAGTATATACTGTAACATGTTACTGTTTAAAACAATGGATGTTGTTTTCAACAATGCAGTTGTGTAGTACTGTGTCACTAACAACAAGTATCCAGAATTAATTTTCTGCTATTTGCTGTCTAATAAAGACTGGTAAAAATTTTCTTTGGAGCAACAATTTTTATGACAATTAACTTTCTTAGATATTCAATTAAATTACCTCAACATATAATATATTAAAGTTCATACTCCATCAGTTTAAATAAATACTGTATTTATTAATACATTTTAAATAAATAGTGTATTCTAAGGGCTCAGTCACATGGGCACAGCCGGGAGCCGATGGGCTCGTGTTACTGCAGGAAGTAGACAGCCGCAGTGCAGGTGCGGACGACTCTCCGCAGCGCCAAAAGAAAAAACACATGACCGGCAATGGAGCAGGTCATGTGTTCTTTCTCGACACCTGCAGTGCGGCCGTCTTATCCTGCTGTAACGCGGTCCCAGATGCGCCCGTATGACTGAGCCCTAAGGCAATAAAATAGTAGTCGTGCTGTGTTTTTTTTGCTACTTAGTGAAAACCGCAAAGCAAAAACCATATGTTTTCGAATTTGTTGTGGCATTGCAGCTACCACAAGCAATGCTTACTGAAACCACAAAATCATGACAAATCATGACAAAAAATACGTTGTTTTCTGACAACACAGCAAAAATGCAACACAACCTTGCCAATCGAATACGCAAACACTACTTAATAATCAATCAAAATATCTAATAATGAGGATGATGATATAGATAATATGAATAATGGTGTGTGACTGAGTAAATATTGTAGTTCATATTGTACAGTTTAATGTCATTAATATAATAATTTCAAACAAAATTGTATGCAGCTAAATCTCATGTACTGTTAATTAAGAGATTTGCAGTTGTTAACTTGTTAAAAAAAAACAATCATATCCTGTTCTAAAGCTGATAGCTTTTTCACTTGCAAATTAAAAAATATATACTCAATATGTTTCATATTTTCTGTATAGTGTCCTAGTATGTATATAATATACATCAATGGCTACTTTCCATCACTGTGTAATAAATCAAACTATAATGAAATTTGTGTATCAAAAATCTGTTATCAAAGCACAATAATAATCTGACCACCATAAAACATGACAAGTAGCAGGTTAATTCTTATTTCATTCATGGGTCCCACTGCAACATACCTAAGCTCCCCCCATCTTCCTTCTCCGACAATTTCCTTTCTCCCATACTTTCCCCATACTATTTACCTCCCTAATCTGCCACTATCTTTCTATTAATTCCCTGTTAGTATTTCTGAAAATACTATTTTGAGGGTTCTGGACTTTCACCTCTTTCCTAGTCACCAAAATAATTTTTAATAACCATCTATTCCCTCTGACTTGCCACTAGTCTTCTCCAGACCCACCAAGCAATGTTTCTATCTGATTCACAATATATCAAACCCAAGAACTTAGAAGACACCACACTGTTCAATATTCATTGTCTTGACGACAGATGACCCTGTAACTGGTTTTCCTTTTACAGGTCATAAAGTTCACAGTGAGAACTGCCTGGTCTAAAAGACTCTCTATGAGAAAAAGGTTTGCAAATTAGCTCACCTTCCATGAGAAAAGGAACAATGTCCCTCTTTTGCTACCTATCGCAAGTAGCTACTATCAAAGTCAGTGTTAACTCCTCACTTGAATGTTCATTTGCCCAATCATTGCCCTGTGTAAACATGATGGCAATCAGCCGATAAATGAGCAAATGCTTGTTCATTGGCTGATCACATCTTTTGTGCAGCCAGAAAAATCCATTATTCCCTGCAGTATATCTCACCATGCCAACATGGATGGAAGTGAGTGGAGAATAGTGAGAGTCCAAATCAATCTGCATAAGATATGAGGTAATTAGTGCTCTTCAAATGCCAGCTTTGTCAAGTTTAGTAGGGCTTTTACTCTACAATGGGCATCTTCATTCTATTGTCCAAGCTAAAAGAATATTGGGCTACAATGGGATGAATTAAGGAACTTTAAAAGTGTATCCCAGTCATGGAATTTCATGGCATATCCTTCAGTTATGCCATAACATTGTAATTGGTGGAGGACCAACCTGTGGGACACTATCCATCTGAGGAACAAGGAAACACAAGATGCATTTCTTCTGCACAGCGCTGCTCTAGAATATTAACCCTCCAGGTACTACAACACGGTTTCATTCAACTTATTTGGACAGCGCAGAGATCTTTCTAATAATCTGTTTATACCGAGTCCAATAACCATGACAAGCAGGCATAATCAAAAAGAAAGAAGGTTTCACCATCATTGTTGGAGCTTCTTTACTGTATGAATGGCTAATCTATGGAAAGGATCTTGCGATGGTTTTGATTTATTGAACAAGTTGAAGAGAGACCTGGATGCGCTTCTTGAAAGCAATACTATCAAAAGTTACGAGATCTATATTTCTGGAGAAGGGATGATGAACTAAGGATTTATTCTAATTGCTGTTTTTGGAGTCAAGAATGAATATTTCCTCTAATTTGGGGCAATTGGCATTCACGACATAGGAGTTTTTCTTTCCTGCCCCTGCAACAACTTCGTAAGATTATACATTGGACTTAATGGACCTTGGTTCTTTTTTCAACCTTATCGACAATGTTGCTGTATTCAAATCAGGTGACCAAAGCACTGTTATAAAGGAAGAATGAGTAAAGGAGTCATCGGATTATAACTAGCACTGCAGCTTCTTTATTCTATGGATCAGTGGTGATCCCAGAAGTCAAGCACCCATGATCAGTGAATGATAGCATATAATAGCAACATGTCAACAGTTAGTAAAGTAGAAAGTAACATTATTCATGATATGCATCAGCTTTATAAATGCTCAAGCATGTGCATGTGTATTATGTGTGCAGTGTACAGCGCATACATTTATTAACATTCTTTCTCCATGTGTGCTATTTTATGACTACTCTCTATGATCACTTATGATATGTGTATGTCATCAATGAATGTTCAAGGACGAAGTAATTTGTAATTCCCT
Organism: Eleutherodactylus coqui; assembly: GCF_035609145.1. Lineage (NCBI taxonomy): Eukaryota > Metazoa > Chordata > Amphibia > Anura > Eleutherodactylidae > Eleutherodactylus > Eleutherodactylus coqui. The sequence continues at coordinate 153,383,081 of NC_089838.1, forward strand.
CTGGTTTATGAAATAATAGCTGTATGGCTTTCATTGTATAAAATGTTAAATTAAAAATGACTTATTTTAGGACAATTCATATTCTTAAAAACCATTTAGACTGCTTTGGTCTCACAATATCCCTTAATTATGAGTTTCAGTTGCTTCAAGCAATTCTTTTACGATAGACTAAAGTATCTTAAAATGTAAAAACTTCAGAAACAGAGCATGACAAATTAGGCTGACAGTTTTTAAAATATTATTCAAAGAACTTACTAGAACCTTCCTTAATTATGCTTTGTCTGGTGTCTGCCCTATAAAATATATCTTTTGTACCCAGGGAATTTTTCTATTCTGCAAAACATTTTAAGTTGGATTTCATATTCTTGCCTAAATTATATAAGTTTCTTCCTGTGAAATAGAGAGCAAAAAGTCAATTATCACATTCCTAGATAGTCTTTCCTAAGCACTGAGGAGGTGCTATAAATATTATTTAGCTTTACATGGTGCCCTCAAATTTACATAAAAACCTTTAAATGTAGATAGTCTAAGCAATTAATTGTTCATACAGTTTGCTCCGTATTCATCTTTATTCCTCTTTTTTTAAAATAAAATGAGAAATATGACTGTTAGAATGTAATTAGGTAGCTTGTTTTCATGTAAATACAGGGCTCTAAACTCCTAACCTGATTATTAACAAGATTTATAAGTAGAATAAGGTTTTCAGTAAAAGTAGTAAAGCAGTAACGTGCAATAAGAGAAGAAGAATGTTTATTACTGAACCCTGCTGAAATTAAACAAAGAAAAAATTACCTAACAGTCTTGCAATGCATTTGAAGCATTGCATAGTCTACTGTTTTAATGGGTAGAGGAACAACGTGTGTTTAGCAGTAGCGTTACAGAGCAGGAGAAACATGAGGGTGCCTGTAAATGAATTGATCATACTTGGAATATTCAACTTATTTAAATGAATGTATCCTGTTTTTAAAGTGTTTGTATGAATATACAGTATGTAGAAGGTAGAGAAATTGGACTGCTTAAGCGGTTCAGGGAAAATGAAACCTTTTGAGATTCACCCAGACTGAATCATCAAACAGAACAGCAAGCAAGGAGTGTTTTTTAAATTGGTGCTTCAAACCTTTTACAGCTATGGCCTTACAAATGGCTGAAGTTCATGCCAAAATTAAGAATATATCTTTATTTATATTTCAGCTCTCCAAAGTGTCCTATGTAAGTGGACAGACCAGTACACATCTTAGCAGCTCTGCCATTAAGTGTCTATAAGCCACAGCCATATTATTTCCTTGCTAGTTCCTACTTTGCAGTTGTACATTGCTTCTTGTTCTGCATAAGCTGCATTTTAATAGAAAAATGGTTCCTCACTAGAGATGAGCGAGTATACTCGCTAAAGGCAAGTGCTTGAGCGAGCATTGCCTTTAGCGAGTACCTGCCCGCTCGAGACTGAGGATTCGGGTGCCGGCGCGGGGGAGCGGTGAGTATCAGCAGTCAGCAGGAGGGAGCGGGGGAAAGAGAGGGAGAGAGCGAGCTCCCCTCCATTCCTCCCCACTCTCCCCCGCAGCTCCCTGCCCGCCGCCGGCACCCAAACCTTCAGTCTCGAGTGGGCAGGTACTCGCTAAAGGCAATGCTCGCTCGAGCAATTGCCTTTAGCGAGTATACTCGCTCATCTCTATTCCTCACTTATAAATCTAATGCAAGCACAGACGTCAAGTAAATGGTAATTGTTTTCTGTACCCACAAAATCCCCTAGAGTACAACAAGCAGGAAAAATGGCAATGGAGACATCTTACTTTATTAAAAATATTTTATATTAATATCTTAATTAACATATAACATAATAGACCAATAAAAATAACACATAAGTAGAAGAAAATCAATAAATATGGTTAAGGAACATACGGAAATAACAAAGTATATAAAAAAATATGTATAAAAGAACTGCTGCAAGACCTTTGTGACAAAGCAGATTAGATAAACCGGGTATGACTTCTGATCTACAATAACCACAGTACACAATTACCTGGTGTGTACAATGTCCACATCAAAGAGATAGGACAGCATGTTTCAGACGTGGTCTTTTTCAAGCAATTGCTGTAGTGTAGAACGAATGGAAATCCACTTTAGGTTTTCATTACTTCTATACTTTAGCAATTACTTGAAAATGGACTATATCAGAAATGTTGCTGCTATAGCTAAATAAAAAAACAATTGATACCGTGCTGCTATGGCTATATAATATATGAAATGATATCACATGGACTGTGTTTGTTGAAATCCTATGTAATTTAAAAAAGAAACACTACTTACGCATTAAGTCTTGAATGCTGTTCTATCTCTTTGTACATTGCATATCAGTCCCTTGGACAGCAGAGGGCAGGAATTGGTACACAGTAAAATTATTTGTCACTGAGGATAGGCCATTATTTTTTTAAAGACTAGATCGCCCCTTTAAGTCATGTAACTTTATAATTTCTGATGACAGCGCTACATCTGAAATACAAAATACTGCTACATCTGATAATCACAATTCTGCTGCATCTGACACAGCATGCTCACATAAGACGTAGTAGCAGTCTAAAGAGTGAGTTAGAAAGGGGGAAGTAGACAAAAGATTAGAACTCTTAAACCTATCTTACCTACTACTCGGGTCAGTGCTGTCAGTGTGAAGTAAGCAGTGATTGGGATTGATATAACATACTGACTAATAGTGCACACTATAGAGCTGAAAAAAACTACATCCAGATTTACTATTCCTCAGATCATTGCAGTCATGTTTAGACCCAATATTTGATGCATACATCGGCAAAAATTTCTGGCACATATGTTAAAAATATTCATATGCCCCCACACCTGAAGAAGTTCAGTGTCATTTGCCATCTGTCGGACGGTTAGTTGTCAGTATACCTTATTTTTATCTGTAATATTCAGTTGCATAGTAGGTTATGCTATTCTATACAAAGGTATACAGCAATAATGCATACTGCATGATATCCATTTTTTTACAATAGGAGAATATGGGCAATATATCTCATTGTATGTCTACAATTTTCCATTGGAGGTATAAATTGGAAGATCCTCCCGACATATACCCGGATGTAGGCTCTAACATGATGTGAACAGACAGATCTTCTATTCCAATCCTCCATCTACTATTGTAATAAAGCTTACCTTATAGTTTGAGATTACTCTGCTGTTCCATTCAGGAGTTTTAACTCTCTGTGATCACTGCCAGAGAGCAACAATAATTTATATTTGATTTTTAATGGCATAGTACTGGTAAAATAAACAGCCAAGAATTCTAAAAATAAAGTTAAAACCCCTTTCTGATTGAAATGTCCCTATCAAGCTTTAGATTTAACACAAAAAAACATCCAAAATCCAAGTTAATTTATTGCATTTCTAGGTGGTTCATTTTACTGTCCATGTGAAAGTTTCCGTCTTCTCTTGCAATAAGCCTATATCTTATCCCAGCTATTATGCCAAGTAATATACTTAACATGTAGAAATAGAAAATATTCTTTTTTTGCAGTTGATGACTATTTAAACATTTTTAGAGAAATAGGCGACAGACACTGAATAGGGACCCGGGCGTGCATACTCAAGGCACATGTGCCGGGATTCCTGAAACAACCTGGCAGAGGATGGGGAGTTGGCAGCATATGTGTGCCAGCGACATGTGGGTAGTCAAGGCAAGAGACGCTATTCACCCAGTGTATCAACACAGCAGAGCGACAGCATAATTATACACTGACTGAACTTGGAAATGCCTAGGCGAAAAAAAAGGTAGCGAATGAGATGGTGAAAATGAATTATAAGAATTTAAAGAGCCTGCAGTTTGGGACAGGACATGAAAGAAAGTGTTATAGAAGAGGAAAATAGAGAGCTACTCTAAGGCATAATGTGGAGTAAAGGGAAATAGACACTATGTCATGTAACAATCTTAAAATATAGAAATAAAATATATTTTTCTTGCAGTTGATGACTATTGAAACATTTTTAATTAGAGAAATAATCTTCTTAAAATGTGGTCTATCTCAAATAAAGCTATTTCCTTTGTACTAAGTACATATTTTCACAACTATCTAGATACAGTACATCTAGGTCACAAGATTATTAATTTTGAAAACTACCACATGACATAAAAGGAAAGTATTTAACTATTCACATTTTCACCATCATCTTACCATCACGGAGACAAAGTAAGGCCGCAGTCAGATGAGCGGTTTTTTTGCGGGCCTATGTGCGCAAAAAAAATACACTCCACGGATGTGCAACATGCGCGTGACTGAAGTTCCCTGCTTTTTTTTACTTGTGCCCAAAATAGTGTGTGCAGGCCTTCAACAGGCAAAGTTCAGATGCCCGTTCACTGGAGCAGCTGTGCTTGTAGAAGCACAGCTGCTCCACGAAGGTCCTCTCATTATTGAACACTGTGACAGCACTGTCACAGTGTTCAGTGATGATGGGACTCTCCACAGGTACCAAAGAATCCCCTGCCACAGCTGTGACAGCTGTGGCAGAGGACTGCGATGCTATCCCATTGCTTTCAATGGGGCCCGCACTGCTGCTGTCCCATTAAAAGCAATAGGATGAAGGCAACCCCTGCAGCAATGATTTTCGTGGGGTGGCTTGAAATTTAAGCCCTACCCTGAAAATTATCCCTAGCTGTAAAAAAAAAAAAAGAACTCACCTAGAAGCGCTGTCTGGCTCATCTCCCTGTCCCCGTCAGTCTTTATCTGTATTCTAGTGGCCTGGGAATGAAAAATGTAGCAGAGCTGTGTGTGCAATGTTCTGCATGTGTAATGTATGGGGTCAGCATGCATGTAGTAGAGGTATGTGTGTAATGTGTGTGGTCAGAAAGGATGTAGTAAAGCTCTGTGTGTGATGTGTGGGAATCATAATAAATGAACACTGTAGCAGAGCTGTGTGTTTAATGCGTGGGAATCAAAATGGATGTATTTCAGCTGTGTGTGGCATGTAGTATAGCTGTGTGTGTAATGTGTGTGGTCAGAAAGGATGTAGTAAAGCTCTGTGTGTGATGTGTGGGGTCAGGATTGATGTAGTAGTGCTGTGTGTGATGTGTGGGGGATCATAATGTATGTACCATGTAGTACAGCTGTGAGGGCGCATTGCGCCAACAGAAACACTGGTACTATAATTCTCTAATAATTACTAGAAATAGAGTGTGTGAAAATACGCCTTATGAATCAGTTATTGCTCATAGTGGAAACAGCAAACCATAAACAGAAAATTTAAGGTGAATGTTAACTCACCTGGTGCACGGAGGGTTAACCCTGCCCTGGGAGTACCCTCTGGCACCCTCTGTCCAGGATAGCATGTAAAGTTAACTCTGTCCATGATCCACCGGTGTAGTGGAGAGACGTCTGGGGTGTACAAGCTGGCTGGATGACCAGGAGCTTGCCGTAAAGGTTGCACTGATATTAGGTAAAAAGCAGCTCGCGCTGCAGCGAACTAAGTGTACTATGCCTTCACAGAGTCAGAACTCGGTTCAGGATAGGACACCAGTATTTATTCAAGCTATGCGTTTCAGCACTGTTTTGTGTCTTTTTCATGAATGGGTGAGTGCTGTCTCTGATTGGCTGAGCACTGTGACCAATCAGAGGCAGCCCATTCAGCAGGCAGAAATTTTAAATCCCTGCTTACTGTTAACTACTGAGAGCAGTGCAGGGAGAAGAGCCGGCTGGACGTGGCTGAACCCTGGCAACTGCAGAGAGGTGAGTATAGTTTTTTTTTAATTTTTACACATTTTTAGGATGGTCTTCAGGGAAGTGCTTATATTTTAAGCCCTTCCCCGAAAATTACTACAGCGCTTGCCGGCAGCCCATTACTTTTAATGGAGCTGGCTGTATTGAATTCAATGGCAAAACATCGTTCTCCTCTGCCACAGCTGTGGCAGAGGATCACAATCTTCAGTATATCTTCTCAATGGGGTCGGCGCTGCTGCCGCCGACTCCATTGAGCGCGAGGTGAAACCCTTGGATGCGACAGCATCCAGGGGTTCCACATACACAGAACACCAGTTTGCCGCAGAACGCAGCTACATGAGTTCTGCGAATTGTTATGTCCTATAATTTTTGCCACAGGCATTTGTGCACATGTAAAATTCACACATGTGACCGCTGTCATTGAAAAGCATTGGTTCTATATAGATGCGGACCGCAAACGCAACTGACAGATGCATGTACAAACGCCCATGTGGCTGAGCCCTAAGACTCAAAAGAGAGACCAAAACATTTAGTGAAATAAAAAAGGCATCAAACCACTAACTGTAGCAAAGATCTCGAACATGGGGCTAAAAATAACCACAAATCAGGTAGAGTACCACTGCAGTGGGAACTGAGCTGTCTGCTTCCTCAAGAAATTAGCTCAGCATATGAGCGTATCATTAGCTAACGATTGGCTGATCAATGGGGTCCAATAAGGTAGGCCCCCACCCATCTACTATTGATGGCCTATCCTAAGAACAGGCCATCAATAGTTTGCAACTGGACAACCCATTTAACAGTATCTTTGTAAAGAAAGTTTTGTTTTCATTCTTGAGAGCACCAAAAATCCCCAAACTGTTGTAGATGTTTATGTAAATTTGAAGTAAATACTAATCTTTACAGTGAAGCCTAAAATATTACATACATATTACAATTATATGCCTCATCTGTGACTTTACACCACATCACCAAGCAAAGGATGTCCAAGTTTTTCATCATTAAGAATGCACCATGTATAATAATAAGGATGATAATTTTATTGTACAATCTTCAAAATACCAGTTGCTTGACGTTTTATATAAGTGGGATACATGTATGTGCTATTTTCAATTCCTAATGATACTATGAAACATGTGTGGCCTTCTTATATTTCTGAATGTACAATTAAACATAGTGTAAAGTTCTATTTTTGGATGCCCCTATGTAACGGGGAAATCTCTGGGTTTAATTTAGTTGTAAAACTTATTATCTGCCTTTTACAAGTGAGTAACAATATGTTAGTTCCTATGGATTCATCGACTTTATACCACAGTAAGAACTGGTAGAATAATGAAAAATGGGGAATTCAACTTCAAAATATAGTTCAGAAAAGGTTCTTTTTCATGTGATGCCAAAAAATGTAAAGTCAATATTTTAAACAAAGAATAGAGAAAAGTTTGCCTATTGGATTCTCAAGGGGTTAGTGGATTCTCAAGGGGTTAAGGGTAGATTTTAAAAATGCCTCAAACTAGTGGTTTCTTAATGCTACCAATTAGGTGCCAGACTTCAAAAATCCACTATGAATGTTGCATGTAAGAAGGTACACTCTTGTAAAATCAATCAAATTGAAATGCCTTTTACGTAATACATTAACACATATATAAAGTTAGACTTGATCAGTCTATATACAGATATACAGGTTATCTAACATATAACATGCAATCACTGCATTACTTAGATGCTATGTGCTCTAAACTGCTTTAGTCATTTTTTCAGTTTCCACTAGCTGAAGATGAAGTTTCTAAATAAACTCTGATTCGCTGTACAAATTTAATTAACAAGAAGTAACAACATATCAGCCAATCACAAAAGTAACTGCATCATGTAAGTCTATGTTTCTGCATTGTATTTGTATATAGGGTTAGTGCACGCACATATTTGAAAGGTTCTTTGGAGGCTAAAGAAATGATGGCTTATTGTTCGTTTGATATAAGGAGTCTGAATTCTGGGTTCCCTGCCAACAATCATGATGAAGGTCTTGAGTCCTTTACAGATTGTCTTAGCTCCTTCAATGCTTATCCAGGTACAGTAGCTCCTACATGTGTATATGCAACTGTTACTGGTACTGCAGCTTTACTTTATGGGGCCACAGCATTCCACTGCCCGCCAGGGCTTCTTCATTCTAAAAATGAGCAGCAGGGTTGTCAATCTGAAACTTTCTTTTTTTCTGGACAACCGATCCAAAAATCCTGGACAGCCAACATTTTCCGAACACTGGAACATTGGAAAACCATAATAAATGCTAAAGATGATAAGTAATTCATGTCTATAGGTCAGATACTGATATGAACTCATTACCTGCATTTACAGAGAGCTGTAAAATGATGATAATTACAGACATAATAGCATGCTCAAATACCACCAGTTTCAAAAAATTCACATATGTATCTATTTTCTTTTTCATGGACACCAGAAAAAAGTGCCCTACTTATATGGACTTCCAGGAATTTCTGAATGATTGGCAACCCTGATCAATAAGTGGTAGATCTCAACTAAGCAGACAACAATGTTCCCAGAAACCCCCCCAATGTATTGGGAAATGCGAACCAAATAATTGTTAATGATGCCCATTTTTGCTTAATAGTCACCGTTCTTCTAAGATTTCATAAAAAGGAAACGAGTTGTAGAGCAAGTCTGACATAAGCACTCAGCGAATCCAGGTGGTATGCTAATTTACAGCTCCAGATGGTAGTTTCTCTGCACATAAAAGATAATGTAAATACATTATGAAATGCCCTAGACTACAACTGCTAATGGCTAACAATGCATTGTCAACAGATGTGAGTTCCATATTAACAGTAAAGGTTTCAAGGGTTGAACATTGACTTTTAAAGTGAACTTTGCTTACAATTAAGATCTTCTATAAATGAGTTTCTGAGGATTCTATATGTAATTCTTAAAAAAAAATCTTCACGTGCATAAAGTACAAAAACAACTCCATCTATTTTTTAAAATCCTCTTCAATATCATTGTTTGTATTTCTTATAGGATTATTGTCTTGCCTAGAACAGTCTCCAATGAAAGTCAATGGTTCCTGTCCATTGTGTGAATGTCACATGAGTCTGCCATAAAGCATATCTTCTAAATGCTGTTAAATGCAGCTCAGACAAGATGGCAGCCCTGATAATGATGTATATACAGCAGAATAAAAATAATTCTACAATCAGGAAATAAAAACAGATTAGAAAAATGAAAAATGTTACACTCTGGTTTTAATTAGTAGGAATATTTTTTGTTGATATACGGTAGTGCCTATTAGCTCTAATCTAAAATTAGCTTTGCCATAGTTTTTATATTTTGTATAAGGAAATTGATTACTTTTCTATATAAGATTAAATAAACCTAGAAGTATACTTTTTAGCATATTTTATCATTATATTATTATTAACATTAAAGCCATTTTTATTACAGATGTCACATGAAGTAAGAAAAGAGCATCTGCTTCTTTTTCAGGAGCAGCACATATCTGGTTTGCACCTGGTACTGCAGATCAGGTCTACTCACATTAAAAAGGACTCTATTCTGTGCTGATCATACTTTTACTTCTTTTCCTTTCAACTTTGTGAAACATATTACTCTTCTCATATGGTGTAAAAAATAAGGCAGCCATCCACTTTAAGGGATTGTCCAGTCTATCTAGGTCCCTCATGAGGTACAGTAAGCACTAACAGGGAAATAAAAAATAAGAGTACATCTCTCTTCCTTTGCCTTCTGCTCTCCTTGTGACTCCCAGCTTTAAAAAGAAGTAGGACAGACACTTACTGTTCTGACAGCTAATTAAAAGACATTAACACAGTTCATGGAGTGTCTCAATGTTCTGCTTCGCCTATATTGTCACTCAGTGAAACAGTATTCATGAAGTAATGAAATGAAGACTACAACTGGAACTATGGTACAGTTGAAAACTCCTACTGCAAGCCTACTGAAGAAAACTGATTGGACCAGACTTCAAGTTTCACATATGTTGATTAATTACATATAGGGAGAAGAAGCCACTCAATCTCACATTAAAAGATCTAGAGAAAAAGTGCATTGATTTTTAAATGGGTTGTCCAACATACAGTAAGAAAAACATGACTGGTTTCTAAAAACAGTGCCACATCACTGTACAGGTTATGTGTGGTATTGCAAATCATTCACTTCAATGAAGCTAAGATACAATGCCAAACACAAACCAAGAATCGTTGGGACACTTTCTGTAAGAAGGGCATGAAGTTTTCCAAACGCCACATAACCATTTTATTCAGTTTCAAAAAATACACTAAATATTGTATGTTTTCATAATATTATCACAAATAGAATTTTCCCTTTACTTGTTTACTGACATAAAAAAAATTAAATCAGAGAATTTGTGCTCGTTGCTATGTAGGAGCTGAATGTGTCTTTGTTTATTATCTTGAAGGATTTTTCTGTTTTAATAGAATGCCTTATCTTCAGCATATTTGTAATATTTAACATGTTTTGTAGTATTTGAGGGTGAGTGCATTTTCGGTAATCTTGTCAAGAAAATTCTTCGGCTCAGTGTAGCATATAATAGAGTACATCAATAATAGGTTGTATACAAGTTGTTCTCGGGCTTTATTTGTTTAATTCATATTCATTACAGAAGAAAACTTGAACTTGGAAATTTGCCAGTCATAAATACCCTCATATTCTTGTCTAAAGAGCCAGTGCCATGGCATTTTAGGGTGTCTAATGCAAGCTTGTTTTTATTTTAATTTTTTCTTTTTTTTTGTATTTTAATATTCAATTCAAGACATAATTAAAGCACTGTAAGGGGAAATTAGTTCTTTTTGAAAATACGAAACGTGTATTAACATAGTGCGATTTCTTGGTTCTTTGAGGTTGGAAAATTTTACATTGATATCAGAAGGATTAAGTCTCAGAAATAAATTGTAAATAACCAGGAAAATCACTCACTAGGAATCTCTCTGCCACACCAGGATTATCACATGAAATATGTTGAAGGTCTATGTAATTGTATTCTGTAATGCAAATGTGGATCCCCTGCTGTATCAAACATGTAAATTTGCTTGGTTAAAGAGGGAGAAAATACACCCTTCAAACACCATCCATCAGGAGTACAACACATTATAATTGTATCCTGCACATAATGGGTGAAATACAGTGAGGTATAGATATATGTTTAACTTTATCCCTATTTAAGCCTTTGATTTTGGTAGGTTAGTTAATTCAAATAAAATTTGTGAAGTTGAGCACTTTCAAGAAAAGGCATAGGAGAACCTAATTTAACCTAGAGTGTCTCTTTTATTCTTCTGTTATTCATTTGAAGTGCCCTATCAGCTTGAACTGACCAACTTCAGTCATTTTTGCCCTTTTATTTTTTTCTCTAATGTAAACTGAAAATTCCCCGCTGTTCGTGATATTTTAGTGTTTAGCATCATTTAATGAGCAGGTATCATTAAACTTAAAAGGTCCTTCTCTCTGTATATCTCTGATTAGCCTGTGAAGGAACCAACGTATTTTCTAATTTATCTTTGCTGTCTTGTTATATTATAATGTAAGGATGTGCCTGGACTGTGCATTCTACAAAAAAATAAACTATTATTTTTGAAAGCATTCAACAAGAAACCACTTTGTAAATAACGGTGCAACCATTTTTATGTGATTCATGACAGCATTTCAGATTCAAGTTGTTTTGTTAACAAAGCAGACCAGAGCTTTCTTCTTGAAATACTCATGCTTGCCTTTGACCACAGACACAGTTGCTCAGAGCATGGATTCTCTACTCATATATAATGTATAGCATTAAAAATCACATAATCATTAAAAATAAGTGGTAGGAATCTATTTTGTGTCAAGACTGCTAGGTACACATGGTACTATTCAATATTCTTGGTACTAGGTTAGGTGATTTTTGTTACTTGCTAGACACAGGTCGGAAACACTGCTTTGCAAACAATTGCATTGTCACTTAAATTAACAAAAACCCATACATTTTCAGCATGATACAGAAGTAAAGAATGTCTCATATTATTGTGTTCACTAACGGAATTACTACATATTGGTGGGAAATTATAGTGGCCACTTAATAACTAATGAGAAAGGGAAAAAAGCAGGTATGTCTTTCACACATACAGTTGCTGCTTAGACATCTTTCTATCTTCAAACCTCCTATGCATGGTAAAATCCATTCAGGAATTTATAATGGTTCCATTTTCCAGCATTTCTAAAAATCTCATCATCTGATATAGAGAGTTGTCTGTCATCCGAAGCATTTGTTACCTACCTCAGCAAAGGTATAATAGCTACATAATTTCGCTTTTTGTAAAACATCAACACAAATCATATGACTTCCTTTGTGATGATATAGGACTACCCAATTATGTGTTCTGCTTTATTGTTTTTACAACCCAAAAAGTAAAGAAAATAATGTATTTTAAGATTATTTACTTGTACTAAGGGCTCTTTTACATCGGCAATGTGGGCATGCTGGTAAGGAGCGCACAGAAAGCACTTCTATAAGAAACAATTGTTTTCTATAGATGTGTTCAGATGCAGGAATTGTAGCAGCGCATAGCACTGGGATGTCTCAAAGATAGGACATGCGAGTGCTATGCCCGCACCTAGCTTCGTGGTGCGTGCAAAGATAGGACCTGTCCTATTTTTGCTGAGTGCTTTCCATAGGGAGCTGGTAAACATGCAGTTCCCATCACGGATTGTGTGAATGGGCTATTTCAAGCAGCTTGTATTAACCCAATTCATGTGATCTTTAGAGCAGTGTAGCCGCGAGCTATGAGCGCGGCTACACTGCGGGCAGACAGCGCCCATGTGAAAGAGCCCTAAACAGCAATTCTACCCAAAATAAGTTGGACAATTTGCCATGGAAGGCCCCTATTAATAAATTGCCATGAATAAATAACAATGACTCTGAGCATCAGTGTCACGTCTGTTGCCCTACTCTGTGGAAAACTGGGATCTTCTAGCTTGGTTGGAAGACATTTTGATCCCGGGAGCTGCATCTATCTTCTTTGTCTTAAATACAAACTATTACTTCTCGTTCACATGAACCAGGAGATCACATGGTTATCTATAAACAACAGCCCTACATGGTCAGAGCTTTCCACAAAAGTACCTTTTGATCTCAACCAATTGTCCATAAAATGCAAATACCTGTCAGTGTATTCACAATGGAACATTTTTCACTTCTGAGCAGCAACTAAAGTAAGCAGCATCTCTGCACTCTGAGAACCCCTGAGGTCAACTCAGTTCTGACTAGTCATCTACCATGGAGAGATTGGTTGGCTAACGTTACTGTTAGGAAGAAAAACTTGATTGTTCTCAGTAACAGAAACAAAGTAATCTTGTAGATATGATACCTTTTAATGGCTAACAAAAAGAAATGATGTTGTTGCAAGCTTCGGACCTCTCAGGATTCTTCCTCAGGCATAATGAAACAGATCTGGACGGGACATATATTAATAGAAATTTACACACATGAAAAAGCACAGACATAGGGAGACTCATTTGCACTTAAAAGGATACCAGACAAGATGAGCAGAGAAGTAAATACTTAATTAATCCACTGTTAAGGAATGTGACAGTTTTATTGTCTCTACATTGGTTTGAGGGGGTCACAGGCCTGTGTGTTATCTCTCCTTCAGACCTGCAAATAAGAAAAATGAAACAATACCTCTGCTGCACCACCTATTGGATGGCAGCTTTCCTTCAAATCAATGAACGATTTTTTACTAAGTCTGTATAACTATGATTGGGAAAGCCTTTTTGTTTTGTTAGAGAGAATTGATTGTCCAGCAACAGCACATCCAAAATCAGACTTGGCACTGGCTACTCTGGTTAAAAAAATCCTAGAGACCATAGGTCTTCACTTTTTAACCCCTGATTAAAGGATCTGATTATAGGCCCATTTACACAGGACGAGTGTCCACCAAACGATGTCACGGAGCTGCCAGCGGAGGGGGGGGGGCAGTGCAGGAGATTTCTCTCCTTTCGCTCCCCCACCCATCTCCATTGAGATACACAGCAGTCGTTCGCTATGCAACAGCGGCTGTTTAAACTGCACGATGAGCGATGAGCTTCATCGCTCATCTTTTATGAGATTTGCTCCTCTGATAACCCTGCTTGCTTTTTGTATTTCTTATATTTATATACAAAATTGAATAGTAGTAAATTCCACCCAAAAACATTACGTGTACATAACTTTAGAAACTTAATTAGAACTACGTACATTTTTTTCATATTTCCTGTAGCAGTCGTGTCATTGGACTTGTAAACAGCAAAATAAGGTACTACATTTATAAAAATAATTAATATATTTTTGTGTGAATTGTTGGGAATATGTGGATCTTTATTCCTTAACATGTTTCACATTTTCAATTGTAAAAAAAATAAGAACGCATTTTAGGCTTTTATATTCCAGAGAGGTTTGGTAAATATTTGAGTTGTGCTGTTTAGCAAAATTATAAAATATCTTTACTGCATCCTCTTTATATTAGGACATCTATAAAATGCTCTTGCAGTAATAAGCTAGTGGGAACCATACACAAATGATGTATACTATTCTAAAATGTGGTACTATAGTATTGAAGGCTAGACAATCATGTTAGCTGTGCAATAGAGAGAGAAACATTAGACAGTGACACAATTTTCTGAAGTTAGCTTCTGCACACTGCCGCAATGAATTTTAAACAAATAAATCAACATGTGAAAATGTCAAGACTCAGCTTTTGTTTACACTTGTTGTATTGTTTAACAAAAAATATTACATTAATAATTTAGAAATTAGAACCATTTTTTATTCAGTTCCTCCACACAAGCTCAAAAGTAACTGGAGAATTAACGGCACCAGAAATAAATTTCTAATCATTTGGTCACTATTAGAGATGAGCGAGCACCAAAATGCTCGGGTGCTCGTTGCTCGAGTCAAACTTTTCGTGATGCTCGAGAGCTCGTTTTGAGTAACGAACCCCATTGAAGTCAATGGGTGACTTGAGCATTTTTGTATGGGACCGATGCTCCGCATAGGTGATGACTTGTCAAACACCAGAAAACATCAGAATGTCATGGAAACACCACAGAAACGGATAGGGAAGGGCATGGGCAGCTTGCATGGCTGCATCTCAGGCTCCCAGGTCCCACTATTAAGCCAAAATGGGGGCAAGAGTCTGGCGTCACCCACCTAACAATTTACTTCGGACAAACCCTCAGTAGCAAGGCACATGAGCTGGCACATCTTAGCTAGGCACCACACTACCTGCAACCAAGGACAATCACTGCCTGCGGGTGACACCACTGCCTTTTCTCCTGAGTTACATGCTGGCATTGCTGTCCACACCCCCTCCCCCCCCCCCCCCCGTACGACCCAGCATCCACAGCGCACCTAAAATTTTTCCTGCACAGTGATCAGCTGGCCTTATGCCACACGCTCGCTTCATAGCAACACCACCCTTATGTCTTATTTATAGGTGCGTAATTGATGAGGAGGAACCAGAGGCACACACTGCAGAGGGTTGGCAGGGCTAGGCAGCGACCCTCTTTGAAAGTGTGGGCGATACCCCACAATGCTGTTGAGAATGGATGATAAATTGATGTACGATCATCATTCCAATCCCGTGCCACCTCCGTCACAAAATTGTCAGGAGCCGCAAACATGGGCATAAGGGGGACTCAAGTGCCAGCAATTCTACACATCTCCACAATGCAGCAATACTCTGTGTGGGAAGCACGTGAGCAGGCCCAGGGTCAGGCTTGGTCCCAGCCTCCACCTTGTGTGACCTAAGGTACCGCAAGTTACATAGCAATGGGAAATCCATGTGTCTCCACACAATTCATTCTGTGTAGGTGTCAGATAGCTCATCACCACAATGGGAAGTCTTTGAGTTCCTTGAGCTCGCCTATGCTGTCAGTGCACAAAGATGATATTACTCAGGTAGAAATCAGAGGGCCAAACATGGCAGAGTTTCACCCCGCCAAGGACCTCGGCCTCGGACCACATTTCTGCCCTAGTCAGTCAGTGTATTTGTGCCAGACAGGTAAAACAATGCAATGGGAAGTCTTTGTGTACCCACAGCATAGGCGAGCCCAAGGAACTCAAACATGGTGTTACACATGAGGAAATCAGAGTGCCCAAACATGGCAGAGTTTCACCCTGCTAAGGGCCTCGGCCTTAGCTCACATTTCTGCCCTAGTCAGTCAGTGTGTTTGTGCCAGACAGGTAAAACAATGCAATGGGAAGTCTTTGTGCACCTGCAGCATAGGCGAGCCCCTGGAACGCAAGGAAAGTATTACACATAAAGAAATCAGAGCACCCAAACAAGGCAGCTTCACCCTGCCAAGGACCTCAACCTCGGCTCACAACCTCAGTAATCATGGGCATAAAGTGGACTCGGATGCTAGTGCAGCTGTGAACGTCTCATTAATGCAGTAACGATCCTTTTGTTTGGCTCAGACCAGTGTCTCAGATAACTGTGGTAACATGAGAGAAAATACATGTTGCCCAATACTGATCCCCAGAGCCCAAGCAGGAGGTGGAGGTGGCATAATAAGGCCGAGAAACAATGACCGAGGTAGGACCCGCAATACTCTGTGTGGGAAGTACGTGAGCGGGCCCTGGGTCAGGCTCGGTCCCAGCCTCCACCTTGTGTGACCAAAGGTGCTGCAAGTTACATAGCAATGGGAAATCCATGTGTCCCCACACAATTCATTCTGTGTAGGTGTCAGATAGCTCAATACTGCAATGGGAAGTCTTTGAGTTCCTTGGGCTCGCCTATGCTGTCAGTGCACAAAGATGATATTACACAGGTAGAAATCAGAGGGCCAAACATGGCAGAGTTTCACCCCGCCAAGGACCTCGGCCTCGGACCACATTTCTGCCCTAGTCAGTCAGTGTATTTGTGCCAGACAGGTAAAACAATGCAATGGGAAGTCTTTGTGCACCTGCAGCATAGGCGAGCCCCTGGAACGCAAGGAAAGTATTACACATAAAGAAATCAGAGCACCCAAACAAGGCAGCTTCACCCTGCCAAGGACCTCAACCTCGGCTCACAACCTCAGTAATCATGGGCATAAAGTGGACTCGGATGCTAGTGCAGCTGTGAACGTCTCATTAATGCAGTAACGATCCTTTTGTTTGGCCCAAACCAGTGTCTCAGATAACTGTGGTAACATGAGAGAAAATACATGTTGCCCAACACTGATCCCCAGAGCCCAAGCAGGAGGTGGAGGTGGCATAATAAGGCCGAGAAACAATGACCGAGGTAGGACCCGCAATACTCTGTGTGGGAAGTACGTGAGCGGGCCCTGGGTCAGGCTCGGTCCCAGCCTCCACCTTGTGTGACCAAAGGTGCTGCAAGTTACATAGCAATGGGAAATCCATGTGTCCCCACACAATTCATTCTGTGTAGGTGTCAGATAGCTCAATACTGCAATGGGAAGTCTTTGAGTTCCTTGGGCTCGCCTATGCTGTTGGTGCACAAAGATGTTATTACACAGGAAGAAATCAGAGTGCCCAAACATGGCAGAGTTTCACCCCACCAAGGACCTTAGCCTTGGCCCACATTTCTGCCCTAGTCAGTCAGTGTATTTGTGCCAGATAGGTAAAGCACCACGATGGGAAGTCATTGTGCACCCACAGCATAGGCAGACCCCTGTAACATTTCTGTAGCAAGAGTACAGGCAGACCCCAGTAATATTTCTGTAGCAAGAGTAAAGGCGGACCCCTGTAACATTTCAGTAGCAAAAGTATAAGCGAACCCCTGTAACATTTCTGTAGCAAAAGTATAGGCGGACCCCTGTAACATTTCTGTAGCAAGAGTATAGGCAGACCCCTGTAACATTTCTGTAGCAAGAGTATAGGGGAACCCCTCTAACATTTCTGTAGCAAGATTATAGGCGATCCCTGAAACCATTCACTAGAAAAGGTATAGGAAGACCCTTGTAACATTTCTGTAGCAAAAGTATAGGCAGACCCCTGTAACATTTCTGTAGCAAAAGTATAGGCAACCCCCTGTAACATTTCTGTAGCAAGAGTATGGACAAACCCCTTAAACCATTCAGTAGAAAAGGTATAGGCATACCCCAGTAACTTTTCTGTAGCCAAAGTATAGGCGGACCCCAGTAACACTTTTGTAGCAAAAGTATAGGCGAACCCCTGTAACATTTCTGTAGCAAAAGTATAGGCGAACCTGTGTAACATTTCTATAGCAAGAGTATAGGCGGACCCCTGTAACATTTCTGTAGCAAGAGTACAGGCGAACCCCTGTATTACTTCTGTAGCAAGAGTACAGGCAAACCCCTCAAACCATTCAGCAGAAAAGGTATAGGCGGACCCCAGTAACATTTCTGTAGCAAGAGTATAGGCGGACCCCAGTAACATTTCTGTAGCAAAAGTATAGGCGAACCCTTGTAACATTTCTGTAGCAAAAGTATAAGCAAACCCCAGTAACATTTTGGTACCAGAAGTATAGGCGATCACCTGTAAAAATTTGTTCACCAAGAGTATAGGCGAAAGCTGGAAAAATAAGTTTGCTAACATTATTTGCAATAGCCTGAAAAATTGGTGTACCAAGAGTACAAGTATACCCCTGAAAAATTGCTCAACCGCGAGGGCAGGTGAAACCCACAAATATTTTTTGAAGATACAGCTCGTTATTGGTTAATTTGTAATAGAGCCTGGAGGCAGACCTCCGCAAAAAGTGGTTTAAGTTTTAAAACTGATAAAACTTTTAAAAGTTTTAAACAGAGCATTTTGGCCCACATAGAAATTGACAGTTCAGCGTGATGACACGCGTGACACGCTGGTTTAGGAGGAGGAGGAGGAGTAATAATATCCGAGAGAGATACACAAAGCTAATTCTCCCCTTTTTTGGGGTGATAAAGGATGCATTTTTCTCCTGTTGCAGTGAAAAGATTCCTTAGAAGAGATGTCTGGGGAAATCCAGCCTTTGTTTATCTTTATGAGGGTAAGAATGTCGGCGCTGTCAGTTGACAGGCAGGTACGCTTATCTGTGATGATTCCCCCAGCTGCACTAAACACTCTCTCTGAGAAGACACTAGCGGCAGGGCAGGCCAGCACCTCCAGAGCGTACAGCGCAAGTTCGTGTCACGTGTCCAGCTTTGACAACCAATAGTTGTATGGAGCAGAGACATCACGGAGGATGGTGGTACGATCGGCTACGTACTCCCTCACCATCTTTTTACAGTGCTCTCCCCGCCTCAGCCTTGACTGGGCAGTGGTGACACAGCCTTGCTGGGAGCTATAAAGCTGGCAAAGGCCTTGGAGAGTGTTCCCCTGCCTGCGCTGAACATGCTGCCTGATCCCCGCGCCTCCCCTGCTAGTTGGCCCTCTGAACTGCATCTTCTGCCACTAGCGCTGTCAGATGGAAACTTTAGCATCACTTTTTCCACCAGGGCCCTGTGGTATTGCATCACTCTTATACCCCTTTCCTCTTTGGGAATAAGAGTGGAAAGGTTCTCCTTATACTGTGGGTGGAGAAGGGTGTACACCCAGTAATTCGTGTTGGCCAGAATGCGTCTAACGTGAGGGTCACGGGAAAGGCAGCCTAACATAAAGTCAGCCATATGTGCCAGGGTCCCAGTATGCAACACATTGTTGTCCTCACTAGGAAGATGACTTTCAGGATCCTCTTCCTCCTCCTCTTCATCTTCAGCCCATAAACGCTGAACAGATGAGAGGCAAGCAGCATGGGTACCCTCTGCAGTGTGGCCAGCTGTCTCTTCCCCCTCCTCCTTCTCCCCCTCCACCTCCTCCTCCAAAACGCACTGAGATATAGACATGAGGGTGGTCTGGCT
Organism: Eleutherodactylus coqui; assembly: GCF_035609145.1. NCBI lineage: Eukaryota > Metazoa > Chordata > Amphibia > Anura > Eleutherodactylidae > Eleutherodactylus > Eleutherodactylus coqui. The sequence goes on from NC_089838.1 coordinate 153,402,631, forward strand.
ATCAAGCGACATACTGCCATCCTCCATCTCCTTTTCCAACCACAAAGCATCGGCCTTTATGCTTAGCAGCGAACTTCTCAGCAGGCAAAGCAGCGGGATGGTAACGCTAATGATTGCCGCATCGCATTTCTTAATAAATAGAGATTATATTTTAAAAAAAGTAACTGAAGAATTGACTGACAAGTAGTTTCATGGTCTGGTGTGGCCTGTTATCTTGTTATTTCCAAGTGTTGAATTTGCATTTAGTAGCTGTTCATGAGCTCTTTCAATATGTGGTCCAAAGAGGTGCTGATGAATATGGAGATATCAGAAACTTTAGGAGCTCCCAAATTAATAATTTGGTACATTCTTAAAATGAGAAAAGCACTGTGGCCTCAGCAACATCAAAAGGCCTGGGAAAACATGGAACATAACCAAAGTGGATGACTGCAGGATTCTTTCCTTGGTTAAGAAAAATCCCTTTGCAACATCAAGCCAAGTCAAGAACACTTTGAATGATGTACTGTAGAAATATCATTGTCAAAGTGTACAAGCAAGAGACGCCTTCATGGCCGGCCGGGCTGAACTCCGTCTGCCGGGACAAGGTGAGTATATATTTTTTTTTATTTTTACACATTTCTGGATGAATTGCAGGGAAGGGCTTATATATTTAAGCCCTTCCCGGCAATTCATCCCGCGCTCGCCCACAGCGCATTGCTTTCAATGGAGCCGGCTGTATTGCCGGCTCCATTGAATTCAATGCGCTGGACAGCTCCGGCCCATTTCTAATGAAACGCAGCTAGGAGCAAATTTTTCGGGCGATTTTTTGGCCCCGGTCACGCGATTTGCGGATGCGCATCCGTCATGCGATCCGCAAATCGCGCGAAAAAAACGCCCATGTGACTAAGGCCTAAAGAGAACAATTCACTTTTCACTAAGGTGAAAAGATTCAGCAGTATCTCTTTCACAGTGTCTGTGTGAGGCTCATGCTGTGAAAGGGGACAAACCTATCCACTTAGCTGGCATGAAGAAAGAAAATTTACAGAAAACAGCTCAATAAGTCTGGAATGCAGCAGCTTACGTGCTTTTGGGGGAAAAAAAGTACTTATTAAATGGGTTGTCCAGCTCTGAAAATTGTTTACCTATACTAAGTACATGCCATCAATAGCTGATCTGCAGGCATCTGCTGCTCGGTACCCCCTACCAATCAGCTGTTCATTGGGAACATTTTGCAGTGGCCCAGCATGGTGTTGCAAGTTCCCATTCACTTCAGTGGCAGCTGTGCCTGCAATACCATTTCAGTCCACTGCTGGATGTATGGAGCCGTGTTCTTGTGGCTCCATACACTGGCCTGGCAAACAGCTGATAGGCAGGGAGCTCTGATTACCTATATGGAGGTAATCAAACTTCAGAGCTTGACAACGTCTTTAATTGGAATTCCATATTCTGGGAGATGACATATCATCCCAAACACAATATAATGTATTAAATCTGTAACTGAATATTTTAGAGACAATGACAATGTTCTATTTTTCTGTGAAAACATGAAGCGCTGTTTGTACAAGTAGAGAAAATCAATGACATTGAAATATGTGTCATTTTGTCTGAGGTTAAGGCAGTCCCAGTTTGTGGGTTTTAAAGGCAAGGCTGTGTACCATTGAAACAGTATTTGCATATTTTATTTTAAAGCATTTGCCCATGGTTAACTGTAGACATGTATAATGTTGGCTTTCTGAGGTCAGTAACAGAAGGAATTTCATAAAAACAAGCAGCTAAATAAAGAATGTGGCATGATGTATGTAAATTCAGTTGGAAGTATTTTTAAAGGGGTTTTGTCATTAGACAAAAAAAAATCTATACTTACTTATTCCTCCCCAGGCAGTCTTCTTATCACATCCTCTCCTTACCGATCTTCTCCTGGCTCACCTCACCGCAAGCCGAATGAATCTCCTATTTCCTGTAATGCAGCGTCCATTCGCTATATTCTGCTTCCTGCAGGTCAGTTTACGCTATGTCACTAGTGCACTACATAACAGCAAGAAGAGGATCCGGACAGTTTGAGGTGACGTGATCCTGGGGACTGGAGGAGCCAGGAGAAGATCGATGAGGAGAGGATGTGGTAAGAAGATGGCCTGGGGAGGAATAGGTATGTATATAATTTTTTTTTCCTTTTGACAGAAGCCCTTTAAGCGTACCATCATTATCAACTACCTAAGTCTCTATTTCCATTTCAAGTACTTTTAAAATTACAATTGTGAAGCATATAGGTACAGCAACTGTAATATAATGGACTCCTCATCAAGGAGAAGGACATGGATAATAATATGTGGACTCCTCTTCTATGAAGTATGTTTCGACATTTCAACCAAACCTACTGTATTACTTTCTTCACAGTATAGATGTAGTTAAAACTAAATTTTATTAGAAAGATTAAAAATCCAGATATAAGGAATCCTTGAGCATTCTTTAGGTCCCAAAATTCTATTGACCAGTTTCTATTTGAATGGTAATGATAGCGCTGGTCAAAGGAATGACGGTTTGGGATTAGCTGGTAGATCCATAAGTAACTTAGTTAGATCAATTCAGTGGAAGTGAATGAGCTGAGACAATCAAGATAACCTTGTTCATTCTACAATATGATCCTTGATATTTCAATTATAGAATTGATTGGTCCTTGGTTCTTTTATGCAGTTTCTTAGTTCATTACTGCAATTAATTGGTTCTTGGTTCAATGCGCTACCCTGTATTTAACAATTCATCAGGAACCTCAGAACCTTCTCTAGATAGAGTAAGAGGTGATAAATACTCCCAGATTTGGGAGAAATTGGATTTAGAATATATACATATGTAGACCCAACTCATGTGAATATCAGAGATAGTAGGTCTCAATAGGCAGCAACTGAATAAAATCTTTTAGGCCCATTTGCACAGAGTGATGATCACTCAAAAATCGCTGAAAAGCGATTGCTTGAGCGATAATCGTTGTGTCTAAACGCGCGGCCATTGTGCACTTTTCGTGCACTGCTAGTTGATTGTTAAATTCAAGCCAGCCTAAAAATCATTGTGCAGTCTTGTTAGGACCGCATGCTGAGTTATCTGCGGGTACTACCGATAGCATTGTTTCAACTATTTAACCTGTCGGAGAACAAAGGAGCTGAAGGCAGATAAGAGCCCTCCGGCTATTAACTGCATTCAGCTAAAGGCTTCATTTGCGCGCTAATGAGCTATTAAGTAATTAGCAATGAAGTATCAGCATTAATGGTGTAGTAAAATAGAAAAAAGTTTTATTGCTCCATAAAAATGGCAACGTTTCGACTAGGTGAGTCTTTTTCTATTTTACTACACCATTGATGCTGCTACTTCATTGCTAATTACTGGATTAACTTGGGACTGGAGATCCATGGTCCCATAGGTGGCTCTGCATTTCCCTCTGTTGGAACCTCTGCATATGTTTTGCATTATAAAGGTGTGCTGCAGGTCTTTTCACTTGCAAGATTAATAAGCTATTAAGTAGCTGAGTAGCTACTTAATAGTTTATGCAAAATGACCGCTCAAAGCTGTCACTCAAACTGTCGTTTGAGCGATTTTTGAGCGATCATCGCTCTGTGTAAATGGGTCTTTACTGGTACGTGCCTACAAGGCAGTTCAGACAGAATCAAATTATCGATATTAGTAGCTAAACTCCAAGAGTGATCTCTAGATAAGATAGAAGGGGAGGCTGTAGAATTTGGATCACAGCTTTTCCCACTAGAGTCTTCCTACCAGTTATTTATGGCTCCTAGCTTGATTGAGGCTAAGCTTTCAACCCAGATAGAGAAGGAAAACTAAATTGAAGACACCAATCAGAGACAACATAATCTGTGATCACTGGTAATAATTGCACTGTAATCAGTATCACTTTGTAGAACTGGTATCTAATTATTACTTGGTGACTTTGTTATTTAGAGGTATACTAGAGCTTCTGTATCTAGCTATATTAATTTTTGGGGGAGGTCAATTCTGAGTTTTGCTATGCGGCTCAATGAGTTCTATGTACGCTCCTCATGAGTGCAAAGTGTTAGATCCCACAAGCTTAAAGAACAGAACTTCTAATTAATGATGCAATATTCGGACAAGAACTTTACATTGGTACCATCATAAATTGAATTTCCATGCCTGAGCAGCTATATAAATACACAATCTTCAGATCACCATGCTGAATGTGAAGGCTCAGCTGGAGATGTCTAATGCATATCACTATTAAACCCTGGAGCAGTTGGAACATGATCTCCAAAGTAGTAATTAATGCATCAATATCTGTTAGTCTTATGGGCATATTTGGACTTTAAAATTAGGTGTAGTACAAATAATGGTCTGTTCGTCACATTGTTTCCGTGAAGAGAATTATACACAGTACTCCTAACCGGAATATAAACTTGATACTGCACACTTGTCTACCTATGATCAATATTCCAGAAATTATGTTAGGCAGAGATCATCAAATAATTTCTATAAACGTTCTATAGACTAGAACAATATGGGGAGGGAAGTGAAAGGTCAGGTAAAAATATACAGCTAATTAATACATTTGAGAACCTTACTATTAGAAGTGGAAAGAAAGAACAGAGGCAAAAAAGTCAGAAGGAAAGTAGAGGAGCAAGAGACACATATCACAAACTAACATGTTTCTTTACAAATGCACAGAGCATGGGAAACAAACAAGAAGAATTGGAGCTCCTAACACAGGAAAAGAAATATGATGTCATAGGCATCACGGAAACTTGGTGGAATGATACACATGATTGGAATACAAGTCTTGAAGGATAAAACTTATTTATAAGAAACAGACCTAAAAAAGGGGGAGGAGGTGTTACATTGTATGTTAGGAAAACTTTCATCACCACAGAGATTCAAGCTTCAGAGCATGGGAGTACTGTAGAAACTGTTTGGTAAGAATACAAGGAGGGAATAACAGAAAGGACACCATTGTAGGCATTTACTATACAAGCAAAAAATATTGATGAACTTTTTCTACAGCAGGTGGCCAAGCTCTCAAAAAAGCATGACATAGTGATAATGGGAGATTTTAACTATCCAGACATTTGTTGGGAATCTCTCTCAGGTAAAAGTAATGGATCCAACAAATTCTTATCCGCTCTTGCTGACAACTTTATCTTCCAAAAGGTAGAAGAGAAAACAAGGTTATCTGCTATCTTGGACCTAATTCTTACCAACAGGGAGGGAATGGTTGAGGAAGTAAGAGTGGCTGGGACCTTAGGAGGCAGTGATCATGCTATCCTTGAATTTTGGATAAAAAGAGAAGGAAGACCTGAGAAAACTCAGACCTTAAGGTTGGATTTCAGAAAGGTAGATTTTAAGGAACTCAGAAAGAGGATAGGAAGAATCCAATGGATATCCTATTTTGTTCTTAAGGACAGAAATGTCCAAGAAGGTTGGGGAATATTGCGAAATGAGATTCTCAAAGCACAATCGTTAATCCTTAAATGAAGGAAGAATGTGAAGCATTTAAAGAGACCAGGGTGGATGAACACAGAACTTGCACACATGTTAAAAACTAAGAAAAATATGTTTATTAAATAGTAACTGTAGGGCAAGTGTCAGAAAAGTTAAAGCTAATTATGAATTGAGGCTTGCAACAGAGGCAAAAAGCAATGATTTTGGGGGTATGTCAAAAGCAAAAGAAAAGTCAAAGATGCTATTAGATGCTTACAAGATGAAAATGGTGAATTGGTTAAGCCTGATGTTGAGAAGGCTGAACTTTTAAATTCCTATTTTGTGTCCGTTTTCTCTCAGAAAGTAGATGTAACATCAACTGATCTTCCCTGTACTATTGGGGGAATAAAATAATGCAGGCTATCTATAAGCAGAGAGATGGTGAGGGAACCAGCTAACTTAAATGAATTCAAATCTCAAGGTCCAGATGAATTACATCCTAGGATACTAAAGGAAGCAGCGGGGGTAATAGCTGAGCCACTCTCCATAATCTTTCAAAATTCCGGGAGAATAAGAGAAGTCCGGGAAGATTGGAAAAGGGCAAATGTTGTCCCTACTTTCAAAAAAGGGAAGAAGGTGGATCCAGGAAACTACAGGCCTATGAGCCTGACTTTTATACCTTATGTTCAATGCAGGATTATTAATAATAATAATCTTTATTTATATAGCGCCAACATATTCCGCAGTGCTTACAAGATAGGGGAAATAAAAACAAAACTATGGTTACACGAAATAATCAATTGATGGAAACAGTAGATTCACTAAATCATCCCAGTCAGATATTTGTCCAGCCTTTGTTTGATCACTTCCATTGAAGGAGAACTCACTACCTCTCATGGTAACCTGTTCTATTCATTGATCACCCTCACTCTCAGAAAGTCTTTTCTAATATCTATTTGTCTTCCTTTCAGTTTAATTCTATTGCTTCTGGTCTTTCCATGCGCAAATGCGAATAGAGCTGATCCGTCTGCACTGTGACAGCCCTTCAAATATTTGTAGACAGCTATTAAGTCTCTTCTCAGCCTTATTTTTTGCAAGCTAAACATTCCCAGATCCTTTACCCGTTCCTCATAGGACATGATTTGCAGACGGCTCACCATCTTGTTAACTCTTCTCTGAACTTGCTCCAGTTTGTCTATGTCTTTTTTAAAGTGGGGTGCCCAGAACTGGACACAGTATTCCAGATGAGGTCTGACTAAGGAAGAGTAGAGGGAAATAATTACCTCACGTGATCTAGACTCTATGCTTCTCTTAATACATCCCAGAATTGTGTTTGCCTTTTTGGCTGCTGAATCACATTGTTGACTCATGTTTAATCTATGATATATTAGTATATTCAAGTTTTTTCACATGTGCTGCTTAGCCCAATTCCTCCCATTCTGTATGTGCTTTTTGTCATTTTTCTTGCCCAGATGTAGGATTTTGCTTTTCTCCTTGTTAAATACCATTCTGTTGGTCGCCGCCCACTGTTCAAGTTTTTCTAGATCTTTTTGAATACTCTCTCTCTCTCTTCCCTAGTGTTATCTATCCCTTCTAGCTTTGTGTCATCCGCAAATTTCATCAGTTTTCTATCAATTCACTCCTCCAGATCATTTAAAAAAATGTTGAACAATACTAGGCCTAGGGCAGAGCCTTGTTATACCCCACTTGATACATTCTTCCATTTGGATGTGCAGCCATTTATGATCACTCTTTGAGTACAATCACTCAGCCAGTTGTGAATCCACTTCACAGTTCCCTTGTCAATCCCATATTTGGTCAGGATATACTATATCCACCACATTTCCCTGATCAACTCAGTCGGTGATTCTGTCAGAGAAGGAAATTAGATTTGTCTGGCATGACTTGTTTGTTCCAAGCCATGCTGTCTCTGGATAATTACTCAATTTTTATCCAAGTACTCGCATACATGCTGCTTAATAATTTGTTCAAAGATCTTTCCCGGTGTAGAAGTCATGCTCACAGGTCTGTATTTTCCTGGTTCCACCTTTCTCCTTTTTTTGAAGATAGGGACAACATTTGCCAATTTCCAATCTTCTTTGACTTCTCCTATTCTCCAGGGATTTTCAAAGATTATGGAGCGTGGCTTAGCAATTACCTCAACTGCTTTCTTTAGTATTCTAGGATGTAATTCATCTGGACCTTGAGATTTGAATTCATTTAAGTTAGCTATGTGTTCCCTCACCATCTCTCTGCTTATAGATAGCCTGCATTATTTTATTCCCCCAATAGTACTGGGAAGATCAGGTGATGTTACATCTACTTTCTGAGAGAAAACAGGTACAAAACAGGAATTTAAAAATACAGCCTTCTCAACATCATTCTTAACCAATTCATCGTGTAAGCAACCGATGGCATCTTTGACTTTCCTTTTGCTTTTGACATACCACCAAAATCCTTTTTCATTGCTTTTGGCCTCTATTGCAAACATCAATTCATTATCAGCTTTAGCTTTTCTGACACTTTCCCTACAGTTTCTGCAGACCACATTATATTCTTCTTTAGATATTCCCCCCTCTTTTCATTTGATAAACATATTTTTCTTAGTTTTTAACATGTGTGCAATTTCTGAGTTCCTCTATCCTGGTCTCTTTAAATGCTTCCTATTCTTCCTTCTGGTAGGGCAGAAGTTGTAGTTGTAGGGGGCAGAGGCGTCATGGAGGACGGTCATGCGATCGGCTACGTACTCCCTCACCATCCTTTTACAGTGCTCCCGCCGACTCAGCCTTGACTGGGGAGCGGTGACACAGTCTTGCTGGGGAGCCAGAAAGCTGTCAAAGGCCTTAGAGAGTGTTCCCCTGCCTGTGCTGTACATGCTGCCTGATCTCTGCGCCTCCCCTGCTACCTGGCCCTCGGAACTGCGCCTTCGGCCACTAGCGCTGTCGGATGGGAATTTTACCATCAGTTTGTCCGCCAGGGTCCTGTGGTATAGCATCACTCTCGAACCCCTTTCCTCTTCCAGTATGAAATTGGAAAGGCTCTCCTTATATCGTGGGTCGAGCAGTGTGTACACCCAGTAATCCGTAGTGGCCAGAATGCGTGTAACGCGAGGGTCACGAGAAAGGCATCCTAACATGAAGTCAGCCATGTGTGCCAGGGTACCTGTACGCAACACATGGCTGTCCTCACTAGCAAGATCACTTTCAGGATCCTCCTCCTCCTCAGGCCATAAACGCTGAAAGGATGACAGGCAAGCAGCATGGGTACCCTCAGCAGTGGGCCAAGCTGTGTCTTCCCCCTCCTCCTCATCCTCCTCATGCTCCTCCTCCTCCTCCTCAACGCGCTGAGATATAGACAGGAGGGTGCTCTGACTATCCAGCGACATACTGTCTTCCCCCGCCTCTGTTTCCGAGCGCAAAGCGTCTGCCTTTATGCTTTGCAGGGAACTTCTCAAGAGGCATAGCAGAGGAATGGTGACGCTAATGATTGCAGCATCGCCGCTCACCATCTGGGTAGACTCCTCAAAGTTTCCAAGGACCTGGCAGATGTCTGCCAACCAGGCCCACTCTTCTGTAAAGAATTGAGGAGGCTGACTCCCACTGCGCCGCCCATGTTGGAGTTGGTATTCCACTATAGCTCTATGCTGCTCATAGAGCCTGGCCAACATGTGGAGCATAGAGTTCCACCGTGTGGGCACGTCGCACAGCAGTCGGTGCACTGGCAGATGAAACCGATGTTGCAGGGTGCACAGGGTGGCAGCGTCCGTGTGGGACTTGCGGAAATGTGCGCAGAGCCGGCGCACCTTTCCGAGCAGGTCAGACAAGCGTGGGTAGCTTTTCAGAAAGCGCTGAACCACCAAATTAAAGATGTGGGACAGCCATGGCACGTGCATGAGGCTGCCGAGCTGCAGAGCCGCCACCAGGTTACGGCCATTGTCACACACGACCATGCCCGGTTGGAGGCTCAGCGGCGCAAGCCAGCGGTCGGTCTGCTCTGTCAGACCCTGCAGCAGTTCGTGGGCCGTGTGCCTCTTCTCTCCTAAGCTGAGTAGTTTCAGCACGGCCTGCTGACGCTTGCCCACCGCTGTGCTGCCACGGCGCGCGACACCGACTGCTGGCGACGTGCTGCTGCTGACACATCTTGATTGCGAGACAGAGGTTGCGTAGGAGGAGGAGGAGGGTGGTTGAGTGGAGGAAGCATACACCGCCGCAGATACCAGCACCGAGCTGGGGCCCGCAATTCTGGGGGTGGGTAGGACGTGAGCGGTCCCAGGCTCTGACTCTGTCCCAGCCTCCACTAAATTCACCCAATGTGCCGTCAGGGAGATATAGTGGCCCTGCCCGCCTGTGCTTGTCCACGTGTCCGTTGTTAAGTGGACCTTGCCAGTAACCGCGTTGGTGAGGGCGCGTGCAATGTTGCGGGAGACGTGGTCGTGCAGGGCTGGGACGGCACATCGGGAAAAGTAGTGGCGACTGGGAACTGAGTAGCGCGGGGCAGCCGCCGCCATCATACCTTTGAAATCCTCCGTTTCCACAACCCTATATGGCAGCATCTCCAGGCTGATAAATTTGGCTATGTGCACGTTTAACGCTTGAGCGTGCGGGTGCGTGGCGGCGTACTTGCGCTTACGCTCCAACACTTGCGCTAGCGACGGCTGGACAGTGCGCTGAGAGACATTGGTGGATGGGGCCGAGCACAGCGGAGGTGAGGGTGTGGGTGCAGGCCAGGAAACGGTAGTGCCTGTGTCCTGAGAGGGGGGTTGGATCTTAGTGGCAGGTTGGGGCACAGGGGGAGAGGCAGCGGTGCAAACCGGAGGCGGTGAACGGCCTTCGTCCCACCTTGTGGGGTGCTTGGCCATCATATGTCTGCGCATGCTGGTGGTGGTGAGGCTGGTGGTGGTGGCTCCCCGGCTGATCTTGGCGCGACAAAGGTTGCACACCACTGTTCATCGGTCATCTGCACTCTCAGTGAAAAACTGCCAGACCTTTGAGCACCTCGGCCTCTGCAGGGTGGCATGGCGCGAAGGGGCGCTTTGGGAAACAGTTGGTGGATTATTCGGTCTGGCCCTGCCTCTACCCCTGGCCACCGCACTGCCTCTTCCAACCTGCCCTGCTGCTGCACTTGCCTCCCCCTCTGAAGACCTGTCCTCAGTAGGCGTAGCAAACCAGGTGGGGTCAGTCACCTCATCGTCCAGCTGCTCTTCCTTCAAATCCTCTACGCGCTCCTCCCTCGGACTTACTCCAATTACTACTACCTGAGTGATAGACAACTCTGTCTCATCGTCATCGTCCTCCTCACCCACTGAAAGCTCTTGAGACAGTTGCCGGAAGTCCCCAGCCTCATCCCCCGGACCCCGAGAACTTTCCAAAGGTTGGGCATCGGTCACGACAAACTCCTCCAGTGGGAGAGGATTCTGAACCATTGCTGCCCATTCTGGGCAGGGGCCCGGGAACAGTTCCTGGGAGTCTGCCTGCTCCTCAGAATGTGTCATTGTAATGGAGTGAGGAGGCTGGGAGGAAGGAGGAGCAGCAGCCAGAGGATTCAGAGTTGCAGCAGTGGACGGCGCAGAATTCTGGGTGGTCGATAGATTGCTGGATGCACTTTCTGCCATCCACGACAGGACCTGCTCACACTGCTCATTTTCTAATAAAGGTCTACCGCGTGGACCCATTAATTGTGAGATGAATGTGGGGACGCCAGAAACGTGTCTCTCTCCTAATCCCGCAGCAGTCGGCTGCGATACACCTGGATCAGGAGCTCGGCCTGTGCCCACACCCTGACTTGGGCCTCCGCGTCCTTGCCCGCGTCCACGTCCTCTAGGCCTACCCCTACCCCTCAGCATGCTGTATTACCAGTAGTGCAGAAACAGAACGCTGTAATTAAATGTGCCGCTTATTGGCCTGTGGTTGGAGGCTGACTTCCCTTACGGAACGCACAGCAGAGCCAGGAAACAATTTTGCGCACGCCTGCACTGTGACGTAGGTGCGTATGACTCAGCTAGTGGAATTCACAGCGCAGAAGCAGTCAAGTGGCCAAAGGCCAGTAGTAGGCCTTAAGTATTTTGCTTCTATTTTTTTTAAATGCTGAGCTGATACAGCAGACAGATACTGTAGGCAGCGTATAATATTATGTATACTCTTTCCCTCTGGCGGGATGACGGCGATCATGTAACAGAGACAGCAGATCCAAGAAACAATTTTGTGCAAGCTGTAACGCTTAGCTGCGTATTAATTAGGACTAATACCCCCAGCAGATAGATACTGTAGGCAGCGTATAATATTATGTATACTGTTTCCCTCTGGCGGGATGACAGTGCTGAAGTAACAGAGACAGCAGATCCAGGAAACAATTTTGCGCAAGCCTGCTGTAACGCTTAGCTGCGTATTAATTAGGACTACTACCCCCAGCAGATAGATACTGTAGGCAGCGTATAATATTATGTATACTCTTTCCCTCTGGCGGGATGACGGCGATCATGTAACAGAGACAGCAGATCCAGGAAACAATTTTGCACAAGCCTGCTGAAACGCTTAGCTGCGTATTAATTAGGACTACTATGCCCAGCAGACACGCAGTAATCTGAAGACGGTCACAGGCAGCCCAAATATAGTATTTTTCCCCAATTTTTTGGAAAAAGCCCACTGCCTATATATAGCCTGAATATCTCTTTCCCTGCCTCACCAGTACTGCCCCTATACTCTGTACAATGACTGCAGACTGTGGACGCAATGCTCTGCACGCCCGATATACAAAAAAAAAAAATTGTGCAACACTGCTAAAAGCAGCCTCAACAGTACTGCACACGGTCAGATGTGGCCCTAAGAAGGACCGTTGGGGTTCTTGAAGCCTAAAATAACTCCTAACGCTCTCCCTATAGCAGCTCCGGCACCAGCAGCACTTTCCCTGTTCTCTGTCAGAATGCATCTGTGGCGAGCCGTGGGAGGGGCCGATTTATATACTCGGGTGACACCTGATCTCGCCAGCCACTCACTGCAGGGGGGTGGTATAGGGCTTGAACGTCGCAGGGGGAAGTTGTAATGCCTTCCCTGTCTTTCTATTGGCCAGAAAAGCGCGCTAACGTCTCAGAGATGAAAGTGAAAGTAACTCGAACATCACGTGGTACTCGTCTCGAGTAACGAGCATCTCGAACATGCTAATACTCGAACGAGTATCAAGCTCGGACGAGTACGTTCGCTCATCTCTAGTCATCAATATCAGATAGCAAATTTAACACTGAGATTTCTATTGATTAACTGCAATAGAGGCTCTATTAAATATATTATGCATCACTTGAACAAACTTTACAAGATAATCTATGTCTCTTTCATAGTTGATGTCAGAATTTTACATTTTATAATACATAAATGTTTGTCAAATATTGCTTTTCTAACTAAAACCTACTCATGTTTATAAACTAGCAGCAAGACTTACTTGGACTTGTAATATATTCTGTCATGTATTAAAAGGGATTTAGTATGGGTGCTATTTAAAACTGTAAATGATAAGAAAAAATTATTCCTGTTATTTTTCATAAATACTTCAGCACAAATTCTGAAAGTTGCATTTTGAAACTCAGCAATGATGCTAATGCGCTTTTCATCAAATACAAATGTCGTCAATTAAACAGTTAATTATTTGCAACAATTAGGTTCTTTGCCCCAAATATTTATAAATACATCTATATCATATGTTTATTAGGGGTCATTCACACAAGCTAAATACACTATGTATTAAGTGTGTAATACACAGTGAATAGAGGCAATTGATTTCAATGGGTTCATTCACAGCGGCATATTTTTTACATGACTTTTGGTCACATGAAAAAAACGCAGCATTTCCTATCTTGGTGCATACTATACAGTGTAATAGCCATTGCAATCAATGGGTGCGTGTAAATACACAGGAAATCAATGGAATTTTGTGTTTTCTTATGCGTGCAAATACGCTGCATATTTGCAGGTCAAAATAAGCATACAGCCATGTGAATGCATCCTATTACATAGTCCACCACAGCTCAACCTAAGCACTGATATAAAATGTAACAATTGTCAATTTTTTAATTTGGTCAAATTACTTAAATTCTAATAAATTGGACTATTTGTGTGCAGTAGAAGTCTTTTTTTACTTGTGTAGAGCTTGTACTTCTTCCAGGCCCTTCCAATCACGTTACCATCACAATTCCTTAGACACCTTAACTCCATGATGGACAAATTTATTTGGGCGGGCAAACCGACTCGCATAGCCTGTTCCATTTTAAATTAGAAGGAGGCCTGGGCCTTCCCGATCTTAAGACATATCAGCAAGCATCACATTTACTTAGAGTAGTGAACTGGCATAGACACAAATATACTAAAAAATTGATTTCCATCGAAAGGGATTTTTTTAATCAATGTCCTTAACAGAATTACCATGGCTACAAAGGAATGTCCCACCAAAAGCTAGAAATCCCCAACAATTGGACCTACCTTAGAGACAACCCATAAAGTATTTTGGAGATCGAATATCTCCCCCCCCCCCTTTCCATTATTCCCAATTCTAGGAAACCCTGCCTTTCCACTAGGACTGGAGTCTGGGGTTTTCAGTAGGTGGATAGCCCACAAAAAAATTCTGAGAAGGTCAATTTATACATGATGGGTCTTGGTTGTCAGCAGAGAAAATGCACAGGCCCACTGATCCGACCCCCTTACTATTATGGCACACCATGCAGCTCTGACAATTCCTCACATCCCTCACCCTACCATGGGCTTTCACCTGCCCAAAGACTCATTTGAACAAATGTGCATGGCAGAGTGTCTGGCTAGACACACTCTTTCTCGCATTTACAATCAACTAAATTCCAAATCGGATGCACCAGCCCCATCATACCTAAGTAACTGAGAGAGAGATCTGTCGATATCACAATGAAACAGAGAAAGAGAATTTTCACATTCACACATAAATCTCCTATATCTATAGTAAAATCCAGGAATCAGGGTTTAAGATACTCACTCACTGGTACAGGGTGCCCTTTCGCTTGCATGCTATGTTCCCTTCCATCTCCCCAATGGGCTTGAGATGTGGAGGAGAGCAGGGTACAATACTGCATATATTCTGGGAATGCCCATTGCTGACTAGGTTTTGGACTGAGGTGTGGAAAATCGCTTCAAAATTCACCAATTTCACCCTACCCAAATCACCTGTGCTGTTCCTCTAATTGATACCGAATCACAAGTCACCACCATCCGGAAAGGTGACTTTGAAAAATATTGGTTCCCAGAAGTCCTTAGCTGCCCGCCTAAGCAATTGATAAATGTGGGGGTAAGCAACGGCCTAGCAGTACCTATAGTGGAGTACTGTGAGCCAACTGTTATAGCTGGGAAAGCAGAGCTACAGAAGCAAGGGATATGGTAGTAGATGTACCAGAGAAGAATGCACCAATTATCACACTGGGAATGAACATCTTCAAAAACTGTTACGCTGAAATGTTAGAGGCGCTGCAAAGTAATGTGCCTGCCGCATCCCAGGCCTAGCAAGCTGTGTTAAGAACAACCATTAAGGCATTGACAGCTCAGCAGCGGTTTACTAATCCCCAGGGTCATGTGGGTAAAGCCCGTGTGAAGGATATCAGACCGGTGCTAGTCTCTCCGGAATCTGAATTTGTCCTTTGGTGCCAGACATGTCCAGGTCTGCATGGGCATGTGTATGAGGCTATAGTGGAGCCCTTACCAATAAATAGTCACCCATTCCTGATGGCTGCCTGAAGCCTGGATACCGTAACAGACGGGAAGGCACTGATTTGTCTCATTAATATCGGAAATGTCCATGTGCAATTGAACAAGTATACTGCCGTGGCACAGGTGTCCCTGCTTGCTCCTGATGATGTATTAGAAAATGAGACTGACAGCGTGTTGCAAGGGGCTCAGTCCGTACAGGCAGGTTCCACAACGTCTCCTTCCTGGCTCTCTGAACTACATATTGGGGATGCCCAGATATCCCTTGATGAGGCGAATGGAATAAAAAAGGTTGCCATAGAAAAGAGAGATGCTTTTAGCCAACATAGCCTGATTTTGGCCAGATCAAGGACCTCTGCCACTATTACCACCAACGGTCACGCACCAATCAAGGAGCGGCAGAGTCCTATCCCGCCTTCCTCCTATCAACAGGTCAAAAATATGATCCAGAGATGAAGGAGAATCACATTATCCCGGAGAACCATAGTCCCTTGGCCGCTCCCATAGTCCTTGTGAAAAAAAAGATGGAGGCATCCGCTTCTGTGTAGATTACAGAAAGCTCAATAGTGTGACACATAAAGATGCCTACCCTCTACCTCGAATTGAGGAGTCTCTGACTGCCTTGGGTTCTGCTGTTTATTTTTCCACTCTGCATCTGACCAGTGGATATTGGCAAGTGCTCATGAGTGAGGCAGATAGAGAGAAAACCACCTTCACCACGCCTATGGGGTTGTTTGAGTTAAACTGCATGCCCTTCGGCCTCTGCAACTCCCTAGGTACTTTTCAACATCTTATGGAAAGGTGTTTAGGCCATAGGAATTTTGAATCCATCCTACTATACCTAGATGACGTGATCATATATTCCAAAAACTATGAGGAGCATATCCAACACCACAGAGAAAAAGTAAAGCCATCTAAGTGCCATCTGTTGCACACAAAAGTGCACTACCCAGGACACATCATCAGTGCCGAGGGGGTATATCCAGACCCTGACAAAGTAAATGCTGTTAAAAACTCGCTTACTCCTAAGACGCTAAAAGACACCAGGAGTTTTCTAGGATTCATAGGATATTTCAGATGCTTCATCCCCAAGTTTGCGCATATTGCGGCCCCACTACAAGACGTTTTGCGCGGGCACCCAAAAGAGACTTTTAAGCGACCACTTGTCATTAATTGGGAAAAAGAGCAAGAGCAGGCCTTCTAGGTATTAAAGGAGTGGTTAACTACACCCCACATCCTTGCTTCCCCTGATTATGCGCTCCTTTCAACCTTTATACAGACACCAGCTTCAAGGGCCTAGGCACAGTACTTAGCCAAGTGCAAGAAGGCAAAGTGGGGGAAATTGCATATGCCAGTCACTCATTAAAAGGTGCTGAGAGGAATGACCAGAATTACAGTTCCTTCAAGCTGGAACTTCTCACATTAGTCTGGGCTGTTACAGAGAAATTTAAGGACGACCTGGCTGCTGCCACCTTTACTACTTATATACTGGGTAACAAAGACTGTGGAGACAGAGAAAAAGATTGTTTCTAAAGAAAAACAGCATCTATAGAAGTTCCATTGACCTCACATTTGGAAATCACCTACACGAGATAGTAATTCCTCATAGAGATGCCAACCAAGTTCTACTCTCATTCCATGATCAATCTGGACATTTTGGTGTACATAAAACAGAAGCTGTAATCCGCCAGCGTTTCTACTGGATTGGCATGGGAAATGATATTAAAAAATTGTGCCAGGAATGCACCGTATGCAAAACAAAAAGAATAGCCCAAAATGATCAAAAAGCCATGCTACACCCCATCGCCACCACCAAGCCTTTGGAAATCCTTACCATTAGTCACCTAAAAATAGAAACAAGTAAGTTCGGGTATAGCTATGTACTCACTTTGATTGACCATAACACTAAATTCACTGTCACCATTCCTGTAAAATACCTTACCACCAGAGCCACAGCCGCCACTGTACAGAAACATTTCATTCTCAGCTACGGATGCCCTGACCAAATCCTATCAGACAGAGGACCAGCCTTTGAATCCCAACTCTTCAAAGAATTATGTTCCACCTACAATTGCAAGAAACTATGTACCACTGCTTATCACCCCTAAGGAAATGGACTTTGCGAAAAAGCAAAACATCTTAGAATTAATTAGAACCATTCCACCTAAACAGAAAGCTTATTGGCCCACCCTACTAGCAGAATTGATATACACCTACAACAATACCCCACATTGTTCCACAGGATATACTCCCTGAGGCCTTAGTCAGACGGGCGTTTTTTTCGCGCGATTTGCGCATGCGCACACGTCCGGCGATTTTTTAAAACCATTGCTTTGCAATGGTATCGGACACATGAGCGCTTTTTTATGCACTCGTCCGATAAATTATAGAACAGAAATCGCATATCGCTTCTATCTGCGATCTGCGATTCCTGTTCTCTTCTCTATATGCGCTCAATAAAGCCGGCGGCAGCAGCGCCGACCCCATTGAGAACATATAGAAGACAAATCATTCTTCTCTGCCACAGCTGTAACAGCTGTGGCAGAGAAGAACGATGTTTGCCCATTGAATTCAATGGAGCCGGCAATACAGCCGGCTCCATTGAAAACAATGGGCTGCCGGCGAGCGCGGGATGAATTGTCGGGAAGGGGTTAAATATATAAGCCCTTCCCTGCAATTCATCCAGAAATGTGTAAAAATAAAAAAAAAAATGTATACTCACCTTTCCGCTGCAGCCGGAGTTCAGCCGCGGCTGCCGGCAGCTCATTCAGCAGGCGGGGATTTTAAAGCCCCGGCTGCTGAATACTATAGAGAAGCAGTTCGGGAGAACTGCCGGCGGCCGCGGCTGATCTCCGGCTGCAGCGGAAAGGTGAGTATACATTTTTTTTATTTTTACACATTTCTGGATGAATTGCAGGGAAGGGCTTATATATTTAACCCCTTCCCGACAATTCATCCCGCGCTCGCCCGCAGCGCATTGCTTTCAATGGAGCCGGCTGTATTGCCGGCTCCATTGAATTCAATGCGCTGGACAGCTCTGGCCCGTTTCTAATGAAACGCGGCTAGGAGCAGATTTTTCGGGCGATTTTTTGGCCCCGGTCACGCGATTTGAGGATGCGCATCCGTCATGTGATCCGCAAATCGCGCAAAAAAACGCCCGTGTGACTAAGGCCTAATACTTAATGTTTGACCATCAATGAAAGTTGCCAGCAGACCTCAAATTAGGAATTCAAGTAGCGGATGGTCACAACCCTTTACCTAAATCAGACTGGATACAAGACCACCAAAGAAGACTCAAGGAAGCCCAAGAAATTGTTGATAGATGCTTGGAAGGAGTAAGAGAAAAACAAGCTCCTGATTTTGACAGAAAGCCCATGCATCAGTTCTACAAATTGAAGACCAAGTCTGGGTAAGAAAAGAACACCGTAGTGGAAAGTTAGACACCAGATGGGGACTTACCCCCTATGCAATCATCACTGCAATATCCTCAGACAAAGGACTCTACCGCATCGCTCATCCTGAAGGAAAAATCCAAGTTGTCCACCGTAATCGCCTTAAAATTTGTCTTGCCCAGCCTGTTTCACCTACAGACTCTGAAATGGAAGACTATGAATCAGACCAAGAGGAAAAATCACCAAATCAATCCCTCAATCAGTCACGGAATGTCCTTCTCCATTTACATTAGTAAATCAGTTGCTCTGGTATCTGAACCCCTTTTCTCTCCTGGTATATCAAGCACCATAACCCAATTTTCCAGAAACATCATCAGATCCTTCAGCTTCATCGCCAAGTTCTTCTACTTCATCTAACCCATCCAACTCTACACCAGCTTCCCTTAGTGTCACCAACTTCAAAAAGATTACCAGCATTGCCCGCAGCCCTCAGAAGATCTACCAGAACCACACGTGGTCAACCACCACCAAGATTCCTTGAAAAGACTTTGTCATATCATCAATCCTATGTATTCAGGAATACCTTATTTATTGCAACATTTGCCGCAACCAAGTTCATTGCCCTGAGAGACTACTCAGCGCTTCCTAAAGTTCTAAAAATTCCCAAGTTATAAGTTATTGCAACATTTAAGTCATGTGCCTCAAGAGACTACTTGAAGTTTGCTAAAAGTTTTTTTTATTATTTATGCTCACGTTTTCTTTATCCTCTTTTCAGAAACGTTTGTATTAGTGCCCCGCATTATCGCATTGTGGGCTTGTTATGCTTTCTATGGACTCTTACACATCCTTATGGCTATTCTGCCACTAACAGAAAGTTTGTCAAGAATCAAGCTGTTGTTTCTACTGCCTGTTTTCTTCCAGGAGGCACATACAAACCTTGCACAGGACTCTAAAGTTAAGCTATGCTGTGATTGTTGCCTAACCTCAAATTCCCTTCCTTACAGGTGACCTACCGTACAGTGCATTTCTTTCATGTTTCAATTGCATTATAAATTAATGCATATTCTGTTTGCCTTTGGGGATAAGAACTACATAGGTGTCAAATAGCAAGCTGGGAGCTAGGATTCCATGCTAACCCAACAAAACTGCAAAAACTCTCAGTTATACCAAACTCAAAACTTATGTACTGTCACACATACCTGGTGGGCACAGCTTTCTGCCCCTCGCAGCTCAGTATAGCCGAGGGTGGCTGTATTTTGAAGTAGGGGAAACTGTAGTGGCCAAGCGGGTTCTACAGAACACTTACAGCAACACTTGTCCTGTCACACCTGTCTATGTGCCGTCTTTGGACATAAAAGGTGCTGTCTGTAGGAGAGATCCTATTTCTCCCCTTCTCTCCACTAAACCTAGAGTGTAGCCCTGATGTCAGCTGGTGTCCTATTGGCTCATAGTCAGCTTCAAACTCATTGGTGCAGCAACACAAGTCCCTATGCAGAGTGGGAGGAATAGAGAAAGTGCGAAAAAGAGAAGAGAAGATAAAAGGAGGAGTCAGTGAGCAGTTAGATGAGATGCTGCCAGGAGTGAGAGAGGAGAGGTTGTAGTCAGGTCGTGTAGGAGAGGAGGAGGTATTCCCAGTCTTCTCAAGGTGGAGCAAGGATTCATCCCGCTCCCTTGGTGATCGACAGCAGAGAGGAGGAGGATGTTTCTGAGGTCAGTTGTTACCATGCGGCGGTTGCTGGTCCTCCCGGAGCGACGGTGTATGGGGTCCCGCGGTTGGGGCACGTCCCCCCGGCTTGTTGTCTGGCTGCCAGGGGCATGGGTGCCTGGTCGGCCTGGGCGGTGTGGTGCTAGGGGCGCAGCTGCTGTGCACGAGCTCCCTTTTATTATGTTCTGTTGGGAGTTGGCTGTCTCTCTCTCCCCGCTTCTGGACGGAGGCTTTTGTTTAAAGGTGGGGCAGAGACTGGCAATCACTGCCAGTTATTGGTTTCCTTTAGTGTGCTAGCTAGTCTGCCTCTGTTGGTCTCCTGCTTCTGTCATCTTGTCTGCTATACTTTGCTATTATCCGCCAGGTTTTTCCCTCTGCCTCAGTTCTGCTTAGTATTGTTCGTATTGGTTATTTACATCTGCCTTTTCTGTCAGTATTCTACCCTTTCCATCCAGGTACGCCAGCATCCCTTTTTCGGTCCCTAGTGAGAGTAGGGATCTCCACCCAGTTGCCCGCCTGGGGTTAGCCAGGAGTGGAGGCAAGTAAGCAGGGACAGGGGTTGTGGGTGAGATCTAGGGCACCCAGGCTGGCGTATCAAGGGTAGTACACAGTAACATAATAACTGGCCCTTAAAATTGCTCTCCAATGGAGGCCATGAGTACTCTTGCAGGTCAGTTGCAGGATTTAGTGGTCGTGATCCAAGACCTGTCCGATCGTATGGTGGCCCAGGAGCAGCGGGAGTTAGTGCATGTTTCTACCGCCCCTTCTATTCCTGAGCCCAAGTGTCTGTTTGCTGAGGTATTTTCAGGGGAGAGGAGCAAGTTTTTTGTTTTTCAGCAGGCATGTAGATTGTATTTTTGGATGCGACCCCGCTCCTCCGGCTGAGAATCCCAGAAAGTTGGATTGATTATGTCCTTACTTCCTTGTCCCCCCCAGACATGGGCCTACTCCTTACCTGAGAGTTTGGCTTGCCTGCAGTCAGTTGATTTGTTTTTTCAGGAACTTGGAGGTATTTTTGATGAGCCAGACCGTGCAGAGCCAGATCCCATCTCATGTCTCTACGTCAGGGGCAGCAGTGGGTAGAGGACTATTGCTCTAAATTTAGACTGTAGGCAGGTGAAACCTCTTGGAACGATAGTGCCCTTAAAGATATGTTTTTGTCGGTCAAAGCTGACAGGAGGCTGAGATCTAGAAAACAGGAACATCAGGCCTGTAAAGCTAGGGAATCCGGCAAACCCGCTCTCACTTCTCCCATGCCAACTTCTGGTGTCGAGCCTATGGAAGTGGATAACTTAAGTCCCAAGGAACGGCGACGGTTCCAGATGACTCATCGCCTCTGCCTCTATTGTGGGAAAGCCGGACATCGTGTAGCGACCTGTCTACAACATCAGTCTGAACCGGCGGAAAACTTTTTGGGAGAATCGCCTAGGATCACAGGTACTCCCTAAGTTGTTGGTGCCTTGCCAGATTGGCTTCTGGAATTTCACTTGGTCCGGTCAAGCTTTTAATGATCCGGGGCTTGCTGCCAATTTGATTACTTTAAGTTTTGTCAGATATCTCGATGACATTCTGGTGTATTCCCCAGACTAGGATTCACATGTGCGGCACCTGAGGCTGGTTCTGACCCGTTTGCATGAGTACCAACTTTTTGTAAAGTTGGAGAAATGCATTTTTGGTACTAAACAAGTGTCTTTCCTTGGTTATGTGATTTCACCCACGGAGATTCAAATGGAGTCTGATAAAGTGGCAGCAATCTCCTAATGGGTGAGACCAGATAACCTGAAAGCTCTCCAGCGGTTTTTAGGTTTCACAAATTTCTACCGTAAATTCATTAAGAATTATTCTGTTATTGCTCAACCCCTGACCGATCTTACCAAGAAGGGTGCCGACTTGGTAAGATGGTCGCCATAGGCCCTAGAAGCTTTTAGTCATCTCAAAAGGGTGTTTACTGCTGCCCCGGTGCTAGTACAGCCTGACGCGCAGTGACCATTCTTCATTGAGGTTGATGCGTCTGAAGTGGGGGCGGGGGCTGTATTGTCTCAGGAAGTCAGTTGGAGACCTGGATAAAGTCCATGTGCGTTATTCTTGCGAAAGTTCAGTTCGGCAGAACATAACTACGATGTGAGTAATCGTGAGATATTGGCGACTAAGTGGTCTCTAGAAGAGTGGTGTCACCATCTTGAGGGGGCAAGGCATCCCATTACCGTGTATACTGATCATAAAAACTTGGTATATCTCGCCAATGCTAAGAGACTCACAGCTCGTCAGGCCAGGTGGGCGTTGTTTTTCGTCAGGTTTAACCTCGTTGTTACATATATTCCAGGGGAGACGAACGTGAAGGCAGACGCCCTCTCACGGAGTTTCGGTTCGCCGGAAAGTGAGACAGTGGCTCCAGAGAATATCTTGGCAACTGGGGTGGTGGTGGCAGCTGTAGAATCTGATCTCGTTCCTCATCTACAAAATTGTCAGCAGGATGCTTCCTCTGGGGTGCCAGAGGGCAGATGGTTTGTGCCAGAGACCTTGCGTCTCAGAGCCATTGAAGAGTCTCACTCATCTGTTCTCGCAGGCCATTCGGAGGTTCAGGGGACTCTGGATCTTTGTACTAGACACTACAGATAGCCAGGCATGTCTCGGGAGATCCGCGATTTTGTTAAGGGATGCTCTGTCTGTGCACGCAGTAAAAGTCGGCGTCCGGAGGGGCCTCTGAGACCATTACCGGTGCCTTTTCGTCTGTGGTCGCATTTATCGGTAGATTTTATCACCAATCTCCCTGAGTCTCAGAAGTTCACCACTATCCTAGTTGTTGTAGACTGTTTCTCTAAGAGGGCACATTTCATGGCGTTAAAGAAGCTGCCTTCTGCGATAGAAATTTCCAGAGCCAGGATTTAGTGCAATATTTACGGTTGTTTGCTAGCAAAAAGGCTCATCAGTGGGCAGAATTCCTGCCATTGGCAGAGTTTGCGCTAAATAACCATACTTGTTCTTCCACTGGGGTATCTCCATTCCTTTGCATATATGGTCAGCATCCTCGCTTCCTTACAGCTATTTCTACTCTGTCTGTCTGTCCTGCAGCTGATGTTGCCACAGATGCGCTGCAGGGGGTAAGGAAAGAGGTACAGAAGGACCTGGAAGCAACGGGGGCTCGTATGCAGTTGCGTAGTGGGAAGAGTCTGTCAGTATCTGAACTTTACAGGATGGAACAAAAGATATATTTGTCTTCTAGAAACCTCAAATTGAAAGTTTCATCTTTGAAACTGGCGCCGCGTTACGTGGGTCTCTTTGTCATCACACGTGTAGTAAATACGCTTGCTTATGAACTTTATTTGACAGCTACATGGAGGGTACATAGGGTTTTTTATAAGTCATTATTGAAACCTTTTGTCCCTTCGGTGAGGGCGCGTCCCCCCGGCTTGTTGTCCGGCTGCCGGGGGCGCGGGTGCCTGACCGGCCTGGGCGGTGTGATGCTGGTGGCACGCGGCGCCGTCCATGCGTGCACCTGTGAATGCAGCTACCATGCATGAGCTCCCTTTTATTATGTTCTGTTGGCAGTTGACTGTCTCCCTCTCCGCCCCTGGGCGGAGGCTTTTGCTTTAAGGTTGGGCAGAGACTGGCAATCACTGACAGTTATTGGTTTCCCTCAGTGTGCTAGCTAGTCTGCCTCTGTTGGTCTCCTGCTTCGGTCACCTTGTTTGCTATACTTTGCTATTGTTCGCCAGGTTTTTCCATCTGTCTCAGTTCTGCTTAGTATTGTTCGTATTGGTTATTTACATCTGCCTTTTCTGTCAGTATTCTACCCTTTCCATCCAGGTATGCCAGCATCCCTTTTTCGGTCCCTAGTGAGAGTAGAGATTGCCGCCTAGTTGCCCACCTGGAGTTAGCCAGGAGTGGAGGCAAGTAGGCAGGAACAGGGGTTGTGGGTGAGATCTAGGGCACCCGGGCTGGCGTATCAAGGGTAGTATACTGTAACATCGGTCTTTGACCAAAACAGTGAGTCTGAAACTACCCCTTGAATTCAAAGCCAGGATTAGTTCAACAACCACGTTACACTCTGCTTCATGTACACTTTAACCAGTTCACTCATCTCTTCAGTTAGAGCAACTAGTGGGGAATTGTCTTTCTGAATCACTTTCAGTTCAGCTTCAGAGAAATAAAAAAGGAAAAGAAGAAGGAGCATTGAAGTCAATTTTTTACACAATTATATATTGCTGTATTCTGCAACATGTTCAATCTGTATACTGCTGTATACCTCTGTACGACTACCAAGTACTGTATTGGAAATTTTACACTGTTCAACTGTTTCAAACTTCTGCTTAGTAAATCTGCGTACTCCCAGATTACTACCACAAGCTATCAGACTTGTCTCATTTATTTCATTGACATTCCATCCCGAGAGTCCCGGTTGGAGTATTGGCATCACGAGTGACAAAACAGGCCTTCCTGTAAGTGTACCATGGTACGTTCTTTGGGTCGCTGCACAACCCATGAGCACAGCACCTTTGGCGCCACTGTCTGGAGGAACCATAGAGCCGCCTGTGACAACCCTTCTGCAAACCTCATGGTCTCTTTCACTTTGGCGCGCTTTGCTTAGCAGTTGCAGTGTCACATGGGTATGTAGGATATAAATATGAGTGTTCCGTTCCGGGGGGAAAGGTCTCGCTGTCTGCCTTATGAGTTCCATTTCTTCAATGGTAGAGTGTGGAGGGAGAGTGCTGACCACATGGGGGTACCTTCAACCCTCATGTGGTGAAGAATGGAAGCTGAGGAGAGGTACCCTGATGTTTTGACTGCAGGACCCCTACCTTGAGTGAGAGTGAGGGAAGGAGCCGCCATGCAGTGTCCAAGTACCCACCTGCAAGTGACTGTTATTGGAGTGTCATGTCCTCCTCCGGTGTGTGTGTCCAGGAGCGGAGTCATACAGATTACTAGGACTGTAGGTCAGGTGTCATCCTGTGTTCTCCTCCCTGACATCTTTGAAGTGTTCTTCATGCACTGGTGTGTAAAAGTTTCAGGTGGAAAAGTAAAGTTCCAGTCACTGCCTGTTCCCAGTGATTGAGATTTCTAATTTATCTGAGTATGGGCTTTCTGATTTGCCTGTCGGACATCCACTGGAGTAAAGGAACGGTGGCATCACGCGTGACACTTCTTCAGGTCCACTACACCATTATTCAGGTAACTGCTGCCAGAGCGTTGCCTGGAAGAGGCCTAGCGGAGCCTTGGCTGAGGTTACGCATGTCCCTCTGGGGAGGAGTTTGGTAGAGCCACTGTGACAAGTCCCATCTCTACCCCTGCTATCTC
This sequence comes from Eleutherodactylus coqui, assembly GCF_035609145.1. Taxonomy (NCBI): domain Eukaryota; kingdom Metazoa; phylum Chordata; class Amphibia; order Anura; family Eleutherodactylidae; genus Eleutherodactylus; species Eleutherodactylus coqui. Next base: position 153,428,145 of record NC_089838.1, read on the forward strand.
CTCAGTGTGTGCCTCACGTCTCAGACACCACACGAAGAAAAAGAATTTTACATATATATAGATATATATTGTACGTTCATGACAGAGTGATTAAGCAGGGATCAGAGAGACCACTGATACCAGAAATTTAACACCCTAGATGCTTAGGTCAACAGTAGTATCTAACAAGCTTAACATAGGGAGGCATCTACACCCTACAACTCGATTACAAAGTGCGAGTGAGTTACCTTGTAACAAGATGTACAAGATGCCATTTAACCTAAGGCTTCCCCTGCATATATTTCATGGAGTCTTCTGTATAGCAAAAACAGGATGTTTCTGTTAGGAAATGTATGAATATATTGAAAACTGGATGTTACTATTTTAATTGCCACTGGCAATTATATTCTATCAAATTAGAGCTGGTAAGAGTGTATTTACGGATACACCTTATTGACATGGAAAATGGTAGCACCCCGTTGTTAAATTAATCATACATTTCCAGTAGAAATAAAAGAGAAATGGTACAACACAGAGTACTAAAAAAGTGCTCCTGCATTTTTAGACCATGTTCACATGGTGGATTATGATGCAGATTTGACACAGAATCCATGTGAATTCTGAACTGATTTGACGCAAATTTTACATTTAATCCACGGCGCACTTATTTCAAAAAAGTGTCCAATGGATTCCAATTAAAATCAGCATGTAGCAACAAAAAGGGACATGTCTCTTTGTGACAAAAATTCCAGTGGGAAGATCTATAAGGTTTTCCACATGTGGATTAGCTCCAGTAACTGAAGCTAATCAGTTTGTAGATCAGCAGCTTCAGAAATACAAATCTGCAGCAGAAATTCACACTTCCAAATTTTTTTCTGATGAGGATTTCACCAATGTGAACATAACTTTTATGGACAGCACTGTTATTATTTTATTATTGTCAAGTATTTACTAAAACAGTCGTGTCATAAATGCTCACAGGTCTTAACAATACAGTATGTAGCTATATCTACTCAAATGGTAAAAGTATTCAGAGTGTTTTCAAGAGTTTGCTAATTAAAGGAGTCGTCCAGGGTTAGAAACGCATGGCTGTTTTCTTCCAAACACAGCACCACCATTGTTCGAGGGTTATGCCTGGTATTACATCTCCCATTCACTTCAATGGAGTTAGGCTGCAATACCACACACCACCTATGGACAGGAGTGGTGGTTTTTTTTGGGTTTTTTTTTGGAAGAGCAGCCATTTTTTTCTATTCCCAGACAACTGCTTTACTCTTTACTAATCCAATCTAAAAAGGTACTAGTAGTTTAAACTATAAAGAATAGAAACAAACATAGATTTCTTTAAAAGGATGCAATACTAATTAAACATGTTACTGCAGTGGTGCAATGCTTTCATTAGTCATTAGTTATTCATTTCCTTTTATTTAAATGTCATGTGTTGATTACTTCTACATACATGATTAGGCCTTAGTCAGACGGGCGTTTTTTCGCGCGATTTGCGGATCGCATGACGGATGCGCATCCGCAAATCGCGTGACCGGTGCGCGCAAGTCGCCCGCAAATCGCCCGAAAATCTGCTCCTAGCCGCGTTTCATTAGAAACGGGCCGGAGCTGTCCAGCGCATTGCATTCAATGGAGACGGCAATAGAGCCCGCTCCATTTAAAGCAATGCGCTGCGGGCGAGCCCGGGATGAATTGTCGGGAAGGGCTTAAATATATAAGCCCTTCCCTGCAATTCATCCTAAAATGTGTAAAAATAAAAAATATATATATGCTTACCTGCTCCCGGCAGCCGGAGTTCCGCGCGGCCGTCCTGCTGTGGGTGTGAAGGGGGTGTGAGTCAGACCTGCCCCCTGATTGGCTCAGCGCTGAGCCAATCAGAGGCATGTCTCACTCACACCCATTCATGAATTCATGAATGGATGTGAGTCAGACCTGCCCCTGATTGGCTCAGTGCTGAGAGGCAGCAGTCACTCACCCATTCATGAATTCATGAATGGGTGTGTGAGTGAAACCTGCCTCTGATTGGTCAGGGCTGTGACCAATCAGAGGCAGATCATTCAGCAGGCGGGGATTTTAAAGCCCCACCGGCTGATAGTGCCGAGAAGCAGTTCAGGAGAACTGACAGCGGCCGCGGCTGGACTCCGGCTGCAGCGGAAAGGTGAGTATACAATTTTATTTTAACACATTTTAGGATGAATTGCAGGGAAGGGCTTATATATTTAAGCCCTTCCCAACAATTAACCCCGCGCACGCCGGCAGCCCATTGCTTTCAATGGAGCGGCTGTATTGCCGGCTCCATTGAATTCAATGGGCAAACATCGTTCTTCTCTGTCACAGCTGTTACAGCTGTGGCAGAGAAGAATGATTTGTCTTCTATATGTTCTCAATGGGGTCGGCGCTGCTGCCGCCGGCCCCATTGAGCGCATATAGAGAAGAGAACAGGAATCGCAGATCGCAGATAGGTGCGATCTGCGATTTTTTGTTCTATAATTTATCGGACGAGCGCATAAAAAGCGCTCATGTGTCCGATACCATTGCGAAGCAATGGTTTTATAAAATTGCCAGACGCATGCGCATGCGCAAATCGCGGCTAAAAACGCCCATCTGACTAAGGCCTCAGACAGTACTTGAAAAGGAATGATCTTTCTGTTCTGCTATATGGCCTCTCTCACAGTGAACACGCATCTCTTGAGTCCTATCCATACAAAAAACTGTAAACTGACAGAAGCAACACTTTATACAGAAACCCTTAATACTGCTCATCATGTCATCTTGTGCCTTTCATTGTGGTGGCAAGGACACACATATTAACATTGCTAGGTATGGCTGAGCAAAGTGCCTTTGTTGTGAAAATATCCTGTACAAGATAATACAATTGCAAGAAAAAGTTAGTGAACCCTTTGGAATTAATTGGATTTCTGCATTGATTACTAATAAAATGCAGTCTTATTATCTATATCTAAAAAAATTGAATGTATGCGTGTGTGTCTGTCTGCATGCGTGTCTGTCTGTTTGTCCTTTATGCGCTACTACACCATTCATCCGATCGCCATGAAACTTTGGGAAGTTGTTGAGTACACTCCTGGGAAGATTATAGGCATAGTATATTTATGCTACGATAAATGGCGCACGTGCGTGCGTCGTCGACAGTTACGCCCCCCCCCCCCCCCCCACGTAGATCGTTCGATTTCCATCATTGCCACTAATTCTCTCACTTCCTCACATAGAAACTTGAAATTTGGCACGGGCATTGAATATGTCATAAATAGGAAACGCTAATGGGTCCCAACTCGATTATTCAATTCTATGCGCCAAAGAATTAGCATCCAAATTTTACGTACGGAATGTAATTTTCTCACATAGAAACTTGAAATTTGGCATGGGCATTGATTATGCCATAAATAGGAAAAGCTAATGGGTCCCAAGTCGATTATTCAATTCTAAGCGCAAAACAATTAGCGTCCAAATTTTACGTATGGAATCTAATTCTCTCACTTCCTGATATATATAAATGAATGTATGTCTGTCTGTCTGTCCTTTATGCATTACTACACCATTCATCCAATTGCCATGAGACTTTGGGAAGTTGCTGAGTACACTCCTGGGAAGATTATAGGCATAGTACATCTATTCTACGATAGGTGGCGCGCGTGCGAGCATCGTCGAGAGTTATGCCCCCCAGACAAAGATCGTTTGATTTCCATCTCAAGCACGAAAACAAAAGGCATTACGAGCAACGGGATGCGTGTTCAACTACAAAATGATGCATCCGCCGAACGTTTCGCAAGACAATTGCTGGATATTGAGAATGCTGAGGTAAAATGAAAGCTGTGCTGTGATTGGTTGCTATTTCTTATACTACTGAGGTAACATGAAAGCTGCGCTGCGATTCGTTGTTATATATTATACCACTGAGGTAACATGAAAGCTGCGCTGTGATTGGTGGCTACTTCTTATACTACTGAGGTTGCATGAAAGGTGCGCTGCGATTCGTTGTTATATATTATACCACTGAGGTAACATGAAAGCTGCGCTGTGATTGGTTGTTATATTTTATACTGCTGAGGTAACATGAAAGCTGCGCTGTGATTGGTTGCTATATATTATACCACTGAGGTAACATGAAAGCTGTGCTGTGATTGGTTGTTATATATTATACCACTGAGGTAACATGAAAGCTGCGCTGTGATTGGTTGTTATCTAGATATATAAAAACGAATGAATGTATGTCTGTCTGTCTTCGCAGCAACGCGCGACGGGTAAGCTAGTCTATATATATAAAATTGAATGTATGTCTGTCTGCCTGTGTGTCTATCTGTTTGTCCTTTATGCGCTACTACACCATTCATCCGATCGCCATGACACTTTGGGAAGTTGTTGAGTACACTCCTGGGAAGATTATAGGCATAGTAAAACTATCCTATGATAAATGGCGCGCGTGTGAGCATTGTCGACAGTTACGCCCCCCCCACGTAGATCGTTCGATTTCCATCACTGCCACTAATTCTCTCACTTCTCGATGTCATAGAAACTTGAAATTTGGCACGAGCATTGATTATGTCATAAATAGGAAAAGTTAATGGGTCCCAACTCGATTATTCAATTGTAAGCGCCAAAGAATTAGCGTCCAAATTTTACATACGGAATCTAATTATCTCGCTTCCCAATGTCATAGAAACTTGAAATTTGGCACGAGCATTGATTGTCATAAATAGGAAAAGGTAATGGGTCCCAACTCGATTATTCAATTCTAAGCGCAAAACAATTAGCGTCCAAATTTTACGTACGTAATCTAATTCTCTCACTTCCTGATATATATAAATGAATGTATGTCTGTCTGTCTGTCCTTTATGCATTACTACACCATTCATCCAATTGCCATGAGACTTTGGGAAGTTGTTGAGTACACTCCTGGGAAGATTATAGGCATAGTACAACTATCCTACGATAGGTGGCGCGCGTGCGAGCATCGTCGACAGTTATGCCCCCCAGACAAAGATCGTTTGATTTCCATCTCAAGCACGAAAGCAAAAGGCATTACGAGCAACGGGATGCGTGTTCAACTACAAAATGATGCATCCGCCGAACGTTTCGCAAGACAATTGCTGGATATTGAGAATGCTGAGGTAAAATGAAAGCTGTGCTGTGATTGGTTGCTATCTCTTATACTGCTGAGGTAACATGAAAGCTGTGCTGTGATTGGTGGCTACTTCTTATACTACTGAGGTTGCATGAAAGCTGTGCTGTGATTCGTTGTTATATATTATACCACTGAGGTAACATGAAAGCTGCGCTGTGATTGGTTGCTATATATAATACCATAGAGGTAACATGAAAGCTGCGCTGTGATTGGTTGCTATTTTTTATATTGCTGAGGCAGAATAAAAGTTGCGCTGTGATTGGTTATTTCTCTTACTGCTGAGGTAACATGAAAGCTGCGCTGTGATTGGTTGTTATATTTTATACTGCTATGGTAACATGAAAGCCGCGCTGTGATTGGTTGTTATATATTATACCACTGAGGTAACATGAAAGCTGCGCTGTGATTGGTTGTTATCTAGATATATAAAAACGAATGAATGTATGTCTGTCTGTCTTCGCAGCAACGCGCGACGGGTAAGCTAGTTATTATATAAATCACACTTAGGTCTCGGTCAGACAAGCATTTTTTTTGCGCACCAATAGGCGTGCAAAAAAAGGCACCACTCGCATCTGCCTAAATCGAGTGAATGGGCCATTTTTTCATGCAAAGAAGACCCCAGCTTCATGCACATGAAATTTGCTCATTGAATGGGGCAGCTGCACTTGGAGAAGGGCAGCTGCTCCAGCAGGAAAGAGCGAAGAAGCCCCACAGGGCTTCAGGATTTCCGCATAGCAGGGAGAGAGAGAGCGAAGCTATGGGGGATTTCCTCATAGCAGGGAGAGAGAGAGCGGAGCTATGAGGGATTTCCCCATAGCAGGGAGAGACGGAGCGGGGCTATGGGTTAATTCCCTATTGCACCACTCTTTCTCCCTGCTATGGGGAAATCTCCCATAGCTCTGCTCTCTCTCCCTGCTATAGGGAAATCCATAGTCCCATTCTGTCTCTCCCTGCTATGGGGACCCCCGAGGGACATCCCCATAGCACAAAGAAGGTGGGTTGGGCTAGAGAGAGGGGGTTTGGCTATAGGGATTCTCACAGAAATTTGCAATAGCAAAACATAAAGGGGCGTGGCTAGGGAAGGTGCCTCTAGCCCAGCTCCCTCCTCCCATGCTCTTGGGGAAAGCCCTGTAACCCAGCCCCCCTCTCTCTCCCAGCTATAGTGAAATACCTTGGGAAGAGAGGGGGAGGGAGTCCCCTACTGCCCCCGCTGCCAGGGAATAGGCTAGCAGGGGAACAGGAGGAATACCCCACAGCTTACAGCAGGGCATTTAAAAGATGCTTCCCAGAAGCACATTTTAAATGTCCCATTGTAAATTGTAATCTACAATCCTCACAAGACCTCTATCTTTGGTTGACTCTTGTCTGTTCCTTACAAAATTATCTCCAAGGTTTGTCCAGTGTATTCCCCATAAAATTGAATTCAGCACCCTAAAAAGTTTCTCCGACATCTTTGAAACTTTCAAAAGCAACCTGAAAGCCAAGATTGTAAACCCTTGTGAGCAGGGTCCTCTCTCCAACTTTATACAGAATTAACACTGCTGCAGCATGACGTGCCCCCTGACCACCAAGGGCATGTTTGCTCCAGTAAGAAGGTAAATAGTAGCGCAGGGCAGGATAAACAGGTCTTGGTAGTGGGGGACACAATTACTAGAGGTAGAGACAGGGTAATCTGCCACAAAGACTGGATCATTGAACTGTGTGTTGACTTACTGATGCTCGGATTCAACACATTGCAGATCAGGTCGACCTATTTTCTGGGAGGGGCTGGTAATGATCCAGTGGTCATGTTACATATTGGTACCAATAAAAAAGTTAGAGGTAGGTGCAGGGTCCTTAAAAACTATTTTAGGGAACTAGGAAGTAAGTTTAGGGCAAGGAACTCTAAAGTAGTATTTTCTGAAATACTACCTGTACTGTGTGCCACACCAGAAAGGCAGTGGGAGATTAGGGAAGTAAACTAGTGGTTCAGGAGTTGGTGTAGAAAGGAGGGATTTGGGTTCCTGGAGAACTGGGACAGCTTTGCTGTTGGCTACAGGTTCTGCCATCGGAATGGTATGCATCTCAATGGAATGATGTAGCTGTGCTGGGGAAGAAAATGGCTAGAAGGATAGAGGAGTATTTAGACTAGAGACTGCAGGGGAGGGCAACCAGAAAGATAGAGAGGAAGACAATGTAGACAGTGATCTGGGACTAAGTAATGGAAATGGAGGTGGAGTGGTTGGAAGGGTTAGTGCAGTTAGAACTGGCAGAAAAGTTAGTAGGGATACACTTAAAATAAAAAATAACCAAAACCTTCTAAACTGTATGGTGACTAATGCTAGAAGTCTGACCAATAAGGTTGACAAACTAGAAGTAATTATGTCTGATAAAAACTATGACATAGTGGGAATAGCAGAGACCTGGTTGGTTGAAAGCTGTGACTGGGTGGTTAACTTACAGGGTTACAGTTTGTTTAGAAGGGATAAAAAAGCAGAAAGGGGTAGAGGCTTCTTTATGGAAAGTTTCGTTTAAAACCCACACTACAGAAAAATATTTGTGAGGGAGATGAACATGTGGAATCTGTATGGGTAGAGATACATGGAGGAAAAAATAATAATAAAATCCTCAGAAGGGTTTTTCATAGGTCACTAAATACATCATAAGCCACCAAAAATCTGTTACTAAAGCAAATAGATGAAGTGTCAAATCACAATCAGGTAATTATTGTAGGGGACTTTAACTCTGGATATAAACAGGGAGACCAAAACCCACAGAACTCATAAAGGAAATGCGTTTCTGTCAATAGAGAATTACCATTGTCAACTTGTGCAGGACCCAACTAGAGGGACGGCCATTTTGGACATAAATTTTAACCAAAAGACCCGACAGAATAACAGCAGAGCAGGTTGGAGGGCACCTGGGAAATAGTGACCATAGTATAATGAATTTCAACTTGTCTTTCAATAGGGAGTCTTATCAGGGAATTACAAAAATACTAAACTTTAGGACGGCAAAATCAAATCAGCTTATTGACTGGGACAATATCCTTAGAAATAAGAGTACAGACAAGAAATAGAAAATTTTTGAAAGCATCTCAAATACTCAATGTGAGCAGTTTATACCTTACAGGAATAAAAGGGGAGAAAACTAGTGTGGCTCAATAAAGATGTAAAGGGGACAATAAAGAACAAAACGAAAGTATTAAACTACTAAAACAAGAAGGCAGAGAAGAAGCATTAAAAAGCTGTAAGGAAATACATAAATGATGTAAGAAGCAAATAAAAGCGCAAATGTGGAGACAGAGAGACTCATTGCAAAGAAAGTAAAACTAACCCTAAACTGTTATTCAACTATATAAATCGCAAAAAGATTAATACGGACAATGTTGGCCTTTTAAAAAGTAATGAGGGAAAACTAGTACGGGGTGATGAGAAAGCAAATCTATTAAATAGTTTTTTTCTGCAGTGTATACTTTCAGGAAAACAAAATGTCAAATGAAATGCAGAGTGATAAAGTAAATTTTCTGTATGTACCAGTCTAAAGGTGCTTTTAGACGGAACAATTATTGTTCCAAAAATCGTTCAAATGAACGAAAGTGAAGAATAATTTTTTGGTCTAGACATGAGACAACGACTGAACAGTGAATGAGAATCATTTGCTTTTCGTTTGGCTTTCATTTTATGCAGGCATAAGAACCATTGTTGCTTGTTCGCTCATCGTTCAGTTTAAACTAACTGTTTTCTTTTTTCTGTTATTCAGTTTTTTTCTAACCCCGGAAGAAGTGCAGATCTGCTTTAAAAAGATTAAAATAGAAAAATTGACGGGTCCTGATGGCATACACCCCCAGGTTCCAAGGGAATTAACCCCTTAGTGACCACCCCATAATCTTTTTACATCCTAGCTAAGTGGGCTTTAATCCCTAGGGCAGAAAAAACACGCTCGCTCTGGGGATCAAAGCCACGTGGGCTGTGGACGTGACAGTTCCATGCTGTCGGCTGCCAGAGGTAGATGATAACCTGGAGCTGTCAAGGGGGGCCCCCAGGAGCGACTCCTGGTCATGTGATCGCCTTTATTAAATGGATAATGGCGATCACATTAAAGTAAATAGAAAGTGAAAAAAAGTTAAAGACCCATGAGGGGAGCTGAGAGTACTGACTCCCATCCTCCGCGATGTCCCACAGCATTCTGGTCTTCTAGGACTTGACGCAGGCGTCTGTGCATGCACGCCAGACATCATGCGTCACGCGCAGAACGCCAGGGGGTCCTGGAAATTTAAAAACTGTCTGCTCCTGGCTAGCATGGCTAGCCGAGAGCAGAGTGATGTTACCAGGAACTGTTGTGTGCGGCTCCCAATCACATGATCATGTAAAAGTAAAAAAATAAAGTATAAAAGCAGAAAAAAAAGTTTAAAAAGTGTAAGTTTCATTTCCCCTCTTGGATCATATTCGTGAGGGAAGATGAAATTACGTATCTAAGGTCCCCAGATTTATCCATGGACTTTACCACGGCTTCTGCACACGTGCCCATCAGCAAGATGGCGGACGCATGCGCAAAAGCCGCGGTTTGCCGGAGTGATTTAAAATCTCCCTGTTCCTGTCTACCAAACCAAGAGCTGGAGATTTCACAGGGTAGCACGGTACACAGTTCTTGGTCACGTGATCGACGTTATCCAATGAATAACAGTGATCCCTTAAAAGTAAAAAAAAGCTAAAGTTTCACCTCCTGTCATGGATCTGAACCATGAGGGGAAATGAAATTACTTACTTAAGGCCTCCGGCAATGTCCCTCAATGGGATCCTTATCCGTGGACCTTTCCCCAGCTTTGGCACATGCGCCAGTCGCCAAAATGGCGGACACAAGAGCAGAAGCTGGGGAGGGCCTGGGAAATTTAAAATCTCCTTGCTCCTGCCTACTAAAGGTAGCCGAGAGCCTGGAGCAGTGACCAAGGGCCACAGTGAGTGGTCTCCGGTCACGTGATCCCTATTATCCAATGTAAAATAGCTATCACGTAAAAGCTAAAAAACAGTTAAGTGTAATACTTCTTTCGATTTGGGCCCTGTTGTGCATAGGGACATAAGATTAGGACCACAATGGGTATGTTTCTGAACACAGGACAAACATGGGGATACATTTTGGGGTGAAAGTCTTCATTAATGCTGTACGTGCTGTACAAAAACAAGTAATTTTTTCCTTCTGCTTTGCTTAGATTCATTCAAAAACTGTGGTGTCAAAATATACCATACAGCCCTAGATGAATTCATTAAAGGGTCTAGTTTTCAAAATTGGGTCATATGTGGTTTTTTTTGTCATTTTGGATGCTCAAGGGCTCTACAAGTGGGCAATGAGGCCTAAAACAACTTCAAGCAAAATGTTCTGAAAGCCACATGCTGCTCTTTTTGTTTTCGGCTCCGTTGTGCATACTGACATAAGATTAGTACTACAACGGGTATGTTTCTGAACACAGGAGAAACAGGGGTATCTATTTTGGGATGCAAATCCTCATTTTCATGTGCACTATAGAAAAAAATCCTGTCTTTATTATGACATATTTGCAAAAATATGAAATTTTATTATTTTCTCCTCTAAATTGCATTAACTCCTGAAAATAAACTGTGGGATCAAAATACTCCTGACACCCCTTAGTGAATACATTAAAATGTGTATTTTCTAAAATGGGGACATTTGTGGGGGTATCTATCATTCTGAAACCATTGAGCTTTTGCAATCTTGGCTTGGTGTAGAAAAACAAAATGTTCCTTGAAATGTTAATAACACAGGCCTGCAAAAAAAAAATTTAAGAGCTGTTTTGGTTAATCTTTATATTAACCAAATATAAAATTAATTTTTAACTACAAATTTTACATGAAAATCATTTTTGAATTAAAATGAGCTCACTAAAACACACTAAAATCGTTTCTTCTTCCCTGTGAGGCTCCTCTTGGTACATTTACACTTGTTAGTAGCATCTGGAATGTCTCTCTGAAGCATCCAACAGTAGTCTGCCATCATTGTAATGCTCCATTTTCCCTGGTATCTTCTTTCCATCTCTTTAATGTCCTGGTGGAATCATTCATCTTGTTCTTCACTCACAGCTCCAAAAATTTTCAGAAAAATAGTCAAGGTAATGAGGCCTAGGATTGGAGGAAATGCACTTTCAAACTCATCAGACTACCTAAAGCTTGAAATGCTTTCAGCATTCGTCCGATGATCTTTTTGTAGTCAGGATCTTTCTTACTGCCTAAAAATTTATGTACGACCTCTTTAAATGCAATTTCGAAGGTCCTCAACACACTGCTTGCCCACTTTATGAAGCGCCCAAACTTTATCTTGATCTCCAAGTTATAGTCCGAAGTCTGCGAAGTATACTTTTTTCACAAAGTCTGTAATATTCAGCTGTTGCTTCAACACTGTATATTCAACACAAATGAAACTGAAACTGTCAAATTAATATACTTCCACGAAGCCATAACGCTAACTTGGGGAAACACGATTTAAGAATAACGAGTTAACATGAAGAGATTGTAGGAGTTACTCCCCCTCTTTCTGTTTGTCAGCGGTAACAGCAGCAGAGAGCCAGTGTCACTGGCAGCGGCGGCAGACACTGAGCAAGAGAGCGAGCGAGCTGTCAGTGGCCACAGCAGCAGAGAGCCAGCGTCTGGGACAGAGCTGAGAGGTAGCATAGTGGCACAGACACGTCTGCGGAGGGAGCTGTGAGAGAGCAGATAGCCAGGTGAGATGCTCTGCAGCTTCGTAAGTAACAGCGCAAGGGCTTCACCAGGGGAGATGGGAGGGCACAGTCTCACAGCAGTGGGATTCCTAGAGCGCCTGCAGTATCACACTGTCAGCGCAGGTGCCGCCTAGTGGTTCACCATGGGGAGAAGGAAGCGGGATGGCTGCTCAAGGGAGAGTGATTGCTGCGGCGTGCTAGGACCTTGCTCATGGCAGCCAATCAGCTGTTAGGGGCTTCACGGCCCTGTATCTTGTGGTATCAAGATACAATAGTACCACAGACAAGAAACAAGAAAAAAAATGGAATCAAGCCCGTGCATGTCAGAGCCTGCGTGGTCAGCTTGCAACATGTTGATGCTGGTTTCCATTAGCTCACTCTTGAAGTTCTTTTCTTTGAAAATTATGTTTTTTTGGCATTGTATATCTTAAATGCACTGATGCGAATTAATTAATAGTAATTTTGACTTTAAATTTAGTTGAAAATGCTAAGACAAAAAAAAAATTGAGAAATATTTGCTAACTTTGAAGAGAATTTTACATTTTGTAGTAAATCCTGACGTCTAGGATTTTTTCATTTTTTTTTTCGTTTTCAGCACACCAAACTACATGGAAATGAGTTGAAAATAATCAAACAGCTTTTTAGTCGCAGATCTGTGTAATCAATGTTAAATTTCTATGTCTCCTAAATGTTTAAAAAAACCTGAAGTTTTTCCAATGTGCTTCCAGAATAAAGTAAATAGATGGAAATATATAGCTCATCAAAAATTCATACAGTATGTTTGCCCATATTTGAGTTAAAAATGTTAAAAAATGACAATTATTTCAAAAGTTTCCCAATTTTGGCGCACAATCTATTAATCTATTTTTAATACCTAAATGAAGTACAATATGTGGCAAAAAAAACAATGTCAGAATTACTTGGATATGCAAAACCTTTACGGAGTTATTTTATGTTATAGTGACATATGTCAGATTTCCAAAATTTGGCCTGGTCTTCAAGGCGCAAACAGACTTGCTCACTAAGGGGTTAGGTAATGTGATAGATAGATTGCAGTTTCTTATATTTATGGACTCTGTAGTGAATGGGTCTGTTCCACTGGATTGAAGGTAATAAATGGAATGGGCAAACTAAAATATCCAGATAGGTTACTAAAATTGAGATTACTTAGTTCAGAAAAAATACATCTGAGGGTCGACCTAATAGCTATCTATAAATATATCAGGGGACAATACAGAGCTCTCTCCCATGATCTATTTATAGAAGAAAAAGTATAAAGAAAAAAACTGGAGACCTGCGCTGCTTACCTTATAAAGGACCAATAATAGGTGTCTCAAAAAGCCAGCCTCAGATTAGAGACAAAGAAGTTTATTCATACAAAAAAGGAGGTCACAGCATCATAGAATAGCAAAATACTTGCGGAATCCTTGCGACGCGTTTCGGCGTATTAAACACCTTTCTCAAGCATAAAACTACATAGACAAATGGTGATATAAATAGGACAGAAATAAATTACATACCCGTTGTGGGAAGTTACTGGAAATGTGCTCGTTCTGATGCACAGCGCCATTTTGGCGACGGGAGATGACGTATCCCTCGGGATGACGCGCCGTAGGGCGCCCTGGATCCGGCGTCAGATGTCGACGTCAAGAGCCGTAACACGTGACTCATCTTTCGGAACCACGCCCCCCTAAAATGTAAAAGGAGCGCAGCGATGCTTTCCATTAGACGTGTCACGTGACCTGCGAGGAAATGCCATACAGGTGGAGCGCAACGTGCGTTCCATCTTCTACACTCACTCCCAGAATGGATTTCTCTAAGTATTCTACGTGCCTCTAATGGTTATTCTAGATACGGGCTGCCCTATTACTAGATGCTTATTTATTTAAATCCGGGCAGCTCTATATACAGAAAATAGCAAAAGAAACAGCAAAATAAGATATATCACTGTGTCACAAATTACAAGTATGCAGCTGGTTATAATTATTAAAAACCCTTGGCTTATCCGTATAAAATTTTATTATAAATATTTTAAATAATGAGTAAACAATATAATAAATATGAATTGAATTAATCCTAATTAACCTTAAGAAATAGTGAATAATGGAGATAATAGTACATATAAAATTGATGATATTTGATGCGTAGATATTTGTTGATTTGTGGATAAAGTAACTGCTATAAGCCTACCAGGATATTGGGTGCTGACTAGAGATGAGCGAGCACCAAAATGCTCGGGTGCTCGTTACTCGAGACGAACTTTTCGCGATGCTCGAGGGTTCATTTCGAATAACGAACCCCATTGAAGTCAATGGGCGACCCGAGCATTTTTGTATATCGCCGGTGCTCGCTAAGGTTTTCGTTTGTGAAAATCTGGGCAATTCAAGAAAGTGATGGGAACGACACAGCAACGGATAGGGCAGGCGAGGGGCTACATGTTGGGCTGCATCTCAAGTTCACAGGTCCCACTATTAAGCCACAATAGCGGCAAGAGTGGGCCCCCCCCCAACAACTTTTACTTCTGAAAAGCCCTCATTAGCAATGGATACCTTAGCTAAGCACCACACTACCTCCAACAAAGCACAATCACTGCCTGGATGACACTCCGCTGCCACTTCTCCTGGGTTACATGCTGCCCAACACCCCCCCCCCCCCCCGCACGACCCAGTGTCCACAGCGCACACCAAACTGTCCCTGCGCAGCCTTCAGCTGCCCTCATGCCACGCCACCCTCATGTCTATTTATAAGTGCGTCTGCCAGAGGAAAAGCAGGCACACACTGCAGAGGGTTGGCACAGCTAGGCAGCGACCCTCTTTAAAAGGGGCGGGGCGATAGTCCACAATGCTGTACAGAAGCAATGAGAAATCCAATCCTGTGCCACCTCCATCTGGAGCAGGACACGTGGGCATAGCAATGGGGAACCTATGTGCCACACACTATTCATTCTGTCAAGGTGTCTGCATGCCCCAGTCAGACCGCGGTTTTTTATAAATAGTCACAGGCAGGTACAACTGGGAATCCCCAACTCCGCAATGGGAATTCCGTGTGCACACACAGCATGGGTGGCTCCCTGGAACCCACCGGCTGTACATAAATGTATCCCAGTGCAGTGCCCTGGACAGCAGAGCTAACGTCAGATGAAATGCAGGTAGGCTTCGGCCCACACTGCATGCCCCAGTCAGACTGGGGTTCTTTAGAAGTGGACACATATGCATTTACAACTCCCTGTGGACCCACAGCATGGGTGGGTGCCAGGAAGCCACCGGCGGTACATAAATATATCCCATTGCATTGCCCATCACAGCTGAGATAATAATGTCATGTTTAATGCAGGTGGGCTTCGGCCCACACTGCATGCCCCAGTCAGACTGGGGTTCTTTAGAAGTGGACACAGATGCATTTACAACTCCCTGTGGACCCACAGCATGGGTGGGTGCCAGGAAGCCACCGGCGGTACATAAATATATCCCATTGCATTGCCCATCACAGCTGAGGTAATAATGTCATGTTTAATGCAGGTGGGCTTCGGCCCACACTGCATGCCCCAGTCAGACTGGGGTTCTTTAGAAGTGGACACATGTAGTTACAACTCCGTGTGGACCCACAGCATGGGTGGCTCCCTGGAACCCACCGGCGATACATAAAAATATCCCATTGCATTGCCCATCACAGCTGAGGTAATAATGTCATGTTTAATGCAGGTGGGCTTCGGCCCACACTGCATGCCCCAGTCAGACTGGGGTTCTTTAGAAGTGGACACAGATGCATTTACAACTCCCTGTGGACCCACAGCATGGGTGGGTGCCAGGAAGCCACCGGCGGTACATAAATATATCCCATTGCATTGCCCATCACAGTTGAGGTAATAATGTCATGTTTAATGCAGGTGGGCTTCGGCCCACACTGCATGCCCCAGTCAGACTGGGATTCTTTAGAAGTGGACACATGTAGTTACAACTCCGTGTGGACCCACAGCATGGGTGGCTCCCTGGAACCCACCGGCGGTACATAAAAATATCCCATTGCATTGCCCATCACAGCTGAGGTAATAATGTCATGTTTAATGCAGGTGGGCTTCGGCCCACACTGCATGCCCCAGTCAGACTGGGGTTCTTTAGAAGTGGACACATGTAGTTACAACTCCGTGTGGACCCACAGCATGGGTGGCTCCCTGGAACCCACCGGCGGTACATAAATATATCCCATTGCAGTGCCCAACACAGCTGATGTAACGTCAGCTGTAATGCAGGTGGGCTAAAAATTAATTTGATTACACTGTAGGCGAGGGCCCCCAAAAATTGGTGTACCAACAGTACTAATGTACCTCTGAAAAATTGCCCATGCCCAACCAAGAGGGCAGGTGAAACCCATTAATCGCTTTGGTTAATGTGGCTTAATTGGTAACTAGGCCAGGAGGCAGCCCAGTTAAAATAAAAATTGGTTGAGGTGAAAGTTTCAACGCTTTAATAATGAGCATTGAAACGTATAAAAATTGTTTAGAAAAATTATATGACTGAGCCCTGTGGGCCTAAGAAAAATTGCCCGTTCGGCGTAATTATGTGAGGTTTCAGGAGGAGGAGCAGGAGGAGGAGGAGGAATGCTATACACAGATTGATGAAGCGAAAAGGTCCCCGTTTTTGATGGGGATAGAGAACGATGCTTCCATCCGCGGGTGCAGCCTACGTATTGCTTAGGTATCGCTGCTGTCCGCTGGTGGAGAAGAGAAGTCTGGGGAAATCCAGGCTTTGTTCATCTTGATGAGTGTTAGCCTGTCGGCACTGTCGGTTGACAAGCGGGTACGCTTATCTGTGATGATTCCCCCAGCCGCACTAAACACCCTCTCTGACAAGACGCTAGCCGCAGGACAAGCAAGCACCTCCAGGGCATACAGCGCGAGTTCAGGCCACGTGTCCAGCTTCGACACCCAGTAGTTGTAGGGGGCAGAGGCGTCACGGAGGACGGTCGTGCGATCGGCTACGTACTCCCTCACCATCCTTTTACAGTGCTCCCGCCGACTCAGCCGTGACTGGGGAGCGGTGACACAGTCTTGCTGGGGAGCCATAAAGCTGTCAAGTGTTGCCCTGCCTGTGCTGTACATGCTGCCTGATCTTCGCGCCTCCCCTGCTACCTGGCCCTCGGAACTGCGCCTTCGGCCACTAGCGCCGTCGTATGGGAATTTTACCATCAGTTTGTCCGCCAGGGTCCTGTGGTATAGCAATACTCTCGAACCCCTTTCCTCTTTGGGTATGAGAGTGGAAAGGTTCTCCTTATACCGTGGGTCAAGCAGTGTGTACACCCAGTAATCCGTAGTGGCCAGAATGCGTGTAACGCGAAGGTCACGAGAAAGGCATCCTAACATGAAGTCAGCCATGTGTGCCAGGGTACCTGTACGCAACACATGGCTGTCCTCACTAGGAAGATCACTTTCACGATCCTCCTCCTCCTCCTCAGGCCATACACGCTGAAAGGATGACAGGCCAGCAGCATGTGTACCCTCACCAGTGGGCCAAGCTGTCTCTTCCCCCTCCTCCTCATCTTCCTCCTCCTCCTCCTCAACGCGCTGAGATATAGACAGGAGGGTGCTCTGACTATCCAGCGACATACTGTCTTCCCCCGCCTCTGTTTCCGAGCGCAAAGCGTCTGCCTTTATGCTTTGCAGGGAACTTCTCAAGAGGCATAGCAGAGGAATGGTGACGCTAATGATTGCAGCATCGCCGCTCACCACCTGGGTAGACTTCTCAAAGTTTCCAAGGACCTGGCAGATGTCTGCCAACCAGGCCCACTCTTCTGAAAAGAATTGAGGAGGCTGACTCCCACTGCGCCGCCCATGTTGGAGTTGGTATTCCACTATAGCTCTACGCTACTCATAGAGCCTGGCCAACATGTGGAGCGTAGAGTTCCACCGTGTGGGCACGTCGCACAGCAGTCGGTGCACTGGCAGATTAAACCGATGTTGCAGGGTGCGCAGGGTGGCAGCATCCGTGTGGGACTTGCGGAAATGTGCGCAGAGCCGGCGCACCTTTCCGAGCAGGTCAGACAAGCGTGGGTAGCTTTTCAGAAAGCGCTGAACCACCAAATTAAAGACATGGGCCAGGCATGGCACGTGCGTGAGGCTGCCGAGCTGCCGAGCCACCACCAGGTTACGGCCGTTGTCACACACGACCATGCCCGGTTTGAGGCTCAGTGGCGCAAGCCAGTGGTCGGTCTGCTCTGTCAGACCCTGCAGCAGTTCATGGGCCGTGTGCCTCTTATCTCCTAAGCTGAGTAGTTTCAGCACGGCCTGCTGACGCTTGCCCACCGCTGTGCTGCCACGCCGCGCGACACTGACTGCTGGCGACGTGCTGCTGCTGCTGCTGACACATCTTGATTGCGAGACAGAGGTTGCGTTGGAGGAGGAGGAGGAGGGTGCTTTAGTGGAGGAAGCATACACCGCCGCAGATACCACCACCGAGCTGTGGCCCGCAATTCTGGGGGTGGGTAGGACGTGAGCGGTCCCAGGCTCTGACTCTGTCCCAGCCTCCACTAAATTCACCCAATGTGCCGTCAGGGAGATATAGTGGCCCTGCCCGCCTGTGCTTGTCCACGTGTCCGTTGTTAAGTGGACCTTGGCAGTAACCGCGTTGGTGAGGGCGCGTACAATGTTGCGGGAGACGTGGTCGTGCAGGGCTGGGACGGCACATCGGGAAAAATAGTGGCGACTGGGAACTGAGTAGCGCAGGGCCGCCGCCATCATACTTTTGAAGGACTCCGTTTCCACAACCCTATACGGCAGCATCTCCAGGCTGATAAACTTGGCTATGTGCACGTTTAACGCTTGAGCGTGCGGGTGCGTGGCGGCGCACTTGCGCTTGCGCTCAAACACTTGCACTAGCGACGGCTGGACGCTGCGCTGACAGACATTGCTGGATGGGGCCGAGGACAGCGGAGGTGAGGGTGTGGGTGCAGGCCAGGAGACGGTAGTGCCTGTGTCCTCAGAGCGGGGTTGGATCTCAGTGGCAGGTTGGGGCACAGGGGGAGAGGCAGCGGTGCAAACCGGAGGCGGTGAACGGCCTTAGTCCCACCTTGTGGGGTGCTTGGCCATCATATGTCTGCGCATGCTGGTGGTGGTGAGGCTGGTGGTGGTGGCTCCCCGGCTGATCTTGGCGCGACAAAGGTTGCACACCACTGTTCGTCGGTCGTCTGCACTCTCAGTGAAAAACTGCCAGACCTTTGAGCACATCGGCCTCTGCAGGGTGGCATGGCGCGAGGGGGCGCTTTGGGAAACAGTTGGTGGATTATTCGGCCTGGACCTGCCTCTACCCCTGGACACCGCACTGCCTCTTGCAACCTACCCTGCTGCTGCCCTTGCCTCCCCCTCTGAAGACCTGTCCTCAGTAGGCGTAGCAAACCAGGTGGGGTCAGTCACCTCATTGTCCTGCTGCTCTTCCTCTGAATCCTCGGTGCGCTCCTCCCTCGGACTTACTGCCCTTACTACTACCTCACTGATAGACAACTGTGTCTCATCGTCATCGGCCTCCTCACCCACTGAAAGGTCTTGAGACAGTTGCCGGAAGTCCCCCGCCTCATCCCCCGGACCCCGTGAACTTTCCAATGGTTGGGCATCAGTCACGATAAACTCCTCTGGTGGGAGAGGAACCACTGCTGCCCAATCTGAGCAGGGGCCCGAGAACAGTTCCTGGGAGTCTGCCCGCTCCTCAGAATGTCTCATTTTCATGAAGTGAGGAGGCTGGGAGGAAGGAGGAGCAGCAGCCAGAGGATTCTGACTTGCAGCAGTGGACGGCGCAGAACGGTGGGTGGACGATAGGTTGCTGGAAGCACTTTCTGCCATCCACAACAGGACCTGCTCACACTGCTCATTTTCTAATAAAGGTCTACCGCGTGGACCCATTAAATGTGCGATGAATGTGGGGACGCCAGAAACGTGCCTCTCTCCTAATCCCGCAGCAGTCGGCTGCGATACACCTGGATCAGGAGCTCGGCCTGTGCCCACACCCGGACTAGGGCCTCCGCGTCCTCGGCCGCGCCCACGTCCTCTAGGCCTACCCCTACCCCTCAGCATGCCAGTAATTACCAGTAATGCAGAAACAGAAACAGAACGCTGTAATTAAATGTGCCGCTTATTGGCCTGTGGTTGGAGGCTGACTTCGCTTACGGAACGCCAGGAAATAATTTGGCGCAAGCCTGCTGTAACGCTTAGCTGGCTGCGTATGATTTTGTTGTAGAACTACTACACCCAGCAAAGACCCAGAACACTGAGCACAGTGACAGGCAGGCCAAATAGATTTTTTGCCCAATATTTTTTAGAAAAGGCCCACTGCGTATATTCAATCAATAATTAATATGTCTTCTGTCCCTGCCTAACCACCACTTCTGTCCCTAGAGTATGTGACAGAACTGCAGAGTGTTGCACTGTTAACTGCTACACAGCGGTGATTTCAGAGCCCAGACAGAGCCAGGAAATAATTTGGCGCAAGCCTGCTGTAACACTTAGCTGGCTGCGTATGATTTTGTTGTAGAACTACTACACCCAGCAGAGACCCACAACACTGAGCACAGTGACAGGCAGGCCAAATAGATTTTTTGCCCAATATTTTTTAGAAAAGGCCCACTGCCTATATTCAATCAATAATTAATATGTCTTCTCTTCTGTCCCTGCCTAACCACCACTTCTGTCCCTAGGGTATGTGACAGAACTGCAGAGTGTTGCACTGTTAACTGCTACACAGCGGTGATTTCAGAGCCCAGCCAGAGCCAGGAAATAATTTGGCGCAAGCCTACTGTAACACTTAGCTGGCTGCGTATGATTTTGTTGTAGAATTACTACACCCAGCAGAGACCCAGAACACTGAGCACAGTGACAGGCAGGCCAAATGGAGTATTACTGCAGGGTGCAATGCTCTGCACGGCCGATATACCAAAAAAAAAAAATGTGCAACACTGCAAAAAGCAGCCTCCACAGTACTGCACACGGTTAGATGTGGCCCTAAGAAGGACCGTTGGGGTTCTTGAAGCCTAAAATACTCCTAACGCTCTCCCTGCCTAAGCACTTCTGTCCCTGTAGTATTACTGCAGAGAGCAATGCTCTGCACGGCTGATATACCAAAAAAAAAAAAAATGTGCAACACTGCAAAAAGCAGCCTCCACAGTACTGCACACGGTTAGATGTGGCCCTAAGAAGGACCGTTGGGGTTCTTGAAGCCTATAATAACTCCTAACACTCTCCCTATAGCAGCAGCACCAGCAGCAGCACTTTCCCTCAGCTAAGTGAGAACGCATCTGTGGGGAGCCGCGGGAGGGGCCGTTTTTTATACTCGGGTGACACCTGATCTCGCCAGCCACTCACTGCAGGGGGGGTGGTATAGGGCTTGAACGTCGCAGGGGGAAGTTGTAATGCCTTCCCTGTCTTTCAATTGGCCAGAAAAGCGCGCTAACGTCTCAGAGATGAAAGTGAAAGTAACCCGAACATCGCGTGGTACTCGTTACGAGTAACGAGCATCTCGAACATGCTAATACTCGAACGAGTATCAAGCTCGGATGAGTATGTTCGCTCATCTCTAGTGCTGACATGATCACCTTAGGGTGACATGTCAGGCACCAGGTGAGTTATCACATTATACTACATTGATTACCTTTTAAAGGTGCTTGGCGCTCTCCTTGACTATGATCTATTTATACTGTGACTGTAACATTATTTACATTTAGAAGAAAGAAGGTTTCTACACCAACACCGAATGGGGGTTCTTTACTGTAAGAGAAGTGAGACTATGGAACTCTCTGACCAAGGACATGGTGATGGTGAATTCGCTAAGAGTTCATGAGGGACCTGGATGACTTTTTTGAGTGTAATAAGATTACAAGGTAAAGTCACTGAATACTTCAGAAGGGTTCTTAAACCAAGGATTATTTTTATTAAGGGCATTTTGAACTAAATCATAGTAATACAAAAATATGTCCTTACCTTGTCTCTAACTCCAACATATCTCAAGATTTATAGTGTGAGATGTTAAACAGACATATAAAATAAATTTGAATGTTTGCTGAAAGCCCCCACAGATTCCATCCATTCGCCATCTTTCACCCAGCGACTCACCTGTTAAAAAAATATATGTTTAACGTATATGTTTTTTTCACTGGATGGCTGTGATAGATGCCAGCCATCTGACAGCCATCTGCAACTTAGAGGCTCCCATGTTAAAAAACAGTATGTTAACATATTTTTACTAGATGGTGTGACAGTCTATTGAATGTATCATGACAACTTGTAAAGAACAGATTTGTCAGTAATCAGATTAGTGTGCTTTTATTTAATGTCCAAAGCACATGTGAAGCCCATCTTATTTCTTTAATTGAAATGCCTTTACTATTTAGCTCTTTGAGAAGGCATTAACATACTTTCACTTCTTTTTCTTGCTCACGGTACATGTTTACTTAATGTGCTCAGTAAAAGACATGAGCAGTACAACTGTTTGTATGTCGTTAGTTTAGTGAGATTGTGTTTGCCTATAATTGTAATTTAGAAAACAATTATTGATTACAAATCAATGAAGAAATACAGCTAATTCCAAAGGGGTCACCTACTTTTTTTTTGCAAATGTATGTCGGTGTGTGGAAATATTTTATAAAATGTATTGCAAGAAACAGGAACATGAAAAAGACAAACATCCAGCTGAAATTAGACATGGTCTGTGTTGAATAAGTGGGACAAGCCAAGAGTTTTCGAAAAGTTTTGGACAAAAGTCAGATTTCCTGACTCATAGTAGCCGGTTAAGACCTTAATAGGCTCTCTTGATTTGTCTGCAGTGTTAGAGCATGTTTACAGCATTGCTATCCAAGGCTTTACTTGAAGGTGGTTGCTCATATGTTTGCTGGCCAGAATCTATTTAAAGGATGATTTTATAGAAAGGGATAGATGTTTCAAG
Source organism: Eleutherodactylus coqui (assembly GCF_035609145.1). Classification (NCBI taxonomy): domain Eukaryota; kingdom Metazoa; phylum Chordata; class Amphibia; order Anura; family Eleutherodactylidae; genus Eleutherodactylus; species Eleutherodactylus coqui. Next base: position 153,450,898 of record NC_089838.1, read on the forward strand.
AAATTAGTACAATTAAACCTATGAGCTAAATGTTTATTAGAAACTTTTGTTTAATGGATACAAAATTAGCTTCAATGAATGTGAGTTGAATAATAAGAAACTATGCCTTACTTATAATGGTTTGAGTTAAAAAGAAAAATCTCCTTATTCACAATATGTATATCTTGATATCTAAGCTCTTGATAGTATCAAGTGTGTTCAGTCATGTGGGTGAAACAGTGAACAAGCAAGTATAATGAGTAAACAATTGAAGTTTGTGGTTTGGAAGTTACTTTGGATTCAGTTACACAAATGTGTTCTCTTTTAACAGTTGACATTCCAATTAGAGCACCAATAAATCACAAATAAAATCCTGAACAAATGTTTCTACTTAAAGCCAAAACAAGTTTTAGCAGGGATTTTTATGGTATAGTAGTAACAAAATATTACACAGTAATTCCACTTTCATTGTCCTCTCCTTCAAGGGAGCCTTTGTCAGGTTTGGTGATGTAATTTTTTTTAAAGATAATGTTTAAATCTACAGATTATGCTATTCTCCACCATTAAACACTGTTTGTTAATCTAAATATGTTTAACATTTTTTTGTTGAATAATTTCTTATATTTTTATTGAAGCTAGGGCTTTGCTTTTGTGATATAAAACTCAAAATCCCATATACACACAGTTTTAAAATACACATGCTAGCTACCTATAAGGAGGGCTTATGAGCTAATTGCATACTGTTCATTGTGCACAATAATAAAGCAACATACAGTGTGATCAATGGTTGCAATTAAATTTTTTCGAAAACCTCTTGTTGTCTTTATAAACAGAGCATTTGCATTACACAACACATGTGACCTAACAGGTGAAGTTTCACTTAACTATCTGATGTCATTTGCAAGCTTACAATTCACTGCTTTCTAAGGAGAAACACAAGTGAAGACAATAGGTCAAGACCATATAAAAATCCCAGCGCTCCAGGTAGTAAACCATGTATAGTGAAGTGAAGTCCTTACTTCACAGGGGTGTCTCTGTAGAGTGCACCCCTAAACCAGAAAGACAATCAAATCACAGTAAGGCTCCAGTTTGGCGGATATACTAATTCCAATGTTAGTTCTCCGTGTATAGGTTTTTCAAACTACTAACGACCACTTGTCCGTTAGTATGTGAGTGAGTAATTCTCATGTTCTGCACCTGACGATGTCATATCTCTGCCCACTGGTGACATCATAGCTTCGCCCACTGGTGACATCATAGATCTGCCCCCCGGCAGCGTCGTAGCTTCGCCCCTGGCGCCATCATAGCTCCATCCCCTGGCACCATCATAGTTGGTCCTAACACACTGAAAATACAACTAAGCCGTTATTATGTCCGACACAACTCAGCGGTCCTGACAGGAGACACTGACCTACCGCTGACACAGATCAGTGGTCCTGACAGGAGACATCAACGTATCACCACCACAGAGATCCAGTTGGCTGAAGGACCTGTGGTGATGTTACTGCTGTGTGAGGAGCCATTCTGGTGTTTGGTAGCACTGTATACTGGATAAGCCAACAAAAACTACCAGGACCTGTAATGACATCACCGTCATGTGATCGCCTGTGTGTGTGAAGTCAGGGATTACATGACCAAGGGCTCATCACTGTATCCAGGAGCTGTGTGTGTCATGTATGCAGTCAGCATAAATGTAGTAAAGCTGCGAATGTCTGTTTGTCTGTTTGCTGTGCGTGTAATGTGTATAATCAGCATGGATGTATGTCACGTAGCAGTTCTATGTTTGTAACATGTGCATGTCATGTAGCACAGCTGTTTGTGATCCGCATGTCATGTAGAAGAGCTGTGTTTGTAACATGCGCATGTACTGTGGCACAGCTGTGTCTGTCATAGGCTTGTCATGTACCAAAGCTGTGTCTGTGATGCACATGTCATGTAGCAAAGCTGTGTCTGTCATGCGCATAAAATGTAGCAGAGCTGTGTTTGTACCATGCGCGTGTCATGTCTGTCAGGCGCATGTCATGTGCCAAAGCTGTGTCAGTGAAGCGCATGTCATGTAGCAGAGCTGAGTCTGTAACATGTGCATGTCATGTAGCACAGCTGTGTCTGTCACACGCATATAATGTAGTAGAGCTGTGTTTCTACCAGAGCATATCATGTCTGTCAGGCACATGTCATGTACCAAAGCTGTGTCTGTGACGGGCATGTGATGTAGCAGAGCTTTTTTGTGCTGCGCATGCCATGTGGCAGAGCTGCATGTATCAGGCACATGGCATGTAGCAAAGCTGTGTCTGTGACGCAAATGTCACGTAGCATAGCTGTTTTTGTGCCGCGCATGCTATGTAGAAGAGCTGTGTCTGTCAGGTGCATGGCATGTAGCACAGCTGTGTGTGTCTGTCGCACGCCCATGTACCACAGCTGCTTGTGTGTGTATGATGTGCATGTAGCCGAGCTGTCACAAAACTCACAGAATCATAGGGATCCATGATGCTCTGAATTCAGGTCTGTAAATCCATGGCCGGGCTGGGACACTCATCCATATTACAAAGTAACAACATGTATAGCTGAAAAAAGACACATGTCCATCTAGTTCAGCCTATTATCGAGCAATGTTGATCCAGAAGAGAGCAAAAAATGCCATAAGGTAGAAGCCAATTTCCTTCATTTTAGGGAGAAAAAAATCCTTCTCAACTCTAAATGTGGCAATCAGAATAACTCCCTGAGTAAGCAGCCCCATAAGATTGCTGCATTCAAGAAAGGCATCCAGGCAATTCTTGAACTCATTGAGGGAGTTCCTAATCACACCACCTTGGGCAGAGAGTTCCATAGTCTTACTGCCCTTACAGTAGAGAACCCCCTTCTATGTTGGTGTAAAACCTTTATTCTAGATGTAGAGGATGCCCCCTTTAAACAATCACATTCCTTGTTGTAAATACATCATGAGATCTCTGTATTGACCTCTTATATATTTATGAAAAGTTATTAGGTCGCACCACAGCCATCTATTTTCTAAACTATCATCAGAAAGTAAATCAGGACATGCCTGCATACTTTTAATATTTTGGATGACAGTATAAATCAATCCGCGGGGAAATATTGGACTTTCTTTAATCTGTTGCTATATTCAAGCTGTTAACCAATAGCTTTCCGCGCACCCATGGGAGCCTTTTCAATAACAAATACTTGTTGCACACTACTGGGCAAAGATGATCACTACTTTGAAATCTTTTTATTACATTCCATTTATTACTTAAGATGCCCACCTTGGAACTGTTCCAAGCACCAATATGTCTTTCTTGAGTCCCAGTGGCTAAAACTGTACAAAATATTCCATCGGTGGTCTAACCAGTGATTTGTAGAAAGAAACATGTTCTTCTCATGTGCACCTAGACCTTTTTTGAATTACCTCATGATTCTTTTGCTTTGGCAGCAGCTGCCTGACACTGGTTTCTCCAGTTAAGCTTACAGTTAATTAAAATTCCCAAGTCCTTTTTCATGTCAGTGTTACCCAGTGGTTTTCCATTTATTGTGTAATGGTGCCAATGTGCATAACCTTACATTTACAAGTATTAAACCTCATTTTCCACTTTTCTGCCCAAGCCTCTAACTTATCCAGATCTATTTGCAATAGTATGCTGTCCTTTCTTGTTTATTACTTTACACAGTGTTGTATCATCTGCAAGTATTGATATTTCACTATGCAACCCCTCTACAAGGTTAATAAATATATTAAAAAGAAGAGGGCCTAATATTGCCCCTTGTGGTGCCCCACTAGTAACAGTGACCCACTTGGAGTACGTACCAGAAATAAACACCCTCTGCTTTCTTTACTGAGGCAGTTACTTACCCCCTTGCACACATTTTCTCTCAACCAAGCATTCCCATAGCAACCATTTATACATCATAATATCAAAAGCTTTGGAAAAATCAGAGATTTATGACGTCCAATAACTCTCCCTGGTCCAGTCTAAAACTTACTTCCTCATGGAAACTCATCAGATTGGTTTGACAGGTCCGATCCCACATAAACCCATACAGATATGGAGCTATAGGGCTATTAAGATACACCAGGACACCATCTCTTTGAAACTCTTCTAACACTTTACCCACAATAGAAGTTAAATTTATCAGCCTACAGTTTATTGGTTCACTACGTGACTCCTTTTTGAATACTGGCACATTTGCTATGTATCAATACTGTGGAACACACCCTGTCACTGTAGAGTCCTTAAATATAAGAAATAAGGGTCTATCTATCATATTACTTAATTACCTTAGAATCCAGACATATATGCCATCGGGACCCAACAATTTGTCTATTTTAATCTTTTTTAAGGCAGTACGCACTTCTTCCTGGGTTAGGTCTCAGTCACACGGGAGCATCGGCGCCCGTGTGACTGCAGGAAGGAGACGGACGTACCTGAAGACGGCCGTCTCTCTGTAGCGCCGGAGGAAAGAACATGTGACCGGCTTCATTGCCGGTCATGTGTTCTTTCAGCAGCGCTGGAGACGGCCGTCTTCAGGTATGGCTGTCTTCTAACTGTCAGTCACACGGCGCATCGGCGCCGATGCGCCCGCGTGACTGAGTCCTTAGGCTGATGACTTTTAATGGAGAGTTTACTTTATCACTCTGCATTTCACCTGAAATGCCAGGAATCGTTATTGAGTAGTCTTTGCAAGAATAGCGGAGGAGAAGGGAACGTAGAGCTTAACTAAACAGTGCTGTGAAGCAGAATAATCATGCAAGGAGGGAGTGGCAAGGCCAGGCTTTTATATAGAGTCCCAATTAGCGGCAGGGTTGGGCCAGGACAGAGAGGCAGGAGAATTAGATCAGGAGAAATACAGAACAAGGTTTGGTTCCAGCAAAGGAACTGTCCAAAATCCTTGATGGCCTAGTAGAGAGAGCTGCCAACTGGAATGCAGGAGGTTGTGGGTTCGAGCCCTGGCAATATGTTTGGAATGGTAATTATCTTTAGTTGTTGATAGAATCTTGTTTCTTTTATGAGATCCACAAGTTTCAGTTTCCCACTTTACATCTGGATAGTTGAAGTCCCCCAAATAATTGTCTATTTGTGATTTGTCACTTTAACTATATGCCATAGTAATAGATTGTCAGTGGATTCTGTTATATTTGGTGATTTGTAGCAAAACCCTATGAGAATTTCATTTTTTTTTTTGCTTTATATATTTCTACTCATAAAGACCCCACATGTTCACTTCTCTCACATACCGTGTAACTTTCTGCAGTGCAGGCTTTAAATAGGACTTTACATAAAGGGAAACTATTTCCCATTTCTAGTTTTACAATCCCTTCTAAACAAACTGTAACCCTGTAAGTTAACAGCTTTCATCCAACCATTTCTTAGTTATTCTCAATATGAGTTTTTGCTATTTTTTACTTTGTGTGTACTTATTAACTGTTCCAATTCAACTAGCCCCTCCCACTGTTCCCCTTTTTTCATTAGTTAAACCTATGTCTCTTTACTGCTCTCCTGAGGTTGCTCTCTCCACCAGTCCCATGTTTAAACACTTCCCCAACCTTCTAACCATTTTCTCCCTAAGCACAACTACACCCTCCCCATTGAAATGCAGCCCATCCCTCTTGTAGAATCTGTATCCAACAGCAAAGTCAGCCCAGTTCTTCAGAAACCCAAAGCCTTAATTTGTACACCAGCTCTTGAGTCACTTGTTTACCCCCCTAATGCCCTGATGCCTTTCAAGTGTGGCATGTGGTACAGATAGTATTTCAGAAAATACCATTTTACAGATCCTTGTCCTAAGCTTAGAGCCCATGTACCCGAAATAATGTTTACGGACATTCTACATACTTTGTCATTGTTGCCAATATACATCATGAATATTGGGTTCTCACCAGCTTCTTCAATTTATTTGTAACTGGATCTGTTACTTGTCAAACTCAAGTCCAGAAAGACAACACACAGTTTAACAATCTCAGTCTTTGTGACAGATTACACTGTCTGTCCCCCTAATAATTAAGTCGCCCACAATTAGGACTTGTCAAGTCTGAACTGTATTTTTAATCCTCTTCTTACTGGAGCAGTGCTAACCCTGAATTGGCATTCTCCTCATTCGACAACTTTGCAAAATTGTTAAGGAATCCTTCTAACTATAACCCAGTTAGCTGTCTCATCAGCTTGTACTTCCATGCTACCATCCATCTCCAAATCTGCCCTAGCCAAGTGTCTGTTCAGTGATCAGCAAACTCCTTTCCATGTTGCTGAAAGATCTCAGTGTTGCAAGCTGTTTATTTATATCCAGGATCTAGATTTCCATCATGCAACATGTGCACATCTCTTACAGCAATATGCACCCTTGAATGACTGCTCAAGGACTGTATACATGACACAAGAAGTTTACTGGATAGTATTGTAGCACATTTTAAATAATGGAAATAATACAAATAAACATAAAAGTCATTTATGCAAGTGAAAAATTAGATAAAAATATGAGATAAACAGTAGCTAAATATAAGTGACTCCCTTTTAAAGTTCCTGAATCTTAAATCACTAATCTCAAATCACACACTTAAGATACAACACACTTTAAATCATAATACACACACGAGCTCCTAAACTTGCTTTTTTTTTTTTTTGCTTATAAAGCTCCTAGATGTAGTAACTCCTTCAAATGAATCCTCTGTATGTAAATTAGCCTGTAATATGCCCATGTGAAACGGGCCTTAAGGAAACCTTCACTTTGTGCGCAATGTATTTACTACATTGTATTAAATCTACATAAAATTTTAAATGTATTTGCAAATAAGTTGCTTTATTTTGCTTCATCTGTTCTTGCTTTTTATTATATATTTTATTCTCCATTCAGTAACAATGTGAAAATTAAGTCTCTGCCGTATTCATCCCTAAGAGCAGTGCATTGCAGTGACCAACATGTCTGTGGAGTGCAGATAAACTTTATATCAATTCCAAGAGGGAAACAATTGAGGTTTTCCCTTTACTTTGGGTGTAAATTGTGTGAAAAAAAGAATATAGCTTAGTATCAGTACAAGATAAGTAAAGTGAAGTGTTTATGTTAGATTTTGTGGATTTTAACTAGCATGCTGTTCAAAAATGAAGTTTCCTTTTATCAAACAAATATTGAGTACCTACTTATTTAATGCTTTGTTATTATAGGATCTACTTTGCAAAGTGTAAGTGTTGATTTGCCTGGAAGAGACAATCTTTCCTTTTCCTTCTTACCAACTGGTAGTGTGATCTCTTGAAGCATTAATGACAAGTCAGAGAAGATAGCTATGGGCTTGAGTTCTACCAGCTGACCTGTCACTTCCAATCACACTACATGAATGACTTCACATGCGACATTAGCAAGAAGAGCCTACTATGAGAGTAATGCCAAGTCAAGCTACATCAGTGTATGGATTTTATTAGCAAACAGTGTTTTTAAATAGAAATACATATTTCACAAAAAAATGTATTGCTAAGGTTAATTTACAAATTTATGTGCTGCTAGCCCCGCAAATTTGTTCCTAAAAAATGAGTATAGGTTTACATGATATCTACGTACATACAGAGCTGTGAAAGAGTATTTCATAATTTCTTCAAGTTTTCATTTTTTACAGTTAATTGTTTCAGATATTCAAACAAAATTTAATAGAGAACAAATACAACCTGCATAAACCCAAAATATAGTTTTTGAATAATTACATTTATTGAAAAAGAGAATTTATTTAAAATCATTTAGCCATGTATGCAAAAGTGATTGCCCTCTAAGTAATTGCCTTCTACTAGTTAACCAAATTCAATTAATAGTTGAGTTAATTTAGACTAACTGTATCCAGTCTTATTTATTGCCAGCCTTGTTGAATCACTTAAAGGGGTATTCCAGCGATTCAAAGGGAGGACTCCTTGACACAGGCACTGCGATTTTCAGCCACCTGCATAGCGGACGAAAATCGCATGAATGAGAAGCAGTTGCGATCAAGTCATGGCTGCATCTCCCGATTTTTAGCCCATTCAGATGGCCAGGGGAATAAAGTTCAGCTCTGCTAAACTCCCTGCCCCTTCCCTACCCCTCTCCGGGATATTTCTAGAAGACAAATATACCTTCTGTCCCATTCTGTAAAGTTCAGATACTGACAGACTCCTCCCACTACGCAACTACATACGAGCCCCGGTTGCTTCCAGGTTCTTCTGTACCTCTCTCCATACCCCCTGCAGCGCATCAGTTGCGACATCAGCTGCAGGACAGGCAGACGGAGTAGAAATAGCTGTAAGGAAGCGAGGATGCTGACCATATACGCAAAGGAATGGAGATACCCCAGTAGAAGAACAATTACGGTTGTTCAGCGCAAACTCTGTCAACGACAGGAATTCTGCCCACTGATGAGCCTTTTCGCTAGCAAACACCCATAAATATTGCACTAAATCCTGGTTCTTACGCTTAGTCTGACCATTAGTTTGCGGGTGGAATGCTGACGAGAAGGAAAGCAACGTTCCCAGGTTTCTACAGAAGGCTCGCCAAAATTGTGCAACAAACTGAAAACCCGATCGGATACAATGTTCTCAGGAACCCCATGTAGACGAATGATTTCTTTTACAAAAATCTTGGAAAATTCTATCGCAGAAGGTAGCTTCTTTAACGCCATGAAATGTGCCATCTTTGAAAAAAAAGTTTACAACAACTAGGATAGTGGTGAACTTCTGAGACTCAGGTAGATCGGTGACAAAATCTACCGATAAATGCGACCACAGATGAAATGGCACCGGTAACGGTCTCAGAGGCCCCTCCGGGCACCGACGACGACTTTTACTGCGTGCACAGACAGAGCATACCTTAACAAAGTCACAGATTTCCCGAGACATGCCTGGCCACCAGTAGTGTCTAGTACAAAGATCCAGAGTCCCCTGAAGCCCCGGATGGCCTGCGAGACTCTTCAATAACTCTGAGACGCAAGGTCTCTGGCACAAACCATCTGCCCTCCGGCACCCCCGAGGGAGCGTCCTGCTGACAATTTTGTAGATGAGGAACGAGATCAGATTCTACAGCTGCCACCACCACCCCAGGTGCCAAGATATTCTCGGGAGCCACTGCCTCACTTCCCGGCAAACCAAAACTCCGTGAGAGGGCGTCTGCCTTCACGTTTTTCTCCCCTGGAATATATGTAACGACGAGGTTAAACCTGACGAAAAACAGTGCCCACCTGGTCTGACGAGCTGTGAGTCTCTTAGCATTGGCGAGATACACCAGGTTTTTATGATCAGTATACATGGTAATGGGATGTATCACCCCCTCAAGATGGTGACGCCACTCTTCTAGAGACCACTTAATCGCCAATAACTCACGACTACCAACGTCGTAGTTACGTTCCGCCGAACGGAACTTCCGCGAGAAGAACGCACATGGACTTTACCCAGGTCTCCCGCTGACTTCCTGAGACAATACAGCCCCCGCCCCCACCTCAGACGCATCGACCTAAATGAAGAACGGTCGCCGCGCGTCAGGCTGTACTAGCACCGGGGCAGCAGTAAACGCCCTTTTGAGACGACTAAAAGCCTCTAGGGATTCTGGTGACCATCTTACCAAGTCGACACCCTTCTTGGTAAGATCGGTCAGGGGTTGAGCAATAACAGAATAATTCTTAATGAATCGATGGTAGAAATTAGTGAAACCTAAAAACCGCTGGAGAGCTTTCAAGTTATCTGGTCTGACCCATTGGAAGATTGCTGCCACTTTATCAGACTCCATTTGAATCTCCGTGGGTGAAATCACATAACCAAGGAAAGACACTTGTTTAGTACCAAAAATGCATTTCTCCAACTTGACAAAAAGTTGGTACTCACATAAACGGGTCAGAACCAGCCTCAGGTGCCGCACATGTGAGTCCCAGTCTGGGGAGTACACCAGAATGTCATCGAGATATATGACCAAAATATCCCCAGGAAGTCGTGGAAGACCGCGTTCATAAATCCCAGCGGGGCATTACAAAGTCTGTAGGGCATGACTAGACATTCAAACTGTCCAAACGAGGTGTTGAACGCGGTCTTCCACTCATCTCCCTTTGGATGCAAATTAAATTGTAAGCCCCCCTTAAGTCCAATTTGGAAAACCAGTGGGCCGCTACCACCTGATTCAATAAATCCGGAATCAGGGGCAAGGAGCACGGGTTCTTCACTGTGATTTTATTCAAAGCCCAATAATCTACACAAGGCCTCAATGTCCCATCCTTCTTCTCTACAAAGAAGAGACCTGCCCCGGCAGGGGAACTGGGCGACCTGATATGTCATTTGGCTAGAGACTCCGAAATGTAGGACTTAAGGGCTATGTGTCCAGAAGAATTGAAAATGCCTCCCTTAGGGATGGGAGTATCGGGGATCAAATTAATACCACAGTCCCACTCCCTATGGGGAGGCAAAGTCTCAGACAGTTTCTTGGAAAATACATCATGAAAATCCGACAAATACTCAGGAATAAGTATGGTATCTGCTGAACACATGGATATAGTAGCTAAGTGACTATGACAGGAAAACCCCCAATGTGTCAATTCCAGAGTGGACCAATCAAATCGGGGATTGTGCAGTGCCAACCAGGGCATACCAAGCACTAAATCAACAGACATCCTTTCCATTACTAAGAACGACAGATTCTCAGAATGGAGAACACCCACAGTGAACTGTAACATGGGAGTCCTCCATTGTTCAACCCCTTCAGACAGAGGGGTAGAATCAATACTAGTGAAACGTATGGGAATCTTTAACGCCGAGAATTCAGTCAACAAAGGTCTGACAAAACCTAAGCTAATCAAATTGGCGGCAGACCCTGAATCAATAAAAGCTCAATCGGACCGAGTGAAATTCTGGAAGCCAATCTGACAATGCACCAACAACTTAGGGAGTACCTGTGATCTTAGGCGATCCTCCCAAAAATCGCCTAGGATCTGAAGTTTTCTGCCGGTTCAGACTGGTGTTGTAGACACTTCAGAGGACAGGTTGCTACACGATGTCAGGCTTTCCCACAATAGAGGCAAAGGCAATGAGTCATCCGGAACCGTCTCCATTCCTCGGGGCTTAGGTGATCCACTTCCATGGGCTCGGCACCAGAAGTTGGCATGGCAGAAGTGGGAGAGGGTCTGCCAGATTCCCTAGCCTTATGGGACTCACGTTCCTCTTTTCCAGATCTCAGCCTCCTGTCAGCTTTGACCGCCAATTCCATTGCATCATTGAGTGTCACGGGAGCAGGATAAGAAATGAGTAGATCCTTGACCGCGTCAGAAAGACCCAACAAAAACACATCTTTAAGGGCACTATCGTTCCAAGAGGTATCACCTGCATACAGTCTAAATTTAGAGCAATAGTCCCCTACCCACTGCTGCCCCTGACGTAGAGACATGAGATGGGATACCGCTAACCCTGCACGGTCCAGCTCATCAAAAATACCTCCAAGTACCCGAAAAAACAAATCAACTGACTACAGGCAAGCCGAACTCTTGGGTAAGGAGTAAGCCCCTGTCTGGGGGGGGACTCCGAAGTAAGGACATAATCAATCCCACTTTCTGGGATACTGAGCCGGAGGAGCGGGGCTGCATCTGAAAATACAATCTACATGCGTGCTGAAAAACTAAAAACTTTCTCCTCTCCCCTGAAAATACCTCAGGAAACAGACTCTTGGGCTCAGGAATAGAAGGGGCGGTAGAAACATGCACTAACTCCCGCTGCTTCTGGGCCACCATACGACCGGAAAGGTCTTGGATCACAACCACTAAATCCTGCAACTGACTTGCGAGGGTACTCATGGCCTCCATTGGAGAGCAATTTTAAGAGTCAGTTATTATGTTACGGTATACTACCCTTGATACACCAGCCCGGGTGCCCTAGATCTCACCCACAACCCCTGTCCCTACATACTTGCTTCCACTCCTGGCTAACCCCAGGCAGGCAACTGGGCGGCGATCCTTACTCTCACTAGGGACCGAAAAAGGGACGCTGGCGTACCTGGATGGAAATGGTAGAATACTGACAGAAAAGGCAGATGTAAATAACCAACACGAACAATACTAAGCAGAACTGAGGCAGATGAAAAAACCTGGCAGATAATAGCAAAGTATAGCAGACAAGATGACAGAAGCAGGAGACCAACCGAGGCAGACTAGCTAGCACACTGAGGGAAACCAATAACTGGCAGTGATTGCAAGTCTCTGCCCCACCTTTAAACAAAAGCCTCCGCCCAGGGGCAGAGAGAGGGAGAGAGCCAACTCCAAACAGAGCATAATAAAAGGGAGCTCGTGCATGACAGCTGCACTCACAGGTGTGCGGGCGCACAGTGTCGTGTGCCACCAGCACCACGCCGCCAACGCCGGCCGGGCACCCGCGCCCCCGGCAGCTGGACAAAAAGCCGGGGGGTGTGCCCTGACCGCAGGACCCCGCACACCGCCGCTCCAGGAGGACCAGCAACCGCTGCATGGTAACATATATGCTTCATAAGGTGATAACATGTAATTATGCAATATAATGTTGTAACTTGTTTTATAAAGCTGCAGAGATATTCTTTTACTTGTGTTCCCCCTGCTTAGTTCTTCATTGGTATCCAGTCATTATGACCTGTGTGCTCTGCTGTTTTACTTTCTATGACAACACAATGTTTGTACAATTGTGATTGCACACTTATCAGTAACTGGTAATAGGGCGTTGTGGGAGATGTAGTTTTTGAACTCCTTCATTTTAATAGTGATGTGGAAATCTGAAACTGACTGGAACACAGGGGTATTGCAGGTTGGCAAAAAATGTACTGGAGTTCAGTTTAAGAATTTACATTGACGTTTAGAATAACGATAATAAGTTGAAGTGTTGGGGATATTTTGAAAATTTTCCCCAGTCTTCAGAATACCCTTTTATTGTGATTCTGTCAGCTCCAATGAGCCCTGTAATTCATGGTTTTTTATTTTTATACTCACCTGGCTTCCTGTTCCCTGACTACATACCTGTAATGCTATTTCTTAATACATGCAGCAAATCCACTAAGTGTGCGCACACAATAACTTCCCAATATGACATAATGACAGTACATTGTGTATGTGCATTGAAGGAGTCCGCTACATGCACAAGCAGTGACTTTGCGGGCAGACAGTGCAGGAACTGGGAGGGAGAGTATAAAAAAATCACGCCGCTGTACTGAGCACCCCCTATCCTATGAGACCGTAACTGTAGTTTAAGGAGGTCGGAGGAGTTAACAGGCACGCTTTAAATAGAACATTTTTAGGAATGTGAAGTAGGTTAAATTAGAGGTCCCTTTTGTGATATACTTTCAAATACTACAGATGGTGTTGAGTCAAACTAAATATTAAAATGGATAATGACTATTAAAGATATGACTAAGTGATCTGGCTTTCATTCTAATGTTGACGGCCTGTGATACAGCATTAACTCTAGTATGAAGTTGTATTAATGCTAAGACATTCCAAGTGCCACTACAATATATTAGTATCTACAGCTGCAAACAGCTTGGGAGCCATATGCAGGAGGCTTGAGAGCCACATGGACCAAAATCTCTATATAAGCAGCATACTATGCAGTGATCAGAAGAAATTCCTGAAAAGACAAGAATGAAAGTCTATTAAATATATCAGTCTGGAAATAGTCTGAAACTTCAGTGGACCTATAGTCAGAGATATTAACTATAAATAGTGAAGATTTTGAAATAGTAGATAATCTTCACAGAAATGGCAGATGTTTCAAAATTTCAGAGAAGCTAGTCGACTCATCCTGGAAGGAATAAAGAAACCATTTCAACAACTAAGGAGTTGCAGGCCCCATACATCCCAGCAAGAGATATTTACTTAGTCTAGTTTTTCATGTGCCAGTCTTAACTGCATGTGTGGTACAGTTACATTCATCTAATTTATTAGGAGATGGACACCTCTTAAAAAATGTTGCGCATCTTTGGCTGTTCACATGCCTGCACTGAAATCTACACTTGCTATGAGCAGGCATAGATTCAGATTTGCTTATAATTTATGCTCATTTTTTGCAGAGATTATAGTAATTCTGTGGTACCATTAGTGCCCCTGTCCACTAAACCTTGCCCACTTTTTTTGGCCACTTTCTAAAAGGGAAAAGAAAATTAAGTCGCAGATTGTATCGCAAATCAGACATGCACCAAATTATTTGACTTTTTTATGCCAGAAAGCTGACATGAATTAATAAATGTTCCCCAATGTTCTTGATTCCCCCATCAGAAAGAAACTCTAAAAATGATATAAATCAAAGGGTCCACACGGCAAAACCATTGGTAATTAAGAGCAGTGTAAAAGCTGAGAAAATGTTTTGTGTCATGTTACATCTTGCATAAAGCTAACATAGTTTTCCACAATAAAGAAAAAAGTGTCAAACATAATAGTGGTCTGATGGTGTTTTTTTTCCTGTTTTGGAGACTTCGGAGTATTACTGTTATTGGTGGAACCAAGAATTCTGCTCTCCATAAGACTATTCTAAGAAAGAATATCCGATCAACTTAGAGCTAAAATCCAATTGGGTTATGTAGCAAGATATTCAAAGCACATAAGGCGACCCATCCTTGAATGGTCCGAAAGAAACAAAGCTAAGATAGGAAAACCCAGCTCTCTGTTTCCAATCAACAGCGCTGTTTGCATAGCTCTTCTTGGAGTAAATGAGCACAACGGAACCAGTGTAGCACAGCATGCTATGCTGTTTCCGTAACTTCCATTCACTTCAACTACGCTGAAGCACTCAGCTGTTTTAGTAGTTACCACCCAAGTGGCCAGTAACTATAGCATAAGTTTCCCATCTTGACTATGAAAAGTTGTGATGGGAATACCCCTTTAAATTAGCAGTGCATGCTTGAAAAAGCCCTTTAGTATGGCCCAATTATAGCAATTCTGCAAAGAAGAATGGATCGGGTGAAATTCTTCCAGTTAACAAAAGCGTTTGCTTGCAGTAGTTGTTGCTAAAGTGGCACAATGAGTATTATGTTCAAGGGAGTGGTTTCTGTTTACCCTGGGTGATAGATTACTTTTTTTAAATTCTTATGAGAGGTAGTTCACATCCATGTTTTTGTGGCAGTTTTTCATAACGTTTTTGAATCAAAGCCAGAAATGGATTATAAAGGTATGGGGAAGGAAGGGTTCCTGCTGCATGTACGTTTGGCTTTTTTGGGATAGGGGGTACATTCAACACTTTGATCACTTTCTTCAATTTTTGTGGAGGTAAGATAAATGAAAATAGCAATTCTGGCTTTTTTTCCAGTGTTTTTGGTGCTCAACATGCAGTAAATATCACATGTCAGCCATGAAAGCCGGCGCCGCCTTAACCAATCACAGCCATTCAATGATGTCATTGAATGGCTGTGATTGGTTATCCCAGCGCCGGCTTTCATTGGCTGACGCCACGCTGAGTTAGCCAATCAGAGCAGTAGCTTTCTGGAGTCGGGGCATTCAAGCCCCACATCCAGAAAGCAATGCTCTGTCAGCATGGAGGAGGGAGCGACAGCCTACAGCAGCGCCACGGGAGGTGAGTATTGATTGTTTTTCTACAGCGTATTCCCGGCGTATAAGTCGACAGTTGGAGGTCGTCTTATACGCCAGAAAATACGGTAGCTATTTTTATGTTTTACTTCTTTTGCACAATTAAAACCTTTAATTATTAAGGTAAAATGTTTTTGAGTCACCACATTCAAAGACCTATAATAATTTTATTTTTCTGTTGTTAAGCACTATTTTACAAATAAGCATTCCTTTTTATTGTTACATAGGGGAGGGAGTAGCAAATGTGGACAAGATGTCAGTGGAAGTGGAGATATTTTTCAGGTGGAGGAACACACCCGGTACAGTGAACCTATTACAAAATGACCTATTGCGATGATGTAAATTAGATTTTAAAATGTAAGTCTGTACACTGACTACCCCTTCATCAACTAAGCAGTAAAGAGTCCCACTAAAAAAAATGCAGTAGGAATTTATATTAAAAGGTGCACTAGTGTCTTTGTCATGTTTTTTTTCTCTGTATTTTTTGTATTGATCTGAAATTAATTAGATAATTTATGAATCACCATGTATTAGCTTCTATCAATTTTTTGGCTACCATGAAGAGAAAAAAACTAAAACATAAAAAATAGCTGCTGGGGCCACGCCATTACAGTGCCATACATGCACTGGCGTAACTATAGGGGATATGGTTGCACCCGGGCCCAGGATCCTTGAGGGGGGTCCATAAGGCCTCTCTTTTCCATATAGGGAGTCCAGAACTATGAATAAAGCATTATAGTTGGAGGCCCTGTTACAGGTTTTGCATTGGGGCCCAGGAGCTTCAAGTTCTGCCTCTGTGTTAAGAGGTTAAGAGAAGTTGGGGGGATCCAAGATAAACTTTTGCACCTGGGCCCATGAGCCTTTAGTTACGCCCCGCCATACATGTATGCCGGTTTGTGGGAATGCTTTTCTGACACCACTGTATGTATGTGGTGGATGTTTTGGAGGGATTAAATCAAGATATGTATCTTCAAGGCATTGGCGTTCCTCATTCTTCTTTGTTTTTAAAGTCAGTTTTCAAGCCTAAAGGCAATGTGCCATCAGAAAATAACCTATTTTATAAATAACATTTTTGTGTTTTTTGGTGATTTTGTAACATTTTTTTGTTCACAACCTACATTAAAAAAAAAATCCTGCATTTTTCCCACTGATCACAAAGCAGAATAACAGGCTGCTCTGTCGTGTTCTGCGGAGAAAGCTTTGCTACAGTCAGATTATTAATATCTAAACCTTACCATATTGAAGTGATTGGGTAAGAATCTACATAACAGGTTTCACTAGTGTCTTTTTGTAGTGTTTTTCTTTTTCCTGTATTTTTGTACTGATCTAAATTAATTAAATACCATATATACTCAAGTATAAGCTGAGTTTTTCAACACATTTTTTGTGCTGAAAAAGCCCCCCTCGGCTTATACTCGAGTCAGGGAAGGGTTAAAAAACCCTCCATACTCACCTCCCAGCCAGCGTCTGTGTCCCCGGCGGTGGTGGTGTGGCAAGCTGCTTGAATTCTCCTCGCTGTCATCCCCCACCGTCCTCTCTGCTTGGCTCTGTCATCCCCCGCCGTCAGGCTGTGATTGGCTGTGAATGATCGAGTGCCAGCTGTGATTAGCTGGCGCTCGATCCAATCACAGAACTTACTTACACAGCACTGACAGAGATGACAGAGCCGAGCAGAGAGGATGGCGGCGGATGACACAAGCAAGCAGCTTGCCACACAGACACAGATGTCGGCTGGGAGGTGAACATGGAGTTTTGTTTTCTTTACCAAGTATATACTTGAGTATAGCTCGGCTTATACTCGAGTCAATAAGTTTTACCAGTTTTTTGCGGCTTATACTCGGGTCGGCTAAGACTCGAGTATATACAGAACCTGCTAAATCACATTGTCAATTTAGAAAAAAAGGACACAATTCATGCCTGAACTGATGTAAACTAATGTTTTTTTTTAAATCAGGCTGCATCCAGTAACAATAAATGAAATCCATCTAAAAATTCTTTTAGGCTGGTTTCACATCTGAGTCAAAACTTCTGTCCGGAGGTTCAGTCACAGATCCGGCTGCAAATACCGAAAGAAAAAACGTGGCATGCAGTGTTTTTCCTCTGTCCCAAAGCCGGACAGGTGGGCAGAAAGCTGGTAAACCCTATTAGAGTCAATGGGGTGCACCTTGTGCTGTTTGGTTCTGTCCAGAGATGGAACTCTTTGTCCATGAAGATTCCCCTCTCCTGCTCCCCAGACAGAGCAGGAAAGCGGAATCCCCAGCGCAAGTGTGAAAGCACCCTTAGTTATGTTCTTTGACATAACTTATACTGGTAACACATGCTTAAAATCTTTACCATTTATTATGTTTCCTTATAACTTCTGCACCCTGGAGCAGATTTTTGCTGTGTTAGTTTGCCACGATAAAATGTCAGTCAAAAATCGCGGCTATCTGAAGCATTAAATTCCAATGCATTCGTTCAGACGTGCAATTTTCCAGAAGATAAAATTGTCCCCCCAGATAAGATAGAACATACGCAGCCGATTCCGGATGGCCAATTTTACACGCCCCTGAAAAAGATAGGTCTTGCCCTACCTTTTGGCAACTCCCATAGAAGCCTATGGGAGCTGTGGGCAAGGGGAGGGTGGGGGGGGGAGTTTAGCATGATACGTATCTGATTGGTAAGGTCCAATCTCTGAGAACAGAGATGATCACAAAACATGGGTCTTGATGCCCACTAATCATCCTATGAATAGGTGATAAGTTGCTATGGTATGAGGGCTTGTTTTTTTGCATGAAATGTTGTTTTTGTAAAGCACCATTTTGTGGTGCACATAATGTATTGTATAACTTTTATTAATATTTTGGAAACACAGAGTGAAAGAAACACAATGCTGCCAGTGATTTTTTTTCTGTATTTAGTTTTTATGGTGCTTAATCCCTTTTTTATACTGCAAATTGTTATTTTTAAAACAATACAAAATGTATATATTTTTATTATGTTTATGTATAGAGATGAGCGAGCATACTCGGTAAGGCGATATACTCGAGAGAGCATCGCCTTTTTCGAGTACCTGCTGGCTCGTCCCTGAAGATTCGAGGGGGCCGCAGGATCAGGGGCGGCACGGGGCAGCGAGGGGGAGTGGGGAGGAGAGTGAGAGAGATCCCTCTCTCCCTCCCGATCCCCTCTGCAACCCCCTGGTCAGCCCCACGCCCCCCCCCCCCCCCGAATCTTCAGGGACAAGCCAGCAGGTACTCGAAAAAGGTGATGCTCTCTCGAGTATATCGCCTTACCGAGTATGCTCGCTCATCTCTATTTATGTACGTTTGCAAAATAAAACATTTTAGGTTTTAAATAAATGACAGTTTTATTTTGAATTTCCTTTTTTAATTTTCGAAACCCTTTGTATTTTTACTTTATTTGTCCCAGTAGGGAATTTGAACATGCAATCCCGATTGCTCATATAATGCACTGTCCTATTTGTGTACTACAGTGCCTTTTGTCTTGGTGTTATGTCTGTCAGTGTAAGTGCTCATGTCAGTGGGCGTATGCGTAAAACATCAGCTCTGCTGGCATAGACTGCGTATGTTTGCATGTGCAGTACGCATACCCGCATATCACACGCACACGGACATATGCAGTGTGGCTCTTTTTTTTAATTCAATGCATTACGTATGGACAGTTTTTGATTTACAACCTATACAAATGTATAGGGCTCATGCTGCGATCTATTCCTTGTCAGTATCGGTATGCAGTGCCTACATGCACATGTGCATGGATCGATAAAAGTCAATTGACTTTCATTGACTCCATTCACTGCTCGAATCATTTATTTTTGATAAGTCATGAAAGGACATCAAAAAGTTATGTTCTTTTTTTCTCTTGTAAATTGATCAATATGTCCTTAATTCTTATTTTATACTAATTTCTATGTAAGTATATGTACTTTTTTATGTAACATGGATTTTTTAAAATCATAATGAGTATGTTTTAGGCCTCAGTCACACGGCTGACACCAGCGGACGGACGTACCTGCAGACGGCCGTCTCTCTGCAGCGCTGGAGGAAAGAACATGTGACCGGCATCAATGCCGGTCATGTGTTCTTTCCTCCGGCGCTGCAGAGAGACGGACGTCTGCAGGTACGTCCGTCTCCTTCCTGCAGTCACACGGGCACATCGGCGCTGGTGTACGGGTGCCGATGCGCCTGTGTGACTGAGGCCTTAAACATACTTAGATGGACAGTTATTCAACTCAATTTGTTTTTTAATTATAAGCCACTGCACTCTGGGCCCTTATTCTAAATTTACAAACAATACTTTTCTACGGTGCTGTTGACTTTGGCTGACAGTAAATAAAAGTTTGTAATTGGAGAAATGGGGTCTTAAGGAAGCACTGCATATGCTCCATGGCTTTCAGAATGGGTTGGAGACTTCAACAAAACCAACCACCTGTCAGCTTCAAGGATTCAGCCAGGATCATCTTGGTCACCTCCTTCATTTGCTGGAAACCTACTGTACACTGATGAGGGGCAATCACCCTAAAACGGTCTGTCTGTGCATGGTTATCTTTACCTTCTGGAGTAGACCCTGGCTTTGGCTTATATTCCCAGTCATTGCTACAAGGCAGGTTAAAAGGTCTGACATTGACTTGCAAGAAAACTGCCTTCCAATAAATGGCACGGTAGAGGCATTGTTCTATCTTTCCATTTTCTAATTGTAGACACATGAACAGAGGTTTTTGCAATTTAAAGAGACTTTTGTAGGTCTTTTGATGGTTGCATATCTTAGCAGCCATGGATCCACTGACTCACACCTCTTCTTTTCATTATACACTTCCCCATTTTCCTGCATGGACATCTGTTAAACTCGGCTCCTGATGCTTTGAGCCTGTCAATCGAGTTGTCTCTTCTGGTCACTGACAATAGGTGTTGTCAGTACGCAGATGAAATCTGACGTCACCCATTGACAGTGAGTAGAGGAGAGCGCCAATTGCAAGCTCCAGAGCTTCGGAAGTTGAATCTAACAAAGGTTGGTTCGTGTAATGGGGCGTGAACAAAGAAAAGAAGAGGTGTGATAGAGTCAGCGGGACTGCGGCTGCACATTAGTCAGTAGCTCAGATCCACAAGAAGAGCTAAAAGAAGCAACTGGGCATAATTTCTACAATGTTAAAAGTCAAGCCACAGATCAACATGCTCCCCATCACAGCCCAGAATCCTTACACCTGACACACAAAAATGCTATTATGGACCTGACAAGTAACTGCAAGCCTCCTCCCCCACTGATATGTTAAGCAATTAGCTACAAAAGATGCTTATTTGAATTGCAGCCATTGTTGCAAAGAGTAAGTGCATTAGTGGATGCAGCATGCATTGGCATCAATGTTTACCCCTGCAGATGACAAGGCGGGGTACTCATCTTCCTCTCTCTATCTATTTAGCTTGTGGCCTATGCACCCCGCCTCTCTCCACAGGCATTCTGGTTTTATGAGAAAGTCTAGCGGGAAGCAGGGGAGAGGCTTGTTCATAAAAAATAATAATTATTAATAACAGCTGCTGCTGCCCCCCACCAAGGTGCCACTCTAGGCACTGGACAACCAATGCTTAGTGATAATTATGGCCATGGGCATACCTCGGAATGTTCTAACAATTGTTTGTGTATTTATCAATATATAAGCTAATGTACTAGATTGTAAATATATATATTAGTATATTATAGTTTATGTAATACATAGATTTTATGTAATACATTTTATGTATATAAAATCCTCCTTACAGCATTAAGAAAAAGATGAGAAAAATAACAGTAACAGTAGAAGCATGCAGAATTAAATAAGAAATATATATATATTTAATTATGTGCCTCGCTATTAAGTTATACGGACATATTAGGTATCCTCATTACTGTGGCTACAAGTACAATAAATTTATAGCATTATTTGTGATAATTACTGTACAGTATAAAAAAATATAAGTAGACGCTGGTGGCTTAGTCTTTTTCTGCAGATTTCCCGAAATGCAAACTAATATAAATTAATGTAATAAAAATAAACCCTTATACAACAGCATCAAATTAGAAACAAAAAATACAGAAGCGAAAATCAAAAAGTATTTATATTTCTCAAGGCTAAAAATGGCAGACTCCACAGGGTCTTAAGCGTGTTGTTAACAAATTTAAAAACATGGAAACTCTAAAATGTAATACTATATCAAAAACACTCCCTGGGAAAGCTTTCCAGTTTCTTCTAGCAGCTCTACCCTGGCGACTCAGTGACTATAAACTGGTGCAAAGTATAGCAGCTTGTATCCTGTTGCTGTACTGCAGACGTGGTCTCTATCCTGTTCTGTTATATTGAAAGACCACTTGGATCTGCAAACAAGTTTGCAGCATATCACTATGCAAATGGTAGATGGTACAATGCCTTGGCAGCGCCACCTATTAGACGACAGTTTTCCAACAAGTCAATGTTTGACCTTTTAACAGGTCTTGTAACATGACTAGGAAAATAATCCAAAGAAGAGTCCTCTGCAGAAGGAAAAGATACCCATGTACAGGCAGGCTGTTTTGGGGGGTTTGCCCTTCATCAGTAAATTTCTGGCTGGCTAGGTGAGCTGGAGTGTTGCTTCAAATAAAATGAGTATTTCCAGTGATAACATTATATAAGGGATTTCCTATCATTCCTTACATGTAATCTTTTATATTTAGGTTTACCTTAAAGGGGTTGTCCCGCGGCAGCAAGTGGGTCTATACACTTCTGTATGGCCATATTAATGCACTTTGTAATGTACATTGTGCATTAATTATGAGCCATACAGAAGTTATAAAAAGTTTTTTACTTACCTGCTCCGTTGCTAGCGTCCTCGTTCCCATGGAGCCGACTAATTTTCGCCCTCCGATGGCCAAATTAGCCGCGCTTGCGCAGTCCGGGTCTTCTGCTCTCTTCAATGGAGCCGCTCGTGCAGAATGCCGGCTCCGTGTAGCTCCGCCCCGTCACGTGCCGATTCCAGCCAATCAGGAGGCTGGAATCGGCAATGGACCGCACAGAAGAGCTGCGGTCCACGGAGGGAGCAGACCCCGGCGGCCATCTTCAGCAGGTAAGTATGAAGACGCCGGACCGCCGGGATTCAGGTAAGCACTCTCCGTTTGTTTTTTTTAACCCCTGCATCGGGGTTGTCTCGCGCCGAACGGGAAGGGGGGGGGGTAAAAAAAAAAAAAAAAAAACGTTTCAGCGCGGGACAACCCCTTTAAGTGAACCCCTGTTTATCAGAAAATTATATGGTTAGGAGTTTCCAAATATACTTCTGTCATCAGAATCATTCTGTATCAGCAGGAGCTATGTGATAATAGGTCAGTGAAAACTTAGGAAATTAGGCTTTTCTGCAGTCTGAGGGCACATGATGCTACACAAAATTTTAGTTTTTTCATACACAAAACAAAGGACACTACAGAGTTGGTCTATTTTAGACAACATGTTTGCATAAGCCCAGTGCATATTTATGTAACAGAGGAGTGTCCCTCGTTCGAATCCTCCCTCTATGGGCCCTTGCAAACGGGCAAAAATTCAGCAGTGGGATTTCTGGCAGAATTTTCGACCGTGCCCGCCTGCATAGGATTGAATTGCAAAACGCAATCCTATGCACACCGCTGGGATTTGTCGGCGTGAAAACACACGCGGAAAAAAAAATCGCGGCATGTTCTATTTCTGTGCGGGTCTCACAGAGGTCCGCACAGAAATGTCAGTAGTGCCGGGCCAGCTCTGCTCTGAGCATGCGCCGGCTGGGCGGCAGCCGGCGCATGGCAGAAACAGGAGATGCCGTGAGCGGGTGGGCCGCAGGCCTCTGTAGGGGCACGGGTGCGCATCCTGCTGCGAGAGTTCTCGCAGCAGGATCCAACGTGGCCGTCTGCAGGCGGCCTATGGCATGTGGGCTTGGGAGCCTGTACAGCATTCGTCAGGCACCATATCACTTGCAGTGATGCTAATGTCCGCTTCCTCCAGCATTAACCATGCTCTGCACATTCTTGGTATTGTGCAACATAGTCCAAAGTTGGAGCTTCATTTTAAAGTATACCCGCGTTTTCAAAATATTTTCAAAAGTGGCCGAAGTCTTCATTGGCTGCTGCTTTTCCTTGCTGTTTGCACCCAGTTTGAGTTATATCAATTTAGTTTTCCAGGTAGATTTTCCTATTTTCCTGCTGCCTTTCTGTTTGCAATCCACTTGGAGGTAAATGGTAAGTCCTAAACCAGCCATTCTGCCAGTACTATACTGACTTGGACTTCATCTTCCACATTTCCAATGCGACCTTGCATAGCCGTGCTCCAATCAGCTGCAAGATTGCATCTGCATGCCTATCCCTCTGTTGTATGTAGTAACTAGTAGTGTCCCCATGTCCCTATTACTAGAGAATCTAAATGCATATTAACAGGCAGTAGAATGCAATGGTGCTGAAAGAGTGATCCCTAGTAGCAGGTACTTCAAACTTGATTTTTAGTAGTAAAGCAGAAAAAGATTTTAATGCAAATATATCACAATATTAAAGGGGTTGTCCCGCGAAACAAAGTGGGGTTATACACTTCTGTATGGCCATATTAATGCACTTTGTAATGTACATCGTGCATTAATTATGAGCCATACAGAAGTTATTCACTTACCTGTTCCGTTGCTGGCGTCCCCGTCTCCATGGTGCCGTCTAATCTTCAGCGTCTAATTGCCCGATTAGACGCGCTTGCGCAGTCCGGTCTTCTCCCTTCTGAATGGGGCCGCTCGTGCCAGAGAGCGGCTCCTCGTAGCTCCGCCCCGTCACGTGTGCCGATTCCAGCCAATCAGGAGGCTGGAATCGGCAATGGACCGCACAGAAGACCTGCGGTCCACCGAGGGTGAAGATCCCGGCGGCCATCTTCACAAGGTAAGTAAGAAGTCACTGGAGCGCGGGGATTCGGGTAAGTACTACCCGGTTTGTTTTTTTTATCCCTGCATCGGGTTTGTCTCGCGCCGAACGGGGGGGCTATTGAAAAAAAAAAAAAACGTTTCGGAGCAGGACAACCCCTTTAATGATGCACATATAGGCTGTTAGATGAGCTTAAGTTGTTTGAAAAAATGAAGACCAGATATAAGACCACTATCCCAGTTATTTTGTGAAGTGTTTTTCTTTTTTTTAAAACAAGGAAGTAAGGAATTAATAAATGCTATAACTTGTTAAATATGCTATAAATTGCTATAAATTCCTGCTTATGTTATTCATGGTATAGGATTGCAGCCCTTGCAGTGCAGAAAAATGCGTAGCTGGGAGGCTTCCCTACCCCTGAGTTATTTTCCTGATAAAATTATGACAGAAAAGGCTAAAGCAAATTGGGTGATTTACTGTCTTATTTTCTGCGTGACAGCTGTGTGTTGATTGGTAAATATGGTGTATCCTGGGTGTGCTAATATGTCTGTAGCTATTGACAAATTGGTTGTCTCCTGCTAAAGATCTTCAGAAGGAATTTCTGTTCATTTCTGAATAGCCAGAAAAAAAAAACTTGCATAATTATGGGAGGAGGAAGACTAAGCTCAAGGAATTTCCGTTGACTAGACATCTAGGTGATTTACAGCAACCATAAACATGTCAAGCATAACTTTCTCACCTGAAGCGAATGAACACTTCATCATTGCTGAAAGACAACTTGCTGATGTTACTCTTCTATCGTGTTGTCAACATGTTTAGTGTTGTTTGTGTTTGTTTGTCAGCTGTTCGGGTCATGGATCTTCATCCCAAATTCGCAGTGTTTCTTGGTAGCTTCATTTATAATCAGGGTAAAAGGTAATATTGTCAAGACAGTGTATGTAACAGTACAGTAACCCATCAAAGCCAGTGGGCGTCTCCTTAAACTCTGGAGTAGGTATCTGTCAGGAAGCCATGGTGTAATGTGCTGGCTTAGAAAGGGAACAGGAGATGTAACCTCTGGAGAGCTAGAGGACATGCCACAACATAGCTCTGCCTTTCAATGAAATCTCTGCTAGCC
The DNA here is from genome assembly GCF_035609145.1 of Eleutherodactylus coqui. NCBI lineage: Eukaryota > Metazoa > Chordata > Amphibia > Anura > Eleutherodactylidae > Eleutherodactylus > Eleutherodactylus coqui. Next base: position 153,476,364 of record NC_089838.1, read on the forward strand.
ATTAGTAGGTGAACAGAACAAACAGAAGTGCTTAGTGAGTGTTTTGTGAGTCACACTTGTGGCTATTTCACATGTATGTGGACCTGTGCAAACTGGCTGTGTCTTGTGTCAAGTATTTGTTTACGAGCAGCATGTTAAGAGGGCCTGTATAAAGGTATATTAATACGATTTCAGTATTTGTTATTATTAATATCATATTGTTTTCAGCTTCAAACCTTACAAAAGCTTCCTTACACACACAGAGCAAATAAATGAAACACATGCATAGGCTTTTTATTTTATATTTTTACTGCATCTTTTCAGAAACTGAATGTCAAACAAATGTAGTTGGAATGATTTAGGCCCAAAATGAAGGTTAATGTCAATTTAAACAGCCAAACTTGACGTTCTTGTGATATAGCTTTGTGGAAAAGGTACCTATTCGCTTGATAGCTCTGTGAAACTGTTGCCTACAGAGATGGGCTCTTGACACTGTCTGCCAGCCTGAGGCTGTCCGCTTTGTGTCTGCTTTAATTGAAAATTAATAGTTAGG